>NC_041735.1:70336524-70942149 GCF_004115215.2 Ornithorhynchus anatinus
ATCTGGCACGGGCTTTGGAGTCAGAGGTCATGGGTTCGAATCCCGGCTCGGCCACTTGTCAGCTGTGTGACTTTGGGCAAGTCACTTAACTTCTCGGTGCCTAAGTTACCTCATCTGTAAAATGGGGATGAAGACTGTGAGCCCCACGTGGGACAACCTGATTCCCCTGTGTCTACCCCAGCGCTTAGAACAGTGCTTGGCACATAGCGCTTAACAAATACTAACGGGGAAGCAGCGTGGCTCAGTGGAAAGAGCCTGGGCTTCGGAGTCAGAGGTCATGAGTTCGACTCCTGGCTCTGCCACTTGTCAGCTGTGTGACTGCGGGCAAGTCACTTAACTTCTCTGTGCCTCAGTTACCTCATCTGTAAAATGGGGATTAACTGTGAGCCTCACGTGGGACAACCTGATACCCTGTATTTCACCCAGCGCTTAGAACAGTGCTCTGCACGTAGTAAGCGCTTAACAAATACCAACATTATTATCCATTAATTTTCCCAAATTCCCCACATCCCAGATTCCAGGCAGCCTGAGAAAGAGCCTGAACATTGACATGCACACGACGGTCACAATCAGACCCACAGAGAGGAGCCCCAAGACCCCGATGGCCCTTCAGCTGCAACCCAGGGAGAAGTTGGTAAGTCGGGGGGCCCCGGCTTATACCGTGAACAGCGTCTCTATCGCTCACGTGCTCGGAATATCGGCGAACACAGCTCTGGTAGGAGGAACCAGGTGATGTCTTCCCCGGAGCTGGCTCCAGACAGGGAGAGTCAGCGCACATGTCTGGGGCCCCGACGATGTGGCCAGAGGGAGAGGCCTTGAGGCCGGAAGTTAGGAGACCTGGGTTGTCGTCCCACCTCTGTCCCAGCCTGCATCGTGACTCTGGACAAGTCACTCTCCTTCTCTGGACCTCAGTGACCTCCTCTGGCAATCTCTTAGATGGTCAGGCCTGCAGGGGCCAGGCACTCTTAGGATCATTCTGGCTGTTCCGGTTACACTGAGACCCTCGCAGTGGATTCCCACCCATCACACCCTAAGGGGAACTGGGACCAACGTAGCTTGCTCATGATCCTGTGAGCCCCGGGCTTCGGGGTTCCTGGGCTAGTGGCCCGGGGTCAGCCAACAGGGTGCCTCCTCCCACCCCTCCTGTCGGAGGTCAGCGGCATGGGCTGATCTGTCACCTGGTGCTGTCCTGGGCAGAATTTCCAGGAGAGTTTCTCAGCTGGCAGAGTTGGGGAGAGCCGCGTGGATTCTGAGTACCCATAGTAAGTTTTATCAGGCCTTGTCTTACTCCTGCGAAAGCCTGTTCCCCATCTCACTTCTGCCTCTGTTTGGAGCAGTCTCTTTCCTCCAGAGGGGATGGTGGAGCCAGGAGCATTTCAACACTTGTCCCGTGATGAAACCCTCGCCCATGCTGCCCTCTTGCCCGCCCTGGGCACCACCTCCTCCGGGATGGGCGGGGGGATTCTGCTCCCTCCTCTGGCGGCTCCTTTCTCCGCCTGCCCGCCTACCTCGCCTCTGGCTGAGGGACACTTTTTCCTGACCTGGCCTTTCAGTGTTTTTTTCCCATTCCTTGTGCCACAGAAAGACGTGGATGAAGAAGATGTAAGATCGGCTTTCAGGGCCTGGCTCTGCTCGACCGGTCCCCGGATCTTGGCTGAGGAAGAGCGCATCCAGCTGCAAGTGGGAGAAGGCAAGTACTCCCACCTCTGATCCCACCTGTCGTTTTCCCCTTCCGGAGAGGCTCCCTGGCCTGGTTGTGGACCGTTTGGTCTGACAAAGATGTTTCTTGAGTGGGAGATGGCGAAGTTTTAGCCTTCCTCCGGATGGCGTCTATATCCTGCGTTCCAGCAGCGGCCAAGTTTCACGTGCAGCCCCACTGTCTCCTCCCCAGGAATGAAGGAATTCTACCTCAGTGCCGTCCAACCTCCTGAACCCGAGCCAAGCGGGGAGGAGAGTGTGTACACCCTGAGTGCCAGCATCCTGCAGGAGACCAGTATTCAAGTAACCACTGGGGGATGCTTTGGGTGGAAATGTAACGTGTGGATTTGGGTAGGAGCCGGGGGCCTCAAAGGACCTACCTTCTCACCTACCTACCAGCCAGAGCGATCAGAGTGGGTGCTTTCTTTCAAATACCACAGCTCTCACAGGGCGTGAGCTCAGCCAGTGGCCTGCTCCAGGAACCTAGGGCCTCAGATTCCTCCCCCTTAAAATGGAGAGGCTGATCCCTGTTTCTCCCTGACAGGGATGTTGAGAAGGGAGAATGAGATCACAGACAGCAAAGGCTTTGGTCAAAGAAGAGCTAAACTCAGAGTGCTAGGAAATTAAGGGATTGATCTTTCTTCAAATGCCGCCCAATTGAAATAGCCAGGACTTTAGAGAAAGAAACAAATTCCCCTTTATGGGTTCCCACCTGACCAGTTGTCTGTGTCTTAATCAGTCAGTGATATTTACTGAGCACTTATTATGCTTTAGTCCATCAGAGCTGTCTAGCTAAAAACTTTTTTTTAACGTTCTCCTGGTTTGCCCAGAACCCTTCCTGCCTCTCCTCCTCCATGAGACTAACAGTGCTGTGGTCTCTTTCCCCAGGTTCTTCTCCACCCCAGGACACTGGAGGACAACAAGGAAGCAGCGGCCTGGGATGACCTGGAGGAGAACCTCCCTTTTAGGAAACTGAGCTCCTTAGGGTGAGGAATCCGGACCGAGCTGCCAGAGCCCCCTACACGGCCGGGTCTCCGGGGCTCCTGGGTAAATGTTCAAATGGATGCCGGTCCCTCTGGCCAGGATCTGGGGGAACCTGGTCCTCGCCTGCTTCTCACTGTTCCCCTCTCCTGCAACTGAAGCCCCGTGGCCTAGTGGATAGAACATGGGCCTGGGAGTTCAAAGGATCTGGGTTGTAGTCCCAGCTCTGTCACCTGTGAGCTGGGTGACCTTGAGCAAGTCACTTCACTTCTCTGGACCCCAGTTACCTCATCTGTAAAATTGGGATTAAGACTGCGCGCCCCATGTGGCACAGGGACTGCATCCAACCCGACCACCTTGTGTCTTCCCTGGTGATTTGTACAGTGCCTGGCACATAATGAGCATTTAGCAAATACCATTAAAAAAAGCATAGGTTTTTAGGAGAGGTGTTGAGGATTATACTGTTGAGTGATTACTGGCAGCATCTGGGGGTCTCCTAAATTGCTGTCGCTAAAAGAGAAAGCTTCAAGATAGTGGAGGGCCCGCTTTTAACTGGCTGTGCAGCCCCTTCCCTCTGACCGTGTTCTATGCCATCAGGGGCGTGTCAGACCTCGGGGCCACCTTGCTGGACCACATCACCCACAGCCTCTTGGGACGCCCCCTGTCACAGGCTCTGGCCTCAGCCGTGGCGGGCCTGCGCAATGGAGCCGTCCTGCTCACGGGACCAAAGGTATGTCAGCCAAACCCTGCCCAAATGCTGGGGAAGGCCCAGATACCGCAGGGATCGTGTCTACAAGCTCTATTCTATTGGACTCTACCAACCACTCAGTACAGTGCTCTGCCCCCAGTAAGGGCTCAATAACTACCATCGATTGATGGGCGCTGGGCTAGACACAACGTGGCTCAGTGGAAAGAGCACAGGCTTGGGAGTCGGAGGTCATGGGTTCAAATCCCGGCTCTGCCACTTGTCAGCTGTGTGACTGTGGGCAAGTCACTTAACTTCTCTGTGCCTTAGTTACCTCATCTGTAAAATGGGGATTAAGACTGTGAGCCTCACGTGGGACAATCTGATTACCCTGTATCTACCCCAGCGCTTAGAACAGGGCTCTGCACATAGTAAGCGTTTAACAAATACCAACATTATTATTAGACACAAGAGACTCAGACCAGACTCGGGCCCTGTCCCACATGGGGCTCACTGGAGGGAGGGAGAGAGGAAGGGAGAGAGGGATGGAGGAGGAGAAGGGGAGGGGACAGAGGGAGGGATCTCCTCTCCATTGTGCAGAGGAGGAAACTGAGGCCTAAAGAAGTTGAGTGACTGGCTCAGTGGTGTGAAGGAAATATTCCCTCTGGCATTTCTGAGAATCGTTGTCCCGGCATTCAGCACCCACCTTCCCCTCCATCCCATGATTAAGTCCCCTAGCATCCAGCCAGCTGTTACCTCGTGGGTTTGAGCCCCGAAGGGCCAATTCTCCCAGCAGCTTCTGGCCTCCGCCCGCCAGAAGCCTCAGTGCAAACGCGTCCTGCAGGGCAGTGGGAAGACGACCGTGGCCAAGGCCGTCTGCAGAGAAGCGTCTGACGGACTAGACGCCCATGTGGAAGTCATTGACTGCAAAGCCCTGAGAGGTAGGGACAGAGTAACCGCTCCCTCGGCGTGTCTGTCCCTCCCTCCCTCCCTTCCTTCCTTCCTTCCTTCCTTCCTTCCTTCCTTCCTTCCTTCCTTCCTTCCTTCCTTCCTTCCTTCCTTCCTTCCTTCCTTCCTTCCTTCCTTCCTTCCTTCCTTCCTTCCTTCCTTCCTTCCTTCCATCGTATTTATTGAGCGCTTACCGTGTGCAGAGCACTGTACTAAGCGCTTGGAATGTACAGTTCGGCAAAAGATAGAGACAATCCAGGCAGGTTGCTGCAGAGGGAGCCCACTTGAGGGCGGGGCCGTACCAGAGGGCTGGACCTGTGCCGTCCTCTGCTTTGGTATTTCCACCCCCCACTCCCCGCAAGCTCTCACTGCAACCCCACCACTCTTGCCTACAACTCCCCGCCGGGTCTGGGGCTAGGGAAGGCCCCTGGCCCGCCTCCCCTCCCCACAGCCCGAGTCTCTCCGTCTGCGATCCGGCAGGCCGCTTGGACTTCCAGCTCCGCTCTGCCGGCCTGCCTGTCCCGGGCCGACCGCTGTCCCGGACTCGGTGATGGTGACGGTGGTGGTGGCGGCTGGGATCCCAAGGGCCTGGCAGCCCCGCTCGGTGGCACCACTGCTGACCCTGAGGTGGTGGCGTTTCAGGGAAGAGGTTCGAGAACGTCCAGAAGTACCTGGAAGCAGCTTTTGCCGAAGCGGTGTGGAAACAGCCAGCCGTGGTCCTCCTGGATGACCTCGATCACCTGGTTGGGGCGCCGGCCTCTCCTGAGCACGAACATGGCCCTGATGCCCTGCAGAGCCAACGGCTGGCACATGGTATTGGCCCCCGCTGACACGCCCGTGTGAACGGTGCCCTTGGGAGCAGGACTTGGGGTGTGGGAGCCCCTGGGAACGACGCAGGTGGACGGTGGGTTTCCCCCAGCTCCACCACCCCTCGGTTCCATTTTGGGGGTGGATGGGCTCCCACCCACGTCGACCCGTGGAGATCTGTCACCGCTGCCCAGTCAGCCAGATCGGTGTGGGCGAGATCCCACAGCGAGATCCCGTGGGCCTCCACCCTTGTCCTCCATTCTTGTCCTCCATCCTGTCCTCCATTCGTCTCCACCCTTTTCCGGGAACAAAGACAACGGGACAGAACAAAGCCTCCCCTGTGCCCAGTAACCCCTCCAGATATCTGCTGGCTGCTGGCTGCCCCTTGGAAAGAAAGCGGGCCGAGGACCCTGCCCTCTGGGACCTTATGGTCTGTTAGAGGCCTTCCCCCTGGTTGCTTAGTCTGCAGTTGCCCTTCGGGGTCCAGTACATAACACGAGCCACCCACTGAGTCACTGGGCCCGCTTTACTTCTCTCTCTCTAGTTCTGAAGGATCTGGTCAAAGAAGTGGCTTCAATGGGCAGCTTCGTTGCCATGATCGCCACCAGCCAAAATCAGCATTCCCTTCACCCCCTCCTCAGCTCCAGCCGGGGGTCGCCCACGTTTCAGTGCTTTCAAGATATCCAGGCCCCAGACCAGGTAATTCAGGCCCCCAAAATAATTCTGTGGGCGTGGGTGAGGCCAGCAGGAACCAGGACGAGAGTGGCCCCAAGGTGAGTGACTCAGCCCTCGGGGCTTTGTTTCTATTCATGTTTCTGCCCAGAGGGAGCCTCAACTCCCTGCCCATGGCCTCTGCCTTCTAGGTCCACCTGGGACAGGTTTCTGACACTGGGGTGTGATGTTGGCCCTGTTTTTCTCACTGTTCCTGCCTGTCTCCCCTAGCTAGGGAGAGACAAATAGAGCCAACGAGGGAGAGAAAAAGGGAGGGAAGGAGGGAAGGAGCCTGGCCCGGGGCCTGCCATACATGATAGAAAAGACTGTGAGCTATTGCCATCGTGTATGTGTGTGTGTGCGGTCCCCTTGCCCCAATGTGTGGTCATAGTTGTGCGTCACAGTTGAGTGGACGCGGCCCAGCGGTCTCAGCAACACCAACTGACAAACGGTAGCGGTGTTTACGGGGAGGCTGGATCTGTGCTGTCTCCTGATGATTTCTAGGTGTGGGGCACCCCTGAAAATGGACTTTCAGTTCTAAGCCTGGAGGGTCCCTGGTTCCCTCCTCCGTTTCTCCTGGCAGCGGTCGGTCGGCGGAGGTGGCGCCGGGAGCCCGGGGGCTGGAGGCAGGTGGGGGTCCCAGCCCTGGCCGCATCTCTTGCAGGAGCAGAGGGGGGACATGCTGCGCTGCACCATCACCGAAGCCCTTCACGTCGGCCCGGACCACCTGCACGCCCTCGACCTCCCCAGTATCGCCAAGGCAACCGAAGGGTTCATCGCCCGCGACTTCACCCTGCTCGTGGCCCGTGCCACCCACGCCGCCCTCTCCGCCCGGGCTGTGGATGCCCCCACAGGTGAGTGTCACACCCAAGACCGCCCAGCCTCCCATGCCGGTCCCGGTCCCCCCGCCCCGAGGTCATGGGTTGAGGGCGGCGGCACCCTGGAGACGGGTTCCATTTCCGAAAGCAGAGCTCATCTTGTCGACGTCGGACTTTGAAAAAGCCCTGGAAGGATTTACGCCCGCCTCTCTGAGAGCCGTGGGTCTGCACCAGCCCAGGGGCCCGGGCTGGAGCGGGGTTGGCGGCCTGCACCAAGTCCGGCAGGTTCTCATCGACACCATCCAGCTGCCTGCCAAGGTGGGTCCCGGACCAGGAACGCTTCCCCCAGCCTGCTCTCCGAGGGGCACAGGTGTGGGCTGGTCTCACCGCACAGTGGGCATCTCTGTCAACTGGCGGGTGGCCCTGCCCTGGCCATTGGAGGACTATATATTCATCGGTCTATTGATCTATTGAGTGCTTACTGTGAGCAGAACACTGGACTGAGTGCTTAGGAGAGTGCAGTAGAGTAAGTGGACACGATCCCTGCCCTCGGGGGTTTACGGTCTATCCCAGATGCCAGCGGAGTTCAAGCTCTACCTTTGTGTTCCATTTTCTCATCAGTAGTGTGCTGGAGCCTGCAGCTGGTTCAGTGACTTCTGCATTTAATGAGTTGTGGTCCTTACTGAGCACCTACTTGATGCCCAGCACTGTGCTCAGGACCAGGGTTGGTACAGGACAATCAGATCAGACCCAGTATTTGTTCACAAGGGGCTCCCAGTTAGAGAGGGAGGGGCAGCAAGAATCTCACCCCCATTTTACCACGGAGGAAGCGGGCCCAGAGAGATTAGGTGAAACGGCCTCTGGCACTGGAGTCGGAACTAGAACCCGGGTTTCCTTACTCCCAGGCTCAGGTTCTACCCACTAGGCCGTGTGGCTTCTCAACAGTCCAAAGCAGAGTGGGGAGGGAGGGACACCAAGGCAAATTGGGGCCCAACGGCTTCTCCGGGGAGAGTTGGATCGCCCGCTCGATCGGGGGGAATTTCTGCAGCGTCCGGCTTTGTTTTTCAGTACCCGAGTCTGTTTGCCGACCTGCCCATTCGCCAGAGAATGGGAGTGCTGCTCTACGGGCCCCCCGGAGTGGGGAAAACCCTATTGGCTGGAGCCGTCGCCCACGAGAGCGGACTGAACTTCATCTGCGTCCAGGTCTGCGAGGGGGGCCGCCTTGGTCCCGGGCAGGACTCCCGGAATCTGCCCCACCCAACTGGGGCCTCACCAGGCCCGAGTTGGTGACAGGTGGCGGGAGTCACGGTCGAGGAACCCAGGGGGCTGGGCTTCCCTCTCCTACCCCACCCACATGCTGGGGGAGAGAGGGAGCCAGTGTTCTGGATCCCCCCGGGACCCGCCCGCTTCCTGCAGAGGCCCGGACCGCCACTGTTCCCTATCCAGGGCTGGGGCTAGACGTCCTTGGGGGGGTTGCATGGCTGCGGAGGGGTGGATGGGGGTGGTTTGCGAGGCAGCGGGACTCGCATGGCTATAGGGGCTGACCCTGTCACCTCAAAGACTTGGGCCTTTGGAGTGGGGCGTTTCACACCTCACTCCCTCCCTGCTTCCCATATCCCACCTCTGCCTTTACTGGAGGGTCCTCATGGAGCCTCAGGCAGGGGTCTAGATAGCCCTGGGTGGCTTGTCCTGTGTCCATTTCCCTTCCTGTCCCATCCTCCCTCCGCCCCCTCCCCAAAACACCCCCCCACATACACACCCCCACCCCGACACGTCACACTACACCACACCAGCATCCCGGTGTCCCGGCAGGGGCCAGAGCTGCTCAGCAAGTTCATCGGAGCAAGTGAGCAAGCCGTTCGTGACGTGTTTTCCAGGTAGGTTCCCTGCTCCCAGGCAATCTGCCGCTGGCACGGCATTCCCACTCAGCCCACCCCTACCCCTCACGGTTCCGGCACCTGGCTTTGTTCCCAGGGGGGCACGGAGCCAACGGAGCTCACCTCTGGCACGCCAGGCCCGGGGACGCTTTCGCTGCTGTGAAAGCCGGCTTCTCCGCGGGTGGGGCCGTGCAGCCGGGCTTAGCGAGGGAATCCCGGCATGATTCCCTGCCCCACGTGACTCTGTCTGCTTTCCTTGGTTTCTTCCAGCTCCTCTAGTCTAGTCTCCTTTTCTTTTTTTTTAAAATGATATCTGATAAGTGCTTACCGTGTGTCAAACACGGTGCGCTGAGATAGGTACAGGTTTATCAGAATGGACGCACTCCCTGTCCCACATTGGGCTCACAGTCTAAGTAGGAGAGAGAATAGGTAATCCCCATTATAGTTGAGGAAACCAAGTTACTGAAAAGTTAAGCAACTGGCCCGGGTCACACAGGAAGCAATTGGCAGAGCCTCCCCCGACCCCCACCCTCGCCTAGCTCTTTTCCCCTCCCCACCCGCTCGAGAGGTGACTTACCGGGGGCCGGGGGGACCGCCCCTCCTTTAGCCGGACAGAGGGCTGCTAGTGGTCGGATGGGGAGTGGGAAAGGGGATGGGGACAGACAACCAGGGCCGCCAATACGCCCGCCCGCCCCGGGCTGACCCGAGCCGTGTCACCCCGCCCGCCTGGGCTGCCGTGGCCGGTGATTCCAGGGCTCAGGCAGCCAGGCCGTGCCTCCTCTTCTTTGACGAGTTCGACGCCATCGCCCCACGCCGCGGCCACGATAACACCGGAGTGACCGACCGCGTCGTCAACCAGCTGCTCACACAGTTGGATGGCGTGGAAGGCTTGGAAGGTAATAAAATGGGCGGAGTCTCTCCATCTCTGGGCCGCGAATACCACAGACTTGGGTTAACGTCTCGTCCTTTGTCCAGGGGTCTATGTGCTGGCGGCGACCAGCCGCCCTGACCTGATTGACCCTGCTCTGCTGAGACCTGGCCGACTGGACAAGTGCGTGTACTGCCCCCCTCCCCTGGACCAGGTAATTTGGGAACTTGACACCCCCCCACCCCACCCCAGCTCCCGTCAAGGGCCGGTGTCCCCCCCGTCCCCGCTCCTCCTGCCCTCCACCAGCTCACACAGGAACCCATGCCCACGGCCTAATCATCCGCCCGCTGATGGCCCCCGCTGACAACCTTTCCTCTCCTCGTGGGGCCGGGTGGGAGTCCGGGGCGGAGGAGGACGAGAAAGGGGCCCAAGTGCTTTCTGGGCTGTGAGCCGTGGGGCTTCCTAGCAGGAACAAGGAGCCATTTCAGGAAGTTCTGGGCAGAAGTTCAGACATTCTTGGTGGTTTGTTCGAGGCTGACTTTATGCCAAGCTCTGCATTGAACGGTGCTCTGATAGGCCCCGGCAAATCTATCCTGATCTGCCGGGACCTCTCTCCGTTCAGCCAGACGAGATCCAGACTTCTCTGTCTATTTCTGTCACCGGCTTCCTGTCTTCCAGGCTTCACGCTTGGAGATCTTGCAGGCCCTGAGCGCCTCCCTGCCTCTGGCGGACGACGTGGACTTCCAGCCCCTGGCCGCGGCGACCGAGGCCTTCACCGGCGCTGACCTGAGGGCCCTGCTTCACAACGCCCAGCTGGAGGCCTTGCGGGGCCGACTGGCCTCACCCCCCACCCCAGTGAGCGCCTCGCTCGGCCCAGGGGAATCCGGGGAGTGCCCACCGCCAGGGTCAACCTAGGCCTGGCTCTGGGGACTGTGAAGGGGGATTGGGAATCGTCTCCCGGCTTCCCTTGCTCGCTCCCTCCCTTCCTCACCGGCTGGGCCCGAGGTGGGTTTGGGGGTGGGTCTCCCTGAAACCCTATCTGCCCTCGGGAACACTACTCCCCTTTCCTCCCACCCCCTTTCCCCCGCTAGCCCCGGCTCGCTGGCCCTCACGGAAGCACTGAGCCGTGTTCTGGCCTGGCCAGAACAGTGTTTTGCACATAGTAAGCTCTTAACAAATACCATTATTATTATTATGTTCCAGGACCTCGGGTCTGGCTCGGACAGCGACCTGAGCCTGTCCTCCATGGTGCTCCTGAGCCACAGCAGCGGCTCGGACGACTCGGACCAGTCCCTGGTCTCCCTGGAGGCGGCCGAGCGGCTCCCCGAGGACTCGGCCGCCTTCAGCGTCTACCGTCTTTACTTCGGCAGCTCCTATGAGTCCGAGCTCGGGAGTGGCACGTCTCCATGCCCGGTAGGGCCTTATCCGGTCGGGTCCGGTCTGGTTCCGCCCACCCCTGCTGGGGGTGAGGCCTGCACTGGCGTCGCTGGCTAGGGGAGGAAATGAGCCCGCACTAGCAGTGGTTAGCCCGAGCCTGGGGCCTGGGCCCAGATACGCAATGTTGGAGAAAGGCTTTGTGTTTGAAGGGAGAGAGGCTCAAGGCAGCAGCCAGGGTTTATCGAGCCAAAATCGATGGATTCAGAATTGCCGCATAAGGTGACTCGGTGGTATTTATTGAGTGCCCACTGTGTGCAGAGCAGCGTACTAAGCACTTGGGAGTATGGTACAACAGGGTTAGTAGACATTTCCTGCCCACGAGGAACTTACAATCCAGAGGAAGCAACTGATGGTCCCTTGAGAGTATAGGTTCTTGACAAAACATTTTGAATTATAATTATGGTACGCATTGAACGCTTACTACGGGCCAGGCACCTTACTAAGCGCTGGGGTGGATACAAGCAAATTGGGTTGGATACAGCCCCTGTCCCGTGTAGGGCCTCACAGTCTCCACCCCCATTTTACAGATGAGGCAACTAAGACCCAGAGAAGTGAAGTGACTTGCTCAAGGTCACACAGCAGACAGGTGGCGGAGCCGGGATTAGAACTCATGACCTGATAGAACTGTGTTCTATCCATTATGCTGTGCTGCTTCATTGGGATGAATTTGCAAGTTATTTTTTCTTGCTTCCTGGCAATCTGGCTCCGTGGGATTTTATTGTAGTTTTTGGACACACTCCAATTAGTGCCAAAGTAATTGAAGACTGATAAAAGAGCATCAATCCAACTGAGAATGAAACTCATCTTCCAACCACCGAAGCCAAGCAGGAGAGGAGTGAACCCATGATTACCCGTATATCTGTAGTTTATTTATATTGTCTTTCTCTCCCTCGAGATTGTAAGCAGTGTGGGCAGGGAACGTATCTACCAGCTCTGTTATATTGAATTCTCCCAAGCCCTTGGAAGAGCGCTTTGCACACAGTAAGCGCTCAATGAATACGATTGATATAAATACAGTTGATAAGAATTTAGCTGTTTTGTAGAAACAAAAACAAGTTTTGGACTGGTAATTTATTTTGCAAAACATTGCTGCCACTGGATGTTCGAAAATGTCAGACAATAACGTTGGTATTTGTTAAGCGCTATGTGCTAAGTACTGTTGTAAGTGCTGGGATGATCTCGTCGTTCGATCGTTTCCTTCCCCGTATTTTTCCTTTGTTGTGCTCCCCCCACACCCCCTCCCTTGTCCCCAGCAGCTGGCGGACAGCGGGACTGTGCTGGGGCCCCCGAAACCAACCCCCCCCACCCCAGGCTCTGGCTTTGGTCAACAGGCCGGCACTTGGCCACCCCCCTCCGCAGGCTGAGCACTGGACTGGGCACCTGGGAACGTGCCTTGGCCATCACAACCCAATGCTCGTTCCTGGCGAGGACAGAGGAAGTGGTGGTGCCCAGAAGGAGGTGGGACTCTGTCTGACCCTCCCCCTCTCTCTCTCTCTCCTCCCCCTCCACGATGGCCGGCTGCAGAGTTCCCAGGGAACATCGGGACCAAGCTCCGGACTCCACGATCTGGCCGGCCTGCTGGGCCGAGAGCAGGACGGGGGCCGGGACCTCACGCCGGAACAGAGGGACCGGCTTCGGGCGGACATCAGCGCCATCAAGGACAGTTACAGGAGCCCCAGCAGGGTGAGTGGACATGCCTGCCCTCCCAGCCCCAGCCCCCACCTCCTTCCTCTACCCTCACTACTCTCGTGTTCTTCTCTCATTCCTATGGGATGAGGACGATGAGGTCGACTGAGCTGTTGAGCGCCTATGCCCTGCCTGCTGTTATATTGTACACTCCCAAGCACTTAGTACAGTGCTCCACAAACAGTAAGTGCTCAGTAAATACGACTGCCTGGCTGCCAAGCTTTGGACTGGATGCTGGTGAGCTCAGGGACTGAGAAGGGAGGGAAGGTGGGGCAGGGAGAGCAGGGATCCACGCCTTATTTTGCGGACGAGGAAAGTAAACCCCGAGAAGGGGGTGGAGAGATTGTAAGCTCTTGGAGCACAGGGACTGGGTCTCCTCACTCAGTGGCCAGAGGGACGGTGGGTAGGGAACGTGTCCACTGACCCCGTTGGACTGTAACCCCCAGTTGCTTAGTTACATGCTCTGCATGCAGTAAACAATCAATACCTTG
Source organism: Ornithorhynchus anatinus (assembly GCF_004115215.2). Lineage (NCBI taxonomy): Eukaryota > Metazoa > Chordata > Mammalia > Monotremata > Ornithorhynchidae > Ornithorhynchus > Ornithorhynchus anatinus. The sequence goes on from NC_041735.1 coordinate 70,349,532, forward strand.
ATTGTTTGAAGGCTTACTTTGTGCTGGGCCTACTAAGCGCTTGGGTAGGTGCGGTTACAACTGAGTTGTTAGACACATTCCCTGCCCACAAGGAGCTTTCAGTCTATAGGTGGGCAGGCTTTAAAATAGATTAAAATCAAATAAAGCACTTAGTACAGTGCTCTGCATTCAGTCAGCACTCCAGAAATACCATTAATTGATTGACTTACGGTCACCCGGCAGGGCCCAGTCACCACCAGCCAGTGGTGGTCGTAGCAGGAGTGATAACGACTCTATTTCCTTACAGTTTTATTTTGTTTGTAGTCCCGAGAGAAATCTTATATTAAAACTTCTTTCATCCCAGAAGGAAGAAAATGTTTTTTCGGTTGTACATTCCCAATGGAAGGGATTTCTTTCATCCCAATCCGTCACTGGTATCTATTGAGCACCTTCTGTAGGCAGTGAAGCAGTGTAGGAAGTGCTCGGGCGAGTGCAGTAGAGTTGGTGGACGCGATTCGCAGTCCTCCAGGAGCTCTCGCTAGGACTTTTTATCAACGTTACTGAGAGGTGGTTCGTCCGTGGCGTGACTTCCCGGGCGTTATTTAGCTCTCTGACAGTGGTCGGCTGTCTTCCAGGACGAGGAGCCCGTCTGTGGGCCGGGCCCAGCTAAGAGTCCGCTGCTCGTCTGCCAGGCGCACTTGATGGCGGCGCTGAGCCAGACTCGCCCCTCCCTCAGCACAGAAGACTGGAAGACCTTTACTGAACTGTGAGTGGCGAACGGCCAGGACGTTTGGGGGGGACAGGGCCGGATGCCGGGCCGCCCGCCCACCCGCGGCCTGGCACCATCTTGGGTGGCGGTGGGGAGGGGCGGGCAGGGGTGCAGGGGAGGCGGTGCCGGGGGCCGGGAAACCTCCCAGGGGACCGGCCCTTTGAGGTAAAGGATGGCGTGTCCGGTTTGCAGCTACGACAACTTCCAGAATCCGAGGAGGAGGAAAGGTCAAGGTGTGGGGGCAGCTCTCAGGCCGGGCCAGAAGGTGACTTTGGCGTGAGCGGACCAGACCGGGGGCCCGGACAACCGGGATGGAGGCGGGAGCCAAGCTCACCAGCTGCTGCCCCCACCAGCACCAGTTTCGGAGAGGCGGGACAGCAGGGCAGGGCGGGGTACCCGTGGGGCAGCTCGGGACGGAGAGCTCAGAGCCGGCCCTGGGGGAGGGGTAGGCCTGGATCTCCCCCGGGGCTCTCGCGTGGACTGTACTGTTGCCCCAGCGCTGTTCATTCAGCAACCCAACAACGCTCTGGCCGCAGACATGTTAACGCTGTGAATAAAGGGTGGCTGAGTTCAAAATGGTTTGAGCTTCCACCTCGCCGGCTCTGGATTGGGCAGAACCCCAGAACCCTGCTTATTGGATCCTCGGGCCCGGGCCGAAGCAGCGTGGCTCAGTGGAAAGAGCCCGGGCTTGGAGTCAGAAGTCATGGGTTCTAATCCCCGCTCCGCTACTTGTCAGCTGTGTGACTTTGGGCAAGTCACTTAACTTCTCTGAGCCTCAGTTACCTCATCTGTAAAATGGGGATGAAGACTGTGAGCCCCACGTGGGACAACCCGATCACCTTGTATTCCCCCCAGCGCTTAGGGCAGTGCTTTGCACATAGTAAGCGCTTAACAAATACCAAAATTTAATTTTTTTAATTCAGCTCTACCTGATGCCATGCGATAAGCACGGGCGAGGGGGCCCAACTGCCCCTGTTGGCCTCCCAATTGCCCCGTGGACCTCCTGTTGATGGGGTTGAGTGGAGAGCGGGTCCAGGCCCCACCCCCTGACCCATCCCAACTGGGCCTCTGTCTCTGGCAATGGCACCATGGGAGGGTTGCCCTCTGATGGCCTTGATGTTCTGCCTCCCTCCCCACAGGACGGGCTCCAGCCTAGGCCACAGCTGCTGACTGTGTCTTGCTTACTTGTCTGTTGCTGCAGAAGGGCACCTGTGTGAGCGAGGTAGGGCCCACGTCAGGGAAGCTCTGTGGACACTGGGGCTCAGAGGGTCAGGGCCCGCCCCTTGGCCTTTGCCCGAGATGGTGGCTCTGATCCCGCTGGAAATGGAAACCCATCCCCGAGGTTGTCGCCGCCCCGAGAGAGTCCGGGCGGTGCAGAGTTTGCAGGAAGCACTCGGGGAAGAGTAAATACCGTGACAGCGGCAGGAGAGGGAATTGGGGACCCAGGAACGCTGCACCCTCCTTACAAACACTTAAGAGGTTCACGCAGTGATGAGTTCAGTGAAAAATACCTTTTAATGCGCTGTGGGAGCGCAAGAATTCACATTGCTCCTCCTGGATAGCGATCATTTTTGCGGAAGGCTGAAGTCGGCCCCGAGCCTGCCGGCCGGGGACCCACCCAGAGCTCCCCGCTCGTCACTGGCCTCTGGGAATGGGAAGTGCTTCCCCTCCCTCCCTCCCTCCCTCCCCCGGACCACACGATTCCATTTCCCCTTACTCACATTCTCCCGGGGACCAGACCTCTGGCTGGGTCAGGGCAGAAGAAAGCTTCTGGTCTGGCCCAGAGGCCCGGCAAGAGTCCATCTCTCTCTCGGGCCCGCCAGCCCAGGCTTTCCGGGAAGGGAGGGTTACAGGCTGTTGGCCACGGCCTCTTTGATGGTGATGGCCGGCGTGGGCCCAATGTGCGTCCAGATGTAGCCCTTCTCTGGGCGGGTGGGGACCGTGGGAAACGGGGAAGACCGGGACTTGAAATATTCGGAAGGGGCGTGGCAGACAAACTCCAAATACTCCATCTTCCTGGGGAGGTCCTCTTCTGGCCCTGAGAGGGGACATGGTGAGCCATGTGGGCGGCCCAGCCCAGCCCCGCCCTACCCCACCGCCCCTCTCCCTCCCGCTGCCCCTCGGCCCGTCACTGACCTAGGATGTAAGACGCGGGGTCAAACTGGTCCCTGGGGCTGACGGCGGTGGGCAGGAGCCAGGTCAGGGCGGCGCTCTTCTCGCAGTACTGGTCCTGGATGAAGCCCCGGATCTGAGCGAAGTACAGCTTTCCGTCCTGCTCATCGACCACCGAGACCACGTCTCCGAGCTGGTAGTACACGCCCTGCGGAAACACAGCGACTCCGGGGGGCGGCGCACTGGGAACCGGGCCAGGGGCTTGGCCCGAGACCGCATCCCGACCGGGAAGGGCCCTCCCTACGGAGACAACGTGGAGTCCCGGGGGCTCCCCCGGGACTGGCTACCCTCTCCGATCTGGGGAGGCCAGCCCAAGCCCACAAATCCAAGATGACGGCAACCACTTCTCTAGGCCCAATCCCTATTTCCCCCTCTGCTGCATCTCAGAACCTCAGGACTTGGAAACTGCCCCAAACCCCAGCAGCACTTCTATACGACCGACGGTATTTACTGAGCACTTATTCTGGGAAAAGCAGTTTGGCCAAGTGGAAAGAGCAGAGGCCTGAGATTCAGAAGGCCTGTGTTCTAATCCTGGCTCTGCCACTTGCCTACCGTGTGGCTTCAGGCAACTTATCTATGCCTTGGTTTCTTCATTTGTAAAATGGGGGTTCAATGCCTGGTCTGTCTACTAGAATGTAAACCCCATGTGGGGCAGGGGCTGTGCTCAACCTGATTATTCCATATCTATCCCAGTGCTTAGGACACGTAGTAAGCGCATAAAAAATACCATCATGATAATAGAGCTGGAAGACAAGATCCCTGCCCTCAAGGAGTTTATAACCTACCGGGGCAGGCACAAACTAAAATAAATTACAGGTAGGAGGAAGCAACAACAGAGTTTAAAGACATAAGCGTCTTTAGTGATACCACAGGTTTATCGAGGGGCAGGAGTGAGGGAAACAGGGTGGGAAGATTAAGTCTTCCATGAGACGGGATTTTAGGAGGGAAGAATAGTGGGCTGTCAGATGTTAACGGGGAGGGAGTTCCAGGCCACGGGGAGGACGTGGGCAAGGGGTTGAGGATGAGACAGATGACAGTGAGGTGCAGTAAGTAAACTGGCTTGAGAGGAGCAAAGTGGGGTGTAGTGGAAGAAGAATAAGGATAAGTAACCGGGGGGAGAGTGCTGATTGAGTGCCTTAAAGCCAAACTTTACAATCGGCTGCTTCCTCCTACCTGTCATTTATTTTACAGTCTGTCTCCGCGCTGCCCTGTAAGCTCCTATTGTACTCTCCCCGGTGCTTAATACAGGGCTCTGCTAGGAGTAAGTACTCAATAAATGCTACTGATTGAACTGAGCAGCATCTCTTATTGGAAAGAACAAGAGTCTAGGAGTCAAGAGAACTAGGTTCTAATACCAACTCTGCCACTTGCCTGCTGTGTGACCTTGGGCAAATCTCCAGCTTGTCTGGGCATCAATCAGTCGTATTTATGGAGCGCTTACGGAGTGCAGGGCACTTGGGAGAGTACCGGAATGATACCATCATTATTATTACGGTATAACAAGCCTGTCCACCACAAGCTTACGGTCTAGAGGGCCTCAGGCTCCTCATCTGTAAAATGGGGATTCAAAACCTGTTCTCCTTCCCCTGTAGAATGAAGCCCTTTTGTGGAACTGGAACTGTGTCTGCTCTGATTGTACTATATCTATTCCAGTGCCTAGTTCAGTGCTTGTCACAAAGAAAGCACTTAACACACACCCAAATATTATTACATCTCATCTACCCAGCAAGCCCACCTATCCTCTTGCCTCCATCCAGGTCACCGGCAGTTAGTTCGCCGGCACTTCAAACTCAGTACATCTGAAACCGAATAACCCATCTTCGCTCCTCGATCCCGTAACTTTGTTATTTCGGGCAAGAACGCCACCATCCTTCCCGACCTAGACGTCTCAGCCTCATCCTCGACCCCTCCCTCTCTTCCATCCTCATAGTCGGTCTACTGCAAAATCTTACCCATTCTTCCCAGAAGCCGTCTTCTCCCATGGCCTTCCCTGAGCCCCGCATTTGTCTGTCCCCCACCCCACTACCCTAACCTTTACCTATGCTCTCGGGTCTGTGCCCCTTAAGCATTCTGATACCCCACCCCCACCTAACAACACCTATTTCCCTATCCTTCCACTCTGCCACTTGCCCTCTTGGTAATTTATTTTACTGTCTACCCAACTAGATGGCACACACCTTGAGGGCAGTTTCTATGACCTCTGTTGTACTGTCTTCTCCCAAGCGCTAAGCACAGTGCTCTGCACACAGTAAGTGCTCCACGAACCTCACTGATTAACTGATTCCAACGCACCGCCTCCCAAATCCGCCCTCTCCTCTCCACCGGCTCGAGCTCTGGCCTTGCCTAGGCCGAGGACGCCCAGGCTACTGTGTCAGCCCCCTTGCTGTCTCCCTAACTCCGGCCTCTCCCCCTCTCCAATCCAGACCCCCAGAGAGCTCCGCCTCTTGGGAACATCGCTTGGCCCTCATCTCTCCACTCCTCAATACTCGACGGGGTGGTCTGGCAGAAAGATCACAGGCCGGGGACTAGGAGATCTGCTTTTAATCTCGACCTCGCCACTCCACTGCTGGGGATCTTGGACATGACCCTTAATTTCTCTCCGTCTCGGTTTCCTCATCTGTAAAATAGGGATTAAAATACTCTTTCTCCCTGCCAACGTAGGCTGTGAGCCCTGAGGGGGGCAAGGACTGTGTCTAATCTGATTATCCTGTAGCTGCGTAGCCTAGCGCTTAGCACAGTGCCAGAATCGGCACAGGGTCAGGGCTTCTAAAACACAATTATTATGAACCCTCCACCGGGTCCCCTTGTCTCTCCACATCATCCCCAGATTCTTCCCCGTCGGCTCCAAGGCTCCCGCCCACTAAGCCCACCTTATCTACGTGTTCTCCTCACCCGTTCCCCCCAGACCAACCTGCCGGCCGTGCCTCGCTCTCGACTCTCCCGCCTCCATCTCAGCGTGGCCAGGAGAAGCAGCACGGCCTGGTGGATAGAGCACGGGACGGGGAGTTAGGAGACGGGTTCTAATCCCAGCTCCTCCCCTAGTGTACTGTGGGACCTTGGACAAGTCACTCGACTTCTCTGGGCCTCGGTTCCCTCATCTGTAAAATGAAGATGTAAAACCCGTCGTCCTCCTCGAGACTGTGATTGTGTGTGATAGTGGATACAGCCCGGGCCTGGGAGTCGGAAGGTCACGGGTTCTAATCTCCGCTTCCCCGTCTGCTATGTGACCTTGGGCAAGGGATTCAGTTACCTTACCCGTAAAATGGGCTTAGGGACTGTGAAATCCACGTGGGACGGGGACTGCGTCCCACCCCAGCGCTTCGTACAGTGCCTGGCACATAGTAAGCGGTTAGACACCATGATCATTATTATTATCTGATTATATCTCCCCTGCTGCTTAGCTCAGTGCTGGGCACACAGTAAGTACTTAACAAATACCACAATTATTATTGCACCAATCAATGCATAGCTACAGAATAATGGCACCAAGCACTGCCACTTTAGAAAACTCTCTCCCTAGACAATGAGACATAACACCTTGACCAGGGTGTGCTTTTCAATGTTCCCAGAGTAGTTTTACCATCGGTGACTTCATCTGAGCCTCACAGGAGCCCTGTGAGGCAGGGAGAGCGGCTTTCTTAGCCCCATTTCACAGATGAGGAAAGTGAGAGACCACGCCCAGCCCGAGGTGACCCGGGGGCGGAGGTGGGCTTAGGATTCGGGTCTCCTGACTCTCCGCCCCGGGGTCAGTCCAGCCTCTGCCAGTCCAGCCTCTGTCCAACACTCTCCACCCTCCTTCAGAACCTTATTCAAAGCACCTCTCCTCCAAAGGCCTTCCCCCATTAAACCTTCTTTTTCCCTGCTCCCTCTCCCTCCTATGTCAACTATGCACTTCCTAGACCTGTTCCCTTCAAGCACTTGCTAGTCACCCTACCCTCGGTCCCACAGCATTTATGTACATATTTGTAATTTTTAAAAATTGCCTCCCCCTGTAGACTGTAGAGCTCCTTGTGGACCGGGAGCAGCAAGTCACTTAACTTCTCTGTGCCTCGATTCCCTCATCTGTAAAATGGGGATTGAGACTATAAGCCCCAGGTGAGGCAAGGGACTGTTTCCAACCCGATTTGTTTGTATCCATCCCAGTGCTCGGTACAATGCTTGGCACATAGTAAGCGCTTAACAAATACCATAATTATTAGTACCAACTTTGTTGTATTGTAATCTCCCAAGTGCTTAGTACAGTGCTCCGCACACAGTAAGCGCTCAATAGATACTACTGATTGGCGATAATTGTGGCATTTGTTAAGCACTTACTATGTGCCAAGCATTGTATTAAAGGCTGGGGTAGATAGAAAATAATCAAGTTGGACCCAGCCCCCGCCCCGCATGAGGCTCACGACCTAAAGGGAGAGAGAAGAGCTACTGAATCCCCATTTTACAGATGAGGAAACTGAGGCCCAGGGAAATTCAGGGACCTTGTCCAGGTTCGCCCAGCAGGCAAGTGGCAGAGCCAGGATAAGAATCCCGGTCTTCCGACTCCCAAGCTCGTGCTGCGTCCGATTAGGCCATCATACTGCTTCCCGCTCCAGAAAAAGAAAAAATCTACCCATCTCTGACCTCCACTCGACTGTAAGCTCCTCCAGCAGGCTGTAAACTCCGTGTGGGCAGGGATGATGGACTTGTACAACTTGGACCTGGACTCTCCCAAGCGCTTAGTACTATGCTCCCTTTAGTGGAAGCCCTCAATAAATAGCCTAGATTTTCCTTCTCCTTCTCCCTTCCTGCCGCCTCTCACGGACTCGGCCTAGACCAGGCCGGCCCAGCCTAACCCAGCGCCCCAGAAGCCATTTTCAGCAGATCCACTCCCCTCACCCGCTGCGAGCCCGGGGTCCCCGGCCCAGTCCCACCTCGCCCAGCCCAGCCCTCGCCTCGCCCGGCTGCTTGTCCTCGCCAGGCCTCGCCCTGCCAATTCTCAGAAGGCTCCCGGACGGGCCCGGGGGAGATTCCTTGAGGCCAGCAGTGGCGGCGGCGCTTGGGTCCCCCCGTGCCTCGGTGGCCGGGAGGCGCTCAGTCCGTGCCCGGCAGGCTGGGAGAGGGCAGGGCCCAGCGGACCTCCGGAGGTACCCACCTTGTGGAAGATGGACTCGGCGGTGACGACGGTGGACACGGCCTCGGGTGCTCTGATGGGCTGCGAGAGACCGAGAGGGGACACGAGGTCAGGATGGGGTGGGGGGAAGGGGCTCCGTCGGGAGACAAGAAAGCCGCTCTCTCAACGCTGGGACAACAGACTTCCTTCACACTGGGGATGGCGGCCGGGCGGGGACGGACTCAGGGCAGAGTGGGGCATCGACTCCGCCGTCCACGGGCCGCTAGTGGCCGCGGACCTGGCGAGCGGTGAGGTGCCTCGGGGCTGCCCCGCCTCAGCCGGAGTGAGAAGAGCGAGGGGAAGGAAGGCTCAGGCACTTGTCTGCTATTTCAGGAGAAATCAATCAGTCAATCCAGCCCCGCTGAGGGCTTGTTGGGGCTCCCCCGCTTCCCCGGCCCACGTTCCCACGGCAGGGTTTCCGTTCAGCACAGTCCAGGTGGCGGCCACGGGGCTGCAGGAGCCTGGCTTTTAAGCCCGGCTCTGCCACTCGTCTGCCGTGTGACCTTGGGCAAGTCCATTCACTGGGCCTCAGTTCCCTCCTGTGGAAAATGGGGACTGAGACTCTGAGTCCCACGTGGGACACGGATTGCGTCCAACCTGATTAGCCTGCACCTACCCCAGCGCTTAGAACAGTGCCTGGCACATAGTAAATGCTTAACGGATACCGTAAAAACAAGCGAAGAGTAGAGCCGGGGGGGAGTCTCCCAAGGCAGAAGCCGGGACCCACCACCGTAGAGTTCCAGCCAGGGAGGCTGCTGCAATCTTACATTCTTTAACTTGAAAATGTGTCGCCTCCCTTTGCCTTTGGTGGAAACTTTCTTTTCGGCGGCCGGGGCGGATTTGTATTTGGTGTTCCTCAGCCGGGCGGATCTCCTGTGGATTTCCTGCTTGCTCTGTCATCGAAGGGGACGGGGGAGGAGGGGAGGGGAGGGGCAGAGGGAGCAGAGAAAAATAAACGATGGGCGCCAGAGCGGTGGAGCCGTTTTAAGGAAGCAGCATGGCCCAGTGGTTAGAGCCCGGGCCCGGGAGTCACGAGGACATTGAGTTCTAATCCCGACCCTACTACTTGTCTGCTGTGTGACTCTGGGCAAGTCACGTCACTTCCCAGTGACGTGACTTGTTCCCTCATCTGTAAAATGGGGATTAAGATTGTGAGCTCCATGTGGGACAGGGATTGTGTCCAACTTGATGCTCCTGTATCTACCACGGCGTTTAGAACAGTGTTTGACACAAAGTAAGTGCTTAACAAGTGCCATTATTATTATTATTATTGTTCTGGCTCCCAGGCCAGATTCCCCCATCCAAGGCAGTGACAGGGGCCTTCCCAAGGGTTGTGTCCCCCACCCATCCCCGCCCACTTCTAGGGGAGGCAAAGGAGGGAAAGGAGAGGAGGGGAAGAAGCAGCGTGGCTCAGTGGAAAGAGCCTGGGCTTGGCAGTCAGAGGTCACGGGTTCTAATCCCGGCTCTGCCGCTAGTCAGCTGTATGACCTGGGGCAAGCCACTTCACTTCTCTGTGCCCCAGTTACCTCATCTGTAAAATGGGGATGAAGACGGTGAGCCCTACGTGGGACAACCTGATGACCTTGTATCTATCCCAGCGCTTGGAACAGTGCTCGGCCCATAGCAAGCGCTTAACAAATACCAACATTTAGAGAAGCGGCGTGGCTCGGTGGAAAGAGCCCGGGCTTGGGAGTCGGAGGCGACGGGTTCTAATCCCCGCTCTGCCACTTGTCAGCTGTGTGACTTTGGGCCCGTCACTTCACTTCTCTGAGCCCGGGCTTGGGAGTCAGAGGTCATGGGTTTGAATCCCCTCTCTCCCACTTGTCATCTGAGGGTGGACAAGTCACAATTTCTCTGTGCCTCAGTTCCCTCATCTGTAAAATGGGGAATAAGACTGTGAGCCTCATGGGGGACAATCTGATGACCCCGTATCTCCCCCAGCGCTCAGAACAGTGCTCTGCTCATAGTAAGCGCTTTAACAAACACCAACATCATCATTATTATTCTCCGGGCCTCGGGGACCCCATCCGTCAAACGGGGGTGAAGACTGGGAGCCCCACGGGGGACAACCTGATGACCCTGTATCCTCCCCGGCGCTGAGAGCAGGGCTCGGCACATAGCAAACGCTTAACAACTGCCATTATTCTTAGAGAAGCAGCGTGGCTCAGTGGAAAGAGCCCGGGCTTGGGAGTCAGAGATCATGGGTTCCAATCCCGGCTCAGCCACTTGACAGCTGTGTGACTGTGGGCAAGTCACTTCACTTCTCTGTGCCTCAGTTGCCTCATCTGTAAAATGGGGATTAACTGTGAGCCTCACGTGGGACAACCTGATTAGAACAGTGCCCTGCACATAGTAAGCGCTTAACAAATAGCAACATTATTATTAGTAGTAGTAAGAAGGGGAGGGTCGGGGCGGGTCTCACCTGCTTCCCGCCCCCGCCGTTGCTCTGCTGGGAGGCGGCGGCCGAGGTGCTGGCGAAGCCGGGCCCGCCGTAGCCTCCTCCTCCTCCACCTCCTCCTCCCCCGCCGGTGCCTCCTCCTGCTCCCGCGGCTCCCGGGACCGGTGCGGCGTTGGCCGGGGCCCCGCGGCCGGTGCAGCCGTGGCAGAGGATCTCGCCCTGCGCGCCCTTCTTCCACATGGACGAGGTGGTGGTGCGGCAGGCGCTGCAGGTGGGCTTCAGGCCCAGAGGCATGGCCGCGGCACGGCGGGGGAGCCCGGCCCCGCCGGACTCCCAACCCGCCCCGGTTCCCCGCCCCTCCGCCTCCGCCCGGGGGTCCGGCCCCGGTGCGGGAGGATGAGGATCAGGCCCGGGACCAGCCCTCAAGCGGCAGCCCAGCTGGCGGGAGCGGGGCGTGGGGGGAAAGGCAGGCCGGAAGCCTGGCCACTGCCAGCGGAAACCACCGAAACACACACCGGAAGCCTGGCGGGGACCGGGGAGCGGGGAGCGGGACCGCCTAAAGGCTCCGGACCTTCGGGCTCCGGGCTCCGGGCTTTCCCGCTCCGGACCTAAGGGCTCCGTCCGACTCCGGACTCCGGGCTTTCCCGCTCCGGCTCCTCACTCCGGGCTCCGGGCTTTCCGGCTCCGGACCTTCGGGCTCCGGCTCCGACTCCAGGTTCCGGACTTTCCGGCTCCGGACCTTCGGGCTCCGTCCACTCCGGACTTTCGGGCTCCGGCTCCGGACTCCGGGTTTTCCCGCTCCGGACCTTCGGGCTCCTGACTCCGGGTTTTCCCGCTCCGGACCTTCGGGCTCCTGACTCCGGACTCCGGGTTTTCCCGCTCCGGACCTTCGGGCTCCGTCCACTCCGGACCTTCGGGCTCCGGCTCCGGGTTTTCCCGCTCCGGACCTTCGGGCTCCGGCTCCTGACTCCGGGCTTTCCGGCTCCTGATCCGCATTCCTGGCTCCGGGCTTTCCGGCTCCGGCCTATGATAACAATAATAATAATATTGTCGGTATTTGTTAAGCGCTTACTATGTGCCGAGCACTGTTCTAAACGCTGGGGGAGACACGGGGTCATCACGTTGTCCCACGTGAGACTCCCAGTCTTTATCCCCATTTGACAGATGAGGTCACCGAGGCACCGAGAAGTGAAGTGACCTGCCCACAGTCCCACAGCTGACAAGTGGCAGAGCCGGGAGTCGAACCCGTGACCTCTGACTCCGAAGCCCAGGCTCTTTCCACTGTGCCACGCTGCTTCCCTCCCGCCTCTGCCACCTGTCAGCTGTGTGACTGTGGGCAAGGCACTTCACTTCTCTGGGCCTCAGTTCCCTCATCTGGAAAATGGGGATTAACTGTGAGCCTCATGTGGGACAACCTGATTACCCTGTATGTATCCCAGCGCTTAGAACAGTGCTCGGCACATAATAAGCGCTTAACAAATACCAACATTATTATCCCCAAAGTCCCGGCTCTTTCCACTGAATCACGCTGCTTCTCTAATAATAATAATAATAAAAATGGTATTTGTTAAGCGCTTACTATATGCCAAGCACTGTTTCTAAGCGCTGGAGAGGACACAAGGTGATCAGGTTGTCCCACGTGGGGCTCACCGTCTTCATCCCCATTTGACAGGCGAGGTCACTGAGGTCCAGAGAAGTGAAGTGACTTGCCCAAAATCACACAGCAGACAAGCGGCAGCGCCGGGATGTGAACCCATGACCCCTGACTCCCCAGCCCGGAGTTGGGATTTGGGAGTTGGGTCCCATTTGAACCCATGCCTGACTCCCCAGGCCAAGCTCTTTCCACGGAGTCACGCTGTGCTTACTATGTGCCAGCCCCAGCCCTGCCCCCTCACCATCAAACTCAACAGGTCCCAAATATTCTTTGGGCAAGTCACTTAACTTCTCGGTGCCTCAGTTACCTCATCTGTAAAATGGGGATGAAGACTGTGAGCCTCACGTGGGACAACCTGATTCCCTTGTGTCTACCCCAGCGCTTAGAACAGTGCTCGGCACATAGTAAGCGCTTAACAAATACCGACATTATTATTATATTCATATATTCATTCAGTCAGTCATTCACTCCATCGTACTTACCCTACTTGTTTTGTTAATGGGGTGTCCATCCCCTGGATTCTGTTTATCGTGTTTATGTTGTTTTATTTTTGTCCGTCCGTCTCCCCCGATTAGACTGTGAGCCCATCACCGGGCAGGGATTGTCTCTATCTGTTGCCGAATTGTCCATTCCAAGCGCTTAGTCCGGTGCTCTGCACATAGTAAGCGCTCGGCAAATACTATTGAATGAATGAATGAATACTTACTGCGTGCAGAGCACTGACCTAAACGCTTGGAATGTGCAATTGCTCAACAGGTAGAGACCATCCCTGCCCAACGACGGGCTCGCAGTCTAGAATGGGGGGAGACAGACAACAAAACAGGCACAAGTAGTCAGGCATCAAAATAGATAAACAGAATCATATATATATATCATTAATAAAATAGAGTAATAAACGATATGTACAGATATGCACAAGTGGTGTATGGAGGGGAAGGGGATAGAGCGGAGGGAGGGCTCCTCATCTTCCCGGCCAAACCCTGTCCTCCCCCGGACTTTCCCGTCACTGTAGACGACACCACCATCCTGGCCGTCTCTCACGGGCCTCGCCTAACCGCAGCTTTCCCCTTGACCCCGCTCTCCCGTCCAACCCGCTTATTCGATCGGGCACCAAATCCTGTCGGCCTCACCTTCACAACATCCCCAAGATCCGCCCTTCCTTCTCTATCCAAATGGCCACGGCTTTAAAACATGAAATGACAGTACCTGTCTCACTTGGCTTCCTCTGTGCCAAGCACTGCTCTAAGAGCTGGGGGAGATGCAAGGTCATCGGGTTGTCCCCCATAGGGCTCACAGTCTTCATCCCCATTTTACAGATGAGGGAACTCAGGCCCAGAGAAGGGAAGTGACTCGCTCCAAGTCACCCAGCTGGCAAAGGGTGGAGGCGGGATTAGAACCCACGCCCTCTGACTCCCCAGCCCGGGCTCTTGCCACTGAGCCACGGTCCACCTGGATGACCGCATCGGCCTCGTTGCTGACCACCCAGCCTCCTGAATCACCCCCTTGGCTCCTTCCCCCCCCTTCCCTGCCCCACACCACCTATGTCTCTATCTGTCATTTCATTTATATCGATGTCTTTTTCATTCATTCAATCGTATTTACTGAGCACTTACTGTGTGCAGAGCACTATACTAAGCGCTTGGGAAGTACAATTCAGCAACAAAGAGAGATAATCCCTGCCCACAACGGGCACACAGTCTAGAAGGGGGGAGACCGATATGAAAACAAGAGGCATCAGTAGATATTGATGTCTCTCCCCCCTCCCCCCAGGTGGTGAGTTCGTTGTGGACAGGGATTGTCACTTTTTATTGCTGTATTATACTCCCCCAAGCGCTTAGTACAGTGCTCTGCCCACAGAAAGCGCTCAACAAATATGATTGACTGAATGAATGAATGGACTGTAAGCTCGTTATGGGCAGGCAATGTGTCTGTTTATTGTTATAATGTGCTCTCCCAAGTGCTTAGTACAGTGCTCTGCCCACAGAAAGCACTCAACAAATACCATTGAATGAATGAATGGACTGTAAGCTCGTTATGGGCAGGCAATGTGTCTATTATTATAGCACTCTCCCAAGTGCTCAGTATAGTGCTCTGTGCACAGTAAGTGCTCAATAAATATCACTGAACGAATGAACAGGCCCAGGTCGGCTCAATGAAAAGACGTGGAGAAATGCTGCCGGCATCTGCGCAGTAGGGACGGGCGGTCAGCCCGGCCCAGGGAAGAGTCGTGTGACTTTTTTTTTTTAATGGTATTTGTTAAGCGCTTACTAGCTGCCAGGCTCCCCTCTCAGGATGGCCCCTGGAGAGTTTCCAGTCCTCTACCAGTCCCGACTATACCTCCCCATGCCACCCCGAGGTTGGGCAGTGGCTAGCCAGTGGCAGGCCATCTGCTACAAGTCAAAACTCACCTGTGCTGGGCAGCGGCGGCCTGGGAGAGAGTCCAGGGTGGATAATCAAGAGAAGCCCTGTGGCTCTGTGGAAAGAGCACGGGCTTGGGAGCCAGAGGTTGTGGGTTAAAATCCCGGCTCGGACACCTGTCAGCTGTGTGACTGTGGGCAAGTCACTTCCCTTCTCTGTGCCTCAGTTACCTCATCTGTAAAATGGGGATTAAGACTGTGAGCCTCACGTGGGACAACCTGATTACCCTGTATCTCCCCAACATTATTGTTATTATTATTACCGCACGAAGGAAGGCAGGGGTCAAACGCTTCCAGATTTTTACCAAGAAAATGCCACGGATCCACTACCAGAATGATTGCAGATGGAGAGTGTGGCGTTTTGGGAGAGAGGTGTCCACGGCGTCGGAGTCGGAGGTGACTCGAAAGCATAAGACGAGCTCCGATCCCGGCTCCGCCACTCGCCTGCTGCGTGACCTCGGGCACGACACTTCACTTTTCTGGGCCTCAGTGACCTCATCTGTAAAATGGGGATTAAGACTGTGAGCCCCATGTGGGACGGGGACTGTGTCCAACCTAATTACCTTGTCTCTACCCCAGCGCTTAGAACAGTGCACGGCACAGAGCTGGCGCTCAAGGAGTATTATAATATTATTCTGCACTTCTGAGCAGACTGCAAACTCCTCTCTGGGCTGTAAATGAATCTCTGGAATGTAAACTCGTTGTGGGCCTGGAGGATTCTGCTGAGGGGGTGGGAGGGAGGGGCGGGTTCCATGGGGGACGGGGGCAGGTGAGGAGGGTCCCGGTGGGGGGGGGGGGGTGAGGCAGGTGGGTGGTCGTGGGTCGGAGGGGAGGGTCCCGGGGGGACAACTGGGCTGGGGCGGGGACAGGTTGGAGGGGAGAGGGGTCCGGGGGCCTGGGGGGAGGGGATGGAGGGGGGGGTCGGTTCTATGCGGGGGGGGGGGCGGGTTCCAAGGGCGGTAACGGCCGGGCCCCGTGCCCTGGCGGCTGTGCGACCCGGAGGGCGAGCGGAGGGGGCCGGAGGGCGAGCCCACCCACACCCAGGTCCAGGCAGGAGCTCGGTGGCGGCCGCAGGGACGGACAGGACGGACGGGAGGATGAGGGAGGGACGGAAGGATGGAAGGCTGGAGCTTTGGGCCTGGCCCCCCCCCCCCCCCCGGCTGACCTCGAATTGTCCATTCCTAACGCTCAGTCCAGTGCTCTGCACATAGTAAGCGCTCAATAAATACGATTGAATGAATGGACGTCGGGGGGAGGTCAGCGGGTCCCGACCCTCGGGTGGGGGGTCCCCGGGCCCCCAGGCTCACTCACACCGACTCTGGCCGGGCCTGCCGAGGGGCCTCGGGAAAGTCACTCCCCCTCTCTGGGCCTCGGGGCTCCTCTCTGCCAAATGAGGAAGGAGGTCCCTGCCGAAAGGCCCCGCCGGAAGGCGCTCAGTACAGTGCTCTGCTCCCAGCTAGCGCTCGATAAATACGACGGAATGAAAAGGCCCCGCCTCTCGGCCCTGCCTCTTGAGAGACCATTCGTTCATTCAATGGTATTTATTGAGCGCTTACTATGTGCAAAGCGCTGGACTGAGCGCTCGGAAAGTACAATTCGGCAATAGATAGAGACAACCCCTACCCAGCAACGGGCTCACGGTCTAAAAACCAAACAAAACCAGTAGGCTGGAGTCAGTATCATCAAGATGAATGGAATCATTCAATTCAATCGTATTTATTGAGCGCTTACTATCTGCAGAGCACTGGACTAAGCGCTTGGAATGGACAATTCGGCAACAGATAACAGTCCCTGACCATTGACGGGCTTATAGTCTAATCGGGGGAGACAGACAAAAAAAATCCTAGATATAGACACATCATTAACAAATGAATAGAGTAATAAATAATATATGCAAGTATGCACAAGTGCTGTGGGAAGGAGAAGGGGGTAGAGCAGAGGGAGGGAGGAGGGGGGATGGGGAAGGGAGAAGGAACAGAGGGAAAGGGGGGCTCAGTCTGGGAAGGCCTCCTGGAAGAGGTGAGCTCTCAGTAGGGATCCGAAGAGGGGAAGAGAGTTAGTTTGGGGGAGGTGAGGAGGGAGGGCGTCCCAGGTCACAGGTAGGCAGGGGGTTGGGGGGATGGACTGAAGAACGGTGCCTGGCACGTAGTAAAGCGCTTAACGAATGCCATATTTATGATTATTTGCAGGGATCGACGTTTCCCCCCGCCCCCGCACAGTCAGCGTCCCGGCACAGGGGATTTGTGGATGAAGCTTCAGCCTGCCGGGAATTTGTCCCCGCCCTAGCGTTTCGGAGAAGTGGTTGTCCTTCCCCGAGGGGAGAGATCCGGGAGTCCCCGGCGTTGGGCCGGGATGGCCCGGCAGCCGTTGGCCCGGGAGGGGGCGGAGGTCAGACCCCCTCCCCCTTCCCCGGGACGGGGGAGGGGGAGGGGAAGAGGGGGGAGGGCGCACCCAGCCATCCTTGTGCCGACCCCTCCCCGCCCCAAAACACCCCCCCCCCAACAGGGGTTGGGA
Source organism: Ornithorhynchus anatinus (assembly GCF_004115215.2). NCBI lineage: Eukaryota > Metazoa > Chordata > Mammalia > Monotremata > Ornithorhynchidae > Ornithorhynchus > Ornithorhynchus anatinus. Next base: position 70,366,581 of record NC_041735.1, read on the forward strand.
AGCGGCTTCGGAGGCTGTGGAGCCGGACCCCATCGTTCAATCAGTCAATTTATTCATCCAGTCGTATTTATTGAGCCATTACTGTGTGCAGAGCACTGTACTGAGCGCTCGTTAAACGCAATTCGATTCGGCAACAGACACAATCCCTACCCAGCGGCGGGCTCTTATTGCGCGCTTGCTGTGGGCAAATAAGCAGCGGCATGGCCTAGCGGATGGAGCTCGGGCCTGGGAGTCTGAAGGTCATGGGTTCTAATCCCACTCGGCTCCGCCGCCTCTCTGCTGTGTGACCTTGGGCAAGTCACTTCTCGGGGCCGCGGTTCCCTCCAACTGGAAAATGGGGATTAGGACTGTGAACCCCACGTGGCAGGGGGACTCTGTCCAACTCGATTACCTTGTATCTACCCCAGCGCTTAGAACAGCGCCTGGCACAGAGTTACAGCTTAACAAATACCGTCATTACTATTATCATTAGTACCCAGCACGTCGAACCCCGGAGCTAGGCCGGACGCTCTTGGTGGGCAGGGAACGTGTCCAGTTCCGGGTCTGTTGGGTTCTCATTCGTTCATTCGTTGATGCGATGGTATTGGTATAACGTTGGTACTTGTTAAGCGCTTACTATGTGCAGAGCACTGTTCTAAGCGCTGGGGCAAACACGGGGTAATTAGGTCGTCCCACTTGGGGCTCACAGTCTTCATCCCCATTTTCCAGATGAGGTGACTGAGGCCCAGAGAAGTGAAGTGCCTCGCCCACAGTCACCCAGCTGACAAGTGGCAGGGTCGGGGTTCGAACCCGCGACCTCTGACCCCAGCCCGGGCTCTTGCCACCGGGCCACGCCGCTTCTCCGCTCGAGTGCGGAGCACTGCGCTGAGCGCTCGGAGAGGACCGTCCGGCGAGAAAGAGAGGCGATCCCTCCCCGACCCCGGGCTGAGGGTCTCCACTCCCGGGGCGGGGCGGGGCGGGGCGGAGGCGGCCCGGTGAGCGGAGGGCGGCTGTCCCGCAGGCCGGCAGCTCCGTGGTGGAGATGGGCCGGACCCGCTCCGGCTCCCCGGGCTACGCCGACCTGGACGTGGCGGACGCCTTCTCCGAAAAATCCGTCCGCAGGGGTGAGGCCCCCACCGGGCCCCCACCGGGCCCCCACCGGGCCCCTGGAGGACCCGGACTGGCGACCCCCGGGACCCCCGGACTGGGCCCTGGGGCCTTTCCCCCCCAGGGGAAGCCGAGGCGGGGGCTCCACCCGGGGGGGACGGAGCGGGGCCTGAGCGGCCGGAGGGGGGGACGGACAGAAGGACCGGCTGCGGGGGGGATGGAGGGATGGAAGGAAGGACGGACGGACGGACGGACCGACCGGGGGAGGGGGCAGAAGGAACGTAGCGGCTGTTGTGGCCCCAGATTTCGTCCGGAAAGTGTACTTCATCCTGGCGCTGCAGCTGACGGCCACCACGGCCATCATCTGCACCGTTATTTACCTGTGAGTGTCCGGGCGGGGGCCGGGGGGACCCGGGGCCGGGGTCGGGGGGAATCCGGCCCCCTCCCCCAGCCCGCCCCCTCCCTCCCCGCTCTGTCCGGCAGGGAGCCGCTCAACAAGTGGGTGCAGCTAAACCGCTGGTTCACCTTCGCGCTTTTGTGAGTGGAGCGGGCCCCCAACCCCAACCCCAGCCCCCTCACCCCCTGCAGGGGCCCGGGGCGGGGGGCGGTGGACGGTCCGGCCCCGGGCCCGGCTCCAGCCCCAGCCGCCGTCCGGAGCGAACCGTTGTCCGTCCGTCCGTCCGTCCGTCCGTCCGTCCGTCCGTCCGTCCGTCCGTCCGTCCGTCCGTCGGCCCGTCCCGCGCAGCCCAGCCCTCTTCGGCCTGATCATCACCCTGGCCTGCTTCGAGGAGCCCCGCCGCCGCCTCCCCCTCAACTTCATCCTGCTGGGCCTCTTTGTCAGTACTCGGGACCCCCGCCCCCGCCCCACGACCCCCCTCCCGGCCCCCAGTCCCGGCCCCCGGCCCCCGGCCCCTTCCCGGGACCGGCCGGGACGGCCCGGCCCGGAGCCTCGGCCCATCCGCCCCCCTTCCTCGCCCTCCCCCACACTAGCCGCCCCCTCCCCTCCCCTCCCCTCCCCGGGCGCCCCCCACCCACCGGCGGCGCCCCCCGTTTCCTCTGCAGACGGTGCTGGAGGGGCTGCTGCTGGGAGCCGTGTCGGTGTAAGCTCCGACGGGACCCTCCGGGCGGGGGGCGGCGGCCGAGGGGGGCGGGGGGCGACCGAGGAGGGCGGCCGCTGACCGGGTCCGCCTCCTCCCAGCTTCTTCGAGGTGGACGTGGTGCTCTGGGCGCTGGGAGCCACGGCCTTCGTCAGCTTCGGACTGTCCCTGTTCGCCCTGCAGACCAGGGTCAGCGCCCGGCCCACGGTCCCGCCCTCTGCCCCCTGCCCCTTGCCCCCTGCCCACCTCGCTCTAGGCCCCGGGGCGGGGGCTCCTCAGCAGGCCCAGACCCCCCGCCCCCTCGCCCCCCGGACGCTCCCCTTCGGGAGGTTCAATCGGTCCATTCGCCGGTGCCCACCGAGCCCCTACCGCGGTGCCCAGCGCTTGGGAGGGTACAAGAGAGTTAGAAGACGAGGCCCCTTGCCCTCAGGGAGCTTCCAGCCAGGCAGGGTCCAGGAGGGGGACCGGGGTGGCCGAAAGACGGGAGACCCCCGGGCCCGGTGAAGCGGTGGGGCGAACGGCCAATCTCCCAACGGGGTGGATGGCCCCGCGGCCTTCAGGATCGCTCGCCGGTCGGCTTAGCCCTTCGCGGAGAAGGGAGGAGAGGCTCCGAGTGGAAAACTAGAACCACCCTTACACAGACAGAGCCACCTCCGGAGAAGCACCGCGGCCCGGTGGAAATCGTGGAGAGAACGCAGGCCCGGGAGGCGGGGGGACCCGGGTCCTGATCCCGGCCCCGCGGTTTGTCGGCCGAGTGATCTCGGGCAAATCGCTTCACTTCTCTGTGCCCGTTAACCTCAGCTGTGAAACGAGGATTGAGCTTGTGAGCCCCATTTGGGCAGGGACTCTATCCAACCCGAATATCTTGTACCTAACGGCGGTCGGTACGGTGACCGTCACGCAGCCAGCGCTTAACGGGTATCACGGTCATTATTATTATCATTAACTTGGGCATAGCCCCGTGCTGTGATCCCTTGGGGACGCGGGAGGTGGCCGAGGGACACCGGCGACAGAATTCTCTCCCCTTCCCCGAGGGCGGCGAAGGGTCCGGGGGTTCATCGGGGCAGACGAACACACCCTCGCACCCAGATCTCTCCCCTTTAAGCGCTCGATACTCCCCCCTCCCTTAGCACCACAGCACTTATGTCCACATCGGTAATTTATTTAAACGTCTTTCTCCCCCTCTAGGCTGTAAGCTCCTTGTGGGCAGGGAACGGGTCTACCGACCCTATGGTGTTGTCCTCTTCCGAACGCTTATTCATTCATTTAATGGTATTTATTGAGCGCTTACTATGCGCAGAGCACTGTACTAGGCGTTTGGAATGTACAATTCGGCAACAGGGATAGAGACGATCCCTGCCCGACAAAGGGCTCACGGTCTAAACGGGGGAGACGGACAACAAAACAAAACAGGTAACCTGGTGTCCATGTCATCAAGATAAATGGAATCATAGATATAGATACATCATTAACAAAATGAATAGAGTGATAAATGATATATTCAAATAGGCACAAGTGCTGTGGGGAGGGGAAGGGGGGAGAGCAGAGCGAGGGAATAGGGGAATGGGGAGGGGGGGAGGAGGAGCAGAGGGAAAGAGAGGGCTCAGTCTACGAAGGCCTCCTTAGCACCGTGCGGTGCACGGAGTAAGTGTTCAATAAATGCCATTAATAATGATGGTATTTGTTAAGTGCTTACTATGTGCCAAGTACTGTTCTAAGCACTGGGGTAGATACAAAGTAATCAGGTTGGCCCACGTGGGGTTCACAGTCTTCATCCCCATTTTACAAGATGAGGTAATCGAGGCACCGAGAAGTCAAGTGACTTGCCCAAAGTCGCACAGCTCGTAGCGGAGTCAGGATTAGAACCCACAACCTCTGACTCCCAAGCCCATGCTCTTTCCACTAAGTCACGCTGCCTCGATTGATTGACGGTGCAGGCGAGGGCTCAGTGGTGTGGGTTGGGCTGGGACAGGCCCCGGGCCCAAACTTCCCTAGCGGCCGCAGGAAAACCCTTCTCGCTTGGTTCTACGGAAAGTGGAAACTCAGAGCGGGGCCTCCGGGGTGCAAATCCTTCCTTTCCTTCCTGCCTTCCTCCTTCTAGGCTGGAGGGGTGGGGGGTGGGGTGCCTAGGCTGGGGGTGGGGACCCTTGTGGGTCAGCCAGAGGCCGCCCCGGGTGGGCGGCCGGGCCCGCCGGCCGACGGTGCGGTGAGGGGGCCCCTCGGGTCGCTGTCGTCCTCAGTGGGACTTCACGGCGGCCCTGGGCTTCCTGTGGGTTCTGGTGCTGGTTCTCCTCGCCTACGGGATCATCGCCGCCATCGTCCAGTCCCAGGTAACCCCCCCGAGGGGGTCCCGCCGGAACCGTCCCGCTCCAAACCGGCACTCGACCGCCGCCACCTTCCTCCCTCCGACTGCTCCCCCCAACCGTCCACCTCCTCAGTCTGCGCTCTCACGCCCACGGCCCACCTCCCCGTCCGTCCTTCCACCCCTCACCCCCCACCACCGTCGTCCTCTTCTATCCTCCCACCACCCACTCCCCGCCTCCTCAATCTGTCCTCAGACCTCCACCGCTCTCCTCCGCAGTCTCTCCCTCCAACCCCTATGCACTTGGGGGTGGGAGGGATGGGTGAGGGTGGTGTTTGAGTGCGTGTACGCTTGCAGGCACTTGCACACACGCACCGACCACCTATCTTGTCAAACTCTGCCTCTGGGGTTGCTGCTTCAGCAGCGAACGTGCTCTTTCCTCTCTCTCACAGTGGCTCAGGATCTTGTACGCGTCTTTTGGGACCCTGATCTTTGCAGTGGTGAGGATCTTTGTCCTGCTGTCCCCTGCCTGATCCCCGTCCCTGCACCCCTCCCCTTGGCTCCCGGGTCCGGGGCCAGACCTCAGGGAAAAGAGCCCAGCCGTAGGGACGGCATCAGATCGGGAGTCTGTGCCCACGGTGGGCGGAGGAGCGAGGAGGGCGTCCAGTCGCTGGCCGCGTGACTTGGGGTGGGACGGGCATCCGTTACGGTGCCCCGCATCCGGCGGGTGCTGCGTACAGTGCCCCGTACACAGCCGGCGCTCAGCACGGCAACCTACGCGGCAGGCGGTGCAGTGCTCCTCGATTAGTCGGTGGTATTTATTGAGCACTTACTGCGTGCAAAGCACTGTACTAAGCGCTTGGGTGAGGACTACGACAGAGTTGGTAGGCCCGTTCCCTGCCCACAACGGACTTAACGGTCTAGAGGAGGAGAGAGTACAGTTAGGGACAGTACAATTAGGGCTATGTACATTATTAAGTGCTAGAGCTAAGGGTGGAGAGACTATCAAGTGCTTCAAGGGGGCAAGTTCGTAGGCGACACGGAGAGGGAGTAGGGATAAAAAAGGCTTAATGGGGTAGGCGTCCAGTCCGGTGGCCCAGTGCCCTGCAGATGGCTGGAGGGGTTGGGGAGGGGGTGGGAGGCGGGGGGCGGAGGCGGAACCTCTTGGAGAGGGCAGCCAGCCCAAGGCCCTGAGCCACGAGGGTTTCTCGGGGCCTGCCTGCCTTCCTTCCTCCCAGTACCTGGTAGTGGACACGCAGCTCATGCTGGGAGGGCACCACCGCTACAGCCTGTCCCCCGAGGACTACGTCTTCGCCGCCCTCAACCTCTACCTGGACATCTTCACCCTCTTCCTGCTGATCCTGGAGCTCATCGGACTGACGCGTTAGGCCGGCGGCCTCCGGGAGACCGCGCGTGGGCCGTCTGGGCGTTTAACTTGTGCCCGCGTCCTCTGCCCGCCCCCCCCAACCCCGTGGCTCACCCGGCTCCGATCGCCTCCTCCGGGCTCTCCTACCCACCGGCCGGAACCGGTGGCGTCTCGCTAAAATAATAAAATAACCAATGACCATTCCTCCTCTGTCCCTCTCTCCTCCCCAGACCGGACTCTATTCGGGTGGGTGCGGGGACTAAATGATCGGTGTGGGTCTCAATGCAGGGGAAGGGAGGAGAGAGGACATGGCTAAAGGACGAGCCTGGGAGTCGGAAGGACCTGGGTTCTAATTCCGGCTCTGCTGCTTGTCGACGGTGTGACCTTGGGGAGGTCGTTTAACCTCTCTGTGCTTTAGTTTTCTCACCTGTAAAACGGGGATTAAGACGGTTAGTCCCATGTGGGACGTGGATTGTGTCCGACCTGATTAGTTTGTATCTATCTACCCCAGCGCTTTGTATTCATTCGTCCAGTCGGATTAATTGAGCGCTTACCACGGGCAGAGCACTGTACTGAGCAATTGGAAAATATAATACAGCAATAAACAGAGACAATCCCTGCCCACAACGGGCCTAGCACACAGTAAGCACGTAACGGATACCATAAAAAAAAAGGGACAGGGCGTGGCTGGCTGCCTGGCTGCCATTTGGACCCCCCACTCAGATGAGGAGCTGGGAAGCCTGCTGTTGGTAGCCCTGGGATCCCCGTATCCAAACCTCCTTAGCCGCGGCTCTGCCCCAGCAGCTTGTTTCTCTAAGCCCCGGGCCCGAGAGGCCCAGCCACGGCGGTGACCCCCGACCCCGGGGTCACCGTGGTTAGCTGCAGGGCCTCGCACCTGCAGGGGTTGCAGACGGGCTCAGCAGCCTGCCCGCTTTTCCTCATCTGCGAAATGGGGAGAACAGTCTCCACCCCTCTGGGAAAAATGAGGTCACCGGAGTGAAGGCTCTTTGATGGGGAAGAGAAAGAGCTACACAGACTCCAGGGTGCGTGCACGTGTGGGTGTGCAGATGTGAGAGCGTGTGCTGAACAGCACCACCCTCTGCGTATGAAGGTGACGCTACTGTCAGGCAGCACGTTCTGGTCTCTGCGCGAGGGCTAGAACGGACAGATTGTGTGCCGGACCCTCCTCTCCACTCCGGATCTGTACACTCCGCCCTCTGTCCCATCATCCAGCCCACGACCCCCATAATGGTGCCTGCTGCCCGCAGAGCTCCATATTGGGCTCTTGGTAGAGTCCATTCATTCAATAGTATTTACTGAGTGCTTACTATGTGCAGAGCACTGTACTAAGCGCTTGGAATGGACAATTCGAGAGTCCTATAAAAGACACTGTCCCTATAAAAGACACGGTCCCCACCCTCGAGGGGCTTTCCTGTCTAGTGCACTTGCCCCAGGCAGGGCCTCATAGCATTTTCAAATCTCCCTCTTCATGTACAGCAGTCATGGTCTTTACCGAGTTCAGAAGCACAGGACAAGCTCCCTACCCTCCAGCAGCTCACATTCAATAATAATAATGATAGTATTTGTTTAGTGCTTACTATGTGTCAAGCACTGTGCTAAGCGCCGGGGTAGATGCAAACTAATCGGGTTGGACACGGTCCCTCTCCCACATGGGGCTCTACGGGTTTTAATTCCCAATTTACAGATGAGGTAAGAAGCACGGAGAAGCGAAGTGACCGGGCCAGGGTCACCCACCAGACCAGCGGAGGAGCCGGGACTAGAAGCACAGAGAAGTGAAGTGACTTGCTCGAGGTCACACAGCCGACAAGCGGAGGAGCCGGAATTAGAGCCCGGGCCTGTTGTCTCTCCACTAAGCCATGCTACTTCCCTCATCCAGCCCTTTGTCTGTCCAGGGCCTCTTCTCCGAGAAGGTCAGCAAACTCTCTCCTGACTTCTGTCCCCCCATGGTGGTCCACCTGCTGCCTTGGCCTCCCGGCTGTCCCCTGTGGCCTCAGACCGCCGGCAGGACTAACCCTCACCCTTCCCAAGTATTTATGTCGGGGCCCGGGGGCTATTTACAGACCAAGCCCTGTGCTGTGCACCCGATAAATAGGGCCAACTGGCCAGGTGACTGTCCATCTGTCTGTCTGGATGGCCGGCCCGGGAGGATCCCGAATACCCAAGTTTCGCCCAAACAGAGGGGTGGAAGGTTCATACCGGGCACGGCAGGTCATCCAAGCGCTTAGTACAGTGCTCTGCACATTGTAAGCGCTCACTGAATACTATGGAATGAATGAATGAATGAATGAATGAATGAATGAATGAATGAATGAACAGGCCCCGGGTCCTCAGGCTGGGGCCCGGGAACGGCTTCGAGGAAGAAGAGCCAGCAGTCCCTCAACTGGCTGAAACCAACTTCGCCGTGGAACGAGTCAAATGAAAATCGTTAAGTAATAAATGTTTAATCAAAGAACTTTACAGATTATTAACAGCATTCATTTGGCCAAACAGCTACACATTTGTAGTTTCCTACAGTATATAAAGTGGGAATGTATCAAGTATAGACTATGAAAGTGCAAATAACAATTCAAGGTTAGAGTCATTTTTTTTTTACATTATAAAATTAACTTGTTTACAAAATAGGCTTTGCCAAACTTTATTTCTGAATCGTGAAGTCAATGACTGTGGCGTTTCGGAAAGTATGTACCGAGAAAATGCAAATTTTGTACTGGTCACTTTCACGCTCGGCATCAGACGGTACGGAAACCGTGGCTCTCGACCTCAGTCCAAAACAAGCTACGGAGAAACCGCAACCCACTAGAATCCAGCTTCCCACTGAGCACTCCTAGTGTCTCCTGCTCTCCTCATTGCTAATGCACAGAACCTTGGGAACCTTCTACTCGACAATTAATTACCCCTCAGAGAAACCGTCGTGTCAGAAGACACCTTGGTGGTAAACCAATTCAGAAAAAAACAAAACAGAACCAAAAAAAAATCAACAACCGTTGAGTGAAAGATTTCAGGTGACCACCAGTATTCTACTGCGGAAAAAAACCCAAAAATATGGGATCATACTAGAATGACTTTTGGAAGGGGCTCGGCCAACGCTCTCTCCGGACCGGCCAGGCTAGAGCTAGTGGACATTTGTCCCAGGAACTTTCGGGGGGACACCTGGGTGACGCCTCCATCTCCTAACAGAATATCCCGCCCCCGTGAGCTCTGGGGCCCGAGAGATGCCGAAGGCGGGCCCGGAGGTAACAGCTCTCAAGAGATTTACGAGGAACTCATCCGGTTATAACATCAAGGGTTTAGAGAACCCCTCCGTGTCCCCGTCCCCCTCCCCCCGCCCACCACAGCCCCCCACCCCCCCAACTTGGTACTGACCTGTACACGCTCGGTAGCAAAACGGCAGCAGCGGGGACCCGCAGACCTCTCTAGTCGTCCGGCGAAACAGAAATCGGGCCGCCGCACCCCTATTTTGCTTGAGTTAGGCTAGTCTGGATTATATGTAAGTCAAACGGCTGCCCCGAAAAGGTATATGTTCTATTGTAATACATACTGTACCATCGTGTCTTACCACTAAGACCAAGATTTTCTTCACAGTAAGACACGGATAACTAGGAAGTTTTCTTATTTTTTAAACACTTAAACAGTATTCACACAGCAAATGAAGATTGTGCAATCGAACAAACACACCTCGGTGTGTGTGCGCCTTGGGCAGATGAGCCGACCGAACCCGGGGACGGTGAGAGTCACCAGAAGGGAAGGCCCAGGTTGCTTTTTCTGGTGTGTTGGGGGGCGGGGGACGGGGTTTGAGGCGGAGCACGGCCCCTCCTCCCCACCCCGGAGCAGGGGGTGGACACCGAGATTCCAGTCATTGGCAGATTGAACTGTCCCCCCGGGTCGGGGAAAGGCACGGTAACATGTGGCGGGGCTGGGAGGGGGCGGGGGGGGGGAGGGGGCAGGGTTCGCCGACCCGTCCAGAAAGAGCCGGGGCAGGGAGGGGGAGCGACGTGGCCCGCCTCGAGCTCCAGGAACCGCCCTTCTCGCCTGCTTGAGAAGACACCGCCTTCAGGAATCCTTACCCTGCCGCCACGCCACGGCCTGGACTGCACGGCACAGCCGCGGACACCAAGAACGCGCGGCACCGCGGCCAGCGGGCCCTCACGCCCCAGCGGCACCGCCACGCGAACGAGGGCGAACCGCCGCTCCGGGGCGCCCCGGTCGCCCCTTCCGCGGCCGCCCCTCGCGGGACTGGCCGGACCCAGTTTGGCACTCGGGGAGCTGTAAATAGACCTGCCTGCATCTCTGCCTGGGGTGAAAATAAAGATGGTCACCTTGTTGTTGGTGCAGCGCTAGAGGAGGGGCGTGGGAGCCCGCGGGTCACACCGCCAGTAGGAGGGAAGAGAAGGTTACAGGGAAGCGGCAGCGGGGCGGGAAAATGAGGCGCTCCCCAGCTTGAGGCCGCCGTGGCTGAGATGGGGCGACGGGGTCGAACGGAGGGAAGGGGGTCCCGCGGAGGCCTTCGCCTCCATCTCCCCCTTTCCGGCCGAGCGGGGGCCGTGCTCCGGGGCGGAGACCCAGCCTGATCGCGTGCCGAGGAAATTCCTCAGAGAGTTCCGCCCGCACCGAGAAGCTCGCTCCGAGGACTCTGCTCCTCCGGGTTCAACCCCCACCTCCACGGTCCTCCACGGAACCGGGACCGTGCGGTTTGACGCTTCCGATGTGTTTGCTCCACCTGGGGCGCCTCGCGAGTGGGTCACCTCTTGGATTCCAGGAGCAACGTGTGGGTGCGGATGCCTGTGTGTGTGCGCGCGCAGGCGTGAGCCTGTGGCTAGGGGTGGCTGTGTGTGTGGTGTGCGTGTGTGCAGATGTGGGGTTGTGTGGGTGTGGGTTCATACCAAGTGCACTTGCTCGGTCCACCCCGGGGAGGTCTGGGGAGTTTGGCCGGCAAGTCCTCCCACGGGGTCCGTGCGGTCGGCCGCTCCGGCGGTGGCGCGGTCACCGGTTCGGGGTCCCGCTTCCCCAGGCCCGGCGCCGTCTCCGGGACCGCTTTCCTCCGCCGGGCTTCCCCCTCCTGCCCCCTCAAACGGGGCGCGCTCTTCCCGGAGCGCCGGTCCGACCTCCTCCACCTCCTCGGCCCTCGTCACCGTCTCCCTGCCCTCCTCCTCCTCTTCCTTCTCCTCCTCCTCCGGCCCGGCGGCCGTTCCCCCCTCAGGCCCGGGCGGGTCCCGGCCGGGCTCGGCGGCGGCCGCCGACGGGATCAGGGCGATGCTCTGGGGGTTCATGTCGTGAAACCAGGCCATGATGTTGCCCAGGAGATCAGCGTTGGGGCCGGGGTCCCGGTCGGAAGGGTCCGCGCCGCCGGCCTCCGGGTCCGGCCCGTCGGAGGGCCGCGGCTCCCGGTCCCCGGCGGAGAAGGGGTCGCCGGCCGCCCCCAGGCGCAGGAGGCTCTCGCCGAGCTCCAGCAGCTCGGAGCTGCTGAGGGCGGGCCGGGGGTGGGCCGGAGCCCCGGGACCGGCCTCCAGCCTCGTCGGCAGAGAGGTGCCCGTGGCGCCGAAGGCGGCATCGGGCCGGAGGAAGTCTCCGGCCTCCTCGTCCATGGCCAGCCCCGAATCCTGCAACGACAGCTGGATGGCCAGCAGGATGTTTGGGTCGTCCTCGTCCAGGGAGCTCAGGGCCTGAGGGACGGGGCGGATCGAGAGAAAGAGACGGAGACACAGAGACGGAGGGACGTGGGCCTGAGCCCTCACCCAGCGACCTCAGCCACCACCAGCCGCACCGGCTTTTGGGACAAACCGCCAGTTTGCCCGTTAGCCTGTCGGCCTGCCGGTCGACCGGCTGGCCGGCCGACCGGGCCGCCCGCCCCCCCCGACCCTCCACCCCCCGCATCAGACTGCAGGCCTCCAGAGGGCAGGTAACACTCGTCTGGCTTCTGATGCGCTCTCCCAAACACCCAGTCACTATCACTGATTGACGGACCGACTGAATGACCGATGCGACAGTCGATAAAGAAAATGACCGGCGGAGGGCAAGTTTGCTCTTAACCTTCAGCCTATCAGAATAAAATCGCGTCTGCATTTTTAAGAAGGAGCGTCTGCAGTTCTCACTAGGTGCGACACACCTCCCGGGCAAAATAAAAGAGAATTTCTGCTGAAGGGTGTGGAGAGGGGATGGAGAACTGGGATAATAAGTTTATTTTCTTTCCTCCTAGACATCCCAGAGCCACACATTTTCCCACAACAAAATATCTGAAGGCAGAAAATCTGGGAAAGATTTAAAACAGGGTGACGACATCAACCAGAAAAGGAGGGTAGAAGGCTGGGGTATATTGGAGGGCAGAGGGCTAGGCTGCAGAAGCCGAGCGGGTTGGGAGCGGGCAGCGCCGAGGGTACCTGTAAGGAATCCTGGTTCTCAGAGCGGCTAGCCGGGGTGTAGTCGTGCAGCGAGGAGCTGTGCAGGACGCTGACCGATGCCGAACTCACCATGGAGGTCCCGGGCCTCCGGCTGCTCCCTCCCTCTTGGCTCTCTGTTTAAACCAAAGTCCCACCGGGACGATTCGACTCCCACAGGCCGACGGGGCTCCGCTCTTCACACAGCCAACCTCCCTCCCGAGAGGCAGACGGACCTGCGGGTCCCCCTTCCCGCCCCGTCTCCCCGCCCCGGCCGCGAGGCAGGAAAAGAGCCTCGTCCGGCTCGGCAGAGGCGGACCTCGATGGGGTGACTTGCTCTGAGGATCCCGAATCCTGACAGTCTAACCGGAGGGGGCGCGGCATCTAGAGAAGCGGCGTGGCTCAGTGGAAAGAGCACGGGCTTGGGAGTCAGAGGTCATGAGTTTGAATCCCGGCTCTGCCACTCGTCAGCTGTGTGACTGTGGGCAAGTCACTTCACTTCTCTGGGCCTCAGTTACCTCATCTGTAAAATGGGGATTAACTGTGAGCCTCACGTGGGACAACCTGATTACCCTGTATCTACCCCAGCGCTTAGAACAGTGCTCGGCACATAGCAAGCGCTTAACGAATACCAACATTATTATTATTATTATCTCCCCGCTCCCTGGCCCTGGGGGTGGGCTCTTCCCCGAGGCGGGAACATCAGGGGCCTCCAGGCCAATGAGGGGAGGGTCTCCACTGCAGCCTCCCAAATGGAAATGCCAGGTAGTCTCTTCCTGTCCTCTCCACCCCCGAGCCCCGAGCCCCTTTCCGGTGACCTTCTGCACTCCGGCGCCCTGTCCGTCAGCCTGTTTGCCCCTCGCTCCCTCTGGTTGTCCTTGTTTGCCGGACCCGCCCAGCCCCCGCTCTGACTCGTCCCCAGTCCACCCTCCTTCTCCTTGTCCTCTGTCCCGACTTTCTCGCCTGTCTCGTTCCTACTTTTCTATCCCCAACTACGTCTCTCTCCACTCCGCCTCCCCACCTCCCATGATCTCCCCATCTCGGTCCCAATTCCTCGCTCTGCAGCCTCTCCCGATTCCCCAACCGCTGCCCCTCGAGGTCTGTTCCCATCAACTCTCTGCCTTTGCCGATCCCCATTTCCCATTGCGTTCCCACCCTTTCTCTGTCACCCGCTTCCCCTCTCCTTCCCTCCCCCACCGTTCTCTTCTCCGCTTCCCTCCCCGACACTCTGGAAGTTCATCTCGGACATTTTAAATCGCCTCGTCTCCCGCAAATAAAAGAACGTTCTCGTGACGGAACGTAAACGAGCTACAAAGACAATTAGACGGTGATGGAAAATTCTTCGGAGGAAGTAAGGCACAGAGTGCTAGGAGCATCTGGTGATTTGTTTCAAACCTTCCCTCCTGCATCTGGGGGGCAAAAATGATTATTATTATAATAAAGAACTCGGGACATCTTCCTGATCAACCCCCACAAACGCCTTAGAACTCTGACAGGGATCTTTTATTTGTTGTTGCTTTCATTCGGTTTCTACCACCTGCCCCTTGGTTCTTTCTCTTTCCTCTATGGAAGATCTGGCAATTAAGCGTCCTTGCCTGCCCAATTAGACTGTAAGCGCTCTGAGGCCAGGAATCTTGGCTACTTCTAAGGCATGTCCTAAGCCCCTAGTAGGGTGCCCTACCCACAGTAGTTGGCCAGTACAGTGCTCTGCATACGGTACGCACCCACTATAGGCGTTCGGTACAATGTTCTGCACGTGACGCACATCCAGTACATATGTGCTCTGTCTATACAGTAGACACCTGGTACAGTGGCCCACCGTGATTAGGTGTCCGGGACAGTGCCCCACACTCAGTATATGCCCATCACAGTGCTTCACACCTGGGAGATGCTGCTGATGAAGGTGAGGGACTGGAAGAGACGCCAGCTAAGGCCTCACCTAAAGTGCTCTCGCTTGGCTCGTCGGGGTCTGGGGTGTTACTGAGCAGACTGTGCACGTCCCCTCGTCGCCGCTGGCGGTGTCGCCTCCGATACTGAAATTCAGCATATTCCTGCATAAACCAAAGGCATAAAACAAGGGAGCATGCAGTAACGCTTGCCAAAAGACTTAAAAACAAAAAAATTCAAAAGGCAGCAGCACATTTTTCCCTTGGAAAAAATGTGTGATTTTATACTCCCGGTATAGAATCACCCGTCGTCGGGGAAACAAAGGCCAGTTTTGCCCGTGCAGGGTGGAAGCCGCCGAAATCCCCGAGGCCCGAGGCAGCTACGCCTGGGGGCCAGAGCTCTGTCAGGCGCAGAGCCGTGTGCCCGAGGTGCGAGCCTCATCCCACCAGGAGCCGGATGGAATCTAGAGTCCAATGGGGCTTTCGGACCGGCCCGGCAGCATCCCCCGCGGTTCGGTCCGCCTCCCCCAGCCCTTTGGCCAGCTTGCCTTCTCGGGCGCAGTACGGCGTCACCCGGTAGGAGGACGTAGAAGCGTAGCTGTTTCCCCAGGGAAGCTCGGTCCCTCAGCGTTGACGCCTGGCATTTCCCTGGGGAAGGCTGGGAATCTCATAATATCCCGACTGGATTACCGTGAGCCTCCTCTCTGATCTCCCTTCCTCTTGTCATCCCCACTCCAGTCTATTCTTCACTCCGCTGCCCGAATCATCTTCCTACAGAAATGCTCCGGGCACGTCACTCCCCTCCTCAAAAACCTCCAGTGGTTGCCTATTGATCTTTGCACAAAACAAAAACTCCTCACCCTTGGCTTGCTTCAAAACTCTCCATCACCTCGCCCCCTCCTACCTCACCTCCCTTCTCTCTTTCTACTGCCCACTCTGTACATTCCGCTCCTCCGCTGCTCACCTCACCGTCCCCCATTCGTGCCTGTCCCGCCATTGACCGCTGGCCCACGTCCTCCCGCTGTCCTGGCACGTCCTCCCTCCTCACATCCGCCTAACTCTCTTGCCCTCTTCAAAGCCCTACTGAGAGCTCATCTCCTCCAAGAGGCCTTCTCAGACTGAGCCCCTCTTTCCCTCTGCTCCCTCCTCCCCCACCTTTGCTCTTCCCCCTTCCCCTGCTCATTTGTATATATTATTTATTACCCTATTTGTTAATGAGGTGTACATCTCTTTGATTCTATTTATCTTGATGATGTCTTGTTTTGTTTTATTCTGTTTTGCTTTGCTTTCTCCCCCGTTTAGACTGTGAGCCCGTTATTGGGCAGCGATGGTCTCTATCTGTTGCTGAATTGTACATTCCAAGCACTTAGTCCAGTGCTCTGCACATAGTAAGCGCTCAATAAATACTATCGAATGAACAAATGAATCGGAGTCCCCTGGTGGACCGCCCAACGTCCCCCTTTCCAGGTCTGAGAGGAGTCCCCGGGGCCTGATCTCCACTGGGGCCGCTCCACTGGAATGTCCACGGGCAGATTTCACTCCTCCACGCCCCGGGTCGGGAAGGGCAGACTCAGAGCACAGAAACCGGACGCGAAAAGGGCTGGAATGGGACTGGGAGGGTGGCTTGACCTCAGATTTTATCCAGGTCTCACACTGCAGTGTTCCCCACTGGCAGGCAGGCGGGGATCCAAGAGGATCCAAAACGGGCTGGGATCTCCCAGGAAAAGCAATCCCAAGGGAAATCCAGAGCTGCGTCTCTAAGTCAGATCCGGAATCTAACCCGCTTCCCGTTCATTCATTCAACAGTATGTCTATTTGCCATTTGTCCGCTGTGTGCTCTTGGGCAAGGCACTTAACTCCTCTGTGCCTCACTTACCTCATCTGTAAAATGGTTATTAAGACACAGAGCCCCATGTGGGACATGGACCACTTCCAACCTGATGAGCTTGTATCTACTCCAGTGCTTGGTACGGTGCCTGGTACATAGCGCTTAACAAATACCATTAAAATAATGATAATAATAATGATGTACTTAGTGCAGTGCTCTGCACATAGTAAGTGCTCAGTAAATACGAGTGATCGACTGCCTGCTATGAGACCTCGGGCAAGTCACTTCATCTCCCCAGGCCTTGGTTTCTGCATGTGTAAAATGGGGATTCGGTATGTGTTCTTCTACTTAGTGTGAGACAAGGACTGTGTCCAATCTTCAAAGCCTTACTGGAGGCACATCTCCATGGCCTAACGGCTAGAGCCCGGGCCTGGGAGTCACAAGGTCATGGGTTCTAATCCCGGCTCTGCCACTTGTCTGCTGTGTGATCCTGGGCAAGTCACTTCACTTCTCTGTGCCTCAGTTACCTCACCTGTAAATGGGGATTGAGACTGTGAGCCCCACGTGGGACAGGGATTGTATACAACTTGATTTGCTATAATAGAACCTACAATTCTATTTATTTATATTGACACTCCTGATGCCTGTCTACTTGTTTGGTTTGTTGTCTGTCTCTACCCTTCTAGACCGTGAGCCCATTGTTGGGTAGGGATTATCTCTATTTGTTGCCGAATTGTACTTTCCTAGGAAGCCCCTGCGACAAACACAGCCCCCACCGAGCTGCCCCTCTCCCCAGAAACCACTCCTGAAAGCAAAATAACCCCCGGAGAGGTCCGGCGAGGCCATCGGCCACGAGCTCTTGCATTTCCTTATGGGTCTGACTCCTTCTCCGCTTCTTCCTCCTCCTCCTCCTTTCTAGAGCCCATTCCACCCAGACCTTCTCGAAGGTTGTTGCTGAGCCCCTGACCGTCGCCACCGTGATGTGAGACAGGGACCCCTCCTGCCCACCCTGAGGGGGTCACGGCGATGGAAGCGGCTAAAGGGCTAAGGGTGCGACTTAAACGAACCGGTAACCCTCCCGGGGGCATGGAATCTTCCTCAGTCCGCTTCCCGGGCCCGGGCCGCTGCGGCTGCAGTCGCTGCTGCTGCTAAGCAGGGGCTCACCCACCCCCTCTGCGCCCTCCCCATTTTGCCGGGCTGCTCACACCCCACTCGTCGTCCCAGGGAAGATTTCAGGGATGATCTGGCTGGGAGGGATGGAGGGATGGAGAGACGGAGCGAGGGGGAGCCTGCCATCAGTTTGCGTCCTGCTTGGACCTAAAATTTGCACACGGATTCTTCCGATATACATCCAAGCAGGAGCCAAACTCATCTGTCCACGCAGACTGGACCGACAGCACATGCAGAGGGGGCTCTACAATGAGCGTATTTACAGCCACGTAAAAAAACAAAAAAGTTCATTTTCCAAAACCATTTTTTCCAGGCTCTCTCTTACCTTGCAGTGACGAAAGACAATGTAAAACGGCAACCGCCCATGCCCTCCTGCACCGTTTTGAACCGAGAAAGGTTCCGTGAGGTACCCCCGGGCGCTCGCCCAAGTGCTCGGGCCAGTGCTCCACCCCCAGCAGGAGCTCAGCAGCGCATACTATTTATTTGACTGACTGATCACAGGTGTGGGCGAGGGAAGGCAGGGATTTTGATCCGGGGCAGGCTGGGGCACCCCTGGGCAGAAACGGCGTGCGCCGGGGAGGACACCGTTCACAACGGGATCGCGAAGGAAACAGTTACCTCGGGTGATGCAAATCCCAAATATTCCCAGTCCCACGTTCCGCCGGCAAAGCTGTGAACAAATCGGACAGAGCGCCTCCAGGTCAACAGCGCCCGGTGAGGGAATGAGGCCGGCCCATTCTACAGAGGAACCCCCGGCCTAAGCTCGTCTCCAGATGAAACGGATTCCCTGTCCACGGCCAGAACTACACGCCATCCCGACAGCCCGGGGGCGTTCCAGGGACCGCGGCCGGATGTCGGTCCGGGGTTCCACGAGACAGCACGCGACTCGGAGTCCCCAACCCGGACCACTGCTCCAGCCACCCCCTGGGAGTGGGACAATTCACAATTCTGCGTGCATGCAGTTAGCCCCGGTGAGTGTCCGGCGGAATCACCAACACAAAATAAACCGCTTCCCATCCCCAAGTTGCTGCCGCCCGGAAACCCACGCAGAAGTTGGGCTCTTTCAGATTGCCCTCGCGCCTCGGCCCGGTCGGTGGCCGATGGTCGGCACGCTGACGGGTGGCTGTAAGCTTGTTGAGGGCGGGGAGTTGGTTTGTTATATTGTACTCTCCCAAGCACTTAGGATAGTGCTCTGCATACACTAAGCGCTCGATAACTACCACTGAGGTCAAACCCTGAGATGTGGACCCCCCCCGAGACCACCCGCCACGGGGACCACTCCTATTTGGTACCATTCACCACTGCCCCAGCAGCCCCGAGGGACAGAACACTTGGGCCTCGCTCAGCCTGCTAATCCACACGGCCCCAGCCAGACGACCTGCAAATCTCCGCTACCTGACCAGCCACTCATACATCCGACCCCGACGGTTTCTCTAGGGCTGTGGTTCAGAGCCACTAATACACGGTTCCGGCGGGTCGCAGGGGCTCGGTTTGGGACCCGCCGTGGCTCGGGCTAAGAGACCCCGCAAGAACAGCATTGGAATGGCTGGTGCCCGGGGCAGGGGGGGCGGCTGCGAGGTCTCCATCCCGGACTCTTAGGACACCGGACCAAATGACCCCACCTTGAGTCTGCACCCATGTGCAGGGGATGGGCCTGGGGCCCAGAAGGACCTGGGTTCTAATCCCGGCTCCTCCACGTGTCTGCTGTGTGGCTTTGGGCAAGTCACTTAACTTTGCGATACCTCTAGTTACCTCATCTGTAAAATGGGGATTAAGAGCGTAAGCCCATTGTAGGACAGGGACCGTGTCCAACCTCATTAACTTATTTGATAATGTTGGTATTTGTTAAGGGCTTACTATGTGCAGAGACTGTTCTAAGCGCTGGGGTAGATACAGGGTAAACGGGTTGTCCCACGTGAGGCTCACAGTTAATCCCCATTTTACAGATGAGGTAACTGAGGCACAGAGAAGTTAAGTGACTTGCCCACAGTCACACAGCTGACAAGTGGCAAAGGCGGAATTCGAACCCACAACCTCTGACTCCCAAGCCCGGGCTCTTTCCACTGAGCCACGCTGCTTCTCTAACTTGTATCTAGCTCAGTGCTCCGAACAGTGCTTGGCACAGAGAAAGCATTTAGCAAATATCGTAATTATTATTATTACTACTGTTATCACTGTTACTATTCTAGATACTCGGGATCTAGGTGCCTCCCCGACACGGCCCGGGCCTTCCCCCTCCCGAGCCCCCCGATCCCTCTTGGGGATACCTGCGCCTGGGGGCTTCGGGCGAGTCTGCCGGTGCCACCCCTCGGGCCACCGAGGCCAAGAACTCCTGTCTCTTCTGCTGCACGAGGCAGGCGGCCCGGATGATCTTGTGGCGGGGGGTGCGTAAGTACGGCCGGTTGACTTTCTGCGCCAGATCTTCGGTGACCATCTCTAGATCCGTCTGAAATGGGGGTAGAGGGAGGAAAGGGCTGATCTCGGGCCCGGGCCAGAGCGAGGCCGGGGCCTCGGCCGGCCGGAAACGCTCTCCCCTCGGCCGGACCTCCAAAGGGCGCTCGCGGTCCTCGGTGTCCTTGTGGCCCCACACCGTCCCCGCGAGCCAGGGCGAGGCAGGGCTTCCTCTCCCCTTCTACGGAGGCCCGGAGAGGCTCAGAGACCCGGTCGAGGTCACGTGGTAGGCCGGAGCCACGGGCAGGGGCAGAGCCGGGGCTCTCACCCAGGCCTTCCGGCTCCGAGCCCACGCCCCTTCCCCGAGTCCCGCTAAGCCACGTGTCGGTCTGAACGCGAGGCACTCTTCCCACCCCGGGAAGGTCGAGCGGTCCGGAGGGGCGGGGGTGGTCAAGCTGACCAAGCCAGCCCGTCGGGGGCACCAGGGCAGCAGCGGGAGCAGGCCACGGCTGGTCTTGGGAGAAGCGGCAGCGATACCTTTGGTGGCACGCTCACTGGCCACCAGGAGGGAGGAAGCTGGAGGCTTAATGAGGAGCTTTTGAGGCCCTTGGGACTCTCTGAGGGTATCCCAGATGGGCCAGGCAGGGGAGGATGGGAGTCGCAGGGTTTGAGGGAGGGAGGGAGGGCGGGCTGAAGTCCTGGGCTCAGGTATTTACATCTGAATAAAGAGCTTTCCAAACCAGGCTTTTTGTACACTGGGGATTCTGGTTCTGGAATCTGAAAGGGAAGGGTGGGGGAAGGGGGAGGCGGCCATCTCTCTCCCGCTGCTCTCCCAGCGCGCTTGCTCTGAACCCCGACCGCATCCAGCCCCGCTCTTCCGTCTTTCGATTTCCGTGTCCGCGGGAGTCTCTGAAGCGGGAATGCCGCGGCATCCGAGCGGCGCGCCCCGCTGCCCGTCTCATCGTGATCGGCCAGCAGACCATCCCGAGCACCCAGAGGGGGTGGAGCCCGGATGGGGCCCCCCCCCCCCCGGCACGGGTCGGGCCCATGCCGTGGGTTACATATTTTGTGTCCCGTGGCCCAGAGCTGCTTCAGAGTTGCTCACAACCCCCGAGTACCCTGGATGCTGGGAACAAAGAGAAATCACTATTCTCCGTGGGAACAAGGGCAGTGTTCCCTTGGGGTTTTAACAACCTGACCGTCCTGAAGAAAGGGGATGATGGGAGCGAGCTCCCCCAAATAAAACAAATCACTTTTTGTAGCCTCTTGATTTCTAGCGGACGCCCCTTTGAGTAACAGAAAAAAAAAAAGCATGCTTTTCGCAACAGAACGATTACTTCCAGCCTGTCGACAAAAGCAGCATTTTACCTGCATGAGTTCAAATATTTCTTTCTTTGTGCTTTTAGGTTCCAGAAAGAATCCGTACGGGTAAGAACACTTGAGAATGCGCCGGGTCTTGAGGAGCTCCTGGACGGCGTCTTCGATGAAAGTGGTGTCCGGGCAGACCCCTTCGGCTGTAAGGAGAGGCAGGCGCTGGCCATTCTAGGTACGCTCCTGAGCGACCGCTATTTTTGCCCCAACCACTGGCGGGGCTTGCTGGGAAGTGATGGCCCCCCGAACGCAGGCTGGAGCATAATCGCGCTCTGCAGAGGGGCTGGGGGGCTGGGGTGGGGGGACGGCTGGCCCTGGGTGGCTCTAGTGCAATACAGGTGGCCAAAGCGGGTAGAGACCCAGCCTTGTGGGGCAAAGGGGAGCTGGTCGAGTGCGGGGCCGGGGGGTGGTTTGCAGGGACAATGGGGTGAGGGGCTGGGATTAGGGGAGCAAGGAGAGAGGATAGCGGAAGAGAGGGGAGAAGAGGGGAGATGACAGAAGGAGAGGTAGGGATAAAAAGGAAAAAAGGAAGGAAAAGGAGACAATCAGGATAGACAAGGAAAAACTTAGGAGTTTGGTGCTACAGAGACTCTGGGGGGTGGGGAGAAGAGAAAGACAAGGACAGAGTCTCAGGGTGGACAGACAGAGACGTGGAGAAATGGGAGACAGAGAGACAGGGAGAGAGAGAAAGGGAGCCCAGTCAAAGAGCAGAGACCATTACAAGGAAGAGAAGGAAGAGTGTGCTAGAGAAGGGGGAAGATGCCTAGAATTAACCTGGGTGAAGGTGGGTACCCAGGCCTATGGAAATGGATCACCCTCTACAGGTGATTTCACCTGACTGGTTGTCAAATTATCTCTTTTTGGAAATCATTTATGAACGAGATCAATCTGATCTCAGGGCTCGGGGGGGGGCTGAAGCCAGTCTCGACAGAGCGCACGCACAGGCTCTCCCTGGGTCGACCTCGCCTCGGAAGATGCCCACGGCTGGCGCTCTGAGGGCGGGGCTCGGGGCGGGGGCGGAGGGGAAGGGAAGGGGCAGGGGAAGGGACCCAGATCGGGGACGAGGGAGGCACCAGATGCCCAGAACTGACCCGAGCCCAGGACGGGACGGAGTCTGGGAACGACGGCAGCGGCGGCAGCCCAGCGGCCCGCAGAGAGGCGCGGCACAAACGCTCCGCCTAAGGGCACGGACCTCAGACTCCAGGGCCACCGGGTGCCCGGCCCACGCTGCCCTCCCGCTACTTACTTCCTCTCAGGGCTCTGCTCAGCTGCTCCATCTTCTCCTTGGCTGTCTTCAGAAGGCGCTGCTCTAACTGGGAGGGGAAACAGACAACAACACGCCCTGAGCCGCGCCGACCCTCGGCCTGTCGGGGCAGGGGCCGATCCGGCCCGTGGGGCTGGCCTGAGACGCACCTGGTAGCTGAGCTCGTGGTTCTTAAACCTCGTGTAATAGTGCATGAACCGATCCAGCTCCTGAAAGCGTCTGTGCTTCTTCTCGGCCTGGAAGCAAAGCCCGGCAATGACCGCCGCTCCCGCCTCCGCGGAACCGCGGCCCGGCCGCTGACTCCGGGCAGCCCTCGCCGAGCCCCTGCTCCATACCGGGCGCCACGCTCAGCGCTGGAGTCGGCCCAGGAGGATCAGATGAGGCCCAGGCCCCGTCTCTGGGTGGGGGCTCACAGTCCGGGAGGGAGGGGATCCGGGGATCCTATCCCCATTTTCCAGAAGCCCAGAGAGGTTAGGGGGGCGGTAGGGGAGTGGGGCCTCATCCCGGGTCCCCCAGCCATCCGGGGCCTCCCCCTTCTTGGCTTTACCTCCACCGTCATCTCCTTGGACTGCTCCTCCACGTGCTGGATGACCTGGTAGCGTGTGCAGCGGTAGTAGCCTCCGGTGGAAGAGCTGTGCTTCTTCCACTCCTCCAGACAGATCCAGCAGAAGTCATACTTGCACTTGAGGGGAGAAATCAATCAATCAGTCAATCAATTGGGGGTATTCACTGAGTACTTACTATGCGCAGAGTACTCTACTAAGTGCTTGGGAGAGTCCGTTCCCCTGCCGCTAACCTGCTCTCTGGGCCTCGTTCTCGCCTGTCCCGCCGTCGACCCCTGGCCCACGTCCTACCACTGACCTCGAACGGCCTCCCTCCTCACAGGCGCCAAACTAACTCTCTTCCCCTCTTCAAAGTCCAACTGAGAGCTCATCTCCTCCAGGAGGCCTTCCCAGACTGAGCCCTCCCTTTGCTTCCGTCCTTCCTCCCCTCCCCATCGCCCCACTCTCTCCCTCAGCTCTAACCCTTTCCCCTCCCCACAGCACTTGTGTGTACATTTGTATATATTATAAATTACTCTGTTTTATTAATGACGTGTATATATCTCTGATTCTATTTATCTATTTTGATGGCACTGATGTCTGACTACTTGTTTTGCTGTCTGTCTCCCTCTTTTAGACTGTGAGCCCACTGTTGGGCAGGGATTGCCTCTGTTGCCGAATTGTACATTCCAAGGCTGAGTACGGTGCTTTGCGTGCAGTAAGTGCTTAATAAATACGATCGAATGAATTGAATGAATGAATGAATACAACAGAATTAGCAACACCTTAGTGTTTATACCTCATTCGGTCCCTTCGGCCCACTTCGGGCTCCTGCCGCTTTCCAGCCTGACGCCCCCCCAACCCCCCGAGGGGGCAGGGGCCCTGGTCGAGTCTCTCTGGAGCCCAATAAGCTCGAGCGGCTCTTCTCGTTGCCGTGGGGGGGTTAATCTAGGGTTGGGGGCAGGGACCAACGGGACCTGCGTCTTTGGAGGGTGGGGGCTTCTGGGAGTGCTGCACAAAAGCAGCAGCTGGGGTCTCGGGGCAGGGAACCTGAATTTTGAGACTCGGGAAGGAGGCCGTGAGCCTCCAGAAGGCCTGGACCATCATCTTCTGCTTCCGGGGTACTCTCCCAGATGTTTAGTACAGTGCCCCGCACATCCCAAGGGGGCTCTGTAAATGTCTCTGATTCATCAATGGCATTTATTGAGCACTTACTATGTGCAGAGCGGTGTACTAAGTGCTTGGAAGAGTGCAATATAAGAGAGTCGGTAAACACATTCCCTGCCCACAAGGAGCTTACAGTCTGATTGATTCAATGATTTCCTCTGGACCCCTGGGTTCCTAGAAAAAAATACTTGGGGGGCAAAGACCACAAAACTCACTTTCCCCGGTGGAGACCCGGCGAGACCCGACACAAAGTAAAGAATCTTGTGGGATTAAGGAGCTCAGATCCCCCGGGCTTAAATCAACACCGTCCCGGTAATAAGGCACTTATATACATATCTGTAACTTATTGATTTATTTGAACGTTCATCTCTCCCTCTAGACTGTAAGCTCACTGCGGGCAAGGAACGGGTCCGTTCATTGTTATACTGTATTCTTCCAAGCGCTTAGTACGGTGCTGTGCGGACAGTAAGCGCTCAATAAATCTGACAGAATGAAGGAATGAATAAGGAGGGAGTCCAGGAGGAGCAGCGCCGCATCCATACCACAAGGGGGCCGCCTGGAACACAGCAGAAGTAAGGCTATTTACTGAATGCCTACTGTTGGGCACTGCACTAGAGCGTGAGGTCGCCTCTCAACTTGACCTCTCCCCTGCCCTATAATCCCATTTCTCCTCTTGGCCGTCCCGCCGGCATCTCAAGGCTCAAGATCCCCATCAACCCGATTTGTCCGCATCCACCCCAGCCCCCAGCGCACATCACAGTGACTGGCACATAGTAAGCGCTTAACGAATACCACTATCGATATTATTATTATTATTATTGTGATTACTAAGCATTTTGGAAAGAGCAACGAAAGCACAAGACACGTTCCCCGACCACAAGGAGCTGCCGCGGAGTTTAGCTTGACTGACTACTATTACTCGGTGCTCGGGACGGTACAGCCGAAGCCCAGTCACGGTCTCTGCCCACAAAGAGCTGTCACACCGTTGGCCTGTCCGCCCTTTCCAAGCCGCCGTGGCGGTGGCCGACCCACCTGCCGCTTTCCTCTGCCTAGCCTAACCCCCCGACCCCTCCCTGCCGGCACTGGCAGCCCAGGTGGCTCGGCTGGGACCGGGGCGTGCGCCCACTCTCCCGGCATTCCTCGGGCCCCCAGCCCGCCCCCGGGGAAACGGGCGCGTCGGAACCATCCCATCTCCCGGAGATGACTGCCCTCGGGGCCCACGGGCCGGGGTCATCTCAGCTCAACATCCTCCCCGGCGCTACTTACCGATGGCCCGGGCGCCCCCGTTGGCTACGGCGGTGGCGCAGCGAGACAGGCCCCCACCGCTCACCACGCTGGGGTTTTTCCAAGCCCCGGGAAGAGCGGTGGCAGGGGGCCGGGAGCGCCGGGACACGGGGGGTGACGCCCGAGGCCCCGGGGGAGGATCCCCGTTACACCGGGCCAGGCCTAGGGCCCAGGTTCCCGCCCAGAGAAGGGACAAACTCTGGAGTCCGTGCTGGGGCTCGGTGCCTGTGTGGTCGTGTGGTTCCCTGCGTGCCTGATCCCAGGCCCCCTGCCCAGGGCGGACCTTCGGCCCAAGCCCCTCGGCCCCTTCCTCCCTTCCACCCTCTGTTTCATCCGTTTCCCCCGGGGGAGGCCAGGGAAGCCTGCTGTGCCTTGGGCGAGGGTGAAGCTCGACAGCAGGAAGGGACGCTTGCTTGCTTTCTTTCCAATAAAGGGGCAGCCGACGGGAGCCCAAGTGAAATACAGCCAGACTTTCAGGCTCGCTTGCGTCTGGATCCGAACACCGTACCCGGACCTGGGCCCCGGACCCCCAGCCCCCACCCCGCGCCAGGCCGGGCCAGTCCCCGCTGCCGGTCTCCTACCTTGGCACACTGCATGTGGTTGCAGCCCTCGTTCTTCTGGATGGGAGACTTGCAGTTGGCGCACGGCTTGGAGTTGGTGAGCAGCCAGAGGCAGTTGGCGGCGTCTTCGTAGGCCTCACTCACCCCCACCACTTGGAGAAACCAACCACGGAAACCACACGGTTAAAACGGCTCCCAAACGTCAGCCGGCCGCGGCTCGCGGGGCCCTCGCTTCCAGGGGCTTCGGGTCCAACGGCGGACCCCCGAATCCCCGGGCAGCTGACTTGTCAAACTCAGGTCAACAAAATCTAGCTCTGAGCAGATTTTCTCTAAACTTCTAACAAAAGGAATTTACATTTCTTGGAGACTGACAAAAGGTGCCTGTGCTCAGTTCTGGCTAAGGCATCTTAACCAACAGCTTCTTTGGGGGACAAAAACACAAAAAAACACTTTTTCTCATGAGGCGGGATGGCCTTACGGATAGAGCACAGGCCCAAGAGCCAGAAGACGCGAGTTTGAATCTCAGCTCGGCCCCTGGCCTGCTGTGGGACACTCATGGTCGGTGTACCCTGCTTCGGCACTCCCCAACCTTGTACTCAACACGGGGAACACCGGAGAAATGGCTCAGCCTCACAGAGACGCCAGCAGGGGCCGAGGTGAAGGGGCAGCTGGCAGGAAGCGATGAGGCCAGTTCCTGACAGCATCACTGACCGTGAGCTCCCAGAACGGTCCCGCGGCTTCCGCTCAGAGTCAGGCCCGGAGGACCCAGGTGGCGTGGCGTGTCGACTCTAGGAGAAGGGGCTGGCCCCGGCTGACACTTCCTGCTTCTGACCACCCTGAGCTTGCCTAGAGATTCTGGGGTTGCCCCATGGCGGTCTGTCTGATCTATTCTCCAGTGCCAACGGGCCGGGCTCTGGGGCAGGTCCAGTCCTGTTCGATCTACAGAGCCACCCTGGAAAGGCATCCGGGGAGCAGGACGACACACAGATGATTGGAAACCACCTACTCGGCAGTACGGTACGGCACAGTGCTCGGTACAGTGCAATTCACCCAGTTGGCACTCAAAAAATGTCCATGCTACTATCGAGTCAGCACGTAACAGTGGGCGGACAGAAGGCGAGAAAACTGAGACACTGAATTCAGCCCACAAGGGAGACAACTTTTTCTTTTTTTTATGGTATTTGTTAAGCGCTTACTATGTGCCAGGCACTGTTCTAAGCGCTGGGGTAGGTACAAGATAAGGAGGTTGGACACGGTCCGCGTCCCACGCGGGGCTCACAGTCTTAATCCCCATTTTACAGATGAGGCGCCTGAGGCAGAGAGCCTCGCCGAGGTCACACGGCGGACAAGTGGGGGAGCCGGGATTATAACCCAGGTCCTTCTGACTCCCGGGCCCGTGCTCTATCCACTGGGCTATGCCGCTTCTCACCTGAGCCACGCCCTCCTCTCGACCATCTCTCTTCCTCGGCGAAACAGAACGGAACGGATTCTGAGGAACTGCTGCCTAGCCAGACATGCGACCTCGGGGAAGGAGGCAGCCAGGCGAGCCAGTGGCTCAACAAGCTTGGGCAGAGCCCCGGGGAGGCAAAGCGGCCCTGGGCCTCGGACCAGATGGAAGGGGTCCGGGGCCGGGCTGCCATCCAACCTCTTGGGTGGCCGTGGGCACTGGACCAGAGGGGCCGACTCCATGGGGGCTATCGGGGGATGGTTCCCGTGACTGCGAACAATAACAATAATGATAATTATTATTATGGTACTTGTTAAGCGCTTACTATGTGCCAAGCACCCTTCTAAGCGCTGGGGTAGATACAAGTTAATCGAGTTGGACATAGTCCCTGTCCCACATGGGGCTCAGTCTTAATCCCCATTTTACAGATGAGTAACTGAGGCCCAGAGAACTGAAGTGACTTGCCCAAGGTCTCAGACACGTGGCACAGCCAGAATTAGAACCCAGGTCCTTCTGACTCCCAGGCCCGTGCTCTATCCACCAAGCCATGCTGCTTGTCTAACGCTCAAATGGTTTCAAATACCAACTCTACATGGATAATTCCCAAATATACTTCTCCAGCCTCAACCTCTCTCCTTCTCTGCAGTCTCGAATTTCATTCTGCCTTCAGGACTTCTCTACTCAAACATCCTGCCCACCTTACCCCCAGAGCTCCGTATCAGAGCACTCAAACCCTGTTCTCCTTCAGACTTTCTCAATACTGTAGACAACACCACCACTTTGTCTCGCGAGCCCAAAACCCGGGCGTTATCTCCGACTCTCCTCCCTCATCCGACCCATTTATCCGGTCTGTCGCCACGTCCCGTCAGTTCTGCCTTCGCGACATCTCTAGAATCCAACGCTTCCTCTCCATCCCAACTGTCACCATGCGATCCGAGCACCTGTCGCACCCTACCTCAACTACTGCGTCATTCTCCTTGCTGGGCTCCCTGGCTCCTGCCTCTCCCTCTCTCCGGTTCGTACTGTTGCCCGGATCATTTTGTTAGGGAAAAAAATACCGTTCAGTCCACACCTCCCCACTCCTCGAAACCTCCAGCGGTTGCCCATCCATCTCTACATCGAACAAACCTCTTACCGTTGGGTTTGAGGGCCTCAATCAGCTCTCCTCTTCCTCCCTTACTTCGTGATCTCTTACTACAACTCAGGCCACTCGCTTGACTCCTTCATCGCCAATCCGCTCACCGTACCTCCATCGCGTCTGTCTCGTCACTGAGCCCTTCGCCCCCGTCCTCCCTCTGGCCTGGAACTCGCTCCCCCTTCCTATCAAACAGACCACCGCTTATTCCCACCTTCAGAGGTCTATCAAAATCACAGCTCCTCTAGGAGGTCTTACCTCACTAAGCCCCCATTTCCCCTATTCACTTGCCCTTCTGCATCTCCTATATGCAGTTGGGAGTGTACCTCTTAAGCACTTATATACTCACCTCGCTCCCAGCCCTCTGGTACTTACATTACAAGACCTCATACTCTGCCTCTCCAGATGCCAAGGTGTCAGATGCCAAACAGCATTAATTTAGAGTCTAATTTTACAGTCAGTCAATTGTATTTCAGCCTTTTGGGTGCAGGGTACTGTACTGAACGCCTGAGAGAGTACAATACAACAATAAACAGATCCATTCCCTGCCCACAACGAGCTTACAGTTCAGAGGGACCGTCTCCCCACCTCTAGACTCTAAGTTTCTTGTGGGCAGGGATTGTGTCTACCAACTCTGTTGTAGTGAACTCTCCCAAGCGCTTAGAACAGTGCCCTGCACACAGTAGGTGCTCAATAAATACTACTGATTGATTGACCATTTGATTGCCCTGTCCTAGGCCCAGCCGGGCCCGCTTGCCTCCGAAGACCCTGCCCATCCCCACCGGCCCCGTTCTCCCAAAGAGAAGTTGGTCCCCGCGGATCCGACCCGCTCCCAGTGACACATCCGGCTCCAGGCGCGCTTCCATCCGCACCTCCTAGGCACCCGCAGCAATGCCAAGGAGCCAAACAGGATCCCAACCTACAAGGTCCCGGCACAAAGCCGGGTTGGCCCAGACTGGCGATTCAGCGCCGCCCTGGGGCAGAGATCCGGGTGTGACAGAGGGGTCCGGGCTCCCGGCTCCCCACGGAAGTTTACTAGTCGCTCCGCAGGGTGTTCGGGTCCTCCGACATGGAGGCCGTGGCAACTGCCGTGGCTCCAGTGGTCGGCCCCCGTGGCCGGAGCTCTGCTTTACCGCCAGAGGAAGCCCGAGGGGCTGAAGGGCTGCAGGTGCAAAGGGAAAGTCCCCACCGACACGAAAGGGAAAAAGGGACTCCGGGCTTCAGCCCCTTGGGGAACTCCACAGCCCGACGGGCACCACCCGCTCCTGCGTCTCTCGGACTCTAGCTCCGAGGACCAACGCTGGGGTTTCACGGGGAAGGCGCCTGCCTTTAACACGCAGGGGGGCCTGGCAAGCCCGGGGCCAACTGCAGAATCCTGGCCACATCAACAGTCCCAGATTCAAACGCTCAAACCCGAACAGTGAAACGACTCCAGATTTAGAGTGGATTCTGAAGGCACCGCATCGAAAATGAGCATCTGTTACAGTCGGCTCTTTTGGGGCTACTTGGGCGACGTGAACCTTTCCTGGGTTGCTTCCCCGGGGGCAGGGTACGTGCAGCCGGAAGAACGGGTCTTCCGACGCCCCTGGCATCTACTAGGGCTCAGGCCGTCGGCACACCTGATCCTGTGGATTCTCCGGCTTCAGTGACCCCACGTGGCAAAGGTCTCCCTCCCTTCCTCTTCAGGTTTTCCTCCCTCCCAATTCCTCTCTGCTCTTCTTGGTGGCGGGGGAGGGAGAACAAAGAGAAATGAAGGCGACAGATCCCTTCCAACTTGTAAGATTCTCCCTTCCTGTCCCTTTCCCTCTAGCCCCTCAGCTCACTGTGGGCAGTAAACGCGTCTACCGCCTCTGTAGGGCTGGACCCTCTCACGTTCCAGTCCGGTGCTCGGCACACGATAAGCACGCAATAAATGAGACCGATTGACTGATTTTCTCCTGAGACGCAGACAGATGGCTAGAGTGACCGAAGTCAAACGCTCCGCTCTATCTTCCTCCCTCTCCGCAGAGCTCCATCCCCCGCCTCCGACTTCCTCCATCCATGCCGCTCCCCCGGCCTCCCAACCTAGGGGGAGGAGCTAATCGGCGGTCCCGTCTGAGGCCCGGAGACGGGCAGCAGGACTCAGGAGTCGAAAGGGAGGAGACCGACTCAATGACTACCTAGATCGATCTGGTCTGGTGAACACTGACCGTGGGGAGCTGGGCGGTTCATTTCCCGGCCCTGCCCGCCAAGGAGAGAATTTTCTCCACGTGACTTAGAACCGTGGGTTCTCCCGACCAGCCGGCTCGCCCAATGTCTTTGTTCTCGTTTTCCTCTCCCTCCCCCGGAGCTGGAGGGGGCCGGCGGGGTGGGGCCAATTGGCGGTCAGAGCCGACAAGGCCCCGGCGGAGCCTGCGGGATCTCCCTTACGCTCTTCCGGTTTCATTTCCGTGATCTTCTGCAGCCAGTTTTTCCACGTTTGGCAGTCACAGGGCTCGTGGGCTTCGCCAAGGCACTCCCTGGGGGAGGAGAGAAGGAAACCGAGTTGCACATGTTAGGCGACCCCCGCCCCTGCAGGAAGCTGCTCTCCCTCGGCCCCATCGCCACCCTAGGTGTCAGATGCCAAACAGCTGACGCCGGTCGCTGGGGCAGCGGTCCGGGCGGGGGACAGGGAGGCGGCCCGAGGGTCCTCGGGAGCAGGAAAGAGATCCCATTGGTTCCGGGGCTCACAAAGGAGAGTTTGGGCCTCAGTTCATCCGGAGCCGGGCAAACCCAAAACGGACTTCCCGGTCCCCGGAGTTCCGAGGGGAGACCAGGGGCCGAAGAGGGCAAAGGCAGAAGAAGCCCGGTTTCACAGGTCCCAATCTCACTCCACTTGAGTCTCGGGGACCTTAGGACTCGTAGGGCACCCGGGGATCACCGACAAGGTGAGCTGCCTCTTCAACTCCAGGCGACGGAGTGGCTGAACGGAAGGATCGGAGCAACCAAATGCCCAATCCCCCACGCGCTCAGGGGCGCTGCTCCCTTCTCTGCCCCGGTAGCAGGCGCCGAGCACCCACCGGGGGCCTGGCTTGATCCTGGCACTATGGGGCCGGGGTTTGGAGCGCAGAGATCACAGTCCTTACCCCATCTGGAGGAAGGCACATTCTGATCTGGGAATGGGCAGCCGCCAACTACTTCCAAGACAGCCCGGGAGGGCAGGCGTGAAGCGAAACCATTCCTGCCCGTGGGGAGACGAGACCTGTGCGGTGTCGAGGCCGGAGGCTCCCCTGTCTCTTCCCTGTTCCCAATCAGTGTCTGTTCCCACCGGGCGAGCCAGCTGAGCTTGCGGTCCTAGCCCCCCAAACCAGACTCTAGTTGGAGCCTGGGTGTGCTGACTGACTGAGCAGCGTGCGCCTACTTGGTGAGAGGATTCTCAGGGAAGCACCGAACTGGAAGTCGGTCAAAAAGTCAGTCAACTGCATTTATTGAGCACTTATTATATGTAGAGGACTGTACTAAGCACTTGGGAGAGTACAATAGAATGATTCCCACAACGAGCTTAGAGTCTAGAGGGAGAGACGACATTAATATCATAAATAAACGGAAGATCTTGAGGGTGGGAATGGGGTCTAACCACTCTACCGTGGTACTCGTCCCGGCGCTTAGTCCGGGGCTGTGCCCAGATTAAGTGGTCAAGGAACACCATCAACTGTCTTACTGATTAAATGAAAGAAGTAGACTGGGTACAGAAGCAGAGCCCAGCTCGTCTACTGCTGGGTCCACCTCGTGGGGAATGGGAGACTGTGCTGTGGAAACCTAGGCTTTCCAGATGCTACCTTAAGGTGGAAGATGTGGAGAGCTGACATGGAGGGAGGAAGGGAGGGAGGGAGGGGGACATGGTGCCAGGCTGGATCGGGCGCCCGACATGTCCAGCCTGCAATCAGTGACGGCTTCCGCAAGCAGGGGAAAGCGTTCCTGGGACGGAGCGCTGGGAGGCAGTGTGCTTTAGTGGCAAGAGCATGGGACAGGGAGTCAGGATACTAGTTTGAGTCCCTGCTCCCCCTCTGGCCTGCTGCGTGACCTTGGGCAAGCCACTTCACTTTTTTTTTTATGGTATTTGTTAAGCACGTACTATGAGCCAAGCTCTGTACTAACTGCTGGGGTAGATACAAGCTAACCAAGTTGAACACAGTCCCCATCCCACATGGGGTTCGCAATCTTAGTCCCCATTTTACAGATGAGGTAACTGAGGCGCAGAGAAGTCATGTGACTTGCCCAGGCCACGCAGCAGGCAGGTGGCAGAGCTAGGATTAGAACCCAGGTCACTTCTTTGGGCCTCAGTTTCCTCAGTTGTTAAATGGAGATAAGACAGATTGAGAGCTCTGTATGGGATAGGGACTGCATCTGTTCTTATAACCTTTGCTCTACCCTAGAGCTCAGCAGATAAGAAGTGCTTAAAAAATGCCTTAAAAGAAAACCGAAAGTAAAAAAAAATTAAAAAATAGCTCACTTCCATCTGCCTTAGGAAGGGCCATCGTGGAGATGTGACTCAACCTCTTGATGCTGGTATTTTTGCTCCTGTATCTCCACTGCATCTCTCTTTCGCCTATAAATTCTCCAAGGGCAGGGATCACATCTTTCATTTCGATAAGGTCCCTCAAGGGTCCAGGCCAGCCGCGTATACCGATGCTCCGGGCGGTCAACGGGGTGTCCGCAACCCAGTCAAGCACACCGTCGCTCCGCCAGCAGCAGCGATACGCAGTGAGCGGAAGCACTCAGTCCAGGGCTCTGCACACGGTAAGCCCTCCAAGAATGCCATTCACTCATTCGTTCATTAATCTACGGACCGACGGACTGACCGCCGCCGGGGGGGTCGACCGGTTGGGGTCAAGGGGCCGAACGCTGATTAGTCGGCTCCGAGAGGAAGCCGGTTTTCCCAACCCTCGTTTTCGGGCCGGCGGGAAAGACCCCCAAGAGGGCAAGAGATTCGCCGCCGTCGGAGTCGGCGTCGCCGCTGCCACGGGCGGGCTGACTCCAGATGGTGCTTGGGTGTAGGTGTGCCAAGATGGAATCCAGACTCATCACGACTCCCTCTTTAAAAAAAGCTTCAGGGAGCAAAATAGATTTCGACATCTGCAGCATCCTAAACACCGCCAATAAAGGCGGCGAGCGAGGGAGGGGCCGTGGCCTAGCACGGTGCCATCCATTAAAGAGGAGGATTTTTGCTCAGGATCAAAGGCCGAGACGTTTATTCAGTGCACATTTCTGAGCTGCAACAGTTCTTGTTTTGGCACTTATGAGCGCACAGAGCCCGAGGAAGGGAAATAAATACGGAAACAACTTTTTGGTTTTGAAAAACGATTACCCTTTGTTATTTGCACAAAAGGGCCGCTCTCAACTTCCTTAGGTGGAAAAACCCCTCAGAAATTCCGGGCCTCGTCTCTTATACAATCTGCCAAGCTGTCTTTTGCTCCAGGAGGGTAGTGGTGGTGCCCTGGGGAGGGAGGCAAGCTCACTGTGACGGCGGGGAACGGGGCACGAGCCCACACCGCTTCTGCCAGTACAGAAGGAAGCGTCCACCTGTCGGGGTGGATTTCCCTTTCTGATTGCTGGTCAGATGCAAAGCCCCCTAACGATAATAATCAGAAGAACGATAACGGTGATATTGTTAAGTGCCTACTATGTGTCAAACGCTGTACTAAGCATAGGGCAGATCCCAGATAATTAGGTCAGACACAGACCTAATGGGCACAAGGTGGGGACTTACTGCAAAATATAAGATCAAACTTGCTACAGGTTGGAAATGAAGGAAAGGGAATTCATGAGATTTGTTGCTTCCATTCCGGAGGATCAAGCGATCGCTACGCTTCGCTCCGTGTCACTGTTTCATTCTGAAGTGATTTTTATAATTACAACCTGTCACACTGTGACGTCTTGGAGGATGGGAGATTATGCCTACTACCTCTGCGGTGCTATGTCGAGTGTTTAATACAGTGCTCTGCACTCGGTAGACTGCAAGCTTTTAGGGGGGTAGGGATCGGGTCTACCAGCTCTACTGCACTCTTCCAAGTGTGCTTAGCACAGTGTTCTGCAGAGGGTAAACACCACCGATTGACTGGTTGATCGAGAAGGAGGAAGGTTACAAAAAGACCAACGTTCAGAGCTCTGACGATCCACGGCTGCACATGTCGGAAGCCGGGCGGCAACAGTTCCGTCGTGGAGCTCGAGCCGTCCTCAGGGCTTGGACGGTGGATCGTGCCCACGGGTGGGGTTGCGGCCGGAAAGACCGTTTGACGGCTGGTCAGTCCTCCCGTCACCTGCTTTCACACACCTTTTGGGGAATTGCCGAACGCTCCCCCCACCCACGAGGCGCATCTGTCCGGGCAGCAGCCGATCTGGGGGTGGGAGGGGCCCCGTGCCGGCCGGGGGTGAGGACTCGAACACGATTCTTCCCAAAAGGAAGGTTTCTCGGGAGGGCGACCGTCGCCTAGCAGGATGACCGACGGTATCCCCCGAAATCTGACGCCTCACTTCATCTCCACAGAGAACGCCTTCGGGTTCGTGCTAATGACCCACTGGGATGCCCTGGCCCGGTCCTTCCCTCCAAGAGCCCCTCGGAGCTCACCAGCAGAAGAGATGTCCTTTCCCGCAGTCCACGGCAGGCGCACTCAGCAGCGGAAAGCTGAGGGTGTCCGAGCCGGCGATGCCGGATCCTTGCTGGGTCAGCCGGACGGCTCGCTCACAGCCGGCCGTGGGGCACCACTTAATGGCAGGATTGTTTTCCACAAAGGCCTGGGAAGAAAAAACGCCGGGTGAGAGTCAGTGCGGGGGGAGGTGGAGCGCAGATTCCGTCCCGTGCCAGGATGGAGCTCATAGCCCGAGGAACCACGTGGGTGTGAGGGTTGGGGACAGGTAACCAAACTGGTAAAGACCCCAGTGGGTTGACAAACCAGCATGACCGCTCACTCACGACTCTCGTTCCTCCGTTTTCGTATATTTTAAGGAGTTATGCGGTCAACGTGCAGTTGACACGTGGTCCGGTCCGGGCCACACGTCACACACGGTCCGGCCCAGCCGTGGCCGCCAGCAGGTGACACGTGATCTAGGCCAGCCCGGGCCACATACACGACACACGGTCCAGGCCAGTTTAGGCCCAGTGTGGGGGTGGGGGAGTGGAGAGAAGGTTTCCCTCCATGGGGGCACTCACATTCCCAATCAGCTTTGGCACCACTAGAGCTCAGGGCTGCCCGCCTGGCGCTTGGCACCCTCTGGCCCGCCAGAAAACCCCACGCAACTCCCGCCTGCAGCCCAGCGGCCCCTGGGCCAGCCTGGGCTGGGGCCAAGCGGGGTCACCCGCTCGCCTGGGCCTCAAGGGCTCGAGCCTCCTGAACCGGACACGAGCGGCAGGCCCGGGGAGGCCTCCGGCTCGCCCCGGAGGCGGGCGGGCCTCCCCGCCAGACAGTGGGGATCCGTGCGGCCTGTACCTTGATGTCGAACTGGAGGTAGCGTTTGTCCATCTCCCGGGAGACCACGCTCTCGATGACCTCCACGGGGACCAGCTGGAAGCACTCGTAGGCTGGGCAGAAAATGTTATGAGCTTCTCCCTCCTGAATTTTCAAATTCAGGAACCTAGCAAAACGACACATCCGTCGTCAGCGGTGGGCGGGGGCTAAGGAATGGGAACCGATTCCTCTTGCAGCCTGAGACACCCGAGTGGCACATTTAACTCTGGCCTAGATAATAATGTTGGTATTTGTTAAGCGCTTACTATGTGCAGAGCACTGTTCTAAGCGCTGGGGTAGACATAGTGTAATCAGGTTGTCCCACGTGAGGCTCACAGTCTTCATCCCCATTTTACAGATGAGGTCACTGAGGCACAAAGAAGTGAAGTGACTTGCCCACAGTCCCACAGCTGACAAGTGGCAGAGTCGGGATTCGAACCCATGAGATAACAGGTACCCGTCCCAGGCTGACCTATTCCGACAAAAGAGACCAACTGAAAGGCAGTGGATCTCACTCTCCCGGCCTTTCCTTGTCACTCAAACAAAACTTAATAACGAGTCCCTTGACTTCTGTCTGCTTCAGTTACCTCATCTGTAAAATGTGGATTAAGACCGTGAGCTCCATGTGGGACGGGAACTGTGTCCAACCTGATTATCCTGAATCTACCTCAGAACTTAATACAGTGTCTGGCACAAGGTAAGCACTTAACCAATACCAAAAACAAAAACCTAAAGAACACCTTTCTCCATTTGCAACCAAAGAATGAAGCAACGGAGAAACCACATTTCTTTTAAGAGCCGCTTCCGTATCAGTTGAGGTGAAGGTGAGCGAAGAGGCGGTGTCCGGCCAAACTCAACTAAACCGAACCCCAGTCTGGGACCTGGGATTCAGAGGTCTGCACGCTGAAAGGATTTAATAAATATGACCGAATGACTGACTAGGGGACGTGTTCTCTGAAACATTCAACGCTTTTGCCACCAGAACCCAGCTGAAGAAAGGTCACAAGCCTGCAGCCACTGAC
Organism: Ornithorhynchus anatinus; assembly: GCF_004115215.2. Lineage (NCBI taxonomy): Eukaryota > Metazoa > Chordata > Mammalia > Monotremata > Ornithorhynchidae > Ornithorhynchus > Ornithorhynchus anatinus. Next base: position 70,403,354 of record NC_041735.1, read on the forward strand.
CGAGAAGCCGCGTGGCCTAATGGGAAGAACACGTGCCCGAGAGTCAGAGGCCTTGGGTTTTCAGCCCAGCTCTGCCAGTTGTCTGCTGTGTGACCTTGGGAAACTCACTTGACTTCTCTGTCCCTCGGTTACCTCATCTGTAAAATGGGGATTAAGGCCGTGAGCCCTAAGTGGGAAAGGGACTGTGTCCAACCCGATCAACCCAACCCCTGTGGATAGTACCACGATTATTATTATTGACGGCCTGACTACTATAGTACATCGCTGCGTCAGACCCAACAAAGATGCTGGCATCATCCTTCTAAATTCTCCTGCACCAACCCGCTCCCGTCTCCGTCCCTCTTGAGCCTCAACTCTCTGGCCAGGCGGAGCGACTGGCTCAAAGCCCCAGGAAGTGGGATTTCTAAGGCCTTTTCCCCACAATCAAAGGATTCACAGGCAATTAATGGGGAGGCCAAGGCAGGGGGTAGCTTATGGCAGTCGGCCATCTGGACAAACGTGGGGGTGCAGCTGTACTGGGCTACCTCGAATTAGCAGTCAAAACGGGCTGTGAGTGTGAGCAGGCTTCTGTTGCCCAACAACGTGAAGCCAAGAAATTGAGTTTTTATTTACATATAAAGCCTGAGAAGAGCAAACAAGGTTTTATTCTGTTTAAATAGCAGGTAGGAACTAGAACTCATAAATGCCAACTTTTTATCGGGGGTGTGCTGGGCCGCAAAGGAGGGAGGGATTTTAGGGAGGATGGGGGAGGGGAGCAGCAGGCTTCAAACTGCTAACAAGCCAGAAAGCCACCATTTTGGGCCTTTCCGGCCCCGACCAGACCCTCGCCGGTGCTGTCGGAGAGTCTGGCTGAGTGAGGCTGGGGGCCTGGCCGCTCACCCCCAAGTGCCTCCAAACACCAGGAGAAACATGGATCAGAATACCAGGGAGCTGCAGAGCGCCAGCCCCCGCTAGCGTGAGAGCAGGTGGACGGCCATCTTAAGGGAAACCAAGGGGCAAATACTCACGCCTCCCAGCACGCTCTGCAGAAGTCATGTCCACACGGCATGTCCACTGGGTCTTCGAACACTGAAATATTGCACATGCAGATCTCGCACTGTGGGGAAAGGGAGAGAGAGAAAACATGACAATATTTTCCAAGAGAAAATGCTGAGGGCAAGAGAATTCAAGAATGGATTAAAGGTAGAGTGGAGAGAACCTGGGTCGACAGCAATGTCGGAAGCCTGGGACCAGCAAAGTGCGTGTGGGGCTGGGAGAGGAGGGAAATGGGGAGAGGGATGAGCCCGCTGAGTCCACGCTTCGCACCACATCACGTCAAGGTTCCCACACTGAGCCCTCTGCTCCTCCTCCCCATTGCCCCTATTCCCTCCCTCTGCTCTACCCCCTTCCCCTCCTCCCAGCACTTGTGCATAGTTGTACATATTTATTGCTCTATTTATTTTATTAACGATGTGCATTTATCTATGGTTCTGTTCATCCACTTTGATGGTAGTGATGCCTGTCTACTCGCTTTATTTTGTTGACCGTCTCCCCCTTCTAGACTGTGAGCCCGTCGTTGGGTAGGGATTGTCTCTGTTGCCGAACTGTACTTCCCAAGCGCTTAGTACAGTGCTGTGCACACAGTAAGCGCTCAATAAATACAGATAAATGAATAAAGGTTCCAAAGCCACAGGGCCATGGCTGTGCCTACTTTGGTCACTAGTAGAAAGGCCGTGGGAAGATTCCGAGTCCCTCACACAGACGCTGATTTAGTGCGTGGGTGAGACACACAGACACACCCCTCCCCTCCCCTCCCCAGCCCCTCTCCCCCAACACGTCGGCTTTCCCCTGGCCAGAACCAAACCCCGTGGGGCTCTTGTTTAGTCAGAGGCCTGGGGACTGCCCCCTGCTACCCCCTCTGGTACAGTCCTCGTTGCCGGCGACTTCTGACAGCGCCTGGGCCAGTGGAAGGAACACGGGGCCGTGAGGCAGTCTCTCCCCATCTTCAAAACCCTTTTAAAATCACATCTCTGCCAAAAGGCCTTCCCAGACTAAACTCTCATTTCCCCTTAGACCCTCGCCTCTACCCCTTGATCTGTATACCTTTAGCACTTGATACTCTCCCCACCCCAGCTCCACAGCATTTACGTACATTTCCTTACACCCCGCCGTTTCCCTTAACTGCAATTTCCTTTCCTGCCTTTTCCCCATTTACACTTTAAGCCCCTTGCGAACTGTTGCTGAATTGTAATCTCCTACGTGCTTGGTACAGGGCTCCTCACGCAGTAACTGCTCAATAAATACCACTGACTGATTACTTGACTTGGACGAGTCACCCCACTTCTCTGGGCGTCAGTTTCCACCCTCTGAAAAACGAGGACACACCCTTGCCTGGCTCTACCAGCCCAGGATGCTGTGAAGACCAAGTGGGATCAGGAGGGAGACAGAAATATTCCAACAATTCAAGATGGTGTTGGCAGTGAGACGGGAGCAGGCCACTCTCCCCAGTAACAGTGGCCTTCACGATGAAGCAGGGGCAAAATCCATTCCCAGCAGCTTCTCCTTAGCGTGGCCGTTTTTACACGCACGTTGGCAGCGCTCCCCTGCTCCGGTTCGGCGGACCCGACCAGGGGGCCGACGCATCCGCTTTACTGTCCAGGGTCATCTTCCGGTGGCAAAATCATTCCTAAAGCCCCTCTCTCCCCTGGGCTTGACCGCTCAGAAGCAGGAACGGCGAAAACTCGAGGCCCGAGGCGTAAGGGGCGTCCATCCCCCGGACTCCCGGGTTCCCAAACCGCCGGCCCCCGGCAGGCTGGAGGAAGGCACGTACCAACGCGGCGTCCAGATCCCCCGGCGACAGGCTTATCTCGTCGGGGGACGTGACGGAGGAGCGCGTGGTCCGCGGCGTCCGGGGTGAAGGGAGGGTGTCCCAGGCGTTGTACCCGCTCGGGGGTGGTGTTGGCATCTGGACCCCTGAACGCTGGCAGCAGTTCTCGGGATTGGCCATCCACGCCTCCAGCAGCTTCTCCCTGTCCCAGTCTGAAGCGGCACACGGTGGGGGCGGGGAGGGAAAGGGGAGAGGGAGGGGTTGCGACTTGGCAAGCGGCAGAAACGCCGAAGCCTTTACTCGCGGGGGCAGTGATACCCGCGGGCTTCGACGAACGACTGGGATGCAGGTCTCTTTGGATGGAGAAAGGGCCCCAACTCGGCCTATACGTGTGCGCGTACGCGTCCACACACGGATCGGGTGTTTGCAATTTCCTCAGAGACGGCCGGCGGGTCCCTCCCTCCCAAGCCCCGGGGAATTTAGTGCAGGGGAAGCAACTCAGGGAATACTGGTCCTTGAGGCCCCGCCCTACCCGCCCCAAGCAGGGCCCACAGCGCCCGCCATATCTCCCTGGGACCGTAGCCAGGACCCTGAGCTCACGGAGAGATAGTCACACTTGCCTGGGGTCATCCCCACAACCCTTCCGTCCCTCTGAGCCTGAACCGAATATCTGTGGTTGCTCGAGTTTTCTGAGGGACCACAGGGGCGGCAGCAGCAGTGGTGAGAGCAGTACTGAGCACCCTATGATAGACACACAAGCTTCTGCCTGCAAGATGCTTATTTTCTAGGGTCTATCTAGGTGTTAGCCGCCCATTACATCCTCAAAGAAACTGAACACGATGACGGATTTTGGTTTAGGCGTCAGTCAGCACTCGGCACAGTGGATAGAGCCACGGGTCTGGGAGTCAGAAGGTCACAGATTCGAATGCCGGCTCCGCCACCGTCTGTCGTGTGACCGGTCAAGTCACTTCACTTTTCTGGGTCTCAGTTACCTCATCTGTAAAATGGGGATTGAGGCCGTGAGCCCCAGGTGGGACAGGGACTGTGTTCAACCTGATTTGCTTGTATCCATCCCAGTGCTTAGGACAGTGCCTGGCACATAGCAAGGGCATAACAAATACCGCAATTATTATCATCATTACACGGAACTAAGGTTCTGAGGCTCACCCTCGCTGTCCCATTCATTCAGTCGCATTTACTGAGCGCTTACTATGTGCAGAGCACTGTACCAAGTGTTTGGAATGTACAATTCGGCAACAGATCGAGGCAATCCCTGACCACTGACGGGCTTACAGTCTCGTCAGCGAGGAGGGGAAGGGCACAGCTGACGAGCAGGCAAACACCTGGGGAATTAGCTGGGGGTCGGGGAGAGGTGGGACGCAGGGGTGACAGGCAGCAGGGAAGCAGAGGGGCTCACAAAAGACGCTGAAAGAACAGAATCAAACTCAAAACCCACCTGAGCACAGACAGGCCTGAACAAAGAGTCTCATTTGAGCAGTAATGTTGTTGGGCTAGCAAATCTGCCCAGTGCGGCTATTGTGCTGGGCTGGTGAATCTGCCCATTGTGGCTATTATGTTGGGTTGGTGAATCTGCCCAGTGTGGCTATTGTGTTGGGTGAGTGAAAATGCCCAGGAAGGAAAAACGAGAGCAATTCGGACCGAAGCTTCAACGAGCGCATTTCCAAGCCATCATTCCCAGCAGAAACACGAGGCCCTCCGGTCGAGGAGAGCCAAACAAACACATTCTCTAGCTCCCAGAGGTCATGGCTTCCGCTGGCTTCCCCCGGTTTCCGTTTCCACCTCCCTCTGGGAATGGCCAAACTTCCGCAGATCTGTCCCAGTGATCTGCGAGCAGGAGAGGAAGCCGTGCCCAGAGGCCCGGAGAGTACAAACCAGCTCCCAGTTCCCAGCTCCCAAGCCCTCGGACCACCGCCGCTGGCTTCCTCGGGCCGCGCCTGCAGCTCCCCAGTGACTGGGCTTCCCCGCGGAGCCCCTCGCCCCTCCCACCCCTCCCCTCTCCCGGACCAGGGAGTCAGAGGACCTGGGTTCCAATCCCGGCTCCGCCCCTTGCCTGCTGTGCGACCTTGGGCAAGTCACGTCACTTCTCTCGCCTCGGTTTCCTCACCTGCAACTTAGGGATGAAATACCTTTCCTCTCGCCTATTTAGACTGTAAGCCTCAAGTGAGACAGAGACTACGTCCCACCCGATTAACTTGTATCTACCTCGGCACTTAGTGCTTGACACATAGTAGCCGCTTAACAAATACCACGGGCGAGAGAGCGGAAAAAGGAATTCGGACGAAAATGTCTTCTCTGAGGCAGCCTCGGTCAGTTGCTGCAAACCCAGCAGGTTTACACTGTGCTGTATGCAGCATTTCAGCTCGGGTCGTATTTCCATAGAACTGCCACGTAGAAATCTTGGGGACATAATTATGATGATAATAATAGTAAACAATGATAATAATAATATGATAATATTTGCTAAGCACTTACTATGAAAGAAGTACCAGGGTGGATACAAGAAAATCAGGTTGGACACGGTCCCTATCCCGGCTCACAGATTAAGGAGGGAGAATAGGTACTGAATGACCATTTTACAGATGAGGAAACCGAGGCCCGGGGAGGCTAACTGACTTGCCCAAGGTCACACAGCAGGCACGCCAGCCGATCCCCGACCAAGGCGGGAAGCGCCCGGGGAGACGGGCACCTCCTGGCAAGATGCTATGTTAGAGACAGATAGTTATGTCCTGCCTTTTATCTGCGCATGGTCGGCAGGCAGATACCTGGCTTTCTGGCTCCTAATCACCCATCTCTCTCTATATACACCCACACCCCCAGATGAACAGTCTTATGTAAATATCACTGTACCAATTACATACACGTGTTCGTTTATTCAGGTTTCCCTTAACCTTTGCAAGTGTCGGTTGAATCCACGCTTATTCTCCCGTTCCCCAGATACGGACAGAGTTTACATCCCCACGTCACCCTCATTAGATCGCAAGCTCCTCGAAGTCAGGGGCCGCGTCTTCTATTTTCACTGCCTGTTCCAAAGCACCTCCCGCAGTGGTCTGCCTGCAGGAGGGGCTCAAGAAATACTAGGACTGACTGATGTACAATTTTCCCTTTCACAAAGACCCAAACCGATTTAAAGCAAAGTCATTCTCTCGTCAAAGTGGGCACTTTTCTAAGTGGCTCGAATGACCGTGATAGTTGTAGCGACTAAAGCTAAAAAGCGCTCAACCAGACGCCGTGTGACTGTGCACGACGATACCGCCGCCGAGGCCGGCCGAGCCCGAGACGGTGCCGGCTGCACCACCACAAGGTCTGGCAGACCGAGACGGTGCCCGGCCGCACCGTCCCCAAGCCTGGCAGACCCCGAGGCCTTGCCCGGCCGGCACCGCCCCCAAGCCCGGCAGACCCCGGGACTGTTCTCGACAGTCCCAACTCCAAGCCCGTGCTCGTGCGCTCTGAGCCGCGAGGAGCCCCAAACCCCGTCCTCTAGCTTTGATGCCCTTCCCCGCTTATTACCGTACATGTGGTGACCTTTGTCTTTTATATTGTATTTTTGTTTTTACTCTTTCATCTTTCCTTATGTGTCTGTCCCCGGTCCCCTTTCGCCACTCTTACATAGAAGTGGAAAGAGCACGGGCTTGGGAGTCAGAGGTCATGGGTTCGAATCCCAGCTCGGCCACTTGTCAGCTGTGTGACTTTGGGCAAGTCACTTAACTTCTCGGTGCCTCAGTTACCTCATCCGTAAAATGGGGATTAAGGCTGTGAGCCCCACGTGGGACAACCTGATTCCCTTGTGACCACCCCAGCGCTTAGAACAGTGCTCGGCACATAGTAAGCGCTTAACGAATACCAACATTATTATTATTAGAAGGGGCTCGGGAGCCCCTTGAGAGCCAGGAACCGTGTTTCATTTTCAACTGTGAATTATTTCCCAGCGTCTAATATGGCACCCTGCGCAAAGTCAGCCCTCAGTAAGTATCATCGCTATTGCTGCTGCTGCTCCTGCTGCAGCTGTGGGTGCTGCTGAAGGGCAGGGTGGCACCCTTCCCGCTCAGGTTCACCCAGAATTCTCTCCGAACCCATGAAAAGTAGGAAAAGGCACTGGGAGGGGTCCGGTGCTTCCCGACCGACCCAAGAGCTCGGCCCGCGCTGCCGGTGGCTGCTGCCGTGTGCCCAGCCGGGCTGAGGGCCCGTCAGAGACACGGACCCGCCCCTCTGCCCAGAAGCTCCGGGCGGGCGGTCCACCTGCGTTCGCCCGCAACCTCAAAACCGACATCGGAGGGCAAGGCGCCTAGTTACGTCAGCCTAGGGCTTTAGGGGGCGGGCGGGCAGGCGGGTAGGCGCTACTTGTCCCGTTACCATGGGCTCTGAGCAAGGCCTCGGCCGTGAAGAGCGGGGCTTGAAGCATATCGGCGGACTCGACGATCAGCATGTCTTTCAGTCTGCGAAGATCTTGAGGTCTGAGTCCTTCGTACGGCTGGAAAGAGCGGAAACACAGAGGTCAGGGGCTCGGACTCCCCCGTGTCCCCGCAGCCACCCCAGGACGCCGCCTCCTCCGCAGGGCCCGATCCCAGAGGAGCTCCCACCCGCCGAAAAACCGCAGGCCCCCGGGGGCGGGTGGGCGGTCTCCCGCGGCCGGGAAACCGACCCGGCGCCAGTGCCGCTGAAGAGGTGGCGCGGAGCGGTCGACGGAGCTGGGGATGACCGCTCCCTCACTGGAAACGCCGCTTCGGCCCGCTGGACCCGAGCCGGGGCCTCAGCTCTGCGTCTGCTTGTTTTCAAATCCACGCCAGGGAGCTCGCACACCAGTGGGTTTTTATTTACTAGGAGTTTAAGGTACTGGTTAAATAAATGGACCTTCTGTCTAAGAGAGATGGAATGAAAGAACCCACAAATGCCCGGAAGGGGATGGTCGTCGCCGCTGCGGGCCCACCTTGAAAGAGCCGCCCCGACGACCAGCTGCTACTTAGCCGACCCCCGACCCAACCTCGGACGGGGTCCGGGAGCAGCCGCAGAACACCCTCGACGGCCCATGGATTCTGTGCGGTGTGAGTGCCCTGAGGCCAGGGGACGGGCGTTGTGCCTCGGTCGTTCGCTCCTGAGCGCTTAGTGCAGCACGGCGCACCCAGACGGCGCGCGGTCAATACCGGTACTCAGGAGCCACCGCCACTACTGGCTTTCCAGAGCCTCGGCGGGCCGGTCGAACACAACCTAGGTTGTCGGTGGACTGACGACGTGGCTCTTCACGCGGGCCTGGGGGCCGCTTTCTATGTTGAGCTTGGGGAGGAAGAAGGGATGGGGCGGGGCTACGCCATCGTTCTTCAACCCCCTCTCCTAACCAGCTCACCCAACCAGAGAGCAAATCGACCCATTCCCAGCAGGCGGTGGCTTCTCGGAAGATCTCGGATTGCCAAGCGGAGGGTGATTTCAACGGGGACCCGGGTCGGGCTGGGCTACCCCCCAACTGGCCTGCTTTGCTGCTGCCAAGCCCCCGCTTCGGCGCAACGGAGCGGAAGGAGTTTCACCGGCCGGAGGGAACACTGGTGGCGGCAGCGGGCCCGCAGCCCAAGTTCCACGGCAGCCGTCTCCCTCGGTGGGTGGGAACGCCGGTTTGAGTCGATCTCCCACAATTCATGAAAACCTCTTCCCTGCCAACCTCGCTCCCCGTGGCCCAGCCCGGAACCTCCCAGGCCCATCCGGTAACATCCAAACCGTGCCACTCTTGGGCAGGATCCCAGAATCCCCGGACCGGCGGATCCGGGGGCCCGCCCCCGGCCCTGACGTCTGACGTGGCGGGCGCTCCCGGGGGAGTTCGGCTCTTCCCGGGCCGCCGGGAGCAGCCGTCCGGAGGGGACCGACTCCCCGCTCACCAATGGGGATGGTCTGAGGCCCCGAACGGGCCACCCTGGGGGTCGGCCGCCGCCCGCCCGCCCCCCCGACTGGCAACCGGGGCTTGTGTTAGTGGAACTGGGGGATAAAGGCTTCCCACTTGGGCTCGCCGGCGCCCTTCCCTGTTTTTCCTGTCGGGGGACACAATGGGCTTGACTCGCACGTTCCCCACGGAGGTTGTCTCTCCACCGGCCCCCCCGCTCTTCTCCCGCAGTGGGATCCCGTGCCCGGGAACACTGGCGCCCAGCAGCTCTGCCACTGCCACGGCAGGCTCCGGGCCCATCCAACCTCACACCGCCAAACAACGTCCCCCACCCCCTACGCTTCCAGTCGCAGTCTAGCCAAAGGGCTCAGGGCAAACGTGGGAGGTGGCAGAGCTGAGAGCACTGCAGGGGGGGGGCGGGAGGCAGGGCACTGGGCCCTCGCTAGGAGCGGGATCCCAAGGGAGAGAACCCAGGCTGGCGGGCGAATCTGTCCGCAATCCCCCTCCATTCCTGGCTCCTCCGCCTCGCCGGCGCACAGGGCTCATCAGCTCGGCGCCGGGTAGAGATGCTGCTGGGCCCAGAGCAGAAGGCAGCCACGTGACCAGGAGAGGAACAGCCCAAATTAAGGGCAGCTTTAAAAACCAACACTTCCACAATGTCGACCTTCCGCTGATTCGGGCCCCCCCGCCGCACCCCTCCCGCTCCTCCCCTTGCCCGCTGTCCCGCCTTCCTCGAGTCCTAATCTGAGGCTTTCCTGAGATAAAATTCTAGATGGTCCACTAATTCGGGGGAGGGAGGAGGCCTGAGTTCCTCTGACTAGGGAAGGTCACTGGTGAGGCTGCTGCTAGGGACAAGATTAGGGCGGGTGGCTGGGAGAGTGGTGTTGACGATGATGGTGTTTACTCTGTGCCACGCACCGTTCTGCAGGGGAAGAGCGACAGCCCCCCGGGGCCAGGCTCTCTCATTCCAGCGGACCCAGAGCGCCACGGCAAATCAGCTCTGCCGAGTGGAACCTTTCTCCCCCGAACAGACTCCCACCGCTTCCTCGCCGACGGTCTAGTCCACTGCGGGCCCCTCCTACAGCCCTCGGGACCCGCTCTGACATCACCAAACAGGTAGCCGTCCTCATTTCTCCTATCCGCCCTCCCCACACCATCCACGACGCACTTGGCCCATCCACGACGCACTTGGCCGTGTACCTCTTAAGCACTCTGATACTCCCCCCGGCCCCGCGGTATTTACGTCAGTATTCTTATATTCTACTATTTCCTCTATCCTTAACCTATTTTAACGTCCGTCTCCCCCTGTAGACCGTGAGCTTCTCGTGGGCAGGGATCGCGCCTCCCAACTCGGTCGCGCTGTACTTTCCCGAGCAGTTAGTTCGGTGTTTGGCAAAAGGTAAGGGCTCGATAAATACCACTGATCGACAGACAGACTGCTGTGCAGCGGTTAACTCCTCCTGAAGGACTTCCCCATTTTAATTTTTCGCTCCAACACCAGAAAGTCCGACTGCAGAGGGTTGCTCACTTCGCCCTTTTGACGGTGCCGGCGTTAACCGTTCTCCCCGAGGCCCCATCGGTGACACTCTTCCTTTCCTAGAAATACGAAGCCAGGGATCCCCGCCCGTCTCGTTCCTCTACCACCGCCTCGATTTCGGGGAGAGGCAGAAGGTGGCCTACCCACTGCGGACGATCGGGAACCTCACCTCCTCGGCGTCCTCCTCCCTCCTGCCTCCGCCCTCCCTCCTCAGGAACTGGAGGCACAGAAGGCCCAGTCAGAGGCGGCTGGCTCTCCTCGCCCTTGGGCGCCCAGACTGGTGCCTGGGTCGGGAAGGGAGGGGAGAGAAGCCTCAGGGCAGCTCGAGGTAATCTACAGACCACGGGGTGCTCGAGTCCGCACATTCCAAGGGCCCAAAAGGTGAAACTCACCTGAACGGTCCAGCCCATCCTCAGTCGTCCCTGATCCCAATTATCATCATCATCATTATTATTTTTAAATGGTATTTCTTAAGCACTCACTATGTGCCAGGCATTTTACTAAGGGCTGGGATAGATATCCGCTAATGACCTCGGACACGGTCCGTGTCCCGAGTGGGGCTCACAATCTTAATCGCCATTTTACAGACGTGGGAACTGAGCCACAGAGAAGTGAAGTGACTTGCCCAAGTTCACGCACGGCAGACGAGCGGAAGGGTCGGCGTGAGAACCCAGGTCCGCTGATTCCCAGGTCCGTGATCACCCGAGAGGCAGAATGGCGCAGTGGACAGCGCACGGGCCTGGGAGTCGGAAGGTCACGGGTTCTAATTACCCCCTCTGCCATCTGTCTGCCGTGTGACCGTGGACAAGTCACTTCACTTCCGCCGTGCCTCAGTTACCTCACCTGTAAACGAGGACTGAAACGGCGAGCCTCACGTGGGACGGGGACCGTGTCCAACCCGACGTGCTCGTATCCACCCCAGCGCTTAGTACGGCCGGCACACAGTAGGCGCTTGCCAAATACCACAGTTATTATGATTGTTATTACTATCTGAATGGTCCAGCCCTGTGGCAAGCAACCCCCACACACCCCAAAGGGGATCGGAAACCGGCAGGAGAAAACAGGGCTGGTCCGCTGAGGTTCAGGGATCACGACAGAGGTAAACACGGAGGCCCGAGCTTGGCCACACCCTTTCGACACACTTTGGTCAACCCTGAGAGTCTCTGCCCACAGGGACGGTGTCTCTGCGCTGGCTGACGATGGAAAAACACAGACTCCTATTTTCATAAACACCACGACACACGGGGACATCCTAAATTTCCCATGATGCCAACTAAATGCTAGAACATCATGGAGAGAGCCTGCTTAATGTGAAATGGAGGGGATGCCAACCAACCGCTTCCGACTCATTCTCCGGGAAGGTGGCCAGAGCTCCGGTCAAGCCGGCTACTTCAAGCGAGAACTTGGGGGGACGGGGACTCGATGGCCAACCTCTCCCACTCCTCTCCCGGCTCGGCCCGGCCTGGGGCCCGGACATCCGCTCCCAGTTATCTACCGACAGGTCAACCCCGGAACCCGACGAGGTCTCTGAGCGACGTCCGGCCCCTACGCTGCGTTGAACCACTCTCACGGGGATGCCTCCTCGGACCCTTTAGCCCACGGTAGTGGCTCTGATTTGGACACCGGTCTGAGATCGTCCGACCCCACGTTATCTGGGCTTTCTAAACACTAGCACAAAATCAATCGGTCCCGAGCTCGGGGCCCGCCGGGATGGGCACGGATTTCCCCATTTTCGGGTCCGACCGCCTTGCAGTCAGAAGGGCACCTGCCAAAACCGAAAATTAAAACTGCACGTCAGAAACTCAGTCACGGTCACGTCAAAAAGCGTGGTTCAGTGGAAAGAGCAGGGGCTTAGGAGTCAGAGGTCGTGGGTTCTAATCCCGGCGCCGCCTGTCAGCTGTGTGACTTGGGGCAAGTCACTTGGCTTCTCGGTGCCTCAGTGACCTCATCTGTAAAATGGGGATAAAGGGACAACCTGATTACCCTGTAACTACCCCAGCGCTTAGAACAGTGCTCGGCACATAGTAAGCGCTTAACAAATACCAATATCACTATTAGCAACGAAAACAAAGTTTTTCCCTCTCGATTTTCTCACAGACAAAGGACAAGACAGAGCAGTACAAATACTGTCGAACCTCCACTCGGTGCGGGGCCAGGACAGCTGGAGACTCCAAGAGCTCAGAAACCAATTCTCAAAGTACTGTGACGGGCAAACTAGGGGAATGGATTTACAAGGAAAACTATGGAAACCGTCCCTCGGAAATCAAGACGTGCACTCGATGCAAGGAGTTTAGGAAGGTTGGTTTCCCAAGCCCGGGGATGTCAGGAAATAGTGTAAGAGGCGGGGCTGAGCACCACCCAACACGGCGCTCCCGAGCGCAGTCCCCAAGTCCACAGATCACAGATACGGTCTCGGGGTCCCCGAACGCAGCGCCCAGAGTCGCCGGCATCGGCGGCAGCAACAACTCCTCCGCTCCGGGCCGGGCCGACGATGAGCCTCCCGGCCGAGAATCGGAAGCCGCCCACCCGGGGAGAGAGGGCAGGTTTCATCAGATGGAGATGTTGAAACCGGACCTCGTGAGGAGCGCGAATGAGGGCGTGCAACAGACCTGCCAGGCAATATAGAGAAAATAGAAGACGACCGAAAGGGGGTCTGCTCTTCCTGGGGAAGAATGGAAACATCTGGCTACTAGGGGATCAGGGAGAAGCTTTCAGGCGACGACCGCCTCCCCGAGGAAGGCGCGGCCCACCTCTCTCTTGTCGAGGGCGGCGTATTCGGCCTCGATGTCGTCGGCCTCGGGGTCCCGGGAGAACACCATCTGCGATTCCAGGTTCAGGGCCAGGTCTGTGTGATGCTGCTTCTCAGCGCAGTCGCAAGGAGTATCTTTGTTTTCGTTTTCGGCAAACAAGTCTCCTCCGTGTTTTACTAAAAGCTGAAAGTGAGAAATGGGCGTCACGAGCCGGCAGGGTGGTGATGGACTCTGAATGGCCGAGGGTGAGACACCTGACGGGGAGGGAGGAGGGACAGTGCCAGGCTGGTCGGCGGCCTCCGTCCCCCTCGGCTGCTCACTCACTCGCTCGACATCCTTGGGCATCCGTGTGAGCGCGGGAGCCATCAGGGTAATTGCTTGACAACAACTCTGTGCCAAGCAACTGGCTGAGCGCCGCGAGCTGGACAGCAATCTTAGTTCTGGAACTCGTGGTCCCCAGGGGCCAGTAACCTCTCAAGGATCTCGCAAGGATCTGTGGATCCCCCGTCGGCCCCACCCCTGGGCCCCCACACCCTCGGAAAGGAAGAGCGACTGAGTGTCCGGGACCGCGGCGATATCGCCACGGGCAGGTTCCCCAGGAGTAGGAGGTTGGGCTGCCTGGCGAGACGGGTACCTATGTGATCAACGCAGCAGGATCCCACGGCTACTGCGGGGTCTGCCCCCAGTTGCTCACCGGATCCCGTGATGCCTAACGGACACCCTGGCCCCACCGCCCAAACTGAGTGACCCCAACCTCTGCTGGCCGGAATCAGCCGTTCCGCAGGCCGGTGTGATCTCTCCACGCTCTAAATCCCAAAGCGGGACGTTTAGGTTAACATCCCATGGGTACCTGATCTTAAGGGGCAAGGGATCATCATCGGCGGCAGCCGACGACGGCCACGTCGAGACCAACTGTAGACTAAGGCCCTGCCTTCGGACCTCTTAGGGGCCAATGGGGAAGATAGGCGTACACAAGAGAGAAAACATTCCATTAGAGAAAACCTCCCAGATGCAAACTAAAGCCCCCAGACCAGGTGAGCAGACGACAAAGGCCGACCAACCTAACGTGCTCGGGGAAGAGCCGGTGGCTGCAGCCATGACGCAAGTGGGGCGGTGGATGGCTTACGTGAGGAGTGCTTCCCGGAGGAGGTGAGCGTGAACAGGCTTTGCCGGAGAGGAGGGAAGGGGAAGAAGCAGGATCTGAGAGGCGGGAGCGGGTTAGGAAGCTAGCACGGTAGATGGGAAGGGAGGCGGGCATCGGGCACGTGCGGTGGGAGAAGAGGGACGAAGGGCAGAGAGAGCTCGCTGATGGAGAGGCTCGAAGGGGGCAGGGGGCCCTCCCATTCTGACCAGAGGCTCCGATGGGACTCTGGTGTTCTGAGAGGTGGGAGCGAAGGCTCTGGGGGGCTCTGGGGTAACGGGCCGAGGAAGGAAGAACTCGGGGGCGAGCCGACCGGTGAGGATGCGGGCTCAGGGACCCGGTCGGGAGATGATGGAGGCATCCTGCGGGGAGCGGTTGGGAGGGCAGAGGGAAAGCTTCCCCACTGAGGGAGTGGGGGAGCCTGAGGCAGGGCTCCAGATGGGACAATGGAGGACGGGAAGACTGGGGCAGGGGAGTCGGGGTCAACAGAAACGGGAAAATCAGGAGGGAATGAAGAGAGCCTTGGTAAAAAATGGTCTTTTCTCCAAAGGGATTAATCCAATGCCAGTAAACTGTGAACCAGCAGATGACGAGGATAATGATAGTAATGATAATATTTGGTCAGGGCTTACTACGTGCCAACCTCTGTACTATATACTGGGGTAGAGACATGGTAATTAGGTCAGACACAGACCCTGTCCCGTATGTTGCTAAGAGGGAGGGAGGACAGGCATTGAATCTCCATTTCACAGATGAGGAAACTGATGCCCAGAAGTCAAGTGACTCACCCAAGATCACTCAGCAGGTACAGGGGAGAGATGGGATCAGGGCGCAAGTCCTCTGACGCTCGGCCCTGTGTTTAACAGCCAACGGGTTAAGGCCGGGGCCACGTCTGGAGATTTTGGCTAAGTCCCCCTTGGTCCCAACCCTCACGATAGTGTGGAAAACTGCTTTCCCTGCTCCCTAGAAAGGGCCACCTCGCTGTCGGTCAAGACACAAACAGAAAGATAATAATAATGGTATTTGTTAAGCACTTATTATGTGTCAAGCACTGTTCTAAGAGGTGGGGTAGATACTAGCTAATCAGGTTGGACACAGTCTCTGTCACACATGGGGCTCACAGTCTTAATGCCCATTTCACAGATGAGGTAATTGCGGCACAGAGTAGTTACGTGAGTCGACCTCGGGTTTGACAAGACCTTACCCGAGGTCACACAGCAGATGAGTGGCGGCGCCGGGATTAGAACCCAGCGTGGCTCAGTGGAAAGAGCCTGGGCTTCGGAGTCAGGGGTCATGGGTTCGACTCCTGGCTCTGCCACTTGTCAGCTGTGTGACTTTGGGCAAGTCACTTAACTTCTCTGGGCCTCAGATACCTCATCTGTAAAATGGGGATTAAAACTGTGAGTCCCACATGGGACAATCTGATCACCCTGTATCCCCCCAGCACTTAGAACAGTGCTTTGCACATAGTAAGTGCTTAACAAATACCACCATTATTATTATTATTACTATTATTATGACCTTCTGACTCCCAGGTCCGTGCTCTATCCACTACGCCATGCTGCTTCTCGAGATGGCGAGGAGGCACTAATTCACTCCACGTAGACACTTAAATCTCAAAATGGATTTACTGGGTGTGAATGACCAGCTGGGTGCCCTAAATGGATGCCATCGATCAGATAATGCTCCAAGTGAACATCGCTTTGCATACGAAGCCTGACCACTGGGTCATTATTGTGACAGGTGCGTGCTGGGTGCAGGTGTGGCAGAGGAGAGATTGAGATGGCGGGGGAGGGGACAGGGCAAGCGTGGGCCCGTGCGTTCAGAGAGAATCCCGTGGACTCGGTGGGCGCGGGGAGGAGGCGGACGCTAACCCACAGCCCTCTCCTCACGGTGTCCGTCCCGGGCCCCGCTGAGGTCTGTCGGGGGCAGCCGCGGAAGCTGTTTTCACGCCAGGCTGTCGATACCCCAACGTTGCCGAAGGCTCCGCTGAGCGGGGGCTGCCCCGTGACGGGCCACCGTCCCGGGCCGGAGGCCACGGTCCGCGGTGGTGGCCGGGCCGGGATGGGATAGAGTGTCGCCGGGAGGGGAGCCTCCAGCCCGGCTCTCCCGGTATTTACTGTTCTATTGTACTCTCCCAAGCGCTCAGTACGGTGCTCTGCACACAGTAAGCGCTCGATAAATACGACCGACTGACTGAGAATCCAACTCTGCGCACGGGGCTCGACGGGACTAAATACTTTTCTCAACCCAAGAGCCAGGCAGAGGCCACCCGGGGTGCCCCACGGCCCCAACACCGGGTGGGGAGGCCGGGGGCTGGGCCGCGTTCCCATCCCCCGCCCCGGAGCCCCGGGTCCGGTCCGTACCTCGACACAAGCCCTCATCCCAGAGCCGGCGGCGTAGTGCAAGGGCGTGTTCTTTTTGTTATCCACGGCGTCGATGGCGGCCCGCTCGTACTCGCCCCGGTCCAGCTTGGCCCCTTTCCAGCGGAGGATCATCTGCAGGCAGTCGGCTCTGCGGCAGTGGTCCTCGGAGGGTCGGGCCAGGCGCGGGTGGAGGGCCCCCTCCGAGATGAGGAGCTCGGGTCCCATGCACAGCAAGTGCATCGAGGTCTCATTGTGCACGTTGCGCTTGTTCGGGTTCCCGTCTCGCATGAAGAGGAAGGTCCTGCAGTGGGGGGGGGGGGGATGACGACCACGGGGAAAACAGCGTCAGCTCCCGCCGGGGAGAGAGACGCGCCCTAGCAAAAAGATGGCTCTCCGCCACCCAGATTCTGCTCTGCCGGTAACGGAGGAGGAGAAATAGGGGATCCTCCCATCGAAAAGCCATCCGGGATCTCCCGGTGGAAAGCTGACCGGGCGACGGGGCCCTGAATTTCTCCGGTTGCCACGGGCAGGACCCAGCTGAGAGAAGGTGAGTTTGCCCGGCATGACCAAAATGCCCCGGCCCCGGAGGTGGTCATGTCGCGTTGAGAAGCAGCGTGGCTCAATGGACAGAGCGCGGGCCTGGAAGTCAGGAGGACCTGGGTTCTGATCCCGGCTCTGCCCCGTATCTGCTGTGTGATCTCGGGCACGTCACTTCCCTTCCCAGAGTCGCAGTTGCCTCATCTGTAAAATGGGGATTAAGAGTGTGAGCCCCGTGTGGGACGGGGACGGCGTCCGACCCGATGAAGTTGCGCCTACCCCTGGCACGTAGTAAGCGCTTAACAAATACCAACATTATTATTATTATTATTTTTATGATTGACAATTACAAGGATAGTTACAAGTATTTACTCTGTGTCGAGTGTAGTGTTCAGCACCGGGTGGACCCAGGCTAACCACATCGGACACAGTCCCCGTCCCACAGCCGGCTCACAGTCGGGCGGGGAGGGACAGCAGGAATCTTACCCCAGCTTGACAAGGGAGGAAAGAGTTCGGCGGCCTCTACTACTTCAACTTGTATTTATTTAAGCCCGTCTTCGGTACTAGTGTATGGATGACATTTTTGACGGAACAGTGAACTTTACTTATTCTCATTCTACAGCTCAAGAATATTTCTATGCCCGTCTTGGGGATAAAATGGGGATTTTAGTGAATGCTCCTTGAGGGCTGGGAAAGTGTCTTGTGCTTAATACTATAATAATACTAATGATTAATGATCATTGTGGTATTTGTTAAGCACTTACTATAAATTAAGTACCGTATTCAGTGCTGGGGATAGATACAAGTTAATCAGGTTGGACGACGTCCTCGTCCCACATGGAGTTACCACTTCGCCCGAGAGGCCTTCCCCGACTGAGCCCTCACTTTTCCCCTTCCTTCTCCCTTCTGCGTCGTCTAGATACATGGATCTGTACCCTTTAAACACTTGCTGTTTATCCCATCCTCAGCTCCATAGCATTTTGGTACATATCCCTACTTTATTTTAACGTCTGACTCCCCGTCGGGAGCACAAACCCTTTGTGGGCAGGGAACGAATCTGCCGACTCTTGTATTGTCCTCCCCTAAGTGCTCAGTACAGTGCTTTGCAAACAGCAAGTGCTCTATAAATACCATCAATCGACAGACTGATCAGGAGAGGGAGCCGTTACCGAATCCCCATTTTACAGATGAGGAAACAGGCTCAGAAAAGTGTCGTGTCCACAGTCCCACAGCAGGCACGTGGCAGAACGGGAATGAAAACTCAGGTCCTTGGAATCCCAGACCCAGGATCTTTCCTCCAAGCGATGCTGCTCTGGTTGTAATTCCCCAGTGTTTAGTACCTACAGTGCACTGCATTCAATAAAAACTCGATAAACATCAGCAGCACTGTGGTTCCCAACACCACTAGAGAGGTTAGGTGCATCGCCCAAGGTCACACAGCAGGCCAAGGGCAGAACGGAGATTCGAACCGGGCTCTCCGGACTCCTGCGCCTCTGACCACGATGCCGTGAATCTCATCCACATAAAAGCCCTTGAAATGCCTTATTAAACTTTCCGTGACACCCTCTGATTTTTCCCTTGTCTCTTCGGGGTTGATGAATCAAGGGGGTCAGTAATGAGGTTCTGCTGGCAGAACAGTCCCTCCGGGCTTGGGGGGGACACGGGCCGCACCTTCATCTTCGGGCCCGACTCTTCTCCACTCTTCCGGATCCCCAGGGAGCTCTGGGAAGGCACGGCGGATGCTTACCGGCCCACGATGCCACGTACCCGTCTATATATAGAGTCCTCTTCCCAAGACAACCCGTCCGGCAATTTTCTCTAAAATAAATCCCCCACGGCTGGTTTAAATGACAGGTCGCGGCAAAAGCCTACGGTTTCTGTCCCCGAAATGGCCGTCCGCTCCCCGCACGTATAGCTCTCGGCCGGGTGGGAGACCAGAGTCAGAGAGGAAGAAGGCAGAGCGGAGGAGATGGCTTTATCCGCGTCCCCTCCGCCCTGCCCTGAAACGGAACGTGGGGCTCAGAAGCAGGTTGAGAATAAACGAGTCCGAAAGCTACACTTCTTTCGCTAGACAACCGGCAATCGCTGCAGCAGCAAAATTCAGGGTAGCCATGGAAACCCGAGGGCACCCAGCGGCTTTGGGGCTGAACAGCTGGGGCCCGGGGGCAGCTGCGGGGGAGGAGGGGAGGTCTCTGGCCTGTGGGCGGGATGCTGGGGGCGGGGGACGAGGGGGACGACTCTCCAAGCCTCCCAAGTACCCGCCCCCGCCCACAGAGGCCCCGGATGGTGCAAGCGTGTGCATGTGTGTGTGTATATGACGGAGGAGAGGAGAGAGCTGCCCAGCCGAACCCTCGGCCTCAGCAAATCACCCCTGGGGCTTGGTCGCCGGACAGTAACTGAGGAATAAGAAACCCAGATGGGTATTTTGGTTGGAGAGACTTTTCCGCCCGTTCCTCCTGTTAGAGGGGAAGCTCCCCAAGGGCAGGGAACAGGTCATGCGGTCGTGGTGGGACGCCAGCGGACGCTCACTACGTGGGCTCCCCGCAATTGCCGCGGCGGTCCGACACAACTTTCCTAACGGAGCCCACTGAGGACCCAGCCTGCCCGGGGCCCTGGCTAAGGGCAGGGTCAAACCCGCTCACGGGCCTGGCGGAAGGACGTGAACCCGCTGGCTTGCCACCAGATTAGTGGGCGAGGGCAAGGGCGGGACCACTTGACCTTCCTTTGGGGTTGTGCAGACAGAAGCTGGGTTATTTATATTAATGTCTGTCTCCCCCTCTAGACTGTAAGCTCGTCGTGGTAGAGAATGTGTCTGTTTACTGTTGTGTTGTACTCTCCCAAGCGCTTAGAACAGTGCACACACCCACAAGCAGCACTCAATAAATACGACGGACTGACTGACTGGTGCCGCCACGGGGACTGGCTGGCCCGGGAATCTACCCAGTAGCTTCTGGGGAGCTGGAGGCTCACGGCTGCCGGCCTTCTCGGGTTCTGGGGATCACTGTCCCGACCTCCCTGCAGGCGGGGGGAGGGGGAGACAGAGTGTGTGGGACTGCGTGTGTGTCTACGAAGAGTGGAAAAGCCAAACGCCATCTGTCCGCCGGGCAGACACGCTGACACCAGAGCCCTAGGGCGTGGGTAAAGACGCAATTCCGAGAACGCGGCCCTGAAAATGCTGGGCTGGGCCGCTCGGCTGTTACCTCTACTGTATTAAGGCTGGACATCGTGTGCCCCCAAAACGCAATTTTCTACAGAAAAGTTATCTTCCAGAAGGACACCCGGGATTGAACGATGCTGGCAGGGACGGGGCCTCACAGTTGAACATACACGTGAGATAATAATAACAGTAATAACGGCGGTAGTGGTGTTCAGGTGTTTACTACGTGCCAAGCATCGTACTAAGCGCTGGGCTAGATACGGGATAATCATATTGGATACAGTCCCTCTCCCCTCTGGGGCTCACGGTCTAAGGTGGAAGGAGAACAGGTACCGAAACAGGTGAGGAGACCGGGGCACGGAGAAGTGAAGTGACTGACTACCCCAGGTTCCCCCGGCAGGCCTGCGGAGGAGCCAGGATTAGAACCCAGGTCCCCTGCCTCCCAGGCCCGGGTTTCTTTCCACTGGGCCACCAGGGATGGGTGATTAGAGGCCCGAAAGGCTTCTGACTCGAAGAAGCATTTGTTTCGGCGGCTCCTGAAATCATCCCCCCCTCGCAAGCTGTCGGCAGCCGGGGCTAATAACGATTTCCTTTAAGAGCGACACGACACCCTGAAATGGCCCCCAAGGCAAACATCCAGTAGCCTAAATATAGCGAATGGCTGGAAGCAGTCCCGTCACCGGCAGTTAGTTGACGAGAACAGAGGCTGCTGAGAGTCCAGCCAGTAAGGCCTTCATTTCCTCTTCTCCCACTCCCTTCTGCATCACCCTTGCACCCGACTCTGCTCCCTTTATTCACCCCACCGCTCTTACGTACACAACCATGATTTATTTGTCTACGGGAATGTCCGTCTCCCCCTCTTGACTGTCGGCTCCTTGGAGGCAGGGAATGCGTTTACCAAGTGTGTTGTATTGTAGTCTCCCAAGGGATCGGTACCGCGCTCTGCAAAGGGCAAGTGCTCAATAAACGGGACCGATCGACTGACAGCCTAATTAGGCACTTGAGGCGAGCCAGTCAGTCAGGCAATCCTATTTACGGAGCGCTTAACTGTGTGCAGAGCACTGTATTCACTCATTCATATGCCTCATCTGTAAAATGGGGATGAAGACTGTGAGCCCCACGTGGGACGACCTGATCACCTTGTATCCGCCCCAGCACTTAGAACGGTGCTTTGCACGCAGAGAGGGCTTAAACAAATGCCAACATTATTATTATTATATATCTATTGCGTTCGGGAGAGTACAACGTAACAATAAACACATTCCCTGCCCACGGCCAGCTTAAAGTCTGGGTCGGGGGGGAACAGACAATAAGACAAGTCAGTACATTACAGATATGGAGATACGTGCTACGGGGCTGGGTGGGGAGTTGAATAAAAGAAGCAAGTCAGGGTGACGCAGAAGAGAATGGGAGAAGAGGAAAGGAGGGCTAAGTTAGGGAAGAACTCTTGGAGGGGATGTGCCTTCAATAAGGCTTTGAAGCAGGGGAGAATACTACGTGTTTGGGAGAGTATAATAGAACCATATAACGGACACACTCCCCGCCCACAACGAGCTTACGGTCTGGAGCCACCGATCCCCCTCCACCAATCAGTCAGCTGCGCCATCCCCCCTAGGCGCTGCAGCCAGGGGTCCTTGGTCCTGGCAGAGAGTGCCCATGGCACCCTTCCCCAAGTCAGTGGAACTGCCCACGAGTCCTTTAGCCACACAACTCCTGACACCGCCTCTCAGGCAACGGGCCCTGGGCTCAGAAGAACAGAAAATCCACAAGCCCAGGAACCCCCCAGTCCCGGGTCAGGCCCGGGTCAGCCCCGACAGAGGCCTTCCAGCCCAGGCCCCGATCCTGCCGCAGCCGTAAATCGGGTGCCCTCTGGGACGTCCCCACCTCACGGCTAGGGATCGACCATCCAACACTCCAATTCTCCCCACTCCAACTCAGACTCAATCCATCAGTAATATCTATAGAATGCTTAACGTTTGCAGGGCACTATACTGAACGCTTGGGGGAGCATAATAAAATTGGTAGACAAAAGCCCTTCCCTCAAGGAGCTTACAGCCCCCCGGTGACCCATCACCTCTGAATTTCCCCTATCTATTCTTGACTCCCCCCCAGTGACCCAATATGGACCCTCCAACACTCCTGACGCTTCCGTCTCCATCCCTGACTCTCTCCGCGGGGACCCAGCACCGGTCAGTCAACATCGCCAACTCCGCCTTCTCCGTCCCTGACTCTCCCCCAGTGAATCGGCACGCACCGTCTAACACCCCGGACTCTCCCG
The DNA here is from genome assembly GCF_004115215.2 of Ornithorhynchus anatinus. NCBI lineage: Eukaryota > Metazoa > Chordata > Mammalia > Monotremata > Ornithorhynchidae > Ornithorhynchus > Ornithorhynchus anatinus. The sequence goes on from NC_041735.1 coordinate 70,425,810, forward strand.
TCCCCGTCCCTGACTCTCCTCCAATGACCCGGCACAAACCATCCAACACCCCCAACTCTCCCCTCTCCATCTTGGACTCTCCCCCACCCCCGACCCAGCACTGGCCATCCAAAACCCCTGACTCTTCCCTCTCCATCCCTAACTTGCCCCGAGTGACCCAGCACGGACCATTCAACACCCTCGACTCTCCTCCGGTGACCCAGCATGGACCATCTAACCCTCTTGACTTCCTCCTCTCCGTCCCTGACTCTCCCTCTGGTAACTAACCGTAGACTCTTGTACATGGATCTATCTAAATCCCTCTTGAACTGATGGATATATTCTGCTGCACGGTTTCCTGTGCAAACACGTACATGCATTTACTGCCCACTTTAATGAAAGAATGTTTCCTCCCCATCTTCAAAGCCCTTCTGAAATCCCATCGCCTCCAGGAGGCCTTCCCTGATTAAGTTCTACGCCCCCCGCAACCTTCTATTATTCCAAAGCCCAGGTCAGCACTTCCGAACCACCAGTAAAAGGGCAAGGATCATGTCCAGTAACTCTATTTTCCTCTCCCGAATGCTCAGTACAGTGCTCTGCACTCAGCCTGTAAGATCCTTGAGGGCATGGATCATGTTGAAGAAGCCTGTAAGGTCCTTGAGGGCATGGGGATCATGTTGAAGAACTCTACTGCACTCTCCTAAGTGCCTAGTCCAGTCCTCTACAGCGTGGCTTAGTGGAAAGGGCACGGGCTTGGGAGTCAGAGGATGTGAGTTCTAATACCGGCTCCGCCACCTGTCTGCTGTGTGACCCTGGGCAAGCCGCTTTTACTTCTCTGTGCCTCAGTTCCCTCATCTGTAAAATGGGGATTTCGACTGTGAGCCCCACGTGGGACAACCCGATTACCTTATATTTACCCCAGCGCTTAGAACGGTGCTTGACACATAGGAAGCGCTTAACAAAATACCATAGCTAGTGCTCAATAAAGACCACTGATTGATATTTCCTCCGTGTAGGTTATTTAGGAGTGCACGAGATGGACATTATTATTAGTACGTTCAAACTAAAACTAAGAAAATGTCTAACGAAACATTCCCACTGTATTAATGCTTCCCCAAAGAGATGTTAACAACAGACTGTTTCCATGACATGTTCGATGTGCAGAAAGTGAAAATTGCTTTTCCTCCCTTTGTGCTGTATTTTATTTAGATCAAGAAATCACTAACGGGGGGGGGGGGGGGGGGTCAGGAGGTGGGAGGCAGTAGATTATGAGGCCCAAGGTTTCCAAGCAATTGTTTCTCCAGTCCCCATTACAATGCCAATAAACTGTTGGCGGAACCTCTTCCATGGGGCGGGGGGGGCATTCACTGAGCCGGACGGGCACTCGCCGGCCTCACTCCTAAATCCTCGGGTACCTGGTCCCTACCTCCCCTCTCCCCGTTACACTTATATGAAGATAAGTGCTGGAGGGTTGGGGGGCGGGGGGATGAATAAAAGGAGCAAGTCAGGGTGATGCAGAAGGGAGTGGGAGAAGAGGAAAGGGGGGGGTAGGTTAGCGAAGACATCTCCATATAGCATTAGACTGTAAGCACCTTGACAGCATGATACGTGTCTAGCTTACGGTGGGCAAGGAACACGTCTACCAACTCTGCTGTATTCTCCCGAGCACCGAGTGCCATGTTTTGCCCACGCTACACGCTCAAATGTCACTGCCGATGTCACTGTACTCTCCCAAGTGCTTAGGTCAGTGCTCTGCACACAGTAGACGTCACGTTCCTTAAGGGCAGGGATCGTAACTTCTAACCATGCTCCACGTGCTCTGTACACAGTAAATTGTAGACTGTAAGCTCCTTGAGGGTAGAATAATTCATTCATTCAGTAGTATTTACTGAGCGCTTACTATGTGCAGAGCGCTGTACTTTTATCAGTAATAATTATAATATGTATTTATTAATAATACAAATAACTGCGGTATTTGTTAAGCTATTTCTATGCTCCAAACGCTGTACTAAGCACCGAAGAAGATACAAGATCATCAGGAGGACAGTGTCCCTGTTCCATAGGGGATTCGTGTGCTTCTTAACTCTACTGCCTGTCCCAAGCACTCAGCTCAGTTGTCTGCACAGTGTAAGTATTCAACAAATACTACTGACTGATTGGAAGGAAACAGAAAAGGAGCCTAGAAGCACGTCTAAAACTGTAGCAAGAAAATAAAGCACCAACCTCCCTATGCCCCATCACCACAGACACATGCGACGATAAAGCGTTCAGCACATCATAATAACAGTTGCGGTTATTTGTTAAGTACTTACTCTGTGCCAGACACTGTACTAAGTGCTGGGGTCGACACGAGATAATCGGGTTGGACACAGTCCCTGTGCCACATAGGGCTCACGTTCTTAATCCCCACTTGACAGATGAGGTAACTGAGGCCCAGAGAAGTGAAATGACTTGCCCTAGGTCAAACAGTGGAAAAATGGCAAAGCTGGGATTAGAACCCAGGTCCTTCCGATTCCCAGTCCTGCAATCTATCCACCGCGCCACACTGCTTCTCATAGAGAAGGAGCGAGGCTCGGGGGAAAGAGCCCGGGTTTGGGAGTCAGAGGTCACGGGTTCTAATCCCGGCTCCGCCGCTTGTCAGCTGTGTGACTTTGGGCAAGTCATTTCACTTCTCTGGACCTCAGTTCCCTCATCTGGAAAATGGGGATGAAGACTTTGAGTCTCCCACGGGACAACCTGATGACTTTATACTCCCTCAGCACTTGAACAGGGCCTGGCACATAGTAAACGCTTAACAAATGCCATCATCATCATCATCATCATCATTATTATAGTCACCGCTTGCTGAGGACCAGAATCGCTAAAGCCCCAAGCCGAGCGGGCAGTACCCTAATTAGCGAAACCGGCCACGTTGCGGAGGCAGTGACCAGTGGGGAGCGACCAGGGAGCCCATCTCCCTCAGGCCGCCAGCCCGGCTACCGGCTCCGTCACCCGCTCGACGCCATCCGGGCAGGGGCAGCGGCCAGAGAGCCGAGCTCCATCGAGCCGCCAGGCCGGCTACCGTCTCCGTCACCCGCTCGACGCCTTCCGGGAGGGGGGAGGAGACCAGCCCAGAGATGAGTCACCACATGCGTTCCCTGCTCTGACCAGCGAAAACACCCATCTCTTTCGCTTGCTCCTTCGGCGTCTTCTTCAATATTTACACTGCATGTAAAACACCACCACCCACCCCTGCCGCCCCTTCAAAGAGAGAGGGAGAGAGAGCATCGATCTGATTTAAATAAATAATACATGATGATGGTATTTGTTAAGCGCTTACTACATGCCAGGCACTGTTCTAAGCGCTGGGGGAGATAAAAGGTCATCAGGTTGTCCCAGGTGGGGCTCACAGTCTTAATCTCCATTTTACAGATGGGGGAACTGAGACGCAGAGAAGTGCCTTGCCGGAAGTCACACGGCTGACAAGTGGCAGAACCGGGATTAGAACTCACGACCTCTGACTCCCAAGCCCCTGCTCTTTCCACTAAGCCACGTTGCTTCGAGGCTAAAGTGAAATCAGTTCAGAGGCCAAACTGAAATCAGTCAATCGGCAGGATTGATTGAGCGTTCACCACGTACAGAACATCGAACTTGGTGGTTGGGAGAGGGTGATAATAATTTATTATAATAATAATAATAATAATATAATAATTTACTTTGCCCCAGGCACCGTACTAAGCGCTGGGGTGAAAAAAGCAAATCGGGTTGAACACAGATCCTGCCCCACGTGGGGTTCACGGTCTCAATCCCCATTTTACAGATGAAGGAAGTGAGGCCCAGAGAAGTGAAATGACCTGCCCAAGGTCACACAGCAGTCACGTGGCAGAGCCAGGATTAGAACCCATGACCTTCTGATCCCCAGGCCTATGCTCTACCTACTACTTCCACCCAATGGAGTAGGTAAACCCGGTCCCTGCCCAATCCTTGCGGACGCAGGGGCAGTTCAGTCTGGCTGCGATTTTTGCTCCGCCGGAATCTTCCACGGGAACCGGAGAGGGACGAATCCAGCCAAAGGGCGCGTGCGCTCGGCACTGAATTACCTTCCCGACCTCCGCCGCCCAAAATCAGCTCTCTTCCTAGGGCGGGGGAGGACAGAGCTCTGCTGCTGGTTCTCTCCCCCAGCCCCTCGAAGCGCGGAGCGGAGCGGAGGGACAACGGCGGGGTCTCTAACCTGGCGGACCGGGACCCTCTCGGCGCCGGCTGGGTCTCAGGGCTGCCGCACGCAGATCAGTAAATCTCATTTATCGACTGACTGTCCCCCAGTGGGGAAGGCGGGAGCCTGTCCTGGCCACGTCGGGAGAGCGGGGACCTTCCCAGCCCGCGAGTCCCGGTGGCCGAACGCACGACGGTTCGATTCCCGGGGGCTCACGGAGGGAACCTGTCCGTCCTGGGCCCGGTTCCGCCGGACACGGGTTTCCGCCAGGCGGCGGGGCCGGACGCCGGTACGGAATTAGGAAACGTTTGCCCGGCAACCCCAGTCTGCCTGGACACCAGAGAGGCAGCGTGGCTAAGTGGAAAGAGCATGGGCTTGGGAGTCAGAGGTCGTGGGTTCTAATCCCAGCTACACCCCTTGTCTGCTGTATAGCCTTGGGCAAGCCACTTAACTTCTTGGTGCCTCAGTTACCTCATCTGTAAAATGGGGATGAAGACTGCGAGCCCCACGTGGAACAGCCTGATTACCTCGTATCTACCCCAGCGCTTAGAAAGGTGCTGGGCACGTAGTAAGTGCTTAACAAATACCATAATTATTATTATTATTATACCACGGGAAGAGGTATCAGGAGAATGCCCACGTGGGCCCTGCTGAACGTGGGGTCTGTGCGGTCGGCCGATAATAATAGTAATGTTGGTGCGACCCCCATCTCCCGTTCTAGACTGTAAGCTCATTACGGGCAGGGAATGTGTCTAATTCCGTAATACTCAGTCCAGTGCTCTGCACACAGTGAGTGCTCAATAAATACGACCGATCCATCGATGTGACGTTCAGTCTACGGCTCTTTAGGTCGGTTCTGTCCCCTCTTGCCAGACCAAACTGCTCTTCCTGTAAAGTTCTCTTAGCAGAGACCACCCCCCTGCGCCAGGCCGTCTCTGGGAAACCCCATCGGAAAGCGATGTTCCTGGCCCTGCTCACAGGGGAGACAGAGTCAAGACTCCGGGACGGAGGGGAAGAGATGCGATTGCTTTGAGAGGTTAATGCCTCCTTGGCGCTGGTAACAGTTTAGACTGTGAGCCCGTTATCGGGCAGGGACTGTCTCTATCCGTTGCCGAATCGTACATTCCAAGTGCTTAGTACAGTGCTCTGCACATAGTAAGCGCTCGATAAATACTACTGAATGAATAGTTCTAGCCCAGAGAAACTGCGGGAGCTGGACAACATTTCACTACATTTGCTGGGCGGAAGGAAACGTGTGTGGGTACGAGAAGCAGCGTGGCTCAGTGGAAAGAGCCCGGGCTTGGGAGTCGGAGGTCATGGGTTCGAATCCCGGCTCAGCCAGTCAGCTGTGTGACTGTGGGCAAGTCACTTAATAATAATAATAATAATGTTGGTATTTGTTAAGCGCTTACTATGTGCCGAGCACTGTTCTAAGCGCTGGGGGAGATTCAGGGTAATCAGGTTGTCCATGTGAGGCTCACAGTCTTCATCCCCATTTTACAGATGAGGTAGCTGAGGTAAAGAGAAGTTAAGTGGGATGCCCAAGGTCACGCACAACCCATGACCTCTGACTCCCAAGCCCACGCACTTTCCACTTAGCCACGCTGCCTCTCTGAGGCTCACAATTAATCCCCATTCTACAGATGAGGTAACCGAGGCAAGCTTCGGAAGCTCGGGTGGTCTGGCGGCGTCCGCTTCCGGGCCAGGCCGGGGATAGGACGCTGGGGCGCTGCCCAGCCTCCGGGTGACCCTGAGACCGGGGCGCTCCCCGGGAGCCGTTCCGTCGGCCCCGCCGACGGTCAAGCGTATGTAGCGAATGAAAACGTGACGCTCACGGGGCAGGGCGAGGAGGAAGCAGGGAAGCGGGCGCCGACGGCACGGCAGGACCGCTGAACGTCGGGGGGCCATCTCCGACAGACGGACGGACGGACCTACCCACGGGGCCGGGGTCCCGCCATTAAGCACGAACGGGATACTCATTTGAGCAGAAGTCTCAAGGGAATCGTGAGACTAAGGCAAGGAGCAAAACCCCGAGCACGGCAGAGAGCGGTCTCTCCGTGCACGCTAGGGGAGGGACTAACGGCCCCTCCCTGACCTCTTCAGCAACACCCCCACACGGGGTGTGGGGCAACTCTAAACACTACAGAGATTCACACACATTACACCCGCACTAAACAGTACGGCATTCACGGACGGGACTGAGAGGTTTGATTCACAGCTGGTTTCTTGAAAAAAGCACAAGGCAATAGACCACTCTGATCTTCCGCAGTACTTTCACGTTAGGGGTCCCGCGCGTCCTCGTGACGGCCTCGTGAGGAAGTAACGGGGAGGGCGGAGATTTTTATCCCCATCTCACAGGGGAGGAAACTGAGACCGGAAGGGTCCCCAGAGCCAGTGCTCTTTCCCCCTATTTCCTGTGCGGCCACAGTCGGAACGGTCTTAATCGGATGGTCTTTATCTGGCGACGCGACACGGGTCGATGATAAACGCAGAAGTATGACGAGGACGACGATGGTATTCGTTCAATGCCTCTTATGTGCCGGACACTGTACTAAGCGCTGGAATGGATACAAGCAAATCGGGTCGGACACAGTCCCTTATAATAATGTTGGTATTTGTTAAGCGCTTAGTATGTGCAGGGCACTGTTCTAAGCGCTGGGGTAGATACAGGGTAATCAGGTTGTCCCAAGTGAGGCTCACAGTTAATCCCCATTTTACAGATGAGGTAACTGAGGCACGGAGGAAGTGAAGTGACTCGCCCACCGTCACAAAGCTGCCAAGTGGCAGAGCCGGGAGTCGAACCCATGACATCTGACTCCAAAGCCCAGGCTCTTTCCACTGAGCCAGGCTGCTTCCCCTTATCCTACGTGGGGCTCACGGTCTTGATTCCCATTTTACAGAGCAGGGAACTGTGGCTCAGAGAAGTTATGTGACTTGCCCAAGGTCACGCGGCAGACAAGTGGCAGAGCCGAGATTAGAACCCACGACCTTCCACCTCCCAGGCCAGGGCTCTACCCATTATGCCAGGATGCTTCTCTGTGGAAGTATGGAATCCCATGGGCCAAGATTTAAAACAGGGGCCTCCTCCCAGAGCTACGCGGGTCCTGAGAGTCCCGTTAGCCACCACTCCCCCCACGAAGGAACGGTGCATCACTTGAGCTAGAGAAGCAGCGAGGCTCAGTGGAAAGAGCCCAGGCTTGAGAGTCAGAGGTGGTGGGTTCGAATCCCAGCTCCGCCACTTGGCAGCTGTGTGACTGTGGGCAAGTCACTTAACTTCTCTGGGCCTCGGTTCCTTCATCTGTCAAATGGGGATGAAGACTGTGAGCCTCATGTGGGACAACCTGATTACCCCGCATCTACCCCAGCGCTTAGAACAGTGCTCTGCACATAGTAAGCGTTTAACAAATACCAACTTTTTTTTTTTTTGAGCTCTAGCTCACGTTCGGATCCCCTTTTTCTCTTTCCGATTTCGGGATCTGTCTCTGGACCGTAAACTCACAGTGGGCAGGGAATGTGTCTTTTATAGTGCTGAACAGTATTCTTCCAAGTGCTCAGTACCCTGCACACAGTAAGCGCTCAAAAAATACGGCTGACTGTCTCCCCTGGCTAGACCTTAACTCCTGGAAGGCAGGGAACCTGCGTACTCACCCTACTGCACTCCCCCAAGTACTCAGTACAGTATTCTGCACACAGTAGACGCTCAGTACGGTACGATGACCGATCGGATGATCGACTTAGAAACATAAAAGCACCTTCCTCAGAAGATTGGGCCAGGTCCCGATGGACAAAGAGAGGGAACCTTGCACTGAGCCCTACGGGGACCGTTCTCCTCATATAAAATTGTGTCCAGTTGAGCACAGTGAAGATCAAGGGAGGAGCATCTGTTCCTTTCTCTCTACCGACTGGGATTCTTTCCAAGCTACCGGTACGCCGGCAGTCACGCTCAAGGAAAAACAGAGAGAAATGATTTCGGCAGCCTCCTTCAGGGTAAATACGTGGCCTCCTCAGAGAGCAAGGAAACCTTTAGGCAACAGCTGCTCCGGAGAATGCTGTAGCACCAGGCTAAGCTGAGCGGGCGGGCGGGGGGACAGAAGGACGTGGGCGCTGAGGAGGGTGGGGGCTCTCCTCACGGCCCAGGGCTTCCCCGGAGAGCTGCCCGAGAGCACCAGCCAAGGCCCTCCCGAGGCCAAAAAGACACTCCAACCCATGCTGCTGAGAAGCACCGTGGACTTGTGGAAAGACCACAGCCCCGGGAGTCAGAGGACCTGGGTTAATAATTAATAATAATTATGGTATTAGTTAAGTGCTTACTATGTGCCAAGCACTGTTCTAAGCTCTGGGGTAGATACGAGGTAATCAGGTTGTCCCACGTGGGGCTCATAGTCTTAATCCCCATTTTCCGGATGAGGTAACTGAGGCACAGAGAAGTTAAGTGACTTGCCCAAAGTCACACGGCTGACAAGAGGCGGAGCCGGGATTAGAACCCACGACCTCTGACTCCCAAGTCCGGGCTCTTTCCTCTGAGCCACGCTGCTTCTCATCCCAACTGGGTTCTAATCCCAGCTCTGCCACATATCTGCTGTGACACCTCAGGCAGGTCACAACTTCCCTGTGCTCCAGTTCCCGGCAAAATGGAGATTCAATACTTGTTCTCCCTCCTACTTGAACTGGGAGCCCATGTGGGACCTGATTCTCTTATATCCACCTCAGCGCTTAGTACAGTGCTTGACACATAGGACTTTACAAATACCACAGTAATTATCATTATTACCATTATTATTTTTATCCACAGGGACTCCAGGAACAGGGTTGCAAAGACCCAAACCGGGACAGACCATCACCTAAGGTCCGTCGAACCCTAGAGCTGGGTGATCTCTCACTGGCATTTCCTCCATTTCTCCAACAGGCCCGAGGAATTTGGCATTTTTGACATTCCGGAGGAAATTCCTCTCTAATTTCTTTCCAAATGGAGTCTGTAGAGTCAGCTCTTCGGTAGGCTATAAAGTTATTAAAACGAATCCTTCCAAGACGGATGGATGGCGCCGCTAGAGAACCTCGATCGGACCCCCTCGGGGAGCCCACCCTGGATTCCCGGGCCCCCTCCACATCCAGCGGGCACTCCTGACCACTGGCTTCCCATCCCCACATCCAGCGGCCATCCCCACCGGACCTATCTGCTCTCCCCTCCCCACTGCTCCCCAGCTCCCTCTCTCCAAACTTTCCATCCCACCAGCAATGGGGAGGACTAGCGTGGGGAGGGGAGAGAGGCGGCACTCACCCCAGGATGCGGTTCATGCCATGGCGGGCGGCGTAGTGCAGCGGGGTGTTGTGCTGGTAGGGCTCCCCGTAGGACGTGTTGGGGTCCAGGGACTCCTTGAGCTGCGGGTTGCTCTCGTAGATCTGACAGGCCAGGTTCTCGTCTCCGTTGATGAGGGCTTTGCGGAACTTTGTGGTCGTGTTTCCCATGTTGCTGCTCTCTCCCCGTCAGCCGGTCCTGGAACGCGAGGGTGGCATGTTCCACATCCTGGGCGAAGGAAGCAGAGTCTGAACCCGGTGGCCGGGGGGGGGGGCGGTCGGAGGGGGTGGGAGGTGGGGGGAAGGTGTGATCGTGCTGGCCTGAGGATGGTGGTTCAGGGCGGGGGTCCTTGCTCAGGGGGCACCTCCCCTCCGGCCCACCTCTAGACCTTTTTGGCGGCGGGGGGTGTAGGGTTCGCCGAACCCGGCGGGGATCGACTCCAAAGCGGCAGAGAAAAGTTCACGCGCCCGTGCCTCTCGCTGGGAGGGACCCATGAAAACAAAACCCTTCTAACTTCCCCTTTCATCAGGGAAGGGGTAAGGATCCTGAGAGAGCTTGGAACTCAACGGCCAGCACCAGACACAAACACTAGTCCCCTGGAAGGCCCAGGTCCTGAGCGCTCTCTCGCTGGAGTGGCCCGGGTTTCCAGAAAAACGGACATTCTTGTGGACGGGCGGCCTCACGCTAACATTTCCTGGGATCGTACTTTGAAATGACTGAGATTCTATTTCCCCCAGGAAGAGCGGGTCTCCTTTATCCAAAAAAACCCCCCACATATTTGCCTTCCAAGTTGAAAACTGCATTTTTGCTACCACATTCACTCTGTAGGGATGCCGTCGGAATACTGGAATTCCTGCTCGTGTGTCGGGGTTTTGACTGATCAACACCCACGCTGCCCATTCCCTGTAAGGACCGGCAGTCGGGACCGGAGGGCCGGAGTCACTCAGTCGGTGGCACGTACTGAGTGCCTAGTGCCGCGGAGCACTGTAATAAGCCATGCGTAGAATACCGAAGAATTTAGCAGACACGATCCCTGCTCTCAAGGAGCTTACGTTCTACTGCGTTCACAGCACTGGACTAAACACTAGGCAGAGTACAACAGAGTTAGTAGCCAAGATCCCTGTCCTCAAGCAGCTCGGAGAGCTCAGCAGTTACTAGACATGATCCCTGCCCTCAAGGAGCTTACAGTCTTCTGTGTGCGAATCCCTATTTCACACTCTGGGGAGAATATAACAGAGTTAGCAGACACGATCCCTGGCCTCAAGAAGCTGCAGACATATATTGGGAAGGGGGAAATCCCAGCTGGGTCCCAAGTCGGGCAGAACTTGGGCTCTGCTGGCTGCACTCTCATGTGCCCTCTTGTTCTCCCCCCCAGCTTTCCCTGGACCAGCCTCCCCGCCCCAAACTCTCTCTCAGGCACCAGCCGTTCCCGCAACTGCCTTTCCCAACCCCAACTCCGCTTCCGCCTGCCCTTAGCGGCCCCCCAACTCTCCCTGGACCTGCCCTCCCCGACCCCCATTTATCTCTGGACCAGCCCTCCCTAGCGACCAGGCACCCCCACCACCTCCCAACGCCAGACAGACAGGCCCCAAGGCTTGATTTTTCCGAAAAGCCGCCGTGCTGGCCAAAGGGAAGGAGTTCCTGGGGGAAGGCTAGCCGTAGCGACAAAAGAGGGAGGTCGTCTTGTAAAACGTGGGGCAAGTGAGGCTGTTTCAGTCCTCAGGCAGGTGGAACTGTGGCCAACAACCTTGCTCTTTCTGAAAAATCTAATTCCGTTCTCTACTCAAGGTTGGGAGTCAGATCGTTCTTTTCAGCTAGAACTTTGTGTAGAGGTACTATTCTGCCAAAGCGCTTTCACATCAATGAGCTCGTTTTATCTCTGCACCGCTCCCGAGAGGATGAAAGGCAGGTCTTATCATCCCCCGTCCCTGGAAATCAGAGGACCTGGGTTCTAAACCCTGCTCGGCCAGTTGCCTTAGGCAAGTCACTTAACTTCTCCGGGGCCGTGGTTTCTTCACCTGTACAAAATGGGGATCCCATACCTGTTCTCCCTCCTATTGAGGCTGTGAGTCCGATCAATCAGTCAGACACAGCCCCAGCCCGGGACTGCGTATACTATACCTACTCCAGCACTGATCACAGTGTTTGGCACAGAGCAAGCACTTAAATACCAATATCATTAACACCCCTACTTTTTAAATGAGAAAACGGAGGTCTAGAAAGGTTAAGTCATTTGGTCAAGGTCACCGGACAGGTCAGGGTAGACCGGGACGGGCTGCCGGGGGACGGGGATGGAACAGGTCGGACAGGCTGGGGCAGGGCCGGGACGGGAGCAGGCCGAGGGCGGGCGGACCAGGAGCAGGTCGGGGCCACCCAGGGGCTGAGCTGGAGCGTCCGGCTCCCCGCACTGGTCCCGCTGCATTCCCTGCATGCAGGAGGAGGGCAGGCCAGACTCCCAGGGCCCCTGGAATCGTTCACCTCGCCTCCCCGGTCACTACAGCTGGGTCTGCTCTGCTACCTTGGCTTTAAAGCCCTCAATCCCCTTGCCCCCTCCTACCTCACCGCTCTCCTACTACAATCCAGCTCACACTTGGCTCCTCTAATGTTAACCTTCTCCCTGTACCTCGATCACAACTATCTCACCGCCAAACTCTCGCCCGCGCTCTGCCTCTGGCCTGGGACGTCCTCCCCCCTTCATATCCGACAGACAAATATTCTCCCCCGCTTCAAAGCCTTATTGAAGGCACATCTCCTCCAAGAGGCCTTCCCGGAACAAGCCCTCTTTTCTTTTTCTTCCACTTCCTTCGGCGTTGCCCTGACTTGCTCTCTTTATTCATCCCCACCTCCCAGCCCCGCAGCACTACATTTCCGTAATTTATTTATTTATATTAATGTTTGTCTCCTCCTCTGGACTGCAAGCTCACTGTGGGCAGGGAACGTGTCGGTAATATTGTTATATAGTACTCTCCCAGGTGCTCAGTACAGTGCTCCACACAGAGTAAGCACGTAGTAAATACGATTGACTGACTACCCGAATGCTGGGGCAGACAGTCTGACAGGCTACAACCAGGGGGGCGGCGAAGGCTGCCCGTCTGGATTCCAACGTCGCCAGCGAGGTTCCACTTTCCTCCAGCAAGATACCAGCTCCCGGGGGGCGGGGCTGTACCCCACAGTGGCAGGCCAAAGATCCCATCGCTCCCGCTCAAATCGCAGCGCTTCGCAGAGAACTGCCATCGGTCACACTCTGTCACCGCTGGCCGGCCCAAGCGAGAGGAGGCCTTCCACCCAGACGAATATTGAGGAAGGAATAAGGTTGTCCCGAGGCCGGCCTCGCTTCCACCGAGAAGAGAATCCAAGGAAAGAGGATCCCGGGAACTGACGGGGACCTTCCGGAGATTCTCAACCCTTTGAACTCCGCGGCTGCGACCTTTTCCGTAGCAGGGCCCCGCGCAATGAGAACACCGAATACACGGGTGTGTGGCGCGCCTACAGACAAAAACAGAAAATCTTCCCACGGTTGTCGCTGACTTAACTTGAGCACTGGTGGATGTTGGCTTACCCAATCGGCCATCCTCGGAGGGCAGTAACATTCAGGCTCATTGGAAAGGGCTTCTATTTGCGGCCCCACCCTGGGGAAACCACTCCACCACTCCACCTCCGGCCCCGTCTCCACGCCATCGTCCCGTCTGCCGTTCTCGACGCTATCTCCGGTTCTAGGAGGTCCTTCCGTGCCTGCGGTGGCCGGTTCTAGTACGACCTTCCAGGTCCACAGTGACCAGTTCTAGTGCACCCTTCCAGGCACCTGGAAACTGACTCTAGTGTGCTCTCTGGGCCGCAGACACCAAATCTAGAATGCCCTTCCGGGCCCACAGAAGCCGGTTCTAGTATGCCCTTCCAGGATGGCGGCAGCTCACCCTTCTGGGCCCGTGGAAACCAGTTCTAGTATGCTGCTCTGGGTCCGCGGCGACTGGTTCTAGAGCACCTTTTCAGGTCCACGGCGGCCGGTTCTAATACACCCTCCCTGGCCTGTGGAAACCGGGTCCGATATGCCCTTCTTTGCCTGGGGAAACCAGTTCCCCTCGGCCCCTCTTAACCACGGGGCCCGGGCCCGTACCCCAAATCCCACTAGGAGCAGCTGTTCTGCTTTCTGCAAAATGCTTTCCATCCTATCCGGTGAGGACTGTATCCAAGGGTTGGTGCTGATTCATTACTATGCCCCTCCACCGTAATTACAAGGGAATGTCAATGAAATGAGAGGACGCCTAAAAATAATGACCTATTACTGCCTCACAAATGCCGAGGTAAGTATGGATCTCACTGAAAATATCATCTATTTTCACGGAAATACTATGATTCAATGACAATAAAGTCCTTTGCTCGACCCTACAAATAACGACGTAAGATTGCCGTGGGGGCGGAGGGGCGGTGCGAGGGAGCTGCTGAAGAAACACGCCGATCGTCGTTTCCCATCCCTCGCTCTCACGAGGGAGTCAGCGATCCCACGTTTTCGGGAAAGGAGAGTTTAACTGCGTGGGGTTCTGGAGTCGAAGCGGTCTACACGCCCGGCTGGGGGGGTCTGCAGAGCTGAATTTAGCTAGCCTCCACAGGGCAGGAGTATCGATAACTAATTATCAGTTCTGGTAATTGGTAACTGTTAATTACCAGTTACCGATCAATGTTCTGGAGGTAAGTCGGGCCGCACACGCACCGGGCATAACATCGGGGACTGGGAAAACTGGGCTTCACCTTCCCCCAGTCCCTAACGCCTGCCCAGCAGAGCCCTGCCCTGGGAGGACCTTGGTTCGAGTCCCAGCTCCGCCACTTGTCTGCTGTGTGACCTTAGGCAAGTCACTTCACTTCTCTATGCTTAGGTCATCTCATCTGTAAAATGGAGATTAAGACTGTGAGCCTCATGTGGGACAAAGACAGTGCCTACCCTAATTACCTTTTATCTACCTCAGTGCTTAGAATAGTGCTCAGCATAAAGTTGGTGCTTAACCAATATCTTTCTTTTTTTTAAAAAAAAAAAAAAAAAGACGGGGCAGGCAGCCTGGTACCTGAAGAAGGCCTATTGGGAGCCAGGGAGTCCAAAAGAGAAACGAGGAGAGAATCAGGGGTTTTGAGGTGTAGAAAATCACCTTGTCATCACCAGATGTCCCCGTGCAGGCCTTAAGGGTCTCTGGTAATTCAGCCATTCACCAGCGCTAACAACACAAAGGGCACTAGGGAAAATTGAAAACTCAGTTCAAGAGGAATGTTTGGTCTTGTTTGGAGAAAAGGGGTTCGGCTCTGTGATTAATTGTGGTGACTCAGCTTCCCCAATGCTGAGGGCTTCGTTGAATTACAGCAGGGGTGGACAAAAAATGAGCAGGGACCTATACAGGAGGACAAATATATTTTCCCCCTCCCGGGGAAGACAGAAATACGATCACCTAAATTTGGGTGAATTTCGAGATCTCCAAACTAAGGGGCGAGACGGTTTTCAGTGGTGTGGGGGAGAGACGGCGGACCCTGACAAGAGACCGGGCCAGAACACCAAGTCTGGAAGAGCAGAGATGATGGGCAGGTCTGGCGGGCAGCGGGTCCAGCATTAGCAGAACAGGGTTGGCTCACACCAAGCTCAGAGGGGGACTGTGTGGACACTCTCCGAGAGCTAGCAGGTGGCCACGCTGGGAAAGGGCAAGACTGCGCAAGATGCAAGCGGACTCGGGGAAGAGACGAAGAGGTGACATGGGCGAGGGTGTGTGGCAAATCAGAGGTGTCATCTCAGACAAGATGGCAGGCGTGGGCCCAGGCCTCCCGTGGTCCCTTCAGGGCCGGGTGAGACCGTCAGGGGGCTAGGGTCAGGGTGGCCTGCCCCCCGACCGGGGGCACAGGGAGACTCAGACCTCATCTCCAACAGCAAATTACTCCAAACTCAGAACACACTTGGCCCAGGTGATATTTCAGGGAAAACTGACTTGGGGGGCCTCGGTCATCACGAGAGAATGTTAATGCCACACCCCATTTTGTGAAGACTGGGGTAGAGGGCAAACTCTGGAAGGGGAAGGGCCGCAGAGGCAGGTAGGTGGAGAAAGCACGGGACCAGGAGTCAGGAGACCTGGTTTCAAATCCTGCTGCTTGCCTGCTGTTTGACATCTTCTCCAAGAGGTCCACATCTCCTCCAACAGGCCTTCCCTGATTTAGCCCTCTTTTCCTCTTCTCCCACTCAGTTCTGCGTCACCCTTTATTTATCCCGCCCCCCAAGACCCGCGGCGCTTATGAACATGTTACTGATTTACTTTTATTAATGTCCGTCTCTCCCTCTGGACTGTAAGTTCACCGAGGGCAGGGAATATGTCTGTTTACTGTTCTATTGTCCTCTCCCTAGTACTTAATACAGTGCTTCGCACACAGTATGCACCAGGAAATACGACTGAATGAATGAATCTTGGGCTTTATGCATTTTATGAGGAAGGAAGCCTTTTTACAGAACAGAAAGGCTTCTGAGCAGCTACACAGTCCTTGCTCCAAACAACGCTCACAGTCTGTCTCTGGAGAAAAAAGTGCCGGGTTCCTGGGAGCCGCGCGGCTCCGGGCAGAACTGGGGCAGAGCGGCGGCGGCGGCCCGGGGAAAGTCCCAGCTGAAGAGTCGGGCGTGGGCGGCGGCGGGAATCCCGTCCAGCACCAGCTCAGCCTGGAAAGAATAATAATGATGATATTTGCTAAGTGCCTACCACGTGCTCAGTGCTCGGATAGACACGATCAGGTCGGACACAGTCCCCGGCCCACACGGGGCTGACGGTCTAAGTGGGAGGGAGAATACAGGTGTTCCATCTCCATTTTATATGTGAGGAAACTGAGAGGTTGAGTGATCTGCCCAAGGTTACACAGCAGGCGAGTGGCAGGGCCAGACCTAGCTTTGGGGGTGCGAACGAGGGTGTCCCGATCGAAATGAGGCGCCTGGCACTCCCTCCCTCGGGGCCCACTGGTGGGAGGGGACATGGTGGGGCTGCCTGCAGCCCAGAGAAGATCCCCAGAAGAGACACCCCTGACTCCTAATAATAATTATTACGGTATCTGTTAAGCTCTCACTTTGTGTCAAGCACTGTTCTAAGCGCTGGGGTAGATACAAGTTAATCGGGTTGGACGCGGGCCTTGTCCCGCCTGGGACTGACGCTCTTAATCCCCATTTTACAGATGAGGTAATCGAGGGCCAGAGAAGTGAAGTGACTTGCCCAAGGTTACTGAGCAGACACGTGGCGGAGGCGGAATTAGAACCGAGGTCCTTCTGACTCCCAGGCCCGTGCTCTATCCACTGAGTCACGCTGCTTCTCGGAGTGGTCGGAGACCACGGCGATCCCCAAGGACATCATCAACGGCTTGTCTGCCAGCTCCGGGCGCCCGGCACGGTCAACTCTCCCAACCCCGGCCATCTGGGCTTCTCCGGCCGCTCCACCTTCCTACCTCCACTCCCACCTTGCTGGCCCAGGCCCAGATGTTCCCCCCAACTTCCCTGCAGGGTCCAGAGGCCCCACCTCCACCGCCCCCGCCCCGGGGCGGCGCGACTCGGGGCTAATGGACGGGCACAGGGAACCTGATTCTAAAATCACCCGCCATCCCTTCAGGCAATTAGTCCATCCAGTAATCTCACCAAAATTGCCCCTCTTTGATCAACACATTTCTAAACGGGATCTTTTGAAAAAATAGGTCCTGAGTTAAAGCACCACTTTGGCAATGTTCTTTCTAATGAAAGTGGCAAAGCCTTCAATCAAGGATATTTATTGAGCGTTTACTATGTACAGAGCACTATTCTGAGCGCTTGGGAGAGTATATTCACTCAATTGTATTTACTGAGCGCTTACTGTATGCAGAATGCTGTACTAAGCACTTGGGAGAGCACAATACAACAAGAAACATATTCCCTGCCCACAATGAGCGTACAAGAGAATTAGCAGAAACATTCCCTGCCCACGATGAGCTTTCAGTCTAGAGAAAGGCTTCATCGATCAATCAATGGTATTTATTGAGCACCTACTGTGGGCAGAGCACTGTACTAAGCTCTTGGGAGAGTATAATACAACAGAGTTGGTACACACACTCCCTGCCCACAGTGAGTTTACAGTCAAGAAGAGGGCTTAGAGAGTGCAGGAACGATAGATTCCTATCCATAATCTAATTTAACATGCTTCCCCCTATACGCTGTAAACCCCTTGTGGGGAGAGATCCCGTCTACCAACTCTATTGCATTATACTTTTCCAGGTACTTAGCGGGGGGGGGGCTGTGCACACAGAAGACACTCAGTAAATACCATTGATGGACTAAGAGCGTAATGAAATGACTTTGTCTGAGGACACTGGCAGCTCGTCATCGGTATTTACCGACGGCGACTCCGAAAGATTACACATTTTTCATTAGAAGGTACTGAGCGTCGAATATCTTCGTTCAGTGGGGGGAGAGGGGGGTTGGTGGGATCCCCTCCGGGAACATCCATCGGTTCAACCGGCAAACAAACCGAAAGCTTGTCTGGTCCCGCTCGATTATTTTATAACTCCTTAAGGGAAACGACGACTTATAAATGGATAATTTATAACAGTTTGCAAATGAGTAATTATCAGCAAGTGCCCTCTGAAAAAAAAAAAAAAAGAATTCTCGCTTGAGGGGGCGGGCCGGGCTCCGACGCATGAAATACCAGAGTCGTTTGGGCTCGCCGATCACCGATGATTGCGTTTTAATTAAAGGCCTAAAAATAAGCACCTACGTCAGCCTCTCCTGGATACCCAAGTTCAGCTGCCACTATCGGGGAGGGAAGCCATGCCTGCTGTCTGGGCGTCTGCCGGAGGGGGACCCGCCATTTCGGCAGGAGCCAAAGCCTTCACCGCAGGGCACGCGCGCCCCGCTCCCCTCTCCCTCCTCTCCGGGTCCCCGCACGGTTACCCGGCCCGGCCTTCCCCAGCGGGGCAAAACCAACTACAATCTGAGTCGCTCTCGCCTCTCCCTCCAGGGAGCGAGATTTAAAGTCTGCAACCAACAGGGGCTGGGTGGGGTGGGGCATCTGGCAACGGGCCGGGCTCAGTCGATACCACCTTGCTCCTCTCCCAACTCCCAGAAGAGAATTCTTCTATCTCTTTAGGCTGCACTCAACAGATTGGTTGATTGATTGATTGATCGGAGCCCTATCTATAGGGTTCCGGGCGAAGGCAACCCGTGGCCTCTGCCACTCGCCACCACCATCCCCGCCCCCCGGCTTCCTGCCTTCTCTGCTGCCTCCCACCTCGGCGTGGCCGTCGAACACGACCCCTCGCTCATCTCCCGTGAGCATCCCGCCGGTCCACCCCTGCCCCGGACGCCGCTGGAAGCCCGCAGCCCATCAGGAAGGGCAGCACCCGAGGCACTCGACCCGGGCGAGGGGTTGGGAGAGACACCCAAAGGGAGAAGGCAAACTACGGGCGTTCTTCATGACCAAAAACACACTGGGACCTTGACACAGAAGGGAAAGGAGCAAATCATAATAATAATAATAGCATTTTTTGAGAGCTTACTATGTGCCAGATACTGTACTAAGCGCTGGGGTGGATACAAGCAAATCGAGTTAGACACAGTCCCATGCGAGGCTCAGAGTCTCAATCCCCATTTCCTAGATGAGGGAATTGAGGCAAAGAGAAGTGAAATGACCTGCCCAAAGTCACACAGCAGACAAGTTGCGGAGCCAGGACTAGAACCCATGACCTTCTGACTCCCAGGCCCATACTCTATCCACGATGCCACGCTGTTCCTCAAGGTAACAGAAATACACGCAAGGGATGTGGGAGTAAACGTGTCCACAAGCACGCATGCATGCACACACAGACACGTCCATACACAGAGTCATCCTTCGGCCGGACGACGACGGTGCTGAGGCGCGACTCAACCGGTGATCTCAACGGTCTCGAAGAAATGCTTGCGCACTTCCTGTCGGTCAATCCGTCATATGCACTGAGTGCTACTATGTGCAGAGCACTGTACTAAGTGCTTGGGAGAGTACAGTAGAGTTGGTAGATACGTTCCCTGCCCACAGTGAGCTTACAGTCTAGAGGGGATGACGGACACTAATATAAATAAAATTACACATATGTACATAAGTGCTGTGGGGCTGGGAGGGGTTTCCTTGCACTCCTCGTCCACGGGGATCCAGCGAGGGCCGGGGGGGGGGGAGGGAGCTGCTCAGACCCCAGTGGCCCAGGGGTAAAGGCACGGGGACAACATTGTGCGAAGCAGCACGTCGCCCTGTGTGGAGGGGCACCGAGTTAGAGGTCAAGCTCCCACCACGCCAAGGAGCTTCTGATTAGCACTGTGTCGATCTAATATCACCACAGCACTGGGCACGGTGCTTGGAACAAAGTATATGCTTAATGCCATTATCTCCACTATTATTATTATCAATAAAAATTAATAACGACGCTATCTCGAGATGTCATGTTTAAATACTTTGGTAAGCACTAGATCAAATTCTAGATCAAGGACAGGGAGGTTGTTCTCTTCCCAATTTTATAGATGGGGAAACTGAGGCCCAGAGCGATTCAGTGACCTGCCCAAGGTCGCAGAGCAGGCCAGAACTGGAGCTAAAACCTGGATCCTCCAATTCCCAGACCTCGAGACTCTTTCCCCTAGGCCTCGCTCCCTCCTCTGTTAGCTGTGGTCGCGCCTCCTCCGAGCACAAACGCAGTCAAGTCACGGCAGGGTGAGATCCATCTGTGTGTGGTCGGTGGGAAATATTCCCACTCGCGAGGATTTCCAAACTCCACGCTGAGCTTCTGACAGGCGTCTTCCTTTCCCGCTGGAGAGAGGATTTTTGAAGAGGCTCATCTGAATGGACGCTTTGATGCAATTTCTTGTTGCTTGTTTCCTGCCGTTTTCACATTGGGCTCGTTGCCATCTGCTTTATGTAAAATCAAAGCCAGTTTGCTTTACATCGAGCACCGACCTGGTGAATCTAGGGCACGGCTTGCGTGACGAATGTCTGTGGCGGGGGGTGGGGCGGGGCTGGGGGGGGGTGATGGGCGTGGGATGTGTGATGGGGGGGTATGATCAATCAGTCAATCCTATTTATTGAGGGCTTATTAGGCGGGGTGTGAGGCAGGGCTGAGGGGTTGGCCTGGGGGCCAGGAATTAATAATAATAATAATATTGGTATTTGTTAAGCGCTTATTATGTGCAGAGCACTGTTCTAAGCGCTGGGGTAGACACAGGGGAATCAGGTTGTCCCACATGGGGCTCACAGTCTTAATCCCCATGTTACAGATGAGGTAACTGAGGCACAGAGAAGTTAAGTGACTTGCCCACAGTCACACAGCTGACAAGTGGCAGAGCCGGGAGTCGAACTCATTACCTCTGACTCCAAAGCCCATGCGGGTGTGTAGATTGGGGTGTGAGTCTGGAGGGCGTGATGGGGTGGGAGGTGGGGCTGAGATGGAGGTGGAAGGTACGATGGGGATACGGGCGGGGTTTAGGGAGTGCGGGGAGGGGCCGCGAGGCTGTGGTGGGGGTCGTGGAGGGACACGTGGGGCAGGGCTGGAGGTCGGGGAGTCCTGACTTGCTCCCTTTATTCATCCCCCCTCCCATCCCCGCAGCACTTATGTCCATATCTGTCATTTCTTTATTTCTATTCGTGTCTGTCTCCCCTCTAGACTGTAAACTCGCCGTGGGCAGGGAATGTGTCTGTTTACCGTCGTATTGTCCTCTCCCAAGTTCTTAGTACAGTGCTCTGCACACAGTAAGCGTTCAATAAACGTGAGAAGCAGCGTGGCTCAGTGGAAAGAGCACGCGTTTCGGAGTCCTGGGTCACGGGTTTGAATCCCGGCTCCAAGACAACCTGATTACCCTGTGTCTACTCCAGTGCTTAGAACAGTGCTTTGCACATAGTAAGCGCTTAACAAAAAATTATTATGATTGAATGAAAGTGGGGGTGAGGATGGAGGTCGGGGAGGGAACCTATGGGGAGGAGGGGAGTGTGGGGCAAGGCTGGGGTCGTGGAGGGGAGCGTGAGGCAGGGACGGGGGCGGGGAGAGTAGAGTGGGGTAAAGGAAGCGTGGGGTGGGGCCGCCAGGACCTGGGGGCGGCAGAGCTGGTTTGCACCCGACCCGCCGTGTCACCGAATCTCCCACGTGGACCCCCACAGCCTGGGCTTTGCACACGAAGGCTTCCGCCACCATGATGATGATGGCATTTGTGAAGCGCTTACTACGTGCAGAGCACTGTCCTAAGCGCTGGAGAGGATACGAGGTGATCAGGCTGTCCCACATGGGGCTCACGGTCTTAATCCCCATTCTCCAGATGAGGTCACTGAGGCACAGAGAAGTGAAGCGACTCGCCCGAAGTCACACAGTTGACAAGCGATCGAGTCGGGATTTGAACCCATGACCTCTGACTCCCGAACCCGTGCTCCTTCCACGGAACCACGCTGCTTCTCTAAATCAAATCAAAGTGGAAAGAGCCCATGATCAAAGCAGGGTCCAGGGCAGGTCACTTCTGACCTTCCAAACGCTCCCTTAAGTTGGCTACGGTTCATACCTCTCTTTCCAGTTAGGATTAGAAACGAAGATGATCTTCGTCCCCCTCTAGACTGTGAGCTCGTTGTGGGCAGGGAACGTGTCCGTGGTTATACTGTACTCTCCCAAGGGCTCAGCACGGCGTTCTGCACACAGTAAGCTCAATAAATACGACTGAATGATGAAGGAATCTTCCTGCCTTCCGGGAGCAGGGGTCCTCGCTGCCCAACCAACGTGCTGAAGAGGAAGCAGGCGGCACCTGAGGGGTGTGAGTCTGGATCTACCCCCCTGCGGGGCCGCCGTGGGCACTCGCTTCGGAGTACTGAGGCGCCAGCTGGAAGGAGGCGTCTCGGCCAACGCAGCGGAGAGTCGGGCCTCCGAAGCGGACGGTAGAGTTCCCGGGGCCGGGCCCACACCCCAGCTCGGAGTATAAATTCCGCACGGAACTCAAACCACGGGTGGTGTTAGGGCCTTCTTCCCGGGAGGAGCCCACGGCAGACAATTTCGCAGGCAGGAAAATCCATCCCGACTCCATTCCCCAAGCAGCGTGGCTCGGCGGAAAGAGCCCGGGCCTGGGAGTCAGAGGTCGTGGGTTCTAATCCCCACTCCATTCCCCAAGCAGCGTGGCTCAGTGGAAAGAGCACAGGCGTGGGAGTCAGAGATCGTGGGATCTAATCCCGGCTCCGCCGCTTGTCAGCTGTGGGACTCTGGGCCAGTCACTTCGCTTCTCTGGGCCTCAGTTCCCTCATCTGTAAAATGGGAATTAAGACTGTGAGTCCCAAGTGGGACAACCTGATCACCTTGTATCCCCCAGCGTTTAGAGCAGTGCTTTGCACATAGGAAACGCTTAACAAATACCATCATTATCATTATTAACCTGGAATGTCTGAAATACCAAACAGGGCCGACTTGACAAAAGGAGGGCCGCCGTCTGTTGGATGGTGTTGACTTTCCCCCGATTAGACCGTAAGCCCGTCAAACGGCAGGGACTGTCTCTCTCTGTTGCCGACCTGTTCATCCCAAGCGCTTAGTACAGTGCTCTGCACATAGTAAGCGCTCAATAAATACGATTGAATGAATGAATGAACTTTCTTCCGCTAACCATTCACTCATTCATTCAATCGTATTTATTGAGCGCTTGCTGTGTGCAGAGCACTAAGCGCTTGGAATGTACAATTCCAACAGGTAGAGACACTCCTTACCAGACAAGTGTAAAAGGGGGAGACACACAGCAAAACAAAACAACCAACCCGCAACGCTGGTTTTTGACATCTCTGGTGAAAATGATGACGATGATGGTATTTGATAAGCGCTTACTATGTGCCAAGCACTGTTTTAAGCGCTGGGGGGGATACAAGGTGATCAGGTTGTCCCACGTGGGGCTCACAGTCTTAATCCTCATTTTACAGATGAGGGAACTGATGCAGCCGGGCCCTACGAGGACCTGAAAGCCGAGGCCTGAGCTGACCCAGTGCCAACCCTGGTCCCAGCCAGACAGACAGGAAATGAATCTGGCTCTGGGGCAGAGATGCTGCCACGCGGGCGTGGACCGACCGAGCAGGGACTCCGGAGAGGCGGCGAGTTCCTGCGGGGCCAAAACACTTCCCGGGCCACCCTGATGGCAGCGCTTTACAAGAGATGGGAAGATGAAAGCTGCCCCGTGCTGCCTGGGCCCAGCCGGCGCCGCTCGGGAAACAAACGGCCGCCGGGGAGACGCGAGCGACGGCAAATTCAGGCCGGCCCGCAGTCTCGCCGGCTTCCACTGCTGCCCACCCTGCCCCTGAGAATGGCACGGCTAAAAGAGAAGCAGCGTGGCCTCGTGGAAAAAGCACAGGCCTGGCAGTCGGAGGACCTGGGTTCTAATCCCGGCTCTGCCAGCTGTCTGTGTGACTTTGGGCAAGTCACTTCCGTTCTCTGGGTCTCAATTACCTCATCTGCAAAATGGAGATTAAGACTGTGGGCCCCGTATGGGACGGGGACTATGTCCAACCCAATTACCTTGTTTCTACCCCGGCGCTTAGTACAATGCCCGGCACATAGTAAGCGCTCAACAAATACAACATAAAAACTCCGTGGCCTTTCTCCTGTGGAAGCCAGCCCAACAGCTAGGCGGGAAGCCCCCTCGTGATGCCGGAGCAGGCAGAGAAAGGGATGCGTTGTCCATTTGGCGGCCCCAAACCTTCGCCCGAAGCTGGGGGAGGAGATTAGTCTCCCCCTCTAGACCTTAAGCTCACCGTGGCAGGAAGCGTGTCTGCTTATTGTTATATTGTACTCTCCCAAGAGCTTAGTACAGTGCTCTACACACAGTAAGTGCTCGATAAATACGACTGACCGGTTACTATCCCGGAGGCTATCTTGGTGAGGGGGGCTGTGGACAATAGAAGGGAAGGTGAAATCAACTGACTGAAGCCCAGAAGTCTTGAGGGAGTTTTCATCGCGAGAAAGAGAGAGAGGGAGAGAGACCCTGCCTGCAAAGCAAATGTGTTCACTACAAGAGAAGCAGCGTGGCGCAGTGGAAAGAGCACGGGCTTTGGAGTCAGGGCTCATGAGTTCGAATCCCAGCTCTGCCACTTGTCAGCTGTGTGACTGTGGGCGAGTCACTTAACTTCTCTGTGCCTCAGTTCCCTCATCTGTAAAATGGGGATGAAGACTGTGAGCCCCACGTGGGACAACCTGATTCCCGTGTCTACCCCAGCGCTTAGAACAGTGCTCTGCACATAGTAAGCGCTTAACAAATACCAACATTATTATTATTATTATTACCAACAACCACGAAGATTCACCAGGCAGAGAAATGACAGCCTCGAGGCTTCCCGGCCTCTCCCTTTGCTCGCACCTGCCCAGAAACACTCGCCGTCGTAGGTGAGGACACCGGACGGAGCCGTCTCCTCGCCTCTCCCCCGGCCCGGCTTCCTCACGTGGCCAAGCGACATACCCCTCCTCGAGCTGGGCCCCCTCCTGTAAGCTCGTTTTGGGCAGGGAATGTGTCTATTGCATTACAGTCTCCCAACTGCTTAGTACAGTGCTCTGCACATAGTAAGCACATAATAAATACCACTTATTGACTGGCTAACTCCCTCCATCTCTCCCTCCCCCGTCCTAACTGCTGTGCGCTGGGCTCCGCACACAGTAAGAATAATCACCATGCCATGCGTTAAGCACTTACTGTGTGCTAAGGACCGTACTAAGTTCTGGGTAGATACAGGATCGTGGGCCTGGACACAGTCCCTGTCCCACCTGGGCTCACAGTCAAATGAGGAGGGAGGACAGGTAATAAATCCCCATTTTACAGGTGACGAAATGGACGTAACAAAGCTAAGTAACTTGCCCAAGGTCACACGGCAGGCAAGGGGCAGCGCCGGCATTAGAACCCAGGGCCATCGACTCTCAGGCCTAGGCTACTAGGCTGTGCCGCGTTCAATCAATAGCTTCGATGGGTTAAATTATTGATTGTCCCAGCCCTAGACCGCCCGGCCATCACTCCTCCGGCTCCCTTTGCCTTCCACCCACGTAGTCCAAAGAGGAACGGTGTAAGAAGGCGGCGAGCCCGACTGTGCCGCCGGAACCCCGAGGACCTCGAGCCCAGTGGCATCCGATAAGGGCCAACTCCCCCTGAGGACCCATCCTACCGTTTCTTTCCCAGCCAGCCTCTGGAAACGCCTTTACTGGGATAGAGTGACGGTCAACCAATGCAGAGTCCACCCTGCCCCGTACTCTGGCCACCCTGGCTGACTTTCCTCGCTCCCCCGGTGAGCCCGCCAACTCTGCGGTGCTGCCATCTTGAATTTCACGACATACGCTAAGGCGGTATCCTCCAGAATCAAACCCGGCACTACCATTCCAGCTGTGGTCACCTTGGATTTCAGAAGGGATGCAGGGACACGCCTACACCGGCACAGTAGAATCGGCAGGGAAGCGGACGCTCCTGGTTGTGGGCTTCCCCGTTTTTGCCTTCCCCACACGGCACGGGCTCCCGAACTCTGGGGGACGTAGCCCGGTTCCTCGGGGGAGGGCAAATCGGGGATGGGTTCCCACCCCAGCCATCGCCAGAGGGTCTTGGAAATGACCCTAAACAGCGAGCACCCCATGGGGAGAAAACCCAAGCGATCGACCACCCCGGACGGCCACTGCTCCCCCCAGGATGGACAGCAGCCGGTCCTCATCCGTCTGGCCTCCGGAGACTCGGTGTGTTCCCGGTGAACATTAACTTAGAGCCCAAGGCTCTACTCCAGAGTTTTCACTTTAGTTCCCCGGTGAACATTAACTTAAGAGTCTAGGGCTCTACTCTGGAGTTTTCGCTTTAGTTCCACAAACTTCACTCTTGATCCGGTGGCTCGAATTCTAGCGGCAACGCTTCCCAGTAGGTAGACCTACCAGCAACATCTCTGGATTTTAAAGAAGTCAGAGCAACAGGAACAGATCGGCAGACTACTAACACTACCATGGATTTTGATTCAAATACTCTGCCACTGATGATATTCTTTTTCCATTTCCTATATACAGTTGGAAAAAAAAGAGAATCTTTATAAATACAATGGCTAATCTGATTTCCAGAACAGAAATCCTCTTCAGAGGAAACGGCTTGAGGATGGCTTTGATCTAGGAAAATAACCATTTCATGATTAAGCGTGGAACTGCGAAGACAAATCTCCCTCATCTTGATTTCCCAAATGAATCTGCTGCATCTCTGATTGCGTCTCCAGGGTAAAGTCCTCCCCAACTCCAACCGGCAATGACCCAATTCCGGTGACTTGATGGAGCGAAACCCAACGTTTCCACCTTTGGAAAGAGCTCCCGGCATTGTCGGCTTCTGGGTTAGAGGGTGACTGGGTCCGTGGGGTGGGGTAAGATTCCTCCACAACACAGGTCCCTGATCCCGGAGTGGGGGGACAGGACGGTCCGGGGGGGGCAAGGCAGCTCTTGGCTCCTCGCTCCTGCCCCCAACCCAACACCTGCTTCTTTCCCTACCCCGGAGGTTTGTTCTCTTGCTGTGACATAACAGTAATAATAATAATAATGGCATTTGTAAGCACTTACTCTATGCCAAGCACTGTTCTAAGCACTGGGGGAGGTACAAGGTAATCAGGTTGTCCCACGTGGGGCTCGCGGTCTTCATCCCCATTTTACAGATGAGGGAACTGAGGCACAGAGAAGTGAAGTGACTTGCCCAAAGTCACACAGCTGATAAGTGGAGGAGCGGGAATTAGAACCCACAATCTCTGACTCCCAAGCCCAGGGTCTTTCCATTAAGCCACGCTGCTTCTCAAGCTGGATCTCCGGCCCGATTGGGGACGGCGCGACGCTGGAGCTTCCCCCTTCATCTGGATGGGCAGCCTCTCCAGTTTGGACGTTCTGAGAGCCAGAACCTGCTTTTATGGGTAAACTTGAAGTGCTGGTCTTTCTAGGCGCTCCGACAACTTTGCAAGCAGACGTGACACTAAAAACCCAACGATTCTCCCCTAATTCAGACGGAATACAAATTTAGCTCCACGGAACTGCTCGGGTAAGGTTGGGCAGACCTAGTGAATTCCCTTTGTGTTCTAGTTGGCCTCAGGTCAGGGCGACACAGAAGGGAGTGGGAGATGAGGAAAAGTGGGGCTTAGTCCGGGAAGACCTCTTGGAGGAGATGGGCCTTCAATAAATCTTTAAAGCCGGGGAGAGTGGTTGACCGTCGGATTAGAGGAGGGAGGACGTTCCAGGCCGGAGGCAGGCCGTGGGCCGGGGGTCGGCCGAGAGACGGACGAGATCGAGGCACAGTAAGGTTAACACCAGAGGAGCAAAGGGTGCTGACCGAACAGGGAAAACGATAACGCGGGACGTTTTTCCCCAGATGAGCTGCGGTCCGACGGAGCGGGGCCCAGAGCGCGATCCGGATGCCGAGCCCTGCAAGGCTGCTGCCGAGACCGTTGCGCCTTTCCCTGGGCCTGTCGGTTTCCGTAGGGAGGCTCCCATCACCCTGTGGCCGCTCACTAACAAGATGGAAAATCGACCTTCTCGTTGGAACCGACCACTTCTCCGTAAGGTCAGATGTTCCCAGGCTTCGGCACCGGGGCTCCGGTCAGTAGGAACTGAATTAAAAGGAGAGCCCTTCTAGACGAATGACTCGTCGTGGACGGGGAACGCGTCTACCGACTGTGTTATACTGTACTGTCCCAAGGGCTCAGTGCAGTGCTCTGCACGCAGTAAGCACTCAATACCACTGATTGATTGATTCACCCCTTCCTCAGCCCCACGGCACTTGTGTCCATATCCACTGCTTTTCTTTTTACATGTCTGTCTACCCTCTAAATGGTAAGCTCCTCCTGAGCAAAGGTTTCAACTCTCATATACTAGTCTCCCAAGGGCTCAGTACAGTGCTCTCCATGCAGTAAATTCTCAATAAATACAATTGACTGATTTGATGCATTAAAAGGCTACTTCAGAGTCAACAATGGTATGGCGGGAAACCCTGGGCCAGACAGAGAGGAAAGTTCCCCGACACAGAGCCTACTGTCCGCCAAACTGAGGGATTCATTCATTCAATTGTATTTATTGAGCACTTACTGTGTGCAGAACACTCTACTGAGCATCTGGGAGAGTACAAAAAAACAATAAACAGACACTGTCCCTGCCACAAGGAGCTTACAGTCTTCAGAGGGAGACAGACATTAATATAAATAAATGACACACGTGGGACATAAATGCCATGGGGCTGGGAGGGGATGAATAATAATAATAATAATAATAATGGTATTTAATAATAATGCTAATAATGTTGGTATTTGTTAAGCGCTTACTATGTGCAGAGCACTGTTCTAAGCGCTGGGGGAGATACAGGGTCATCAGATTGTCCTACGTGAGGCTCACAGTCTTCATCCCCAATTTACAGATGAGGGAACTGAGGCACAGAGAAGTCAGGTGACTTGCCCACAGTCACCCAGCTGACATGCGGCAGAGCCGGAATTCGAGCCCATGACCTCTGACTCCCAAGCCCTGGCCCTTTCCACTGAGCCACGCTGCTTACACCTATTTGTTAAGTGCTTACTACTTGCCAGGCACTGTACTATCCACTGGGGTGGTCCTCCGCTGGGGGAGAAGCAGCGTGGCTTAGTGGAAAGAGCCTGGGCTTCGGAGTCAGAGGTCATGAGTTCGACTCCTGGCTCTGCCACTTGTCAGCTGTGTGACTGTGGGCAAGTCACTTCACTTCTCTGTGCCTCCGTTCCCTCATCTGTAAAATGGGGATTAAAAGTGTGTGAGCCCCACGTGGGACAACCTGATTACCCTGTATCTCCCCCAGCGCTTAGAACAGTGCTCGGCACCTAGTAAGCGCTTAACAAATACCAACATTTTATAAGCAAATCCAGTTGGACGCAGTCCCCGTCCCACATGGGGCTCCAAGTCTTAATCCTTATCTTACAGATGAAGTAACTGAGGCTCGGGAAAGTGAAGTGACTTGCCCCAAGAAGAGCTGTGATTTCAGTAAGGCTTTGAAGTCGGAGGACAGTCAGATATGAAGAGAGAGGGCGTTCCAGGCCAGAGGCAGGACGTGGGTGAGAGGACGGCGGCGAGACAGACGAGATGGAGCTACAGTGAGAAGGCTGGCGTTAGAGGACCCAAGTGTGAGGGCGGAGTTGTAGTAGGAGAGTAGCGAGGTGAGGTAGGAGGGGGCGAGGGATAGCTCCCTCGCCCCACCGCGGGGATCACTCCCCGGGACCTGGGCCAAACGCTCCGCTGGGATAGAGTCCCGCGTGAGGAAGGCCGGCCGAGCCTGGCTCCCGAGGATCCGCGCGGAGGAACGGACCGGGGCGCCGGCGGCTTTGGGTGCCGCCGCCGGCTGACACGCCGGTGGCTCGGGGAACCGAGTCAGAGATCTCCTAATTGACACGTGGCCTTTCCCGGTCGATTCCTACTCCCCCCAGCTGAGAATCCCCACAACCGCCACGCCAGCACTTCTGCCCCCCCGAACACACTCAGTACGGTCAGGAAGCAGTGTGGCCCAGAGGAGAGAGTCGGGGCTCAGGGATCCGAGGACCTGAGCGCTAATCCCGCCTCTGCCACTCGCCTGTTGTGTGATCTTGGTCAAGCCACTTCACTTCTCCTGGCCTCAGTTTCCTCATCTGTAAAATGGAAATTCCCTCCTATCGAGACTGTGAGCCCCACGTGGGCCAGGGAGCGTGACCGACCGAAGTATACCGTAACTACTCCTGGCCTCAGTTTCCTCATCTGTAAAGTGGAAATTCCCTCCTATCGAGACCGTGAGCCCCACGTGGGCCAGGGAGCGTGACCGACCGAAGTATACCGTAACTACTCCGGTGCTTACAACAGTCCTTGGCACGTAGTAAGCGCTGAACAAACACCACAGTCGTTACTCACAATCTTCAGCAGCCCTTAATCGATCACGGTATTAATTGAGCTTTCCCCGGGCAGAGCACGCACCGAGCGGCTGGGAGAGTACAAAAGAGTAGGTAGACTTGATAACCCTTCCCTTAGGGAGTTTATAATCTATAATCTTACACACACTATGACAAACACTAACTCATGTACATCTCTCTTTTTCCTGTGATGTATTTTAGCGCCTGCGTCTTCTGATAAACTATAAGCCCCTCGAGGGCAGGCTCGGGTCCTCTCCCTCTGCTGTGCTCTCCCAAACACACATAGTACAGTCCTCTGCACAGAGTAGGCGCTCAGTACACACTACCGACTGAGCGGAAGAACAATCACGAAAGCTCCAATTGGCCAAGGCTGTTTCGGTCACGCGTAAGGGACTTGCGCCTCCCGGCCCCCTCCCCGAATGTTGACGGCGGCATTTTAGAGGCACCGCTGAAACCGGACACAGTTTCCCAGCCCGGGCTTGCTTGGGCTGAGAACCCGGATCTTGGGTTTTT
This sequence comes from Ornithorhynchus anatinus, assembly GCF_004115215.2. NCBI lineage: Eukaryota > Metazoa > Chordata > Mammalia > Monotremata > Ornithorhynchidae > Ornithorhynchus > Ornithorhynchus anatinus. The sequence continues at coordinate 70,456,648 of NC_041735.1, forward strand.
CCCGTGCACGACAGCTCCCGGCCTTCAGTTACAAACCAGGCTGTTTGGGGGTTAATGTTGGTATTTGTTAAGCGCTTACTATGTGCAGAGCACTGTTCTAAGCGCTGGGGTAAACACAGGGGAATCAGGTTGTCCCATGTGGGGCTCACAGTCTTCATCCCCATTTTACAGATGAGGGAACTGAGGCCCAGAGAAGTTAAGTGACTCGCCCACAGTCACACAGCTGACAAGTGGCAGAGCTGGGATTCGAACTCATGAGCCCTGACTCCAAAGCCCATGCTCTTTCCACTGCGCCACGCTGCTTCTCACGCTGGTTCTCCCACTCAATCGATCAGTGGAATTTACTGAGCGTCTGCCGTGAGCAGAGCACCGTACCAAACGCTTGGGAGAGTATGACAATTATTATTATATTAGCGCATAAATTACTACATAAATATATTACAAATGATATGGTATATTATCCCGACTCCAAACAGGAAGCCCCACCCAAGCTAACACGCACGGAGACTTTTTGACTGAGGATTTGATTCCAGGCTCGATGGTTTGAGCCGAGGTGATGATGATGGTATTCGTTAACCGCTTACTTTGTGCAAAGTACCCTTCTAGGCGCTGGGGGGGGGATACCAAGTGATCAGGTTGTCCCGCGTGGGGCTCACAGTCTTAATCCCCATTTTACAGATGAGGGAACTGAGGCCCAGAGAAGTGAAGTGACTTCCCCAAAGTCACACAGCTGACAAGTGGCGGAGCTGGGATTAGAACCCATGACCTCCCACTCTCAAGCCCGGGGTCTTTCCACTGGGCCACACTGCTTTTCATGCCGAGGTCTCTGGGTCTCTCCCCCATCCCTGCCCCGGGTGGTTCTTCAGACGGAAACTCCCGCCAAGGACGGCAGAGCCCCGTTTGCCAAGACGAACCTGGGCAGGGGTAGGCAGATCTGGGACTAGAACCCAAGTCTCCCGATTCCCAGAGCGATGCCCTTTCCCGGCAGCAGCGCGGCTCGGTGATGGATATCCCTTTCATTAGCAAACAACTGTTTCCTTCGAAAGTGATTTTACAGTCTTCCCCGCTGCTTAGTCATCCCCGGTCAAGCCATTTATTGTTGCATTGTACTTTCCCAAGCGCCTAGTACAGTGCTCTGCACCCAGTAAGCGCAAAATTAACACGACCGCATGAATGAATGAATGAGAAGTCGCCGGGGACAGGGCTAAGTACTGGGGACCCCTCGGTGAGCCCTGCGCCGGACAATTTCATGCACCCGGTTATTTTTCTGGTGCAAGACTGAGGCTGGGAAAAATAGGGGACTTCTGGGGAAGTTCACCCACTGCTATTTCTAACCTCAAAACCAGTTCGTATTTCCCGCCGGAGGAAGATATGAAAGCTGAGCGGAAGGAGCAAGGGCCCGAGAGCCGGAGGACCTGAATTCTAATCCCGACTCTGCGACGTGTCGGCCCCGTTAACCTCGGCCAAGTGGTTTCACTTCTTTGTGCCTCAGTTTACCTCATCTGTAAAATGGGAACAAAACACCTGTTCTCCCTTCTATTTCGACTGAGAGCCCCATGTGGGACAGGGGCTGTATCCAACTTGATTAACTTGTATCTACCCCAGCACTTAGCAGAGAAGCAGCGTCGCTCAGTGGAAAGAGCACGGGCTTGGGAGTCGGAGGTCACGGGTTCGAATCCGGGCTCTGCCACTTGTCAGCTGTGTGACTGTGGGCAGGTCACTTCACTTCTCTGTGCCTCAGTGACCTCACCTGTAAGATGGGGAATAAGACTGTGAGCCTCAAGAGGGACAACCTGATTAACCTGTATCTACCCCAGCAGTTAGAACAGTGCTCTGCACAAAGTGCTTAACAAATACCAACATTATTAGAGGGGTTGGCGCAAGCGCCACAATTATTAACTCCAAGCTCTTTGTGGGCCGGGAACGCGTCTGCTGATTCTGTTGTATTGGGCTCTCCCAGGCGTTTAGAACAGTGCTCTGCACGTGGTAATTAATCCCGTTAACAAATCCGATCGATTGATTACTATACGCATTTCCATTTCCTTTGAGGGTGTCGGCTGGGGGCCGGTAGCCCACAGAATGTGGCCTGTGGTCCCTCTGAGAACTGTCCCCATTTTGCTTTTACTCGGCGAGCTAGCGCTCGTGAGCTTCTAGGCCAAAAGGGTCGAGGCAGAATCTGAATGAACCCGGCCCACGGTTCTCGAGGTTCGGTCACTGATCTCACTGACGACATCAGTGCCCAGCACTGGCTTTGTAACTCTCCGGTTCTGGACTAGTATCGGTCAATCAGTCAAGGGCATTTACTGGGCGCTTACTTTGTGCAGACCACTGTACTAAACGCTAGGGAGAGCAGCGTGGCTTAGTGGAAAAAGCCCGGGCTTGGGAGTCAAAAGTCATGGGTTCGAATTCCCACTCCCCCACTTGTCAGCTGTGTGACTGCAGGCAAGTCACTTAACTTCTCGGTGCCTCAGTTACCTCCTCTGTAAAATGGGGATGAAGACTGTGAGCCTCATGTGGAGCAACCTGATGACCCTGTATCTACCCCAGCACTTAGAACGGTGCTCTGCCCATAGTGAGCGCTTAACCAATACCAACATTATTATTATTATTAATGGAAAGAGCCCGGGCTTGGGAGTCAGAGGTCGTGGGAGCTAATCCCTGCTCCGCTGCTTGTCAGCTGTGTGACCTGGGGCAAGTCACTTTGCTTCTCTGGGCCTCACTTGCCTCATCTGTAAAATGGGGAATAAGACTGTGAGCCCCAAGTAGGGCGATCTGATGACCTTGTATCTACCCCAGTGCTTAGAACAGTGCTTGGCACATAGTAAGCGCTTAATAAATATCATCATTACCGTTTAGACTGTGAGCCCGTCATTAAACAGGGATTGTCTCTGTTGCCGAACTGGACATTCCAAGCGCTTAGTACAGTGCTCTGCACATAGTAAGCGCTCAATAAATACTACTGAATGAATGAATGAATGAATTCAACACAGAGGAGTTGGCAGACACATTCCCTGCCCAGAACAAGCTTATAGTTTAGAGGGGGAGACAGACATTAACATATATAATTTGTAATCTAGAATTTAAAGATATGAACATATGTGCTCTGGAGTTGGGGGTGGGGTAGGAAAACTTGATCCAGCTGCTTTCCAAACATTTTATTACTGGAAAAAAAAATCCATATTCACCGTTGTAACCGATAAAAATATTCCCACAGATCAGGATTTCTGGTCACTACTGAAAAAACTTGGACGCCCCTGGTCTCAGGGGACTTCCAGATGAAAAGACAGAAATGACAGGTGAAGGAACTTACTCCTTCAGTAGGGAGAGCAGCAGCACCCAAGGGTGGACTTCTCTAAGCAGCATTCTCTTTCTAGTATCAATCAAAGCTATCGATTAAGCGCTTACAGGTGTGCAGAGTGCCACACCAAGTGCTTGGGAGAGTACACTACAACAGAATTGGTACACACATTCCCCGCCTACAGTGAGCTTAGTCTAGAAGGATAATAATAATAGCAATGATAATAACGATAGCGATCTGGGTATTTAAGTGCTTACTATCTTCCAGGCACTGTTCTGAGTCCGGGGGTAGATCCAAGGGATCGAAGACTGTGAGCCCCAAGTGGGACAACCCGATCCCCCTGTATCCCCCCCAGGGCTTAGAATAGTGCTTTGCACATAGTAAGCACTTAAATACCAACATTATTATTATCATTATCCGAGTTCATCGGGTTGGACACAGTCCCCGTCCCACATGGGGCTCACGATCTCAATCCCCCTTTTCCAGATGGGGGAACTGAGGTCCAGAGAACTGAAGTGACTTGCCCAAGGTCACAGAGCAGACAAGCGGCGGAGCCGGGATTAGAACCCAGGTCCTCTGACTCCCAGACCGGAGCTCTATCCACTAGACCTCGCTGCTTCTCTAGGAGAGTAGTCGTAGCAGGAGTAGTAAGCAATTGCAGTACCATTAACCGAGCACCTCCCGAGTGCAAGGCGCTGAACTGAGCGCTAGGGAGAGGACGGCGGCACCAGGTTCGACGCCTCCCACAGAGTTTGCAACCCGGGGCTCCGGACCCGTCCTCGGCTTGTCCGGTTCCAGGCCCGAGCCCAAGCCGCGGCTGCAGCCGAGCTCCCAGTGGATGCCCGCTGTCGTCCATCAGAAACGGTCAGTCCCGCAGAGTCCTCGGGGTGACGGGGCAGAAACGCCCGACCGAGAAGGGTGGACGCCCGGAGGGCCCCCGGCCGGGATCGGGAGAGCAAACCGACGCGACGGTAGGGTGGGTTCGTCACCCAAGCCCTCGCTAGCCTCCCCGTCCTCCTGCCCCAACCAGCTGGTTCCCACCTCACTCGAGTTCCTCGGTCCCAGGAATCTCGAGTGCTTTCGGCAGAGAACACTTGAGAATCCAGTCACCTTTGAACTGTCCTCTGCTGCTAAAGCAAAGTGCAATGGCAGAGAGGTGGTTCTCCGAGCCAAATCTTCAGCCAATGTCATCCTCAATTCTGGGAATTCACGTGCCTCCCCCCCAGATCTCCATTCCAGTTGCTCCGCGTCCTGAGAAAACGTTAGTGAGGATAAAAAAAACACCAACAGTTTACGGTTTATAATTAAACCCGGAATCTTTCCTCAAAGAAACGGGTCGGCATTTTGGAAAGAAGGTCTGTGGCATTAACCTGCATTTGGGAGCAATTACGACGACTAACGTTTATCAGACAGCCGAACGATTCTCGCGGCACATTAAATCTGCTCCGGGAAGTGTCTAGCGATGCACTTCCACGCACGGACAAGGGCACTTTGGAGGAATATTATCGAAGACGGGGAATTAAGCGCCATCAGATCTCTGCAAGCCATCAATTTCTCCAAGTTTTTGAGTGAGAACTTCAAAAGAAAATCAACACTTTGACCTGAGGAAAATCAGTCTAATCGAGCTCGGACAAGAGTCGGGAAAAGTCACAACGCTAAGGGCGCGGCGTGTCCCCGGAGAACCAAAAGGAGCGCCCGGGCACGGACCGAAGATGAAACAAGACGGCTACGAAGACGAAGCCAACGCGAGAGTCCCTCTCACCTCCGAAGATCCGCGAGGCATCGGGAGTCAAGTTGCCGATCGAGGGCTCGGAGAACGAGCGCGCATCTCCGCCTCCGCAATCGGGCCCGGAGCACCTTCCGTGCCGAGACGGAAGCCGACCCTCGACTAAAGAGGGCCGGAGAGGTCAAGACCGGGCCGCAGGAAGTAGCTCTGGCCGCCCTCCCCCCCGACGATTCCCAGAACTATTTGGGCCGGAAAGACGGAGCCCACTTTTCCCAGAAACGAAGCGCTGCACTCTTCCTCCATTCCTCCGCGCTGCCCTAAGAGGGAGGCGAAGGAAAGGTGGCAAGGCGAAGCATAGCAGGGCATCCCCACAGAGACCCCCGCCCGCCCCCTCTCTGGCTGGGGGCTTTGGAATGGGTTCGTTCCTGCTCCCGTCGTGTCATTTCCCACGACAAACAAGCGTGCGGAGAGGCTCCTCCCGACCAGGTCCTTGGCCGGGGCTTGGGGGCGAGGGGGGCACCCAGAGGACTCTCCGGCCCGCCCCCCTTTCAGCGCATCCCCACGCCGGCCATCTCCAGCCCCGCCGACGGCTGGCTCTCCCACGGGTCAGTCCCTCCAGACCCTCGGAGAACACACCGGGTGGCGAGACCCCCGGACGGGGTTCCTCCGGGGTGGAGGCTGATCCTCGAAGCCGGGCGGGCAGGGGGATGGGTCCCTCCAACCCCCTGCCGACGCTTCCTGGCGGGGAGGGTAGAGGAGTGACCGAAGGGAGGGGAGGAGACGCCACCGACGTCGGCGGGTGGGAGACCACCGTCGGGGTCCGGAGGGCAGATCGACGACGGAGACACGGGGCGATGGCTTGAGGGGGGAGAGGGGCCGGGGGAAAGGGGGCAGAGGAGAAGGGAGAGAGGAAGGGGAGATGGAGGATAGGGGAGAAGCAAGGAGAGGAGGAGGAGGAAAAGAAGGGGCAGAGGAGAAGGGGGAGAGGAGGGGAAGAAGAAGAAGGGGCAGAAGGGAAGCGGGGAGAGGAGGGGGATGGGGGGCAGAGGAGAGGAGGGGGAGAAGGAGGGGCGGAGAGAAGCAAGGAAAGGAGGAGGAAAAGACGGGGCAGAGGAGGAAAAGATGGGGCAGAGGAGAAGGGGGAGATGAGGGGAAGAAGGGGGAGATGAGAGGAAGAAGGAGGAGATGAGGGAAAGAAGGGGGAGATGAGAAGAAGAAGGGGCAGAGGAGAATGGGGAGATGAGGGGAAGAAGGGGGAGATGAGAAGAAGAAGAAGGGGCAGAGAAGTGGGGACAGGAAGGGGAGAAAGAGGATAGGAGAGAAGAAAGGAGAGGAAGAGGAAAAGAAGGGGCAGAGGAGAAGGGGGAGATGAAGGGAAGAAGAAGGGGCAGAGGAGCAGGAGAAGGGGGTAGGACAGGAGGAGGAGGAGGAGGAGGAAAAGGAGGGGCAGAGGAGAAGGGGGAGAGGAGGGAAAGAAAAAAGGGCAGAGAAGCACGGAGAGGAGGGGGACTGGGGGGCCAGAGGAGCAGAGGGGAGAAAGGGATAGGCGAGGAGGAGGAGGAGGAGGAAAAGGAGGGGCAGAGGAGCAGCGGGGAGAGGAGAGCGAGAAGGAGGGTTGGAGAGAAGCAAGGAAAGGAGGAGGAAAAGAAGGGGCAGAGGAGAAGAGGGGAAGGACAAGGGGCGGAGGAGAAGCACGGGCAGGACAGGGACAAGGACGGTAGGAGAGAAGCAAGGAGAGGAGGAGAAAAAGAAGGGGCAGAGGAGGAGGAGGGGGAGATGAAGGGAAGGAGAAGGGGCCGAGGAGAAGCACGGAGAGGAGGAGGAGGAAAAGGAGGGGCAGAGGAGGGGAAGAAGAAGGGGCAGAGGAGGGGAAGAACAAGGGGCAGAGGAGGAGGAGCGCGGAGAGGAGGAGAAAGGGGGATCAGAGGGGGCAGAGGAGAAGGGGGAGGTGAAGGGAAGAAGAAGGGGCAGAGGAGCAGCGCGGAGGGGGGGGCGTGAGGAAGGCGGGCCGGGGGCAACGGAGATTTGTGTAGAGGAGGGGGACGGAGGGGGCTGTGGGGGACGGAGAGGAGGGTGGTGACGGGGAGCAGCGCGGACGGGAGGGGGGCGCGCGGGGAAAGCAAGGCGGCCAGCGGCCAACAGCGTGAGGAGGGCGTGAGGAGGGCGTGAGGAGGGCGGGCCCGAGCGGAAAGGCGCGGCAAGGCGCGGCGCGGCCCACCGGGGCCCACCGGGGCTGAGGGGCGGGCGGACGGACGGACGGACAGACAGACGGACGCACGGACATGGCGCCGGGACTCACCGCCGGGGTGGCGGGACGACCCTCCTTCCTTCCTTCCTTCCGTCCGTCGGTCGGTCGGTCGGTGGTTCGCGCGTCCTCAGGGCGGCGGGCGGACAGGCTGGGGTGGGCGCGGGCCGGTGCCGGGGCCCGCCCCCGCCCAGCCCCAGCCCCAGCCCCAGCCCCAGCCCGAGCCCGGGGCCGTGGGCAGCAGGGCGGCGGCTCCGCCTCACGCCGGGAGGAGGGGGAAGGGGGCCGAGCGCCTCACCACGGGGAAGGGGGGGGGGAGGGGGCGGTGCTCAGCCCCGCGAGCCCCGGCGCCTGCGCAGTCCGGCCCGCCTCGGCCGCCCCGGGCCCGCGCGCCCCGGCGCCTGCGCAGTCCGGGCCCGGCTCCCGCCTCGCCCGCCTCAGCCCCGCGCGCCCCGGCGCCTGCGCAGTCCGGCCCGCCTCGGCCGCCTCAGCCCGTCCGGTCTCCCCGGCGGCCCTCCCGGCGGCGGTGTCCACGAAGGTGGGGGGGGGAGGGTCGGGAGCGGCTGCGGCTGCGACCCCCGACCCGGAAGCGCACCCTCCGCCTCCCCCCTGCCCGGGGCCGCGGCCGTCACCCGGAAGTGATTCCCCCCCGTGTGTGCGCGCGCGCGCCCCCCCCCCCCCCCCCCCGGGCCCGGGGTCAGGACGGCGGAGCCCGCGCGGGCCGGGTAAGGCGCCCCTCCCCCCCCCCTGCACCGCACTGTGCTGACCGCTCGGGAGAGGCGCGGCTCGGGGCGGCCCGGGTCGTGGGTTCTAATCCCGCCCCCCCCCCCGGCAACCGCGTGACGTCGGGCAGGGCGCTTGGCTTCTCTGGGCCTCAGTGACCTCATCTGCCAAATGGGGGTGAAGCCTGGGGGCCCCCGCCCGGGACCCCCCTGCCCTGTTTACCTTGCATCTACCCCAGTGCTTAGAACAGTGCTTGGCACATGATCAGCATTGAAAAATGCAGAGAAGCAGTGTGGCTCCGTGGAAACGATCTGGGTCTGTCACTCTCCTTAAACAACTCCAGTGGTTGCCTATCGACCTCCGCTCCAAACAAAAACTCCTCACTCTAGGCTTCGAGGCTCTCCATCACCTCGCCCCTTCCTACCTCTCCTCCCTTCTCTCTTTCTACCGCCCACCCCGCACGCTCCGCTCCTCCGCCGCCCAGCTCCTCGCCGTCCCTCGGTCTCGCCTATCCCGCCGTCGACCCCCGGGTCACGTCCTCCCGCGGTCCCGGAACGCCCTCCCTCCTCACCTCCACCAAACCGATTCTCTTTCCCTCTTCAAAACCCTACTTAAAACTCACCTCCTCCGAGAGGCCTTCCCAGACCGAGCTCCTCTTCTCCCTCTACTCCCTCTGCCATCCCCCCTTTACCTTTCTGCAGCTAAACCCTCCTTTTCCCCTTTTCCCTCTGCTCCTCCACCTCTCCCTTCCCATCCCCACGGCACTGTACTCGTCCCCTCAACTGTATATATTTCCATTACCCTGTTTATTTTGTTAATGAAATGTACGTCGCCTTGATTCTATTTAGTTGCCATTGTTTTTACGAGATGCTCTTCCCCTTGACTCTATTTATCGCTATCGTTCTCGTCTGTCCGTCTCCCCCGATTAGACCGTAAGCCCGTCAAACGGCAGGGACCGTCTCTATCTGTTGCCGACTTGTTCATTCCAAGCGATTAGTCCAGTGCTCTGCACATAGTAAGCACTCAATAAATACTATTGAATGAATGAATGAATGGAAAGAGGCCGGGCTGGGGAGTCAGATGTCATGGGTTCGAATCCCAGCCCCGCCACTTGTCAGCTGGGTGACTGTGGGCAAGTGACTTCACTTCTCTGGGCCTCAGTTCCCTCATCTGTAAAATGGGGATGAAAACTGTAAGCCCCACATGGGACAACCTGATCACTCATTAAAAATGCCATCGATTTAGCCCTACTGAGAGCTCACCTCCAGAAATAATAATGTTGGTATTTGTTAAGCGCTTCCTCTGTGCAGAGCACTGTTCTAAGCGCCGGGGTAGATACAGGAGAATGAGGTTGCCCCACGTGAGGCTCCCAGGCTTCATCCCCATTTGACAGATGAGGGAACTGAGGCACAGAGAAGTGAAGTGACTTGCCCACAGTCACACAGCTGACAAGGGGCAGAGGCCGGGAAGGCTGCCCTGACTGACCCTCCCCTTTCCCTCTGCTCCCCCGCCCCTCAGCACTCTGCTGCTCATTTGTATACATTATTTCTCTATTTATTTTGTTAATGAGGTGTATATCTCCTTGATTCTATTTATCTTGATGATGTGGTCTTGTTTTGCTGTGCTGTCTCCCCCGTTTAGACCGTGAGCCCGTCGTTGGGCAGGGATGGTCTCTATCTGTTGCCCAATTGTCCATTCCAAGCGCTTAGTCTAGTGCTCTGCACCTAGTCAGCACTCAATAAGTACTTCTGAATGAATGAACGGTCCAACAGGGGAGCAGCGTGGCCCAGTGGAAAGAGCCCGGGTTTAGGAGTCAGAGGTCGTGGGTTCTAATCCCAGCTCCGTCACCTGTGTGACTTTGGGCAAGTCACTTCACTTCTCGGGGCCTCAGTTCCCTCACCTGTAAAATGGGGATGAAGACTGTGAACCCCACTTGGGACAACCTCGTTATCCAGCGCTTAGAACAATGCTCGGCACATAGTAAGCGCTTAACAAACACCAACATTATTATTATAATATAAAGCAGCATGGCGTGGTGGGTAATAACAGTAATGGTGGGGGCATTTGTCGAGCGCTTACTATGTGCAAAACACTGTTCTAAGCATTGGGGGGGTGGATAGAAGGTGATCAGTTTGTCCCACATGGGGCTCACAGTCTTCATCACCATTTGACAGTTGAGGGAACCGAGGCCCAGAGAAGTGAAGTGACAGGCCCAGAGTCACACGGCTGACAGGCAGCGGAGCCGAGATTAGAACCCATGACCTCTGACTCCCAAGCCCGGCCTCTTTCCACTGAACCACGCTGCTCCCGGGCCTCGGAGGCAGAAGGGCCCGGGTCCCCAGCCCGCCCGGTTCCGACACTTCTCCGCTCAGAGACCTTAGGCAAGTCACTTCACTCCTCTGGGCCTCAATTCCCTCATCTGTAAAATGGGGATTCCTAATAATGATAATGATGGTATTGGTTAAGCGCTTACTATGTGCCAAACACTGTTCTAAGCCCTGGAGGGGGATACAAGGTGATCAGGTTGTCCCATGCGGGGGCTCACAGTCTTCATCCCCATTTGACAGAAGAGGGACATGAGGTACAGAGAAGTGAAATGACTTGCCCAGAGTCACACAGCTGACAAATCACGAAGGCGGGATTAGAACCCATGACCTCTGACTCCCAGAGCCCAGGCTCTTTCCATTGAGCCACGCTGCTTCTCTGCGCTGCATCTCTGATTAAGACTGTGAACCCCATATGGGACAGGGACTGGTATTTGTTAAGCGCTTACTGCGTGCAGAGCACTGTTCTAAACCCTGGGGTAGACACAAGGGAAGCAGGTTGTCCCACGTGGGGCTCACAGTCTTCATCCCCATTTTACAGATGAGGTAACTGAGGCGCAGAGAAGTGAAGTGACTTGCCCACAGTCACACAGCTGACAAGTGGCAGAGCTGAGATTCGAACCCATGACCTCTGACTCCAAAGCCCGTGCCCTTTCCACTGAGCCACGCCGCTTCTCTACTGCATCCAACCTAATTACCTTATCTACCCCAGCGCTTAGAACAGTGCCTGACACAGAGAAACCCCTTAACAAATACCATAATTATGATTATTAACCACAAACAGACACCTTCCTGCCCACAGCGAGCTCACAATCAATCAATCGAGGCTATTGAGCGTTTACTCCATGCACAGCACTGTACTAAGAGCTTGGGAGAGCACAATACAGCAGAGTTGGTATTTATTCAGTCATATTTATTGAGCGCTTACGGTGTGCAGAGCACTGTACTAGGCGCTTGCGAGAGAACATAAGGACAATAAACAGATACTTTCCTAGCCCACAAGAAGCTGACAGTCTAATCAGTCGTATTTATTGAGCACTTACTGTGTTCAGAGCACCGTACTAAGTGCTTGCAAGAGTACAGTATAACAATAAACAGATACATTCCCTGCCTACAACGAGCAGTCCAGTCAGTCATCCTTATCGAGCGCTTATGTGTGCAGAGCACTGTACTGAGCGCTTAGGAAAGCACACTACACACAGCCTGCAAACGCGGGCCCTGTTTACAGTCTAGAGGGAGCTTGCAGGAAGGCCGGGCTGCGGTGGCACAGCAATATTGTCTACCCCGTTTAGACTGTGAGCCCATCATTGGGCAGGGATCGTCTCTATCTGTTGCCGAATTGTACACTCCAAGCACTTAGTACAGTGCTCTGCACATAGTAAGCGCTCAATAAATACTATTGAAGTATTGGTGGTGCATTGTTAGTGATAGTCGTGGTCATCTTCCTCTCAGGACAGTGATGTGCCGTACTGAGCGCTTGGGGAAGTACAGAAAGATGAATTGACCCCATCCCTGCCCACAGGGAAGCAAACATAGCGGATCTCTCCCCACCGCCAACCCCTGAGCAATACTGCGGGTTCTGTGTAAAAGTTTTGTGTCTCTCCGCCGCATTACTCATCTCGCTTTCTGTCCCAGATAGCCTGCTGCCGCAAAATAACCGAACCGAGACCCGTTCCACAGACTGGGTGAGAGAAATCTGGAGCGCGTTCCCACAGGAAGTTGGGGAGGCGGCGAATATCAGTAGTTGGGTAAATTCACGGGTCAAAATTCGGGGTGTCCCTAGGCGTCAGGTCCAGGGGGGCCGCTGTCTCAACACCCCATTGCTCCTGTCAGGGACGCCGTCCAACCATATGGGCAGTTGCTCTGCTCCAGCACTGGCACTTTCCCCGCCTGAATTCTGGGTTCTGAATGACCGAACCCCGGCACAGCCTTCTAGAGATCTGAATTTGTGTTTTCCTCCGTACCCGCCCCCCAACTAGCACCTCGCTGATCATCCACTACTGTGTCAATCAGTCAGTGGTATTAATTGAGCGCTTCTTTGTGCAGAGAACTGTACGAAGAGCTTGGGGAGTCACAGTTCAAACGAGTTGTCAGACCACGTCCCCTGCCCGTGAGAAGCTTATTCTATCTTCCGTTCAGAGCATTTCCAAGACCTCCTTCTCCCTCTCTTGCAGAGCTCGGGTCCTGGACCTCCCCACATTGTGTCGCCGTGTCTACACTGATGCTGTTGTGCACACCACTGCTGTGGCTAGTTTACAAAATGAACTTTGCCACTTAACGCTAAGCAGCGACTCCAAGGGGAATGGAGGAGCCTGTTGGGCGGCAGAGGCGGAGGAGGTGAGAAGCCGTGTGCCCTAGTGGAAAGAGCACGGACCTGGGAGTCCGAAGGACCTGGGTTCCAATTCCAGCTCCGCCGCCCGTCCCCTGGGTGGCCTCGGGCAAGTCACTTCACTTCTCTGGGCCTCAGGTCCCTCGTCCGTAAAATGGGGACTAAGTCTGTGAGCCCCATGTGGAACGTGGACGATCTCCAACCTGATTAGCTTGTATCTGCCCTCGATGCGTAGTACAGTGCCTGGCATGTAGTGAGCACTTAACAAGTACCGTTATTAACAAATGCCTTTAAAAAAAAGGGAGGTCTTGGGGACTAGGTGGGAATTAAAAGGAAAAGGGGGAATCCGTCCCCATTTTTCCTTCTCCTTTTTCCTCCTAAACCTCTGATTTATTTATTAATCCCTTTAGTCTGACCTGTCACCGATATCCTTTCTCACCTCCCGTGTGATTCATTAAGATATCACTACAGTCATCTCGAACCTCCCTCGTCACTTCCCGCTCTTCTCCACATCCCTTTGCTAGCACCACTTGGCTTTACATAAATAAACCAGCTGTCACTTTGATCTTCCTAGTCTTCCTTCTATCCTGTCGTAATTTCCTCCCAGCACCATCGTACACCTCGCCGTCATATTCCAAAACTCTCATGAAATCTTAGTTCTTTAAAAATACCTGTTACTGTACTCTAGCGCAGAAGGATGCTAAAGGAATACAGTAACCTCACGCTGCTGAAACGTCAGCTGTGAGTTCTGATTTAAAGCTGATGGTGTATTCTTTTGAGTGCGATTGAATGAATGAAGGTGCACTACTAGGATATAATCCTTCTTAAACTCCAGTTTCCCCGTTCCTTTGAATGCCTCATCATGTCTTTCTTGAACACTTATACTGCTTATCTGGATAAAAGAAGAAAACTCCAGAATGTAAAAGACAGGTTTGATGAAAGAATGAAAACAGTACAGGCTGGACTATAAAGCTGAGACTAAATGGAACTGAAGTAGAGTTTTTCCGAGATTTACAGCAGGTTAAAAACTAAACCAAAACTACAAAAATTTTCAGAAATAATTAATTGCTGACCCAACAGTTGAAATGCTCTTCCGGCCTTAGGCTCTTAAACATATTTGTTCCATTTTTAAGAAGTGAAGGAAATTAAAAGATATATTATTGCCTGGCAGATGTGGCTCCGAGTGAGATGCGGTAGATACAACCTAATCAGGTTGTGCCCAATCCCTGACCTATCCAGGGCTCACGGTTTAAATGGGAGGACAGGTATCGAATCCGTATTTTACGGATGAGGAAACCGAGACCCAGAGAACCGAAGTGACTTGCCCGAGATAACACAGCAGGCAAAGAGCAGAGCCAGAATTGGAACCCAGTTCCTCTGACTCCGAGGACCGGGCTCTTTCCATTAGGGCTCACAGGAATCTAGAGAGAAGGGCTCCTTTTTGAGCAGTAGCTTCGAGAGTGTCCATAAAACAAAGCAGCCAAAGGAGAAATAGCCCCAGACTCTCAGCAGAACAGGGAATTGGGGGTGTGTGCGCGTGCACGCGCCTGTGTGGGTGTGTTGAACTCTCCCAATCGCTTGGTCCAGTGCTCTGCACACAGTAAGTGCTCAATAAGTACCACTGATTATGTGCTTGTGAGCCCTTGCATCATGTTTGGGACTTGCGGAGGCATTTTCAGTCACATACATGTGCATGGATTGGCAGACTTCCATGTCAATAATGGAGAGATGGACCTTAAAGTATGTAGGCCACCAGACTATCTAGGCACATGTTTCTGCTTTTATATATAGATACGTATATATCTGTAATTTATTTATGTACATTAATGTCTGTCTCCCCCTCTAGATTGTAAGCTCATTGTGGGCAGAGAATGTGTCTGCTTATTGTTATATTGTACTCTCCCGAGTGCGTACTACAGTGCTGTGCATGCAGGAAGCGCTCAATAAATACGATTGAATTGAATTGCTTCTTCACTTGGTTATAACACAGTGGAAGAATTAGAGCACTTTCTTCCCACAATTCAAGGCTTTTCTGATATTAGTACAGTGCTAAGCGCTTAGTATAGTGCTCTGCACATAGTAAGCGCTCAATAAATTCTCTTGAATGAATATGACCCGATCCACAGATTGGCACAAGAAGATTTAGAGGGGAAGAAATGGTGGCTCGTGTGGGTGTGGCGTCGCACACGGCCCGATGGCGCCGCTCTCCCCGGCCTCAGCCTCGGCTTTACTTTGGGTTTCCTGGGGTCCCTGCAATTTTACAGGATTGAATAGAGGGGAAGAGCTGAGAGCGGCCATCCAGTAACTCAGTGTGCCTGTGGTGGTCCTGACAAGAAGGTCATAACAATAGTCATAATTGTGGTATTTGTTAAATGCTTACTGTGTGCCAGGCACTGTACTCAGCGCTGGGGTGGTTTCAAGCAAATTGTGTTGGACACGGTCCTGTCCCACATGGGGCTCACGGTTTCAATCCCCATTTTCCGGACGAGGCAACTGAGGCACAGAGAATTGAAATGATTTGCCCAAGGTCACGCTGCAGACAGGTGGCAGAGCTGGGATTAGAACCCATGACCTTCTGACTTCCAGGCCCATGTTCTATCCACTAGACCACGCTGCTTCTCTTAAAAACCCGGGAATGGCAGGATCCCTGATTCTAAAACTTCGTCGCCCTGGCTTGCTCCCTTTTTTTTTTCTCAGCCCCTCAGCACTTATGTCCATATCTGTAATTTATTTATTTGTAATTGATGTCTCTCCCCCTGCCCGCTCCAGACTGTAAGCTTGTTGTGGGCAGGGACTGCGTTGGTTTATTGTTGTATTGTACTCTCCCAAGCGCTTAGAACAGTGCTCTGCACATGGTAAGCACTCGGTAAATATGATTGAGTGAATGAATGAATGAAACACCGTCTATGGGCGAGAGAAATGGGGCAAGTGAAAAACATGCTGTAGCCTGAGTTAATTGAAAGAGGGAAGAGCTGGCCTCAGGGAGAGAGTGTTGGTAAAGATGGATATCAAGGGCCTTTGTAGGCAGGGCGTGGGAGGCAGGCGTGGACTCCAACTCACCCCCCGGTCACACCCCGACCTGAGTTCCACTGATCTACATTTGGGTCTCTGGGCCAACCATCTCCGTGTCTCCCCTGTTCTTCTCAGGGCAGGGACCTTCCCTTGGCTGTACTCCTGCAAGCTCCTCGGCACCCCAGGGCAGGGCTATAATAACAATGTTAATAATAATAATTATATTATTATTATTATTATTATTATTATTACGGTACTTGTTAAGCTCTTACTATGTGTCAAGCTGTGTTCTAAGCACTGGGGTAGATACAGATTAATCAGGTTAGACACAGTCTCTTTCCCACATGGGGCTCACACTCTTTATCCCCATTTTACAGATGAGGCACGGAGAAGTGAAGTGACTTTGACTTTGTCTTCCCCAAAGGAGCCTGGGTGGAGCCTGATGCGCTACTTTTGTCAGTGAGGTAAAACTCCATACATTAGGATCACAGACAGTGGCACTGAATTCATGTCACGAGCCATTTTTCTCTCTTCTCTTTTCAAGGCAGCGAAACGTCGGTGAAAGATTCAGCCTCAGGACGGGTCTCATCCTCCAGGAACCCTAAGAGCGGGTAAGGCAGGAGCTGCAAGGAGAACCCACTACAACCCTTCCATCCAAACGACTTGGGGTTGGACGGATACAACAGTAATCATGATGATAATCCACTGTGGCATTTGTTAAGTGCTTAGTACGTGTCAAGCATTGGATTAAGTGCTGGGGTAGGTACGAGTTAATCAGTCACACACGGTCCCTGTCCCACAGGGCCTCAGAGTCGTCTCAATAGGCGGGAGAACAGAAATTGAATCCCCACTGTACAGGTGAGGAAACTGAAGCCCAGAGAAAAGAAGCGACTGGCCCAAAGACAATGTCAGGCAAACGGCGGACCTGGGATTAGAACTCAGTTCCTCCGACTCTCACGCCTGGGCTCTTTCCTCTAGGCTGTGCCGCTTCTCGCAGAAGGATTGACTGGCGAGAAGGAAGTCACTGAGCTAGGAATTTAAAATGAGAGGAAAGCTGCCGTTTTAAGAAGAAGTTCCTCAAACGCATTCTGTGCCCGGGCAGAACTCCCCTTCTCCTTGTCATATTCTGTGAGTTTCAGAAAAACAGTGTAAATTCCAAGGATGGGGAAGGGAAGGTCTTTGGAGGGCCTGATCTTCTCTTCTGTTAACCACCAACTACCTGACTGGGCGAAATGACTCTTCCTCTGTTGGCCTCTTTTTTCTGCGGCCTGTCCTCTGGAAGTGAAAGTCTCCTTTTCTGGATGCGGCCAATGTTTCCAGGGCAGGAGGGACAGCAGGAAGTCTTTCTGCCATTAGCTAATGTAAAGCTCCTCCCTGGTGGCAAGGAAGACGGAAGAGACAGCGTGGCTTAGTGGTTAGAGCACAGGCCTGAGAGTCAGAAGGACCTAGGTGCTAATCCCAGCTCCCCACTTGTCTGCCGATGTGACCTTGAACGAGTCACCTCACTTCTCTGTGCCTCCGTTACCTCATCTATGAAATGGGGGTTAAAACCTTTAAGCCCCATGCGGAGCAGGGACTGTGTCCAACCCAATTAGCTTGTATCTACCCCGGCGCTTAGTACAGTGCCTGGTGTATAGTAAGAGCTTAGCAAATACCATAAAAAGAAAAAAACAGATCACAGTCTAGACTGTAAATAACAGAGATGGGCACTTTGAAGAGGATTTCAACAGACATTGCCCAAACAAATGAGACTGAATCTAGCAAAGAAAAATTGTAGTCACGTATCAAGAAACATTCTGAAGTGTCGGACTGTTCCTCTCTAAGAGCGGTTGTGAAATATTCTGTCTCCGTTTGCCGGCACTGGCAGTGGGAGGTAAGAGAGGAGCGGTAGATAGGAGGAAACGTGAGGGAGAAAGAGCCCACAACTGAGCAGGGCTGGCCTGAAGCCATAGCGGCTCCGTGAAATGAGCAGAGCGGGGAGATGGGACTTCGGCAAGGGGCCTAGACAGCTGAGGTGGAGCGTTCCGGGTGGGCCCAGAGAACCGAAAAAGATGTGACCAGGTGGGTAAGGAGAAGGTGAGAAAGATGAACTCTTAGGTTACCTACAAGTTCACTGTGCGCATCACAGCTAGTTCAGAACCAATGGGTCCATGGATGCTAGAAACAAATCGGGACCCTTTGCTATTTCAGTGCGGAGAAGGAATCAGGCAAACTCTCATTCTCGGCTGCCTGGCGTGCTAGGGCAGTACATCTTCCTTGACCGGGAAAGCCTTTGGGAGGGATTGGGAGGCTGAGACTGTGTTAATACTCACCCTAGCCCCTCGAGACTTACATCAAAATTCTTGTACTCTACTCTGTCCTCTATCCGTAATCTATTTTAATGTCTGTTTCCCCCTGTAATTATAACTATAATAATAATTGTGATATTTGTTAAGGGCTTACTATACACTAGGCACTGTACTCAGCACTGGGGTGGATGCAAGCAAATCAGGTTAGACCCAGTCCCTGTCCCACGAGGGGCCCGCAGTCTCAATCATCGTTTTACTGATGAAGTAACCGAGGCACAGAGAAACAAAGTGTAGACTGGACGTTCCTTGTGGGCAGGGATCACGTCGACCAACTCTATCGTATTGTACTTTCCCAAGGACTTAGTACAGTGCTGTGTACAAAGCAAGCACTCAGTACAATAATACTAATTGATAATAATAATTGCTTATTATGTGCCACTCACCAACACAGCTGCGGATCGGACACCGTCTCAATCTAAAGGGAAGGGAGCACAGGAATTTAATCCCCCTTTTACAGATGAGGACATAAGCACAGAGACGTTGAATGACTTGCTCACAGTTTCCAGCAGGCCAGAGGTGGAGCCATGTTCAGAACCCTGACTTCCAGGCCTGTGCTCTTTCCAATGCCGTGCTCCAAAATTGTCTCCAAAATTAGGTAGCCACCACCCAGGCCTTCTGGGAAGATCCTCTAGACTGTAAGCTCATTGCGGGTAGGGAATGTGTCTGTTTATTGTTGAATTGTACTCTTCCAAGCGCTGAGTATAGTAAACGCTCAATAAATACCATTGAATGAATTTTGTAGACAAAAAATAAGGATTCAAAAATGTTGTTAATGAGCCAATGAGTGACTAGGTTGTTGGAAGTTTTCCTTTCCAGCTGCATGTTAATTATGATTTCCTATTTGTTTTTACCCTCCTAAGAGTTGTTTCCAAACAGAAGAAAGTCAACTATGGGTAATCCAGCCAACCTAGAAGATGCGTACGTCGCTGTGATTCGCCCAAAGAATGCTGCCAGTCTCAATTCTCGGGAATATCGAGCGAAGTCTTATGAAGTAAGAAAATCATCCTTTAAATTGTACGGTTTTTGCTCCGGTGGAACTGCGAGCTACGGCGTCGAGAACCTCAGGCTCACCCAGTCTGATGGTTCAGAGCCGACCGCCAGCTTTCTCCTCCTCTTCCTGACGCCCACCGGCCTCGTGACCTCTTTGCTGTACCCCTAAGATGACACAGGGCACCATTGCCCCTGCTGGAGGTCAGGAGTCCAAGAGAACCCAGTGCCTGGCCCACTCCAGACCCACCTCCTCCTGCGCACCCTCCCCCGTCCCTAGCCAGCACCAATCCCAAACTGGCTGGAAGTTTGGGGGTGGGTTTTTGCCGGGTCGTGAGTGTGGTGAGGCCACTGGGCGACCCCACCCCTGCCACTCCTCCCCGGCCACTCCCAGTTCAGGGCTGAGCAGTTCCGGTCCGTCCCGCCATGGTTTGCTTCCTAGAACACGGAGCCGTGGGGCCCGGCCGGCCTCGTGCCAACCTCACCCGGGCTGGGCTGTGGGGAGGTGCAGGTGCTGAAATCCCAACTAGTCAGCGGCAGCAGTTCCGGGAGTGGAGGTTGTGAGGAATGGCTCACACAGAGTTTTTGAAATTGTCCTTTTGGGTTTTATTTCTGCATTTCCTGTCACCTAGGGCAGCTGACGTCAACTGATGGAAAAGCAGTTTTTCGGGGCCCTTCTATTCCAAATCGGTTTTTCTTCTTTGGCACTGTGTCAGCTCATCGTGGACAGTGAATGTGTCGACCAGTTCTGTTAAATTGGACTCTCTCGACTGTTTTGTAACTGTGCTGTGCGCACAGTAAGCACTCCGCTTGAGAAATGCCTTCGATGGATTGTATTATCCAAAAAGCACCCCAAAACAGAATAAGTGGTTTTGCTGACTCTCTAAATCACCTTTTGCCTCACCAGGTGCATGATGCTTGTTACATCACCATCTCCAAAATATCTACATCGAAACCAAGAAAATTACCACAAAATGACCAGTCTAAAGAAACGTTTTTGCTTTGTTTTTGTCCACCATGCTATTGACACAAATCCAGTTCTTCCCGTGAACATATTTTCCCTTCCTTTGGTTTTAGGTGATAATATCTGTTCAGCTGATTCAGAAGAGATCAGCTAATAGTGCCTCTGATATTCAAAGCATCTAATGTTCATAAAGTTGCCCTCCCTCCCTCTCCAATGTATTGGGTTTTTTTTTCTGTTTTTTTCCAAAGTCCCATCACCCCCCCCGCCTCAGGGGCCCGAGTCACCCTCCGGAGTAGAAGAGCAGCATATTTTGGCCAGTCAGCCCTGGTTTGCCTTTGTCGGTCTTCATTTGCCAGGAGGGGTTTGTTTCTTTTTACATACCTTTCTTTTTCCTGTTTTGCTTTCAAGATTTTATTGCTGGAGGTTCCCATTGAGGGGCAGAAAAAAAAGAGGAAAAAGGTTTTGCTGGAGGCCGCGGTCCAAGGGGGCAGTGAGCTGTCCCAGGGAATTTTGGATTACGTGATCGAAAGCACCAAGCCCATTTCCCCAGGCAATCAAGGGATCCGAGGTAAGGAAGCCACTCTGTTCCTTTTGCCGGGTTGCCGGAACTGGATGACTTTTTTGGTGAATATTTCGATGTCCGTCTCCCCCATTAGACTGGAAGCTCCTTGAGAGCAGGAAATGGCACTTCTTTGTTTTGTCCTTCCGAAGGGCTTAGTGCAGTGCGCTGTGCCAAGTCGGCGCTCAACACATGCTACTATCATTAACGCTGTCCTAACCTTTCCTCTCAAAAGGAGAGCTAGAATAGCCTCTGGGCAGTCTCTGGGCTGTGCTTGGCTCCCTGCAGCAATTTTGCCCAAGGTCTGACCCCTCCAGGTTCCAGAAAGCAGAACAGCGGGAACTCAGGGAATGAAGATGAGTGACTCTCCTCAGGGCCTCAGAGAAACATGGATTTGCGTCCTTGCGATGCTTTTTTGGGAAGATAATTTTGTGAAGCACTATTTAAAGGAGGCTGTAGTTCACACCTTATTTTCCCTCAGGGGGTGCCCAGCTGAATTATAGGAGGTGGGCAGTGTTTGTGCACAACCCTGGATACAGAGTGCTATACACTTTTATCTGAAGTAATTAGGGAATTTATAAAGTGGTTATTGAGTGCCGAATATTTTACTAAGCTCTGAGATAGATTCAAGATTATCAGAGGGAACAGGGATTTGATCTCCATTTTACCCATGAGGAAACTGCAGCCCAGAGTCCAGTGTCCAAGGTCACACAACAGGCAGTGGTAGAGCTGAGACTAGAACCCAGGTCTCCCCATTCCCAGTCCCAGGCTCTTTCAACTAGGCCACAGGGTTATACCACTCTTCATCGTGACGCTCATGACCAGTGTTAATTGAACTTTCACTTTCCCTTAGGAAGTAGCAGTTTGTGACAGGAAATAAGTGAGCTTCCCAGCTCTAGAGGGGAGAAAGTTCAGGCAAATTCTGCATTTTCTTGTTTCCCATTTTATGTTTGACTTGTATCCCTCGTAGGATTTCTATCCTGATGGCTCTTTCCTCTAGACTGTAAGCTCGTTGTGGGCAGGGAACGTGTCTGCCGATTCTGCTGTATTGTACTGCCCCTAGCACTTAGTACGGTGCTCAGTAAATACCATCGGCGATCGATGACTTCTCTTGTAGGGAAACGAGTGGTGTTAATGAAGAAGTTTCCTCTCGATGGAGAGAAGGCAGGCCGGGAAGCGTCACTTTTCATCGTCCCGTCAGTCGTCAAAGGTACTCTTTGAAATCTGTCTCCCAGCCTTCCCATCCATTTTTTAGCAGTAGCGTCCCTGCCCGGGGGTCTAGGTTGGGACCACCCTCCGGCTGGTTGGAGGTGGCTCACCGTGGCGAGGGGCGGGGATTTGAAGGGAGAAGAGGACTGTCGGCAGAGAGCCGCCATTTGAAGTCTTCTCTGTCCTGACTGGAAATTCTCAGGGCTTCTCAGAATCGTGGGGTGAGCAGGTCTGAGAATTGGGCTCTCTCAGTGTGAAGTGTATGTGTGTTTTGTGAGAGAGGGGTGTCAATGTGTCTCCTCCCCTTTTCCCCCTCCGTGGAGAAGATCCCCACGGCCTATCGAACAGGTCTCACCCCTCTAGCCTCAAGAGGTGTCCTGGAACAGCCTGGATCTTTAGTGGAAAAGCTGGGGCCAAGGCAGAAGAGGCTTCACAGGCGGGTGATGGGGAAGGCAGAGCAGATCCCGGAAGAGACCCAGGAGGAGGCCTTCGATCGAGGGGCCCAACATTGGCATTACGTTTGCCAGCATGGTCCACCCAGGGGCAGCTCAGACCCTTGATTCACCGATCGAACGGGGGAGGCAAGGAAATGGAAGATGGAGAGATGGATTGGTGAATAAATTAGCAACCGAATAAGTAGAGTCCATCAGGTGCTAAGGACGTGACGCCATGGCCACCGGGAGTCTGTAAGTGGGGATGGAGGGGGCAGAAGGGAGGTTTCGACCTGAGGAGAAGATTAATCCAGGAAGGCTTCCAGAAGGAGGATTATAGGAGAGCTTTGAAGTTGAGGAGAGCGGGGGCCTGGCTTTTTTTGAAGGAGAAGGAAGTTTTAAGCCAGGGAGAAGTTTCGCTGTGGAGAAGTGTCCAGGGTGGGCTGGGGAGGGGTGACTGGAGTGGGTAGATCAGTAAAGAAGGAGGAAATCTAGAAGTTGGGGCCGAGCCAATCCGCAGGCCGGATTTTGGCCATTCACTGGCTCTACTGGGAAAAGGAAGGGCTTCGTCTCCACTCGGCTCAGGATTGTAGGGAAAGGCCAGGTGGCGAGACCAGGCGACTCCAGAGGGAGAGTAACCCATCAAGTCAGGGGCATTGACTAAGTAACTCTGACAGTCTGCGAAGGACGGTCTCGTGCCCTGGGGAGACTTTTGGGCAGTGATTCCCTGGCACACGGCTGGCTCCGGTCTGGGGCATTGGCGTATGGGGGAAATCAGTGGTCAAATCAATGGTAAAAGCAGAAGATTTAGAACAACTGGACTATTTAACGGCAAAAAAAAAAGAAGCAATGCTGAACTGTACCATCCTCAGGCTCCTTGTTGTTCTGACAGAAATCAATTCTGCTAGTTCTCAAACAGTCTGAACGCATCATACTTACTTAGACCATTATTATCAGTGACCTAGGCATCACGGTTTCCACACGTGTGCGGCGTCAATTTGGACACAGAGTCCGTTAGACTCTTCCAGCGTCTGACAGCGGCGTTTCCCTTCTGCTTTTCAGATAACACGAAATATGCCTACAGTCCAGGATGCCCAGTTTTCTACTGCTTCCAGGACATCATGAGAGTGTGTAGTGAATCCAGTTCTCACTTTGCTACCCTCACAGCCAGGATGCTCATCGCCTTGGACAAGTAAGAGATGCTATAACCGATGTAAGAGACTGGGCCTTAGCTCAGTCTGAAACCTGGAAAATAGCTGAAACAAGGAGTCTTTGCAGGAAGAACGGCCCGAGAGGTGGGAGGCTGTGAGGGTAGTGGCCCGTCCATCCAGAGACTGTAAATTGGAAAACCTCCAACACCTTATTTGCTTGATTTGCCTTAGGTTATTTTTTTGGCTTGGTTTTTTTTTAATGGTATTTGTCAAGTGCTTACTATGTGTCAGGTACTGGACTAAGTGTTGGGGTAGGTTCAAGATAATAAGGTTGGACACAGTCCCTGTCCCCCATAAGGCTCACAGTCTTAATTCTCATTTTACTGATGAGGTAACCGAGGCACAGAGGAATGAAGTGATTTGCCCCAGGTCATACAGCAGACGAGTGGCTGCGCTGGGATTAGAACCCAGGTCCTATGGCTCCCAGGCCCGTGTCCTTTCCACTAGGCCACACTGCTTCTCAGTAGGTGGCATGGCACCGTCCCAGGAGTCAGAGCCCTCGGGCTCCGTGACCACATCTGTCACGGGCCCCCTCTCGTAGTTCAGGCTGCCTTGGTTTTCCCATGGCTAAACGAGAGGGCCCACCCACCTGAAACCCCGGGCGGTTGGGTGGATTCGTGAGGTGACGTCTGGAAAGCCCTCGGTGCTTTTTGAAAGGAAGGTGTTATTTGTAATTATGTAACTCTCTGGGTGGTCGTGACGTGAAAAAGGGGAAGATTTTCAGGGAGCTTTAAGAATCCCGAGGGCCGCAGCTGATCTGGAATTGTCCATTACATCGTGTCAAACACCCCCTGTCACGGGAATTGAGTTGCCGTGGAGGCGCTTTGCTCGTGTTACAGTAATAATAATCATGGTGTTTTTTAAGCACTTACTATTTGGCAGGCGCTGTTCTAAGCCCTGGAGTAGATACAAGCTAATTAGCTTGAAAACAGTCCCTGACCCACATGGGGCCAACAGTCTTAATTCCCATTTTTCAGATGAGGTCACTGAGGCACAGAGAAGTGAAGTGGTATGTCCTAGGTCACGTAGCAGACAGGTGGCAATGCCGGGATTACAACCCAGGGCTTTCTGACTGCCAAGCCCATGCTCTATCCAATAGGCCATGCTTTTTCCCCGAAGAAGATGGCCTTCTAAAGTAGGGTAAGGGGATTCACTCACCTATCCCCGTGAGCCAGCCGGCCCGCGTGGCTTGCGCGTTCTGTCTTGCAGGTGGTTAGACGAGCGACATGCCCAGTCCCATTTCATCCCAGCCTTATTCCGGCCCTCTCCCTTGGAGAGGATTAAAAGTAACGTCACCAACCCGGCGTACGCCACCGATCCCGGGCCGACGGACAGCGCGCTGCACATGGGCTATACGGCACTCGAAATAAAGAGCAAGATGGTGGCCCTGGAAACCGCAGACACGTGTATCTACAACCCCCTGTTTGGCTCCGACCTCCAGTACACCAACAGGGTAAGAGCCAGGTGGGCCTTCAGCGAGCCTCTAAAGTGGAAACAGACATCTCCAAGGTGACTGGCAAATCAAAGCTTCGATTTCTTTTTTTTTCCCCCCGTGGGTCAATATTTTCTTGTCCTTCTCCCCCGACGTGCTTTTACACCCAGAGGCGCATCCGATAGATTCCGTTACTATGGCAACATTGATCTGTTTGGGCCTTTTGAGCAGAGTGTCTAGACTTTGGGACCTCTTTTCTGTTCAGGTGGACAAGGTGGTGATCAACCCGTACTTTGGGCTTGGCGCTCCAGACTACTCCAAGATCCAGATTCCCAAGCAGGAAAAATGGCGGCGCAGTATGAGCAGCGTCATGGAAGACAAGTACCGTTTGGCTTTTAGAGCACTGGCCTCTACCTTTTCCCCAACTGCAGCGACGCTAGAACATAGAACTCTCGGTGGCTTCTTAGGGCAGCGAGCGAGGGAAGGGGCCACGCGTAGACTTGTAGGAAGCAGCCGGGGCTGAGGTCGACATCCTGGGGGCGGGTGTCTCTGTGGGCTCAAGGATCTGTTTTGCATCACGTCTTCACCTCCGCCGTATTTCTCGTCCTCCCCAGGGAGCGCCAGTGGGTGGACGACTTCCCCCTCCACCGCAGCGCCTGCGAAGGGGATTCGGAACTGCTGAGCCGACTGCTCGATGACAACTTTTCAGTCAACCAGCTAGACAGTGACCACTGGGCGCCGATCCACTACGCGTGCTGGTAGGTGGCTTTTCTCGAGGCCGTTCCCGCTGTTCCGAGTTCTTGGGGAGCTGGTCCAGAGCCGCTCCATTCGGCCGAGGGGCAAGTGGTGCCGTCCACGGGGCAGAGAGACCAAGGACTGAGCCAGCCGGGCTGTCAGACGTTGGGGGAGTGGAGAAGAGAGAGGGCAGTGGGAGGGGGGACCGGGAGAGGTGAAAGGCAGCCTCAGGGGTTGAAAACTGCCAGGTTGAGAGAGGAGACAAAAGGAAGGGAAACCTAGCAAACCGAGCTGGCCGAGAGCAGGGGAGGTGAGGAGAAAAAGAGGTGGTGGAGTGGAAAGGGAGAGGTGCTGGCTAGTCCCATGTCGGCCGTGTGTCTTTATTGATAACGGTGATAATAATGGTTGTTTTGTTGAGCTTGGGAAAGTACAGTTCAACCCAGTTGGTAGCTATGTTCCCTGCCTCCGTGAGCTTACAGTCTACAGGGAGAGACAGACATTAATCTAAATAAATTATGGATATGTACATAAGGGCTGTGGGACTGAGGGTGGGATGCATAGCAGATGCTTAAAGGGTACAGATCCAAAAATAAATAAATTTTGGTATTTGTTAAGCGCTTACTATGTGCTAATCACTGTTCTAAGTGCCGAGGGGGATACAAGGTGATCGGGTTGTCCCATGTGGGGCTCACAGTCTTAATCCCCATTTTACAGATGAGGTAACTGAGGCTCAGAGAAGTTAAGTGACTTGCCCAAAGTCACACAGTTGACAAGTGGCGGAGCCGGGATTAGAACCCATGACTGTGTTCAGTGCTTTGGCTGACATTAACAGTCGCGATGGATAATCCCAAAGCTGGAATTTGGACACAACCGTGTAAAGGGCAAGTTAAAGCCATCAGTATTCAGAACAAGTTGTAAATCTATCAAAGGCGATGAGGTTTTTCTCTTTTTTATAAGTTTTATACTAAAAACGCTCTCGAGCTTTGGCAGCCGTTCTCGAGGTAAGTAGAGTCTCGGATGTTTGATCTACCGGGTTACGAGGGAGACTTTGGGTTAGAGGATCCTAAACCTTATTTCCAGCTTCTACTCTCAAAGAAGACACAGAAAGAGATCATCTTTTTCCCTCCTAGAACTTTGTGCCTCTGTTTTCTCGTTCTTTTGTTTCCCCCTCATCCTCCAAAATACTCTCCAGCTCCTTGAGGTTTTGTTTGGGTGCCTTTGAATTATAATAATAATTGTGGTATTTATTAAGTACCCTTTTATGGTATTGATTAAGCACTACTCTGTGTTGAGCACTTTTCTGAGCACTGGGGTAGACACAAGTGATACGAGTCAATCAGAGATGCCTCTTTTGAACCGAAGTAGTATTCTACAAGATGGGGTAGGTATAGATGATCAGGTCGGATCCCATCCCTGTCCCAGACGGAGCTCAATCTAAGAGAGAGGGAGAGCAGGAGGAAATTGAGGCCCAGAGAGGTTAAGACTTGCCTAAAGTCACACAGCAAGTCGGCCAGTGGCAGAGCAGGATTAGAACCTGGGCCTCCTGATGCCCAGGCCTGTGCACTATCCACTAGACCACTTTGTCCCTCCCAGCCACCTCCAAGAAGGCTCTGAGGCTTTGGACTCGAGCACCTGCTAGACTCAATTCTTCTATTGTAGTCACTCGCCCCAGGAGCCAGCAGACTGCACTCGCCACGGCTCCCCTGGGCCTGGGGCCGGGAGGTTGGGGCAGGGGAAGCCTGGGGCCCGGCAACAGCACCTGCTACAGAGGCCAGAGCTGGCTGTGGCTTCTTAGGCCAGGATGGCGACCAGTGGCCCGGCTTAAATTTTTGTTTTCTTCACGAGCCCTAGGGGCTCTGGGGGATATCGTCTGGCCCTTAATCTGTCCGTTGGAGTGAGAGGTCCGCTGGGAGTGCTCAGCCCTCGGGGATCTGGGAAGGACTTGAGAGCCGTGGCACCTGCAGGCAGAGAGCTCTTCCCATATTATAGTCCCCGAGCCCGAGAGGCCGCTCCTTCTTCAGCCATTGGCTTCTCGACTTCCCAGAGCTGGCAGAGCTCAGGGTCGAATTGGAACCAAATCTGAGATTTGGATTCAGTGACCTCCACTAGTGAGGTTGAGCAGGGCTGGGCAGTTCAGGGGAGGAGAGCGGTGGCCCTGGCTCGGAGCGGGAGGAGCCCGGCCACGGTGATCCCAGCTTGGAGCCGGAGGACCCGGGCCACGGCGATCCCAGCTTGGGGCTCAAGGAGCCAGAACCGGCCCTGCCGGAGCGGCGAAAAGCCCGGAGGCTGCTCCTAGAGCAAGCAGTAACGGCCACAGTTGTCACAGTTTGGTGAATTTACCGAGTTTGTTTTATCATCCTCATCTTTCCTCGCGTGTCCTCCCCTCATCGCCCTGTCCTGCATACCACCGGGGCCAGAAGCCCTTTTAGGAGCCGGGAACCATGTCCGAATTATCGTCCCCAGGCCGGCCTCATCTGCCAAGAAAGGCCCGGCAAATGCAGTTGGTGGGATTGAGAAGTAGGCAGACACCTCCCCCACTCCCCCAGCTACTCCCGGAGAGAGCCCGGTGCAAAAGTCTGGGGTCACGTAGATGGGCGGGGAGGGATCCTGGGGAGGTTGAGGAGCCAGAATTCCACTCTGGGCCTGAGCCTCATGACACAGTGCCTAGAAAATCGTAGAAATCTTTAGGATATTGCCTAAAGGAGAAGCAGTGTGGCCTAGTGGAAAGAGCATGGGCCTGGGAAACAGAGGACCCGAGTTCTAATCCCTCTCTGTCACTTCCTGCTGTGTGACCTTGGGGAAGTCATTTGACTTCTGTGGGAGTCAGTTCTCTCATCAGCAAAATGGGGACTCACTACCTGTTATCCCTTCTCCGTAGACTGGAACTTGATTATCTTGTATGCACACCCCAGCACTTAGTACAGTGCTTGGCACATAGTAAGTGCTTAACAAATAGTATTTTGTTTTTATTACTATTTGGGATTTGGAGACAAGATTAACTATAGATTATTTTTGTATCTCTTTTCCCCACTCGGCCCTTCCTTTTCCATAGGTATGGGAAAGTGGAAGCCACTCGAATGCTGTTGGATAAAGGGAAGTGTAATCCAAACCTCCTCAACGGACAGCTGAGTTCTCCTCTTCATTTTGCTGCCGGAGGAGGGCATGCTGAAATAGTGCAGATCCTGCTACAACACCCAGAAATTGACCGAGTAAGTGTTCTTCTTGAAGTAAAGCATGGACCGTACTGTAGCCCTTCAGATGCCCCGGGAGCTGGGGAATTGTAAAGCCGTTGACCTGACGGTGATGGCAGTCAGCTTCCAAGATGTCCCAGCTGCATGGGCGGGACTGTGGTGGGTCAGGGAGGGGAAGGAGACCCGAGCCGAGCGGCCTCCGACGAGAGGAGAATTGGATCACTTAGCCCCGGGGGCAGCACCCAGAGGTCCGGGATTCGGTCCAGGCGGCTGTTGGGGGTGACTGGTCTGCCATAGGTGACAGCAGGAGAGGAGAGCTGGTGGCCTGCGGATGGTTTAGGTAGCCAAGAGGAGGGTAGGCTGGAGTTCCACGTTGGGAGTAGGAAAGGCACCAACCTGGTTTTGCCACACCTGTGGCACCCCAGAGGGGAAGCCCGGCTTCGCGTCCTCTCCCCTGAGTGTCCCAGTGAGGTCATCTGATGCCTGCCCCTCTGATGGCTCCTCAGGCTCCATGGCGTGAGGAACCTGCGTAGCGGGAAAGCTCGGGGGGCAGCTGGGTGGCTCCACCCAGAAGTCCCTACGGTGGATAGGGGCCGCTGAGGCAGGAGTCTGGAGTCAGAAAAGCAGCCGGAGTCTGGACCCAGCCGGGTCTGCTCAGTGCCTGCCCCTGGCAGCCCCCTTGATCCAAGCTCTGGCCGGGGAACCAGGTGTGTCTGTGCTTTCTGGAAACCTAGATTCCAAGCAAAGAGCAGGAAGTGCAGCTTACGGAGAAGCTGTGGGAAGGGAGCCAGAGAGCCCGGGCTCCCTGGGCTGGATTCCCCGGCCAGGGCGGGAAAGAGCACCATCCCCTCCCAGCACGCCGTCAGAGTCCCTCTGCCGGAGATTGCCGATTCTCCCGAAATCCGAGGGGGAAATGACCACTCTGCCAGCCGGGACAACTCGATGCTTCTGTTCATGTTTGCAGCACATTAGCGACCAGCAAGGAAGATCTCCGTTAAACATCTGTGAAGAGAGCAAGCAGAACGAATGGGAAGAGACGGCAAAGCTGTTAAAGGAATCCCTCAATAAACCCGTAGGAGCTGGGGTCTTTCCATTCCATTTAAAAAGTCCTGACGCTCAGGCCAGAACTTCGAATCAAGGGAGGGGGAGGTGAAGAGAGCCGGGGCCACTGGGTCTTTTAGTCTGTTGCCCGTTGGCTGGGCACTGGCAGGCTACAGCATGAGTGCGAGGTTCACGTGTGCCAGCTTTGAACCCGGAAACCCAAAGATGCCGTGAAACTGTAGAGCCGTGTCCTTTGACAAGCAGGGGGAGAGTCCTTCAAAACCTTTCAATATTGACGTGCCCTTCCAATTTCCTACATGATCGTGGTACTCTACTCATTGGGAGTTTTATCACCTATTTTTCCATCTGTGGTGCGTTGGTCAGCAGCTGGGACCTAGGGAAGGCATTATTGCCCTGGATGATATTTCCTCTGGTAAACGGTCCCGTAGACCTCTATTTTGAGGGAACCAATATAGAACGCTTCCCATATAGGAGAGCTACTCTTCTAGACTAAGTTACATTTCAAGGGCAGTTCACTCCCTCGATGACGGGTGGCCATGGTGGAGAGCGGGAGAGGGATGCCCCTCTGTTTAGTGGCAAGATCATAGACTAAATGGTTCTGGTCCCGGTGACTTAGGGCAGTAGTGCTTAGTACGGTGCTGTGCACACAATAAGCACTCAATAAATACCATCGTTGGGTGGCTGCCATTTTTCTACCCAGTGTTGGAATTGCTTGTTTGGGCCTTACCTCCCCTGGGCTAAGGCAGTACCCTCTGACAGATCCTCCCCAGCTTGCTTCTCCATCCCCCTGGCAGTGGCTGGCACCCCTCTCACCCTCCCCAAAGGGTACAAAGCCTGGGGCCCTCTGTCGTTTCCCCCGCTCCCACTCCCCGAGCCACCGGCCTCGACTCGGGTGGTTTCCCTCGAGGAATGCTTATCCCCTCCATCTCTTGACCGCCCTCTCCCACTCTGACAGCCCGCTGTGGCTAGAAGAGTTTTCCTCCCTGGGCCCCAGAGTGGGCGTGTCCTCATCTCAGGGGCTCCCAACCCTCCACCTGCTACTTTCACGATTCCACTGGTCGGCCCACTCTCTCCTCAGTCAATCGATGGTATTTATCGAGTGCTTACTGTGTGCGGAGCGCTCTACTAAGTGCTTGGGAAAATACAGTATAATAGAGTTCCTCTCCTCGTCAACCCCCCACATCCACTCTGCTTCAGCACACCTGCCCTTGGCCAGCTAGCTCTGCCATCCTGCACTGGCTTATCCCATTCCCACCTCCCAGAACTGTGCCAGGGACACCCCAAAGTCCAGGAATGGCGCCCCTCCCACCCCATCCTCCTCCACCCCTTCTTTTCCCACACTCCACAGCTTGGGGCCTCCTTTCTCAGTCGACCCCACTCTTTCCCCTCCCTCTGGTCATTACCTTACTCTTACCAGGCCCATGGTGATTGTATCTGGGTTTGGTTTGTTTAGGGTCAGGCCCCCCTTGTTTTTTCTGTCACGTGCCCTCCGAGGATGCGTGTGGCAACAGCCCCACGGGCATCCCCCACGAGCTCTGCGCGAGGACCAGGCCGGGCCCATGATACAGTGTCTTTTTTGGTCTGGCACAGTACGAGAAGGTGCGGATCTACCGGATGGATGGGTCGTACCGCTCGGTGGAGCTGAGGCACGGAGGCAATACCACAGTCCAGCAGATCATGGAGGGCGTGCGCCTCTCGCCGGAAACCCAGCAGTACTTCACCATCTGGATCTGCTCCGAAAACCTCAGTAAGAGAGCCCCCGCTTCCGGGAAACGGCCCCCGTAGGCCTCTCTCGTCATCACGGAGGGATTTCGGTTTCTTTGTTCTCTTAGGCCGTCAGCCCATCAGTCGGTGGTATTTGCAGCATGGCTCAGTGGAAAAGAGCCTGGGCTTCGGAGTCAGAGGTCATGAGTTCGACTCCCGGCTCTGCCACTTGTCAACTGTGTGACTGTGGGCAAGTCACTTAACTTCTCTGTGCCTCCGTTCCCTCATCTGTAAAATGGGGATTAACTGTGAGCCTCACGTGGGACAACCTGATTACCCTGTATCTCCCCCAGTGCTTAGAACAGTGCTCGGCACATAGTAAGCGCTTAACAAATACCAGCATTATTATTATTATTATTATTAACTGGGTGTGGAGCACTGCACTAAGCATTTGGGAAAGTACACTACAACAGATCTGGTAGACTCGATCCCTACCCACAGATAGCTTATGTCCTTGTAGCCCTAAGCCTAAAATGACTCCTGCCGGTTTTCTTTGGGCCTTTGGGACTCTCTCCCACACCCCTGTTCTGTTTTTTTCTGTGCTTCAAATGCACTGTTGTAAAACCCAGAGACAGCCCGTGCTGTGGATATTTGCCATGGCAGCTCGCCTAACTAATAAAGTGATGTTTTAGCTGTCTCAACCTTGCTTAGAAAACCAAGACAAACCAAGGAGAAATTTCCAACAGCGAATAACAACGATGATAAAAATCGGGCTATTTATAAAGTGCTTACTCCGTGCTCAGCCCTGGGGGAAGATAATGGATTACCAGATCGGAAACTCCCTCTCCTTCCCGGGGCTCACGGTCCGAGAGATATCTTATCCTCATTTTACGGGGAAGGAAGCCGAGGCCCAGAGAGGTTAAGTGACTGGCCCAAGGTCACCCAGCAGGCCAAGTGGCTGAGTGGGACTGGCTGGAACCTGGGTCTCCTGCCTCCCAACCTCGGGCTCTGGCCACTAGACCGCTAGTCCACGGCCCTTCCCTCCGCAGCAACCCCAGCCTCCCTCCTACCTAGTCCCACCGTGACCCCTGGACCTTCCTTTCTCCAAAGTACCTTTCACTGTTGTCCTTTAGGAGACACAGGGGTTTTCCCAGGTAAAATGTGTTCAAATAGAGCTTTCTTTCCTCTTCTTTTTCCCTTCATCCTGTCTTGGTCTTCTCTTCAGGCTTAGAGAAGCAGCGTGGCTCAGTGGCAAGAACCCGGGCTTGGGAGCCAGAGGTCACGGGTTCTAATCCCGGTTCCACCGCTTGCCAGCTGTGTGACTATGGGCAAGTCACTTAACTTCTCTGTGCCTCAGTTACCTCATCTGTAAAATGGGGATTAAAACTGGGAGCCCCACGTGGGACAACCTGATCACCGTGTATACCCCCAGAGCGTAGAACAGTGCTTTGCACATAGTAAGAACTTAACAAATACCACCATTATTATTATTATTAGTCTGTAAACTCCTTGAGAGCGGGGATCGTGTCAACCAACTCTTTGGGGTTGTAGTCTCCCAAGGGCTCGGTCCAGTGTTCCGCACACAGTAAGCGCTCAGTAAAGACCATCGATGGATTCGGGCTCTGTCTTGAAGGCGGCTGAGTCTCTTGTGGCCACCAGTGATCTCACTTTCCAGTCAAGGTTGGCCAGGGCCCTGCCCTGCTGATGGCCCGGCCGCAGCCCCAGCCCCAGCAGACACTCCCCTGCTTTGGCCTCTTCCCCTCACCTCAAAACCTCTGGCCCTTCCAGAGGTGACATTGGAGAAGCAGCGTGGCTCAGTGGAAAGAGCCTGGGCTTGGGAGTCAGAGGTTGTGGGTTCTAATCCCGGCTCCACGACTTGTCAGCTATGTGACCGTGGGCAAGTCACTTAACTTCTCTGTGCCTCAGTTCCCTCATCTGTAAAATGGGGATTAAGACTGTGAGCCCCACGTGGGACAACCTCATCACCTTGTATCCCCCCAGCGCTTAGAACAGTGCTTTGCGCATAGAAAGCGCTTAACAAATACCATTTTTATTGACTCTTAAATTTAAGCAGCTATACTTTAAATTTGAACCTTGATATTTACATACTGTGAAGTAGAATTCAACCCCTGATTTGTGCTAGCAGTACTCCGTTCTAATAACAATATGGCATTTATTAAGTACCTACAATACACTAAAAGCTGGGATTGATAATAAAATTGTTAGATTGGACACCGCACCGTCAATCCATCTTATGTCCATTTTACAGAGGAGGAACCCGAGGCCCAGAGAGGTGAAGGGACTTGGCCAAGATCGGGCAGCAAACCAGTGGCAGAGCTGGGATTCGAGCCCGGGTGTCGTGACTCCCAACCTGGGTTGCTTTCACTAGACCCCGCTGCCTCCCGAACGGGCACGGGATTCAGATATGAGCCTGTCCCTGATTGGTTTTCAAGTTCTCCGTCCTCACTGAGAGGTGTTTTTCAGGCCTGCAGCTGAAGCCTTACCACAAACCCCTGCAACACGTTCGCGACTGGCCGGAAATCCTCGCCGAGTTGACCAACTTGGATCCACAGAGGGAAACGCCCCAACTTTTCCTGAGAAGAGATGTGAGACTCCCTCTGGAAGTGGAAAAAAAGGTTTGCTTGAAAATCCTACCGACCACCAGCCTGGGATAGGATACAACCCCCGTCCATCTGCTTCGGCCCGGTGGGAAAGCCCTCTGCCGCACCTCTCCTCCCCCTCCCCTGCCCCTTGAGAGGCCTACCCCTGGTCTCCGGGCTTTCCCCAGGCCAATGTTCCCAGCACCTTGTTAATAGGCCTCCTTTGATTCACTCGTTCGATCGTATTTACTGCGCCCTTACCGTGTGCGGAGCACTGTTCTAAGCGCTTGGGAGAGTACAGTATAACAATAAGCAGACACATCCCCTGCACACACAAGCTTACAGTCTAGAGGGTCTTTAGCGGCCGTCTAATTTTCAAAATCTCACCCGTATCCGGCTGTCTCCAGGGTAGAGAGTAATTGCACAAGGGGAGAGGGGCTGCAGGGGAGAGGCCCCCGGAGGAGGGGAGATTGGGAAGAGCAGCGTGCAAGCACAGTGGTCTTTCTATTCTGTCCCGCTCTGTACGGTTCCTGGTCGGGGAAGAGAGGGCATTGGGAAGAGGGAACAGAAAAGCATCTCGGCTCAAGCTTTTGCCCTCCCGGGCCTGAGCTGTGGCCCTCACTGGGGACGGGTAGCTTCCCTTCGGAAGATGAGGAGGGGGAGAGAGGGAGAGCCTCAGCAGACAGTCACTGAAATCACAGTTTAACACCCAGCCGCACTGCGGGTTGCAGAGCGGTGAGTGGCGTGAGCAATCTGTTGGGCTGTGCCCACTCGGCTACCCAGACTAGGTGGGGCCCAAGTAGTGAAATACACTACACCCCAAAATATGGGGTGCCTAAGCCGAGACGCTCCTGTGCAGGTGTTGGTGGTGGGGAGGTGACTCCACGACCGGGACTTCTCATGCCCTCCCCAAGCTCTCTCCAGAGTCGACTCCCCTGCTTCCCCTCTAACGACAGGTCTGGGTAGTCCCTGGACTAGCCCGGGGACTTTGCCGACCCTGCCGGCTCGCCGCTAGGTAACTGAGCTGCAGTCAGAGCCCCGGGGGTGCCCTAGGAAAGCCTGCTGGGGTGGTTCTCTTTCCCTTCCCTTTAGGGGTACTTTGATCTGAGCCTCCTTCCCCCCGACTCCCCACAGTGAACTCGTAATTCATCCCGTGAGCAAGACACTCTGAAGCCCTCACTAAAGCTCCATGGATTAGGCATGGAGGGCGTAGGGGTGCTCCAGAAGGGAAATGCAATAGAATAACAGCCTTGTTCTTTTCCCTTCGAAGATCGAGGATCCACTCGCTATCCTTATTCTCTTCGACGAAGCCAGATATCACTTGCTGAAAGGCTACTACACATCTCCGGACGCCAAGCTGATAACTCTGGCCAGCCTCCTGCTGCAGATCGTCTACGGAAACTACGAGAGTAAAAAGCACAAGCAAGGGTTCCTGAAGTGAGTCTACCCGTTGAGAGGCCAAAACCCTTTTTAGGAAAATGACCCGGACAGCAGAGGGAAGTGTGGATGGGAGCGGGGAGAGGCTGGAGGCAGCGAGGTCTGCGAGGAGGAGGCTTTCATTTAGGGCCGTGGCTGCCGGCACCTCCCCGCAACTTTCGTCACCAGTCACCGTAGGTGACGGGGGGCCGTGCTTGCGGCCTTTGCCCGGCCAGGTCTAGCCCCCGGGACGCTCAGTGGCTCGGTGGCTGGCCCGGGGGGCTGAGGTGCCGCACCCCGGGATTGGCTCTCTGAAACCTGCCGCTGTTCCAGCTGACATCCTCAGCCCGAACGGAACGATCGGCCTCAGCCACTCCTTTCAGACGATTTCCAAGTATTGGTTTGGCAGCTCGTTTGGGGACTCGCGCGGATTAAAACAGATTAGAAACGGCTCATTTCAAGATTACGTTGGGGTTTGTATTTTCAGTGAAGAAAATCTCAAATCCATAGTGCCCATTACCAAACTGAAGAACAAGGCGCCTCACTGGACCAATAGAATCCTTCACGAGTACAAGGTGAGCCCGCCAACCCACAGCCGAGCAGAAGTGCCGTCACTCTCGCTCAGACCCTCAGTCCTTTCCCTCTTCTCTCCGGACACTCCCCTGATCCCTCAATACCGTTCTTAACATTAACAGCATCTTTCAGAGGGGAGAAAGGGTTTCACTGGGTGAGTATTCAATTCTGAAAAATGTACAGTCCTGGAAGCCACAGCAAAGGCAAGTGGATAACAAATATAAATTTAAAGGGACTCAAATGAGAAAAATCGGCCTCGTTTTAACAAATTCTAGGTAAAGTATAAGAAATAAGTTCCTTGGGTTTCACAAAGTGTGTTCATTCAATCAAATCTAGCAGGAAGTCCAAGATAAATCCTGTGCCCAAGAGCAATCAAACGTTCTGGAGCTCGAAAGTCCTCCGGGGATTTCTGAAGTGCTGAGGCCACACCGAGCTCTTATTTGGGTTGCCTTGATTTAATGGCACCAAGAAGCTGCAGAAATTGATGTAAACTTCACAAGTAATTTTCTTCCACATCAGTAGATCTGAGGTCACTCAGAAAAGACTGGTGGCTTTTCTGTGGTTTTTGTGTCTATCCGCCCAGTAAATGAATTTCCTGGCAAAAAGCACAAGGAGATTCTGAGGAATGACTCATCCCAGACAGCGGTCGTTTATTGATCGGATGGCCACTGCCATTCAAGGTGACAGAACCTCAACCCGTATCAGAACAACTAGCGCTAATTCATCTAAAAAGCAAAATCCCTGTACTCTCCAGAATCCACAATTGAAATTGCCCCGGTCATTGTCCGCAGGTGAGAGAGAGCTCCTACTTGCATCTTCTGTATGTTCCCTGAGCACCCAGTTCAGTGCTGTGCACCCCAGAGGAGCCCAGCCCTGCTCTTGCTACTGAGGGGATGGGGTCAGGGGACCAGGGAGAGGAAACAGGGAGGGGGTGCCCTGGTGGGCAGGCTCTTCTAACCCTTTATTTAGTGACTGCGTTTGATTTGATGTGCTCTGCACATAGTAAGCGCTCAATAAATACTATTTAATGAATTTGATTCCCACTGCGTAGCCGATAATGTATCTTGGAACCTTAAAATGGCTGCATCCTGCCAGAGGGAGCGAAGCATGTTTGAAACAACCGGATCAGAAAGTTCGATCTGGGTCAGCAGCCCTCTCCAAACCATCGGCTTATTGCTGGAGCTAAGAAAACTTTTTGATTTTGTCATTTTTGCCAAATTAGAAGAGGGGTGTTTTTAAAGTGCAGGTTAATAATAATAATAATAATGTTGGTATTTGTTAAGCGCTTACTATGTGCCGAGCACTGTTCTAAGCGCTGGGGTAGACACAGGGGAATCAGGTTGTCCCACGTGGGGCTCACAGTCTTAATCCCCATTTTACAGATGAGGGAACTGAGGCACCGAGAAGTTAAGTGACTTGCCCAAAGTCACACAGCTGGCAAGTGGCAGAGCCGGGGTTTGAACCCATGACCTCTGACTCCAAAGTCCGTGCTCTTTCCAGTGAGCCACGAGGTTCTTCTCATGGTCTTTCCCTTATAATATCCTAAAGCGTCAGTGGCTCCTAGAAGGGAGAAAAGAATTGCGGAGTGAATATTTGCTTCACAACTGTTGCCTGTTAAAGTCATTCAGTCAGGAGTTTTTACTGAGTGCCTTCTGTGTACAGAGCACTGTACTTGATGCTTGGGCGAGAGCAGCAGAGTTGGTAGGCACGGTCCCTGCCCTCAGGAGCTCTCAGTCTACTTGGTGCAGAGCACTATACCGAGCGCTTGGGCGAGTATAGCAGAATTAGTAGACCCAATCCCTGCCCTCGCGAGAAGCCTCCAGTCTGGCAGGGGAGATGGACACAGAAATAAGTGGAGTCATAAGTCAACGGGACACGAGCATTTTCAGTGCTCGTTTTTGAGGGAACCATGTCTTTTAAGGCTGGTTTCATTTTTATGAATGAGCTCTCTCATTGCTGCCCTGCTCTTCTTTTGCCTTCAGAATCTCAGCGCCAGTGAGGGGGTCAGCAAGGAGACCCATCACCATCACCTCCAGCGGATGTTCCTGCAGAACTGCTGGGAAATTCCAACCTACGGGGCGGCTTTTTTCACGGGACAAGTGTTCACCAAGGCGACCTCCAGCAGCCACAAAGTCATCCGCGTGTACGTGGGCGTGAACGTGAAAGGGCTCCATCTCCTCAACATGGAAACCAAGGCAGGTCCCTTGGGCCCCAGGCCCACTATCTGCCCAGCGGACCGGCCAGCAGGGAGAAACTAGGCCCTCGGCGAGGAGCCTGGGGATTTCTCACCATTCAGAATCACAATCATTCACTGCCGTCGTCCTGACCCGATTCCCGAGGCTGAAGCCTTAGTTAATGGTGCTGTGGCGGTCTCCCCGGAGCCCCGGGGCCAGGCCGGAAGGCCCGGCGCCAGCACGGGGAGTGGGATGGGACAGCTGTCAGATCATGTGGGCGGGGAACGGGTCTTCCAACTCTGTTGTGTTGTACTTCCCCAAGCGCTTAGTACAGTGCTCTGCACGCAGAAAGTGCTCAGTAAATGCAACTGATGCTGTGATGATGATGATAACAACTGGGGTATTTTGTTGAGCTCTCTCTATGCACCAAGCTCTCTGTTAAGTAAGCGTTGGGGTAGGTACAGTCAATCAGTTTGGATACAGACCTTGTCCCAAACGGGAGTTCACAGTCAAAGGGGGAGGGAGAACAGAGACTGAATTCCGCATTTTAGAGTTGAGGAAGCCACGCCCCGGAGAAGTGAAGTGTTTAGCCAAGCTCACGCGTGGGCCGAGCCAGAGGTAGATCCCAGATCTCCCGGCTCCCAGGCCTGTACCCCTTCCACCAGGTCGGGCCGCTTCTCTCCGCCACCTCAGCTTTAGAGCGTATTCACCGTGTCCCGGGAGAAACCACAGAGCCGTGACTTAGCAAGGGCGAGAGAAGTCAGTGATGATAACAAGTGTCCATTCTTATTTATGTCTCCTTTCTCGCAGACGTTACTCATCAGCCTGAAGTACGGTTGCTTTATGTGGCAGTTGGGAGATGCCGACACCTGTTTTCAAATTCATAGTCTGGAAAACAAAATGAGCTTCATAGTGCATACCAAACAGGTAACTAACTTTGCCTCCACTGTTTCCTTCCCCTCTGATCCGGCTGGCTCTCGACCCGGTCCTTAGCCCCATCCTTCCCAAGTAAAGTGATACGCTCATTCCATACAGCGCTGTCTTCCACAGGAAACACTTGACCTGTGGACGTGGCCTTTTACTGGTTCATGTCTCAATGGAGTAGCCAAAACCCAAGGCCGGGAGGCAAGTGTTTCATAAGCGCAGTACACTCGGTCAGTCCTAGCTGTCGGTCATTCCTTCATTCAGCAGTATTTATTGAGCGGCTTACTATGTGCAGAGCACCGGACTAAGCGCTTGGAGTGTACATTTTGACAACAGATCGAGACGATCCCTGCCCAGTAGCAGGTTCACAGTCTAAATGGGGGAGACCGCAAAGCAAAACAGAACAAAACAAGTAGTCTGGCACAGACATCGTCCAGATAAATAGAATCATAGATATATACACCTCATTAACAAAATGGAGAAATATATACAAATATGCACAGGGCTGAGAGGAGGAGAAGGGGGAATGGGGAGGGAAAGAGAAGCAGAGGGAAAAGGGGGGCTCGTTCTAGGAAGGCCTCCTGGAGGAGGTGAGCTCTCAGTAGGGCTTTGAAGAGGGGAAGAGAGTTAGTTTGGCGGAGGTGAGGAGGGAGGGCGTTCCAGGACGGCGGTAGGACGTGGGCCAGGGGTCGACGGCGGGACAGGCGAGAACGGGGGACGGTGAGGAAGTGAGTGGCAGAGGAGCAGAGTGTACGTGGTGGGCAGGAGAAAGAGAGAAGGGAGGTGAGGTAGGAGGGGGCGAGGTGATGGACAACTCTGAAACCAAGAGTGAGGAGTTTTTGTTTCGTGCGGAGGTCGATGGGCAACCACTGGAGGTTTTTGAGGAGGGGAGTGACACGCCCGGAGCGTTTCTGTAGGAAGATGATCCGGGCAGCGGAGTGAAGAATAGACTGGAGTGGGGATGACAAGAGGAAGGGAGATCAGAGAGGAGGCTCACAGTAATCCAGTGAGGATATCATGAGAGCTTGTACCAGCACGGTAGCCGTTTGGATGGAGAGGAAAGCGCGGATGCTGGCGATATTGTGAAGGTGAGACCGGCAGGAGTTGGTGACGGATTGGCTGTGTGGGGTGAATGAGAGAGCCGAGTCAAGGACGACACCGAGGTCGTGGCCCTGGGAGACGGGAAGGACGGTGGTGCCGTCCACAGTGAGGGGGAGGTCGGGGAGAGGACGGGGTTTGGAAGACGAGGAGCTCCGTTTTAGACACGTTGAGTTCTAGGTGTCGGGCAGACATCCAGGTGGAGACGTCCTGGAGGCAGGAGGAGATACGAGCCTGGAGGGAGGGAGGGAGGGAGAGAGATCCGGGGAGGAGATGTAGATTTGGGCGTCATCCGCGTAGGGACGACAGTTGAAGCCGTGGGAGCGAATGAGTTGGCCGAGGGAGCGAGTATAGACGGAGAACAGAAGAGGGTCAAGAACTGTCCCTTGAGGAACCCCAACAGTTAGTGGATGGAGGGGGAGGAGGAGCCCGTGTAGGAGACCGAGAACGAACGGCCAGAGAGGTAAGAGAACCGGGAGAGCACGGCTGGAAGTGCTGGTCAGCTTTCCTTCCTTCAAGTTCAGAGTGAGTGCCTGTATCGAGAGAAGCCCCTCCTTGTGAAAGACCCACCCTTGGGGCCGCCCAACCTCTTGGGCCTCCGAGTTCCGAATGAGCCTCAGACCCTGGCTCGGCTCAGTGCCGGGTGGCGGGGGAGGAGAGACAGT
The DNA here is from genome assembly GCF_004115215.2 of Ornithorhynchus anatinus. Lineage (NCBI taxonomy): Eukaryota > Metazoa > Chordata > Mammalia > Monotremata > Ornithorhynchidae > Ornithorhynchus > Ornithorhynchus anatinus. The sequence continues at coordinate 70,497,588 of NC_041735.1, forward strand.
CGATTCCCGAGCTGATCTCCAGATCCCGTCTGGGCAGCGACCCCACAGCGCGGACATCGGTAGTCGATCCCTTCTCCGACACCCCTCCCGTCAGTCTATCAACGAATGGCACCTACTGAGTGCCAGGCGCCGAACCGAACCCACCGGCGGCAAAAATCCACATTCCCTGCCCTCGAGGAACATGGCGCTGTAATTGGGGGAGGCGGACGAAAACGATGTAGAGGGAGCTGAAGCCAGAGGAAGAACAGGTTTAAAGCAAGAAGAGAGGTACGGGAATGGGTGCTGGCACGGGTGGTGGTCCTGAGAGACCACGGCTCCGGCTTTAATTGCCGTCACCCACCCCACCGGGCTTCTGGCCACTCTCCCCTTCCCGCTTCCCGAATTTCCGCTCGGGCCGAGGGGGTCCCGGGACTCCGATGGGGAGCCAGGGCCGTAGTGCCAGAGGCTTGAGAGGGCCCGGGCAGTGGCAGCCGTGGCACGTGCTGGAAGCCAGGGAAGGGGCAAAAGCTACTCTTCCTACCGTGCCCCTCCCGCTGCAGGAACAAGGGGCCCTGGGCTCCGAGGCCCCACTTTGGCTGCAGACCACACCAGAGGAAGTGCAAACCGCACGCGGGGAAGGTAACGGCGGGGGCTCTGAGGTGGCTCTATCCTGGCAGGCAGCGAAGGGAAGCCCCCTCCGCCGCTTGGCCGGCAGAGAAACCCGAAGCGGGGTCCCGGGGCCAGCGACCCATGCCTACGGGTGACCGAGCCCCCGGAGAGACTCTGCCCGGAGCTTGGAGGGCGGAAAGATCTGGCGCCTTCAGACCTCCGCCTTGCCAACGTTTGCGTGTCGGCGCTCGCCGGGTCCCGGGGCGGACTTGCCTTGCGCCCCTTTGCAGACGCCCCGTTTTTGTGTTGCAGGCGGGCCTCGTGGTACAGCTCCTCATGAAGCTGAACGGGCAGTTGTTGCCCCCCGAAAGGAACGAATGAATACGCTTCTCCGACCCTCGAGTATTGTCCGGGCAATCCAACCGGATTTTCACGGAGAGAGCTCTCGGCTCTGTAGAAATGTGCCATTTTTGTATCGTTTTATGTTGTACAGGATCTGCGTTTTAAAAAATTGGAATATGCCAGCTATTTTTATATGATGATATTCTCTTTGCGCTCTTCTCGTTTTTGAGATAAACACGAGATTGCCTCTGTTAAGACGTGTGTTAGATGTAGTCACGGAGACGAAAACCCTGCGGGTTTTGGGACAGTCGAGATCCTTCAGGCCCCATAATCGACCTGAGAGCCGGCCTGTGCTTTGGTAGATTTCTGTAGGTTAGTTCAGAAACTAACGGCGCCTAGACTTGCTTTTTTGACCACGTGCCCAACCATCAGCAGAGTGACTCAGAGCGATTTCTTTGTAAATCTCTGCAAATGTTGTGCAACTGTTTAAAGACTCACATTAAAACTGCCAGTTCCGAGGCTTTCCAGGTAAAGCGGCTTCCTCTCCGCTCCCCGCCACCGAGAAGCCCGGCGCGGTCGTTCAACCCCTGGCCATCTGTCAGAGATCCCGCTCCGGCCTTCCGACGCCCCGCGAGACGGGGAGTAGCCGATCCGGCGCCCCGCTCCGCCCCGCCTTCCCCCGCGTCCGACGACACACCTCGGTTCCTCTGGAAATCTGCAAGGGGCAGACGGAGGGCCGCGGAACTTGACGGGACTCGGTGTGTGCCAGGGGCTGGCAAGGAAGGACGCTCCACCCACCAGCCGCTCTCCGGGCCGGGCTGTGGGTTCAGACTCACTTCTCCTTCCTCAGTGTCCTCATCTGTAAAATGGGGATAATAATAGAATATTCGCCCTGCCCTGCCTCACAAGGTTGTGAGGTCAAAAATGAGATACGCAATGTGAGAGTGCTTTGAGAATAAAAGTGCTGTATAAAAATGAAGGTGCCGTTATTATACTGAGGATTTTTTCCAGCTTCAAGTCCTGCAGCTGCCGCATGTACCGTCTTTGGGACCGGTCATGGGTTTATAATAATTATTATCATGGTATGTGTATTAAGTGCTTACTAGGTGCCAAGCACTGGTCAAAGCACTGGGGTAGATCAAGGTGATCAGGTTGGACACAGTCCCCGTCCCACGTGGGGTTCACGGTCTCAGACCTCATTTGACAGTTGAGGTAACTGAGGCGCGAAGTTAAGTGACTTGTCCAAGGTCACACAGCAGCAGGCAAATGGGGCTGAGGTCGGAACCCACGACCTGGGACTCCCAAGGGCAAATTGCCACTGGGCCCATGCTGAAGGCAAGAGAAATCGTTCCGATGAGAAAAGAAATATCGACGCTATGACAGAGTTATATAGCAGCCTCTGATAAATTGCCTATCTACGACAATCCGGGCGGTCTCTCCCTGGTCCGGATGACTCCCAGGCAGGAGACGGTTCGGTTCTGGCTAGAGAAAATTCTCTTCTAACGTTCGTCTGCCGTGTGACCTCGGGCAAGCCACTTAACTTCTCCGTGCCTCGGTTACCTCATCTGTAAAAATGGGGATTAGAAAAATGTGAATCCCACGTGGGGCAATCTGATTAGCCCCTATCCGCCCCAGCATTTAGAACGGTGCTCAGCACATAGTAAGCACTTAACAAATACCATCATCATCATCATCATCATTAAATAGGGCCACTTTTCTGGGCTATTGCAAATAGCTTTTGAAGTGGCCGATGAGATGGAGTGTCAGGAGGTGGGCTCCCCAGCAGGGCTACAACCGACTCAGAAAGGGTCTCGGGCCCCCCCGGCTCGTGGGCCCCTGGGCACGAGCCCCTCCCCCTTGCCCCCACGCCCCCCCCCCCCAGTGCCCAGCCGAGCCCGGGGGAGGGGCCGTCCGGCCGGACCGGCCGAGGAAGAGAGAGGGAGGGAGGGAGGGAGGGAGGTCCCGGACACCGACGACGGCGCAGGTGTGACACCCCCGGGGCCCGGCCTGACCCCACCCTGACCCCTCCTCCTGCCCCTCCCCGGCCCGGAGACCCCCCTCCCCCGGGGCCCCAGAAGAGGAAGAGGAGGAGCCCCAGGCCTTCCCTCCTTCCACACCACCCATCTCTGTCGCTCACTCACTCTCTCTGCGTGGCTCAGTGGAAAGAGCCCCGGCTTGGGAGTCAGAGGTCGTGGGTTCTAATCCGGATTCTGCCACTTTGTCAGCTGAGTCACCATGGGCAAGTCACTTTGCTTCTCTGGGCCTCAGTTCCCTCATCTGGAAAAGGGGGGATGAATGAAGACTGTGAGCCTTACTTGGGGCAACCTGATGACCTTGTATCCACCCCAGGGCTTAGAACAGTGCTTGGCACATAGCGCTTAACGAATGCCAATATCATTATTATTATTACTACATACACACACACACCACCCCACTCCCACCCACCCCACAAAGCTTCCAGGTGGGTCAGTGTGCCCGCCGCGGGGCAGGTCCCGCAGCCCACGTCGGCTGCCGGCCGGCAACCACGTGCCATCCCGGGCAGGTGCTCAGAGGTGGCGGTTTTTCAGCATCTGTCCGACACCGTGATCCCGGAACGATAAGGTCTCCTCCAGCTTTTCTGATGTCCCGAGCCTCGGAGGAGGCTGTTTCCTGTGGTTGGGGGTGCTGCGGAGAGCCACTGCCCTTGGGAAGCAGCGTGGGCTAGTGGGAGAAGCCAGAGGAAGCCAGGGGACCTGGGTTCTAATTCTGACTCTGCCAATTCATAATCATAATAATAATGGTATTTGTTAAGCGCTTACTGTATGCCAAGCACTGTTCTAAGGGCTGCCATTCGACCTCGGGCAAATCACCCTCTCTGGGCCTCGTATCCTCAACTATAAAATGGGGATTAATATCATTCGATCGTATTTACTGAGCACTTACTGTGTGCACGGCACTGTACTAAGTGCTTGAAACGTACAATTCAGCAACAGATAGAGACAATCCCTGCCCAACAACGGGCTCAGTCTAAAAGGGGGAGACGGACAGCAAAACAAAACAAATAGACAGGCAGGTAGATTACATCCTACTCCCTCCTCCTTGGACTGTGAGCCCCATGTGGAGCAGGGACTGTGTCCACCCTAATAAACGTCTATCTACCCCAGAGCTTGGAACAGGGCTTGACGTATAGTAAGCGTTTAATAAATACAGTTTTAAAAATATAGTTTAATAAATATAGTAAGCCATGAGCCGCAATTAACTTGAAATTGCCCTTCTGCACTAAAATGGAGAGAGCGATGGATTTATTAGCCATGATTCCTGCTCTCAAGGCCCTTCCAGGCTAGCTGAGCCATCCACAGATTTAGAAAGGCCCATCCCAACCGACCCTGCCCTTGAAAGACCAGAGACTCCAGAGTTTCCACTTACCACCTGGAGCAGCAGTAAGAAGAGTCGTCCCTTTAAAAATCATTAGTTTCCAGCCGGATGACAAGATCCTACAACGTGACCCCCAAAGGCGCCATCACCTTTCACTTATTTGTTTCAGAAGAAAATGAGGCAAAGTTCAAATGGAGGAAAGCTTACCAACACAGTTTTCGTCTGAGGAGGAAGTTGAGCCTGAAGAACTGAAGGAAATCATCGAAGATGTGGATAAACATTCCGAGGAAAAATCTTCCCTCTCCAGGAACTCCCCTCAGGATGCAGAGAAGGGAGTGGCGAGCTCGGAAAGCCAAGGAGAAAGCGGCCCCCCCGCCCACCCGGCCAGAGAAAGTCCTCAAGAGGTTTCTGAAACTGACCCCGCCAAAGCCACGTCGCCATCGACCAGTTCTTTAGAGGGGGTCTCCAAGAACTTGGTAGCCGATTCAGATTTGGCAGGGCCCAACGCTTCTCCAAGGCAATCCGGCCCTGAAATCTGCCCGCCCGAAGACTCCCCTACAATCTGCCCGCCCGAAGACTCCCCTACACCGATCCGGGAGGCGTCATCGAGCGTGTTTCCCAAAAGGGCCGAGGAAGGGGCCGTACTCCCTCGAGTGAGCGAAACACAGGTGAGGCCGTCTCTACCCGAGAGAACACAGATCGGGGGGCCTCAGGGCCAGGAACAACCCTTCCGAGTCAACCATGACGACAAGGATTTGCAGGTTTTCCCCGAAGGCATCTCTGAGAGCCTCTACGCAAAACGCAACAGCATCAGAGGTTTCCCCCCAAACCTGGACTCTCTCTCAGGCCTGGAAGAACTGTGCCTGGAAAGAATCGATCTCACGTGCCTACCTCCGGAGATAGGTCAACTGGCCAATCTCAGAGTCTTGAACATCGACCACAACCAAATAGCCAGTCTCCCCAAAGAAGTCGGGCGGCTTGTGGGGCTGCGGCAGCTCTTCTGTGGTCACAATCTACTGGAAGAGTTTCCCGCCGTCCTGGGAGGCTTGGAAAATCTGGACATCTTAGATCTCGCTGGAAATAACTTAAAAAGTGTACCGGAAAGCATAACGAGGCTGCAACGCTTGCAGGTTCTTCACCTCGACTCTAACCAGTTGGAGATCTTCCCCAAAGCCCTGTGCTACCTTCCCAAGCTTACCGGGCTGAGCCTGTCTGGGAACGCCATAAGTAGTCTTCCCAAAGACATTAAGGAGCTCAGGAATTTGGAGGAGCTGGCAATGAACCACAACCAACTCACCTTTCTGCCCGGGCAGTTTTTCCAGTTGCTGAAGCTAAGGGAGGTCCATCTGGGCAGCAACAAGTTGGAGTCCCTTTCCCCCAGCATTGGCAATTTACAGGAGCTCAGGGTTTTGCTCCTGTGGGACAACCTATTCAAAACCATAACTGAGAAGATCGGGACCTGCTCCCTACTGGAAAAGCTTGACCTTCGTGGCAACGGGCTAACACAGCTTCCCCCGAATTTTCGCCGACTCCAAAAACTGAAAGAACTCTATGTGGGAAGAAATCAGCTGGGCCGTCTCGAAGAGCATATTTCCCGCCTCAAAGATCTCTCCGTCTTAGAGATTTCCGGCAACGGGATCGCCCACGTTCCGGTGGAAATCAAGAACTGCGGCCAGCTCACTCGAGTGGACTTGAGTGCTAATGAGTTAGGTCAGTTCCCCTTAGGGCTGACCGCCTTAGCTGCTCTTAACTATCTGAATCTGAATGGAAACGAAATCTCAGAAATTCCTGAGGAGATATCTGAAATGGAACGACTGATTCATCTAGAATTAAGGCAGAACAGACTCACCTCATTTTCAAACTATCTATGTAGGCTTAGAAAGCTCAGCTACTTAGACCTTGGTAAAAACGGAATTAGCGGCATTCCCCCGGCTGTTTCCAATATGCTCTCCCTCCGAGACCTCATTTTAGACTACAATCGATTCTCAGCTTTCCCCAAGGAACTGTGTTCTCTCAAGGGCCTGGAGACCCTGGACCTTTCTGAGAATCAAATCCAATGCATCCCCTTGAAGATCTGCAATCTGCAACGGATCCGGAGACTAGACTTTTCAAACAATCAGTTTGGATCTTTCCCGGTAGAGCTGTGCGCGCTGACCACCCTGGAGGAACTGCTACTGAGCCAGAACCGCGGCCGCAAGGTGAGAGGTGGGCAGGCACCGTTTTTGTCTGAGGGGAGGAGAGCGAAGCATCGGACTTCACTCAGCTGAGATTACCCGAACAGTTTTAGCGTTTCCGCTGAGTGGGAGCTCTGAGGCTTCTGTTCCAGGATTAAGTGGCCAGCCGCGTCCAGCAAGGTAGAGAAGCAGTGTGGCCTAGTGGATAGAGCACAGGCCCGGGAGTCAGAAGGACCTGGGTTCTAATTCCGGCTCTGCCACTTGTCTGCTGGGTGACCTTGGACAAGTCACCGCACTTCCCTGGGCCTTAGTTACCTCATCTGTAAAATGGGGATTAGGACTGTGAGCCCCATGTGGGACAGGGACTGTGTCCGATTTAATTAGCTTGTGTCTACTCCAGCCTTAGTACGGTACCTGGCATATAGTGAGCGCCTAACAAATACCATTTAAAAAAAACGGGCCGAGCTCCACTCAACTCCAAAATGTCTCATGTGCTGAGATCCGGAGATCCTGTCACGGTCCCATTTGCCACAGTTGCCAAGGTCAGGGCCACAGTGAAGACGTGTGACTCAAGGACTCGGCTCTTTTATTCAAAATGAATGACCAAGGAAGAGCTTTCTGTAGACAGGCATATTGGGTTCCTGTAAAAAACCACCAACTCTCCCCCGTGAGGTCATTTTTCTCTGCTCTTCGCTACAGTTCACGCACCTTCCGGAGCAGCTGACCGCCCTGACGGGCCTCAAAGAGCTGGATATATCAGACAACGCCATCAAGGAACTTCCCCGAAACATAGGGGAATTGAGAAGCTTGGTCCGCCTGCTGGCCCGGAACAACGCTGTGGGCTGCCTCCCGCCTTCTTTCCGGCTTTTGCACGGCCTCCAGCAGCTGGACATGAGCGGTGAGTCCGCTTGTGGCCCGTCCATCGGATGGGTAAGAAGCAGCGTGGCTCAGTGGAAAGAGCATCGCCTTGGGAGTCAGAGGTCGTGGGTTCTAGTCCCAGCTCTGCCACTTGTCAGCTGTGTGACTTTGGGCAAGTCACTTCACTTCTCTGTGCCTCAGTTACCTCTTCTGTAAAATGGGGATTAATAATAATTATTATTATTATGGTATTTGTTAAGCGCTTACTATGTGCTGAACACTGTTCTAAGTGCTGGGATAGATACAGGGTAATCAGGTTGTCCCACATAGGGCTCACATTTTTAAATCCCCATTTTTACAGATGAGGTAACTGAGGCACGGAGAAGTTACGTGACTTGCCCAAGGTCACACAGCAAGCCCCATGTGGGACAATCTGATAACCTTGTATCTATCCCAGCGCTTAGAACGGTGGTTGGCACATAGTAAGTGCTTAACAAATACCATTATTATTATTATTATTATCATATTTCCCCACACAGATCCCCGCCCCCACCCACCCTCTGCAAGGTCCTCAAGGGTCAGTTCTCGGCCCTCTTCTGTTCTCCATTTACACTCACTCCCTCGGTGAACTCATTCGCTCTCACGGCTTCGACTACCATCTCTACGCAGATGACACGCAGATCTACATCTCCGCCCCTGTCCTCTCCCCCTCCCTTCAAGCTCGCATCTCCTCCTCCTGCCTCCAGGATGTCTCCACCTGGATGTCGGCCCGCCACCTAAAACTCAACATGAGCAAGACTGGGAGAGGACCGGGCTTGGGAGGGAAGATGAGGAGCTCAGACTTCCCTATCACCGTGGATGGCACGACCATCCTTCCCGTCTCGCGGGCCCGCGATCTCGGTGTCATCCTTGACTCATCTCTCTCGTTCACCCCACGCGTCCTATCCGTTGCCGAGACCTGCCGGTTTCACCTTTACGATATCGCCGAGATCCGCCCTTTCCTCTCCACCCAGACGGCTACCTTACTGCTACGGGCTCTCGTTATATCCCGGCTAGACTACCGTGTCGGCCTTCTCTCCGATCTCCCTTCCTCCTCTCTCGCCTCCCTCCAGTCTGTTCTTCACTCCGCTGCCCGGCTCATCTTCCCGCAGAAACGATCTGGGCGTGTCACTCCCCTTCTTAAACACCTCCAGTGGTGGCCTATCGACCTCCGCTCCAAACAAAAACTCCTCACTCTAGGCTTCGAGGCTCTCCATCACCTCGCCCCTTCCTACCTCTCCTCCCTTCTCTCTTTCCACCGCCCACCCCGCACGCTCCGCTCCTCCGCCGCCCACCCCCTCACCGTCCCCGGGTCTCGCCCATCCCGCCGTCGACCTCCGGGCCACGTCCTCCCGCGGTCCCGGAACGCCCTCCCTCCTCACCTCCGCCAAACTGATTCTTTTCCCCTCTTCAAAACCCTACTTAAAACTCACCTCCTCCAAGAGGCCTTCCCAGACTGAGCTCCTCTTCTCCCTCTACTCCCTCTACCGTCCCCCCTTCACCTCTCCGCAGCTAAACCCTCTTTTCCCCCTTTCCCTCCGCTCCTCCCCCTCTCCCTTCCCATCCCCTCAGCACCGTACTCGTCCACTCGACTGTATATATTTCCATTACCCTATTTATTTTGTTAATGAATTGTACATCGCCTCGATTCTATTTAGTTGCCATTGTTTTTACGAGATGTTCTTCCCCTTGACTCTATTTATTGCCATTGTTCTTGTCTGTCCGTCTCCCCCGATTAGACCATAAACCCGTCAAACGGCAGGGACCGTCTCTATCTGTTGCCGACTTGTTCATTCCAAGCGCTTAGTCCAGTGCTCTGCACATCGTAAGTGCTCAATAAATACTATTGAATGAACAAAGGGTCTTCCCTCGCTTCTCTTCCCTCGCTTCACACCTCCGGTCCCCACCCGGGGTCTTGAACCCCGAAGTCAGAAGCATTTGGGAGTGAGCCCGGGCCCCGGGGTGGGGACAGAGGCAGAACTGGGTGGGAGCGGCGAGAGCAAGGTTACCAGCACATCGCCTCCTCTGTCCCCGCTGCCCTAAACTTCCCCCTCTCTCTCTCTCCCATGCTCCCTGCCCTAGCTTCCCCTTCCCCATTTCTTGATCTCCCCCCAATCCTGCCCAGCTCCCCCTTCCCAGGCCCTAGCTCGGGCTCCTGTTCCCCCTCCTCCAGTCCCTCTTCTCCCCCTGCTCCAGAGCCTGCAGGGAACCAGTTTCATTCATTTCGCAGCACCCTATCAGCATTTTCGAAACCTCTCCCAAACCTCTCAGCATAATCTAGCACCTGGGAATTGATTGAGAAGCACTGTTGACTTAATGGATAGAGCACTGGCCGGGAGTCAGAAGGACCTGGTTTCTAATTCTAGCTCCACCGTTTGTCCACTGTGTGACCTTGGGTGAGTCACTTCATATCTCTGACCCTGGGTGAGTCACTTCACTTCTCTGGGCCTCATTTACCTCATCTGTAAAATGGGGATGAAGACCGTGAGTTCCGTGTGGGACAGGGACCGTGTCCAACCCGATTTGCTTGTATCCATCCCAGCGCTTAGTACAAGGCCTGGCACATAGTGAGCACTTAACAAATACCACAATTATTATTATTATTTTATACCATCCTCAGCGCTCTTGTATATGTGTTTATTCAATTCATAATATTAATAATAACAGTAATAGTGATATTTGTTAAGTGCTTTACTACGTACTAATCTCTGCCTCGTCTCTGCCACGTTCTCGGCCGTGTGACCTTGGGCAAACCACGCATCTATAAAACAGAGATTAAATACGTTTTCCCTGTCTTCTAGAGCTTGTGCCCCAGGCAGGATGGGGACTGTGTAGCTTCCCCAGTGCTTAGAATTGTGCTTGGCAAATAGGAAGTATTTAGCAAATACCGCAATTATCATCGTCACCATCAGTATTATTATTATTAATAACGGTATTTGTTAAGCGCTTACTGTCTGTCAAGCACTTATTATTTGCTTGCCCTCAGTCCCACAGCAGGCTAATGCCAGAGCTGGGATTAGACCCCGGGCTTCCTGACTCCCAGCCCCAGGCTCTTTCCCCAAAGCCACGCTGTCTTGCAGTCCTGGAAACAGTATGGCGGAATGGATAGAGAAGGGGCCTGGGAGTCAGAAGGTCATGGGTTCTAATCCCACCTCTGCCACTTGTCTGCTGTTTGGCCTTGGCCAAGTCGCTTCACTTCCATGTGCCTCAGTGACCTCATCTGTAAAATGGGGGTTAAGACTTTGAGCTCCATGGAGGACAGGGACAGTGTCCAACTTGATTTGCTTGTATCCACCCCAGCGCTTATTACAGTGCCTGACTTACAGTAAGCGCTTAACAAATACTAGAGTTATCATTATTTCGTGACCAAGCTCACGGTGTCCTTCTAAGTGTGGGCGCTGGGAAGCGAGGGATGGTGCCAGGCATTGTTCTAAGTGCTGGGATAGATACAAGCTAATCAGGTCAGACACAGACCATGTCCCACATGGGGTTTTCAGTCTTAAGCTTTCGCAGCCTGCCATGGCTCTCATGTCCACATCTTCCATACCCGTTGCTTCAGCACCAAGTCCTGCCCATCCTGTACATCTGCCCTTGTCCTCCTTCCTCCTCTCTGTAAATCATTGTAGTGTCTGTCTCCCCGACTCGACTGTGAGCTCCTTGAGGGCAGGGGTCATGTCTAATAATAATTATTATTGCTGTTATTGTGGTACTTAAACGCTCACTAGGCGCTTACAAGCTTACTGTAAGCATTACAGTGCTTAGAGCACTGTTCTAAGCACTGGGGTAGATGCAAGTTAATCAGGTCGGACGTAGTTCCTGTCCCACGTGGGGCTCACTCTCTTAAACCCCATTTTTCAGATGAGGTAACTGAGGCCCAGAGAGGTTAAGTGGCTTGCCCAAGGTCACACAGCGGACGTGTGGCGGAGCCGGGATTAGAACCCAGGTCCTTCTGACTGCCAAACTCACGCTCTATCCACTAAGCCACGCTGCTTCTCAGCTCGAGTCTACCGACTTGACTGCATTCTCCCAAGGTCTCGGTCCAGTCCTCCGCGGTCGATAAATACCATCGACGGATTGAAGCCCTGCCAGAGGGGGATTTGCGCCCTCGTCCCTTTCGGAAGCCTATCTGACAGTTTGGGGGACAGATTTCAGAGGACGATGCCTCTTGCCGAGGGATGCTGGGAAGCGTCTCTGTTGACGGAGGTGGAGCGGGCGACGGCACCTTTGTTTCTCTCTCAGGAAACCAGCTGGTAGCTCTACCCAGAGGCCTTCACAATCTCCCCTCCCTGAAGGACATCAATTTTGACAGAAACCCTCTGCTCAGACCGCCCCAAGAAGTCTGTGGAGGGAGGCAGCTGCATATCATCGGACGCTACCTCGAGAAGGCCGATGACCGAGACGGTAAGTGAAGGCCAGGGAAGGCACCTGGGGGACACGGCCCACCGCTCCCCTTCCCTCGCTTGCAGGTGGTTTGACGCAGTGCTAAGCAGAGTGATTTAAGGATGAGCATCTCTCTGTCTTGCTCTTAGTACAGTGCTCTGCACAGCTCATGAGGGGCAGGGAATATGTCTGCTAATTTTGCGGTATTGTACAAGCGCTTAGTACAGTGCTCTAAAACTGGAAGCTCGTTGTGAGCAGGGAAGGTGTCTATCAATTCTGTTACATTGTTATACTCTCCTAAGTGCCTAGTACAGTGTTTCGCACACAGTAAGTGCTCAGTAAATACGATCGATTGATTGATCTTTGACTGTGAGGCCCCTATGGGATAAGGACTATGTCTGGATCTGCTTATACTATAGTTATCCCAGTATTTTGTACAGTGCTCAGCCCCTACTAAACACTTACAGTACCATTATGATGACGACGATGATGATGAGCTGTTATTAAGAATCCAGTGATCAAAAGCATAAAGGCGACCCAACAATTACATTTTTAAACTGCAGATTTTTATGCGGAACAAATGTAACGATTTTTCTGAAAATAAATTAGGTCGTTTGACTGCCTTATCTTTACATTTAGAGAAAATCTTGCAGAAGATAATCAAGACGATTGCTCGCAATATTACCGTGGAGGATTTTGGATATTTCTGCCAAAAACTCTCAATTGATAATGATGAAATTCAAGCTCTTGAAAGTAACAGGTGATTATCACACACAACACGCAGAAGCATTTTAATTCTCCTGCTTATTTTACATGTAGGGAAGACGCGATATATAAGGAATTACTTGGCACAGTCTCATTCTAAGTTCCAATTATATGGACTTCATTTCAATCGATCAGTCAACCAAGAGTATTTATTGAGCAACTACTGAGTGCGGAGCACTGTACTAAGCTTTTGGGAGAGTACAATACTACAGATTTGATAGACGTGTTCCTTGCCCACCATCAAGTGCTTAGGTGGCCTGGGAATCCTGAAGTGGCAGGCGTAAGTTAAAAGGGGATGAAATTAGAAATCAATCGGGAAGGCTTCCTAGAGGAACTGTGATTTCAGAAGGGCCTTGAAGACGGGGAGAACGGTGATCTTGATCTAGCCCACATTTAGGCGTAGCAGGTTCCTATGGACCCACTTATAATCTGCCCTACTGCCCTCAACCGGTCCAAGCTCCCTTAGAATGGAATGAAATCTTACATTTCAGTTTTATATAAATAAAAATTATCGCAGAACAAGTGATCGTTCTCAGCAGGTAGCAGCGCAGACTGAAAGAAGGACTGTTGTGATTTCAGTTCGCTTGGATTGGAGGAGAAAGCCCTCCAGGCCCTGGATATCTGGAAACAGGAAAAACAAGCCTCCCTCCTGACCCCGGAGGCCATGGGGCACCAGCTGGGCCGGGTGCTGACTCTGTCGGGCCTGCACGATCTGACCGCCAGGATCACCGCTCTCAAGATCCTCTCCCGCTCCCTCAAATTCTGAGCCTGCGCCTCCCAGGCGATCTACGGCTTGGGACGCCATCGTCTAGTCACTCTTCGAAACATCCCCCGGCTTCCTCTCCCTCTCCCATCCAGAGGCACCTGGGGAGGCCAGAAATGGCTTCTCCCCAGACTCCCGCTCGCTGCCAGAACCGCTCAAGGACCCACTGGTGGTTGTTGGCATTTTAAGTTGGGAATAAAGTGGACGGCCGCCCTAGATGTCTCCGTTACTTTGGAAACGGTCGTAGGTATTTGCAAAATGACACATTAGGGCTTATTTTCTTATCCGACTTTTCCCCGGACAAGATTCGGGGAGGTTTTAGGAAGGGAAGCTGGAAGGTGAGGTTATCTGGCTTGACACAGAGCCTTTCACTGTAAAATCAAGAATCCACAAACCCTCGCCGTCTCCTCCACTGACCCTCCGACTCCACCCCTAGGAGGACCCAGAAGGAGCTAAGGAAGGCTTGGGAACCAGCGGAGCCTAGCGGAAAGAGCCTGGGCCTGGGAGTCAGAGGAGCTGGGTTCTAATCTTGGCTCCATCACTTGTCTGCTCTGTGTGGCCCAAGGCCTCAGTTCCCTCATCTGCAAAATGGGGATTCAATATCTGTTCTCCCTCTGACTTTGACTGGGAGCCACCTGTGGGACGTGATCATCTCGAATCTACCTCGACCCTTAGTACGACGCTCGGCACATAGTAAGCACGTAGCAAACACGACTATTATTATTAAGGGAGGGAGTGGTTAGTTGTTTTGTGCGTGGGGTGGAGGGTGGGAATTTCCCGTGGTGGCGGGGGGGGGGGGAGGTATTGTGTAATTGCTTCCATGCTTACTGCTTACCGGATTTGTAAAATCGTCCCTCTGGACTGAAAGCTCCTTGTGGGCCGAGAGCGTGACCTTGGGCAGGTCACAACTTCTCTGTGCCTCAGTTACCTCATCTGTAAAGTGAGGGTTAACACTGAGAGCCCCCTGTGGGATAGGGACTGTTTCTTACCTGATTAGCTTGTATCTGCCACGGTAGTTAGTAGAGGGAGAAGCAGCCCGGTGTAGCGGATATAGCACGGGCCTCGGAGTCAGAAGGTCATGGGTTCTAATTCCGGCTCTGCCACTTGTCTGCTGCGTGACCTTGGGCGAGTCATTTCACTTCCCCTGTGCCTCAGTCAGCTCATCTGTAAAACGGGGATCGAGACTGTGAGCGTCACAGGGGACAGGGACTGTGTCCAACTCGATTTGCCTGTATCCACCCCGGTGCTTAGTACAGTGCCTGCCACATAGTAAGTGCCCAACCAACACCATCATTATTATTATCATTATTATAGTGCCTAGCACTGCCCTCAAGGACCTTACAATCCAGCAAGGAGAGACAGATATTGAAATACATGCCCGGTAGGGGAAGTAGGAAGAACAAGGAAATGTACATAAATTCTACGAGGGTGAGAGTTGTGAATACTTCAGTGCTTAGTTTTGGGAGTCAGAGGGCCTGGGTTCTAATCCTAGCTCCACCACTTGTCTGCAGCAGGTAAGAGGCAGAGCTGGCATTAGAACCCAGGTCCTCTGACTCGCAGGCCTCCTGTACTCTTTCTCCTAGGCCTCGCTGCCTTAGAAATCAACTGGGGAAGACCTCTTGGAAGAGATGTGATTTAAGAGAAGCAGCGTGGTTTAGTGGAAAGACCCTGGGCTCGGGAGTCAGAGGATGTGGGTTCTAATTCCGGCTCTACCACTGATCAGCTGAGTGACACTGGGCAAGTCGCTTGACTTCTCTGTGCCTCAGTGACCTCGTTTGTAAAATGGGGATTAAGACTGCGAGCCCCACGTGGGACAATCCGATTACCTTGTAACTACCCCAGTGCTTGGCACATAGTAAGCGCTTAACAAAAATTATTATTATTAAGATGCGGAGAGCTTGGCCTACTGGATAGAGCATAGGCCTGGGAGTCATTAGGAGCTGGGTTCTAATGCCGGCTCCACCACTTGTCTGCTGTGTGATCTTGGGCGAGCCATTTCACTTCTCTGGGCCTCGGTGACCTCATTTAACAATAATAATAATACTAATAATGATGGCATTTGTAAAGCGCTTACTACATGCAAAGCACTATTCTAAGCGCTGGTGGGGAATACAAGAGAAGCAGCGTGGCTTAGGGGAAAGAGCACGGGCTTAGGAGTCAGAGATTATGGGTTCTAATCCCGGCTCTGCCACTTGTGAGCTGTGTGGGCTTGGACAAGTCACTTCACTTCTCTGTGCCTCAGTTCCCTCATCTGTCAAGTGGGGATGAAGACCGTGAGCCCCACGAGGGACATCCTGATTACCTTGTATCTCCCCCAGCACTGAGAACAGCGCTTGATACAAAGTAAGCGCCTAACAAATGTTATTATTAGAGAAGCGGCGTGGCCCAGTGGAAAGAGCCCGGGCTTGGGACTCAGAGGTCATGGGTTCGAATCCCAGTTTCTCCACTTGCCAGCCGGGTGACTTTGGGCAAGCCACTTCACTTCTCTGGGCCTCAGTTCCCTCATCTGTCAAATGGGGATGAAGACTGTGAGCCCCATTTGGAACAACCTGATGACCTTGTATCCCCCCCCCCCCAGCGCTTAGAACAATGCTTGGCACATAGTAAGTGCTTAACAAATGCTATCATTATTATTATTACCCCAGTGCTTAGAACAGTGCTTGGCACATAGTAAGCGCTTAACAAATGACAGCATGATTGCTAGTATTAGAATAGCGCTTGTCACCCAGTAAGCGCTTAAGAAATCCCCCCATTATTATTAATGAGGAAGCAGCGTGGCTCAGTGGAAAGAGCACGGGCTTTGGAGTCAGAGGTCATGAGTTCGAATCCCGGCTCTGCCACTTGTCAGCTGGGTGACCGTGGGCAAGTCGCTTCACTTCTCTGTGCCTCAGTTCCCTCATCTGGAAAACGGGGCTGAAGACTGGGGGGAGCCCCACGTGGGACAACCTGATTCCCCTGTGTCTACCCCAGCGCTTAGAACAGTGCTCGGCACATAGTAAGCGCTTAACCAATACCAACAATATTATTATTATTATTATTAAGTCACTTCACTTCTCTGGGCCTCAGTTCCCTCATCTGTCAAATGGGGCTGAAGCCCGGGAGCCCCACGTGGGGCCACCTGATGACCCTGTCTCTCCCCCAGCGCTTAGAAGGGCGCTCTGCGCAGAGAAAGCGCTTAACCAATACCAACATCATTATTATTATTATTATTACTATTAACAGATTCTATGAAAAAGGGAAAGGGAGCAGGGTGGGGGCTCCTGAGGTGACGAGGCGAAGGGGGGCGGGGCGTCCGCCGGGCGGGAAGCTCCGCCCCCTGGCGCCGCGCGCGCGCCCCCCTATTGGCCGGCCGCGCCGTGACGTCACATAGGCCGAGGTGGGCCGAGGCGCGGGCGGAGGGGCGCGGGCGGAAGGGCCACTGGGGGGCGCCGCGGCCCGCACGTCCCTCCGCGCGCTCCCCCGCCCTTAGAAAAGTAGTCCCGAACGGCGTCCGGCCCCCGCGGCCCCGCCCATCGACCCCCGACCGAGCGGCGGCGGGCCGGGGCCGCGGGAGGGGGCGGGGCCGGCAGGAAGTCCCGCCCACCGAGGAGGGGGCGGAGGGGCGGGAGCGGCGGGCGGCGGCGGCGGCGGCGGCGGCGGCGGGTCGGCGATGGCGCGGGTCGGCGGGTCGGAGGCGGGCGGCTCGGTGCTGGGGCAGGTGACGGGGGGCAGCCTGCCGTCCACGCTGCTCGCCGCCTGCCTCTTCACCCTCAGCCTGGGCTACCTGCTCCGCCGCGCCCGGGCCCGCTCAAAACCCGGCCCGGTAGGTGCCAAGCGGGGGCCCGGGGAAGCGGGGGGCCGACCGGGAGGGGGGCCGGGGGCCGGGGAGGGAGATGGGGGCGGATCGGGGGCCGGGGATGAAGATGGGGATGAAGATGGGGGTGGATCTGGGGCCGGGGATGAAGATGGGGGTGGATCTGGGGCCGGGGATGAAGATGGGGGTAGATCTGGGGCCGGGGATAAAGATGGGGGTGGATCTGGAGCCGGGGATGAAGATGGGGGTGGATCTGGGGGCGGGGATGGAGTGCGAGGTGGAACGGGGCCCGGGGATGAAGATGGGGGTGGATCTGGGGCCGGGGATAAAGATGGGGGTCGATCTGGGGCCGGGGATGAAGATGGGGGTAGATCTGGGGCCGGGGATGGAGTGCGGGGTGGATCTGGAGCCAGGGATGAAGATGGGGGTGGATCTGGGGCCGGGGATGAAGATGGGGATGAAGATAGGGGTGGATCTGGGCCCGGGGATGAAGATGGGGGTGGATCTGGGCCCGGGGATGAAGATGGGGGTGGATCTGGGGCCGGGGATAAAGATGGGGGTGGATCTGGGGCCGGGGATGAAGATGGGGGTAGATCTGGGGCCGGGGATGGAGTGCGGGGTGGATCTGGAGCCGGGGATGAAGATGGGGGTGGATCTGGGGGCGGGGATGGAGTGCGAGGTGGAACGGGGCCCGGGGATGAAGATGGGGGTGGATCTGGGGCCGGGGATGAAGATAGGGATGAAGATGGGGGTAGATCTGGGACCGGGGATGGAGTGCGGGGTGGAACAGGGGCCGGGGATGAAGATGGGGGTAGATCTGGGGCCGGGGATGGAGTGTGGGGTGGAAAGGGGGCTGGAAATGGAGATGGGGGTGGATCTGGGGCCGGGGATGGAGTGCGGGGTGGATCTGGGGCCGGGGATGGAGTGCGGGGTGGAACGGGGGCCGGGGATGGAGATGGGGGTGGATCTGGGGCCGGGGATGGAGTGCGGGGTGGAGCAGGGGACGGAGCAGGGCCCGGGCCTCGGGACCCGCCGAGGTCAGCGGGCGGCCCGCCGGGCCCGGTGGCGGGAGCGGCGGCGGCGGCGGCCCGGGCGGCGCTGGCGGCCGTGCGGCTGGCCGCGGCGGCGGCGGCCGTGGCCGTGGCGGCGGGCGCGGCGGCGGCGGCCGCGGCGGCGGGGCTGGGGGCGGCGGTGCTGCTGGCGGCGGCGGCGGCGACGGCGGCGGGGCTGGCGCTGGCGGGCCTGGGGGCCGTGGCGCTGGTGGCCCTGGTGGCCGCGACGCTGGCCGTGGGGATAGCGGCCGCGGCGCTGGCCGCGGTCGCGGCGCTGGCCGCGGCGGTCCTGGCCGTGGCGCTGGCGGCCCTGGTGCTGGCCGTGGCGCTGGCGGCCCTGGTGCTGGCCGCGGCCGTGGCGGCGACGGCGGCGGTGACGGTGGCGGTCCTGGCCGTGGCGCTGGCGGCGGCGACGGCGACGGCGGGGCCGGTCGGGGCGGCGCTGGTGGCGCTGGCGACTCTGGGGGCCGCGGCCGGGGCGCTGGCGGCCCTGGGCCTGAGGACGCCGGCGGCCGCGGGGGCCCGGCTGGCGGCCGCCTGTGACTGGATCGGAGGCGGCGGGCCGCGTCCTCCGGCCCGGCGGAGGTGACGGGGAGATGGGGCCGGCCGGGCGTCTGCCCGCCCGGTCTCTGGGAGCCCCGCGTCGGGGCGCCGGGGGTCCAGCCGGGCCGTGCGCGGCCCCTCCACCGCTCCCCGACCGCCACCCCCGGGGAGGAGCCGCCTTGCCCGGGGGCTCCGGCGGCCCGGGGCTCCCCCACCCACCGGGAGACGGGCGCGGACGCCTCGGCCCCCCCAGAGCTCCGGCCTACGCGGACGCTCTCTTCGCCACGACCGCGGGCCACCGGGGGTGTTTCTCGGCCGGCGGTGGCCCGGGCCTTCCCGGTGGGGCCGACGGAGGCCGCGGGGAGGACCCGTCCGCTCCCGAGGCTTCAACTACCATCTCCGTGTCGACGATTCCCCGGTCTCCCTCTCCGGTCCCGAACTCTCTCCTCCTCGGCCTCAGGTCCCCTCCCGCCTTCGGGACGTCTCTACTCGGACGTCCCGTTTCAAACGAAACTCGTCCCGGACAGAGTCCCTCACCTTCCCGCCCGAGCCCCGTCCTCCCCGCGATTTTCCCATCGGCGTAGACGGGCACCGCCGTCGTCCCGGTCTCACGAGCCCGTGACCTGGGCGGCGTCCCCCTCTCGTCTCCCTCCTTACACCTCTCTCTCCGCATCCGCGCGTTCGATCCGTCACCAGATCCTGTCGGGCTGGTTTTCACAACATCACTAAAATCTGCCCTTTCCTCTCCAGTCAAACTCCTACCGTGTTAATTCCACCGCTTATCCTCTCCCACTCTGATTACCGCATCAGCCTCCTAGCTGTCCTTCCCGCCTCCCGTCTGTCCCCGCTTCAGTCTGCTGCCCGGGTGGTCTTTCTACCAAACCGGTCTCTGTCTCCCCGCTGTTCAAGACCCTCTGCCTCAAACTCCTTATCGTTGGTTTTAACGGCACTCGGTCGTATCGCCCTCTCCTAAATTACTTCACGCATTTCCTTCCACGGCCCGGTCCGCACACTTCTGTGATGCCAACCTACTCTCTATACCTTGATCTCGCCTTTCTCGCTTCTGACCTACTGCCCGCGTTCTCCTTTTGGCCTGGAACTCCCTCCCCTTTCATGTCCGGCAGACAATCACCGTCCTCACCTTCAAAGCCTTATCGAAGGCACATCTCCAAGAAGCCTTCCCCCACAAAGCCCTCATTTCCTCTACTCCCTCTCCCTCTGCGTCGTATTTCTATCCTTCGTTCACCCCACCCTCGGCCCCACGGCAGTTAAGTCCGTATCCATAATGTCTTTCTATTCGTCTATCTCCCCCTCTAGACTGTAAGCTCGTTGTGGGCGGGGGACGCGTCTACCGGCCCTATTATATCCTCCCAAGCTCCTAGTACGGTGCTCTGCACGCAGTAAACCTGAAAAAATCTGATTGAGTCCTGGCGGGAGGCCGTGGGGCACCCCGGGGGAGCGGGGAGACCCAGTTGCGAGCTGTGGGGAATCGCGGTGCGAAGTCCCGGGTAGCAGGCTGCGGGGAGACCGGACGGGAGACCCGACGGAGCAATCTGCGGGTCTCGGCTGGGGCTGCTGCCGGCACCTGGTCCGGTGAGTGAGAGAGAGAGAGCGGTCGTGTCTGCCGTCATCTCCCTGCCCCTCCGCCTGCTTCCTCTGCCAACCCGTGGCCTGCAGACCTCGCAGATACCGGGTCCCGCGCGTGCCACGGTGAGCAAGGTTCTACGGTTCGGGCCCGTCAGCAGCCTCCGCCCGCCAGGTCAGAGCTGCACCGCTAATCTCCGCAACTTCTCATCTCCGGCTTCCACTGTGCCCGGTTGGCAGCTCTGGAGCCCAAGAAACTTGACGAGAGGGGACCGCGGGCCTGCTCTCCGCCAATTTGCCGCTAGTCCTTAACTCCTTTCTCCATAGCCGAAACAATGCTCCCCCCACCGCACCGTGCTGCGCTCCCGGCTTTTTCTCAGTAGGGCTCACCTGCAAGAATACTCACTTCCCACTCTGCCGCTCTTGAAATCCCAATTTAAGTCGCTCCTGTGCCTCTTTGTCCCTCAGTTCCATTTCTCACTTCTTTCGGGGTTCCTGCTCAGTGACAGTAATAAGAGTAGTAATAATAATAATTCGGTGCCGAGCCCTGTGTTAAGCACTGTAGTAGGCACCAGATATTCAGAGCAGACTCGAGGCTTGGATTGGGGGGAATCTTAAACCGAGACCCCCTTTGGTTAAATCTGAACTGTTCTTTCTCTTGCAGAAATTCCCACCTCACATCTTCTCGCCCATTCCTTTCCTTGGACACGCGGTGGCATTTGGAAGGAGCCCTATCGAATTTCTAGAAAACGCATACGAGAAGGTGAGTGTGTCCAGTGGCGGGGAGTGGACTCGTCCAGGCTTGCCCGGGGCGAGGTGGGGGCACGGAGACGCTTCAGGCGTGGGCCATCGGGGCCAGCGCCCGGTCTCGGCCGCCCGTCTCCGTCGCGGGACGCCTGGCGTCGGCGACCCACCGGAGCCGGTGGCCTCTTGCGGGCGGGCGCGCGCCCCGCGGACGATCTGTGGGCCTCTGCCAGCTGGGCGCGTCTCGCTCCCTCCCCCAGTACGGCCCCGTGTTCAGCTTCACGATGGTGGGCAAGACGTTCACGTACCTGCTGGGCAGCGACGCGGCGGCGCTGCTGTTCAACAGCAAGAACGAGGACCTAAACGCCGAGGACGTGTACAGCCGCCTCACCACGCCCGTCTTCGGGAAAGGAGTCGCCTACGACGTGCCCAACCCCGTACGTAGCTCGGCCCGGTTGGGGCTGCGCCTCCACCCCTCGCTCTCCGCAGTCCGCTCGCCACCGGCCGGGCGGCGGCACTGAGCTGAGTCGGGGCCCCTGGCTGAATGGGAGCCGCCCCCCACCCCGGCCCGGCTTCTCTGCCTTCCCCCTGCGGCCCCGTCCTCGTCTTTCGGTCCCCTGCGCTTACCGAGCACAACTCCCGGGCGCTCACGTCGAGCTCTTTCTGCGCCGTTCACTTATTTCAGGGTCTTTGTCCCCCCGAGCCAGACTGGAAGCCCCTCGAGGGCAGGGATCATCTTTTCTAACTCACATACCCTCGCCAGTGTGGCCCAGTCCAGGGCTGTGCTCACAGTCGGCTCTCAGAAAATGCTCTCGATCGATCCCTTTGTGCAGAGCGCTGCGCTGGGTGCTTGAGAGGAGAGTGCGGCAGAAGCAAAAAGAAAGAAGATGGGCTTCTAACCTGTCCTCTCCCCCGCTTTCCCATGGGAAAGCGCTCAGCTTCTGCAGAGCCAGTGGAGTCTGCCTCTAGACCAGGCAGATGGGGAGACCCAGGCGGGCGGCAGATGGCGGGCAGGGGCAGCCGTGGCACTTCCTCTTTGCCCGCTTCCTAAAAAGAAGGGCGACCGGGAGAGCCGTTGGGCCGAATAGGCCGGTCCCAGCTCCCCCGGGGAGCGAGGTGCCGCAGAAGCCACAAGTCCAGATCACAAAATCCTTTTCAGATGAGGGGACGTCTTCTCACTCCACCCCCACCCCCACCCAGGGTGCTTTCAGTGAAGAGCACGGGAGGGGCAGAGGAGGAGGGCCGCCCTTGTTCTCAGTCTCATTTGTAATCCCTCATCTGTAAAATGGGGATTAAGACTGTGAGCCCCACGTGGGACAACCTGATTCCCCTGTGTCTACCCCAGCGCTTAGAACAGTGCTCGGCACATAGTAAGCGCTTAACAAATACCAACATTATTATTTCATACGGCGAAGCCCACCCTGCCCGAACCCGTGCTCACCTGGACAAACCCTGGAGGGGCGGGGGCCCGACCCGGCGAGGTGCTCGCTCATCTCGCTTTCTCTTCAATAGGTGTTTCTGGAACAGAAGAAAATGTTGAAGACGGGGCTTAACATTACTCACTTCAAGCAGCACGTCCCTCTGATCGAGAAGGAAACGAAGGAATACTTTGCAAGTTGGGGAGAGAGTGGAGAAAAAAGTAAGTGAGGTGTTGAATGATCTGGGATCTGAGGCCATCCCAAATCGCCCTCCATTGTGAGGCCGCCCAGTGGAGGAGTGCTCCCGGGGGAGCGTTGCTCGCTCGGTGCCGGGTCACCGAGGGAGAGTCGGGGACGGAGCGGGGAGAGTCGGGGGGTGTCGGATAGCCCGGGCTGGGTCACGGGGGGAGAATCGGGGACGGAGAGGAGAGAATCAGGAGCGTTGGGCACTCTGTGCTGGGTCAGGGATGGAGAGGGGAGAGTCAGGGGTGTTGAATGATCCATGCTGGGTCACTTGGGGGGAGTCTCCTATCTTCCCCTCTCTTCGAAACCTTGGATGTCCCACCGACCCCACAGACTTAACAGGTCCATACGGAACTCCTCGTCTTCCCACCTAAACCCCGTCCTCCACCCAGACTTTCCCAACGCCGGAGACGGCAACACCATATTCCATCTCTCACAAGCCTGTAACCCTGACGTCGTCCTCGACTCATCTCTCCCGTTCAACCTGCACGTTCGGTCTGTCCCCACGTCCCGTGGGTTCCACCTTCGCAACATCTCTAGAATCCGCTCTTCTCCGTCCGAACCGCTGCCGTGCTGATCTGAGCATTTATCCTACCCCGCCTCGACTACCGAAGCAGCCTCCTCGCCGACCTCCCTACCTCCCGTCTCTTCCCGCTCCAGTCCTTACTTCCGTTTGCTGCCCGGATTGTTTTTCTCAGTAAGAGTTCAGTCCGTGCCTCCACATTCCTTAAGAACATCCAGTGGTTGCCCGCCGTCCTCCGCGTCGAACAGAAACTCCTTACCCTCGGCTTTAAAGCACGCAGTCGGCTCTCTCCTTCCTATCTTACCTTGCCGCTGCCGGTGCCTGGCACATAGTAAGCGCTTAACAAATACCAAATTATTATTACCGCTCTCCCGACCTTCAAAGCCCTCCTAAAATCACATCTCTTCCAAGAAGCCTTACTCCCTAGCCCGTCTGCTTCTCCCGTGCATCTCGACCGGTATCTTTAAGCACTTGCTATTTGTCCCACGGGACTTGGGTACCGATCTGTAATTTATTTTAAGGTCCGTCTCCCCCTCAAGAGTGTACGCCCCATATGGGCAGGGAACGTGCTGCCGACCGTATGGAACCGTACTCTTCCGAGTGCTTAATCCAGATTGTCTCTGCACATGGTAAGCACTCAGATACCATCGACCGGTTGAGAGGCAGGGTTGTTGGATGGTCCATGCTGGACCGCCGAGGTGAGAGTCAGAGTTACGTCAACCACTGTTTTAAGCACCGGGGTGGATACAAGTTAATCGGGTCGGACACAGTCCCTGCCCCATATACGTGGGGGCTCACATTCTGAGCAGGCGGGAGAACAGATATTTCATCCTCATTTTACAGATGAGGAAAAGGAGACCCAGAGCAGTTAAGTGACTTGCCCGAAGTCACACAGCAAGTTGGCAGTCCCGTCCTCCGACTCCCAGACCTGTGCTCTTTCCCTAAGGCCGCAAAGCTTCATTGGGACTCCGGGGTCGTTGGATGGTCCGTCCCGGGTCACGGGGGGAGAGTCAGGGAGGAAGAGAGGAGGGTCAGGGGTTTTGGCTGGTCCAGCTCTAGCCCTGAGGGTGGACAGGCGGGAAGGCGACCGACACATGGCTCTTTCCGGCATCTCGGTGCCTCTGTTGGAGACCGTCCTGGGCTGGGGGACCCCGGGGCTCAGTGGGGGATGTGGCAGTGACCGTAAGGACGGAGCCATCTGTTAAACGCCCACTATACACCAAGCGCCGCGCCGACCACTGGGGTGGCCCCGCAGGGGGCCGGCGTTCTAAGGGGGAGGGGAATCCCCACCTTACAGACGAGGAAACAAGCTCAGAGAAGGGAAGTGACTTGCCCGAGGTCCCAGAGGGGGACTGGAACCTCGGTCTGCTGGCTCCGAGGCTCGGGCTCCGTCCGCCAGCCCAAGCGGCTTCTCTGGGACGATTTGGACGGCTCGAAAAGGGGCGGAAGAGCCCAGCTGTCTCGTGCGGGAGTTGAGGGGCTCGGGTGGAAGCGTGTCGACCGTCAGCTTGCGCTGCTCCTCGGCAGACCTGTTCGAGGCCCTGTCCGAGCTGATCATCTTGACGGCCAGCCACTGCCTGCACGGGCGCGAGATCCGGAGCCAGCTGACCGAGAAGGTGGCCCAGCTGTACGCGGACCTGGACGGCGGCTTCAGCCACGCAGCCTGGCTCCTGCCCGGCTGGCTGCCCCTGCCCAGCTTCAGGTACCGTCGGCTCCCCGGCTGAGGCCGCCCGAGGGAGGGGCCGTCTCTTCCCGGGAAGGCAGGTGTGCGGAGCCGGGTCGGGCCCGGCCGGGGCCACCTGGGGACGGGGTCAAGAGCCGGGAGGGGTTAGGGTGCGGTCGGGCCGGGGGTCAGCCCGCTCTCTGTCCGCAGGCGCCGGGATCGAGCCCACAGGGCCATCAAGAAGATCTTCTACGAGGCCATCCAGCGGCGCAGGGAGACGCGGGAGCCAGTGGACGACATCCTGCAGACTCTCCTAGATGCCTCGTACAAGTGAGGGCCGGCCCCTCACGCTCCCCAGCCCGGGCCCCAGGCCTGGCGTTGCCTGCACGGCCGCTGGCCCCGACGAGCGTATCTCAGGCTGCCCTTGGACGGGGGAGCCTCGGGGGTCGCAGGGAGGGAGGCCCGGCAGTGCCCCGGCAGGATCCGCCCGGCGGCCCAGTCGGTCCATCAGTGGGATTTAGTGAGCGCTTATAGGGGCCAGATCACGGACCGAGTTTGGGAGAGTATAACAGAGCGGGTAGACACGATCCCTCCCTCAAAGGACTCGCTGTCTCAAGTGCAGACCGGGGAAGGGGCAGAGTGCAGGGGTCTGTCTTTCCGTCGGGGCGGTGGAAGCGGGGGTGGGATGAGTATTCCGGCGCTTCGGGGGCACCGGTCCCCGGGGCGAGGGCGCTGCAGGGGGAGGAGGGAGGGTCGCCGGGCTGCCGGGGCCGACGCGGTCAGCGTGGTCAGCGTGTGCATGTGGGTCTCCAGGGACGGCCGTCCGCTGACGGACGACGAGGTGGCGGGGATGCTCATCGGGCTGCTGCTGGCCGGCCAGCACACGTCGTCCACCACCGGCACCTGGCTGGGCTTCTTCCTGGCCAGGGACCGGCGGGTCCAGGCCCAGTGCTTCGAAGAGCAGAAGCGCGTCTGCGGGGACGACCTGCCGCCGCTCAACTTCGACCAGGTGGGGCCGCGCGGGCTGGGGCCGGGACCCTAGGGTGGGGTGGGGCACTTCGGCCCGGGCCTTGAGCGGCGCAGGTGCTTCCGTCCAGTATGGCAGAGGGTTGTCGGGGCGGGGACTTGTTCCCGCAGTTCTCCTCCCAGTCACTCCAGAGCCAGGGACGGGAAGGGGCGGGTGGCTCTGCCAGGGGCCACCAGGTGCCTACTCCAGGGCCGACACTCCCGGTCCCCAGGAGGTCCCAGTGGGGTCACGTGGGCCTGTTGGAAAGCAGTGGGGAAAGAGCCAGTGGA
This sequence comes from Ornithorhynchus anatinus, assembly GCF_004115215.2. NCBI lineage: Eukaryota > Metazoa > Chordata > Mammalia > Monotremata > Ornithorhynchidae > Ornithorhynchus > Ornithorhynchus anatinus. The sequence continues at coordinate 70,523,710 of NC_041735.1, forward strand.
AATTGAATTTGGCATTCGGGGAAGGAAGAAGGGTGGGGAAAGATAAGTTGTGGAGAAATGGGGACGGGCACAGGTGGCAAGAGTGAGTTTTGAAACTGGCAGGAGGGTTGCAGTGAATTGGGAGGTGGTAGATCTAGGGCGTCGGCAAGATTATCGGGAGCCAGAAGAGGGAGGTGGGGGTGTAGGAGGAGGAAGTTGGAAGTCTGGAATACTTGGTGTGGGCGGGTGGTCAAATTATCCTGGGGGGGGAGGTGAGGACCTTCGAGATGGACGAGGCCCGGCCGGCGTCTGCACTGCTGCCGGCGATGCTCCGCACCTCGCGGACCAGAGTGGAGGAGGCGACGCGAGCCCTTGGGTCGGACAGTGGAGCAGGACAGCGGAGGAAGGGCTGGGGAGCGAGGGAGGGGAGTGCGGTGGACGGGGCGGAAGCGAGGGTCGGATCGGTGCCCCGAGAGGGGGTGATTGGATTCCGAGACCGAACGGAGCGTTCGGGTTTGAGGGGCGTCTCGGACGGGGTGGAGAGACTGGGGGACGGGAGAGGGGGTGTGAGAGAGAGAAGGTAGGTGAGGAGGGCGTGGGGGGAGAGTGGAATTTTAGAGTCGGTGAGGTAAGAGATGATGAAATGGAGCCTTGTCCAAGGCGGTGACTGGGTGAGGTGGAACCGCGTGAGAAGGAGTGGGTGTCGGAAGGCTTGTTAGGAACATCCACGGGGACCCTGGAGTCTCTGAGGATCAGCGTAGGGACAGGAGGAGAGAAGGAATGCGAGAAAGGGAGAGAAGTGGTTCGGAAAATCGGAGGTGGGGTCGAGGGAGGGCGCTAGATGACGGCGACCCGTAATTGGAGCGGGTGGTGTGAGATTCAGAGGAGGGGAAAGAGAGGGTTAGGGGAGGTGGGGTGGGGTGAAAGTGGGACTCTTCCCCCTTTCCCCCTGAGTTTTGGAAAGTGGGAGAAAGATGAGGCCCTGTTCAGGGAGGGCCCTGGGTCAGGACAGTTCAAGGGCGAAGGGGAGTTTTGCCCACGATGGAGCCGGGGGTTCCCAGGCTACCTCTGGGTGGGGCAGGTGGGCAGGGGAGGAGCCCGGGGCCGCAGCTTCCCTCCCAGGGGTGGGCGGGCCGCACGGCCGACGTTGGATTCTACGAGGCTCTAGGAGGGAGGTGGCACGGGCGGGCGCTTAGGCCGCAGGGGAGCCGGGCCCGGCCCCGGTCTGCTGCGGGGGGGCCGTGCTTCCCCTTTCCCCGGGCCCCCGCGGGGCCCACGGGGGTGGTTTTACCGGCCAGAGGGTGCTCACCGGCTGCTTCGTGTCTGGCTTCAGCTCAAAGATCTGACGGTGCTGGATCGCTGCCTGAAAGAGACGCTGAGGCTCAGGCCGCCCATAATGACCATGATGAGGATGGCCAGGACCACCCAGGTGAGCGCCCGACCGGGGGCGCCGCCCGCCGGGCCACGGAACCCGGCCCGACCCCTTGGGGGGGGGGCGAAGGTCTTCCGCCGAGAAGCTCTGCCCGCCGGGCCGGTACCCGCAGCCGAGGGGGCTTGGGGGCCTGCGAGAGGGGGAGATGGATGCGGAGGCGGTGCAGGTGGACCAGCCAAGCCTCCCCACTGGCGTTGGGGCTCGCTGCCAATCAGCCGGGAGACCCTCGCGTCGCGGGGGGGGGGTCGGCTTCCCTGGAGCCCTGCCGGCGGCCCTCGGGGGCCGGGTCTGGTGGGTGGCCGCTGACGCGCTCTCCCCCGACCTGCCCGGATCGGCGTGGCCCCCTCCGCCGGGTGCGGCGTGATCACGGCCCAGTCCACGCCGCTGCCCGGGGCCGGAGCGCGGCATTACGCCGTCCCCTTTACTGCCGCCTCCTTCCCGGGGATTGGTCTGTGTCCCCGGTCGCCGGGGTCGACCCCCCCAACGCCCGCAAACCCACCGCCAACTCTCCCCTTCCCTCCCCTCCTCACACACACCCCTGTTCTTGCAGACGGTGGCGGGCTACACCATTCCTCCGGGCCACCAGGTCTGCGTGTCCCCCACGGTGAACCACCGGCTCAGGGACTCCTGGATCGAACGTCTGGACTTCAACCCCGACCGCTACCTCCAAGAAAACCCTGCGGCCGGCGAGAAGTTCGCCTACGTGCCCTTCGGGGCCGGTGAGTGGAGGTGTCGGGCAAGGGCAGGTGGGCCCCCGTGGTCCGGAGGCCCCGGGACCACCTGGTCGCGGCGGGGGGAGCCGGCCCCAAGGGCTTTAACGCGGCTGGGGCCGCCCAGGGGGCCTAGACGGATGCCGCCCTCTGCCTGGCGGTTGCTGGCCTGGGCGCGGGCACGGGGAGGGCGACCATCTGGGGTTGAGGCGGAGGTACCAGGGGCGGTCTGGGGCGCCGCCGTCCCCTAACGCCTCTGTTGCTGTTGCAGGTCGCCACCGCTGCATCGGAGAAAACTTCGCCTACGTGCAGATCAAGACCATCTGGTCCACCCTGCTCCGACTCTACGACTTCGAGCTCCTCGACGGCTACTTCCCCACCGTGAACTACACCACCATGATCCACACGCCCAACAACCCCGTCGTCCGCTACCGCCGCCGGCTCGCGGGCGAGGCGGGGGGCGGCGGCCGCCCTTAGGATCCGGGCTGGGCTCGGCGGGGTCGACGCGGGCTCCGCCCCGTGCCCGCGCGTCTGCTCGGGTGGCGCGCCACATCGACGGTGACGGGTTTCTGACCTAAAGGTACCCGTTTTGAAAAACCGGCGGGTTCGTTCACCACACGACCCGCCCGGTCTGGAAATCGCCGCCCGCGCCGGCACGGATCCATCCACGCCCGTGGGTAAAACGATGCAGGAATCTTTATTCAGAACTTTTGACAAAATACCCCAGAAATTCAAAACTTCTACCCTTACAAAAATAGGTCTCTCCAAGTGAGACTGTCTGTCCGCCCGCCCACCCGCCCCCACGGCCCCCACGGCCGCGGAGCCCCAAGGGCCCCTCCCTCCTTCCACCCACCTGATAAATTAATCCTTCCTTATAAGTTAATCATTTAAATTAGCATTCCACCACTCTACAGGTCATTGGCTGATGATTGTGCTTCAATATACACAAACCGCTCGTATCCACACCTTCCAGTCGGTGGCGGGGGGGGGGGGGGGGGGGGCGGGGGACGACACGGGGGGGGGGATCGGGGGGGGGGCGGCGCGGAGCGCGACGGCCACTGCCGGGGAGCCGCCACTCCCTCCCGCTCGGCCTACGTGCGGTGTCGGGCCCGGCATCTACACGTCACGGAAGCACAGATGGACGGACGGAGGCGGCACAAGCGTACGAAAGGCGACACTTCCCCGCGGGCTCCGATCCGGCCGCCGCGGGGGGAGGGCTCGGCCATCATCTCCTCCCCCCGGCGTGGACGGCGGAAGACCCTGGCGAGGGAGAGACGAGAGTCTCGGTGGGACCCGGGCGGAACCGGGCCGAGGGGCGGCCGCAACCGGCCCCGCGGGGACCGCCTAGACCGCCACGCGGCAGGGCCGAGCGAGGGCCGGGGAGGTTCAAGGGACTCTCCCGTACACGGATTCTCCCCCCCGGCCCGCGCCCCCCTCCCGGCAGGCCCCTCCCCGTGGCTCGGCATCCCGGACGTGCCCCCCGCGGGAGGGGCGGAGACGCCCGGGGCGGGGGCGGGTACCTGGCTGGGCGCTCCCGAGCCGCCTCTGCAGGGCCTCGAGCCGGCCGATGTAGTCGGTCAGCGCCCGGTCGGGATCGTAATTCTGCAGCTGGGAACAGGCTAGCGAGGCGGGGCCGAGGTCGGCGGGGAACCTGGGGAGGACCGAAGTGGCCGACGCCTCAGGTCGGGACCCGGTAGGGGGAAGAGCGGGGGGATCCGGCAGCTCCTCGGCTCACATCCACCTCCGTGCCCCTGCCCCCCCGGATCGGGGGTTGTCTGACACCGTCCTCTCCTGGTTCTCCTCCTCTCTGGCCGCTGCTCCTCCTCCGCCTCCCACCTCCTAACTGTAGGGATCCCCCGAGGCTCGGTTCTGAGTATTCCCCATCTACTCCTCCCTTGGAGGACTCGCCCGCTTCTACGGCTTCAACTACCCTGTCGACACCAGCGATGCCCCCATCTCCATCTCCAGCTCTGATCTCTCCCCCTCTGCAGTCTCACGCCTCCTCCTGGTCTTCGGGATATCTGAGAGCGCTTAACCAATATCATCATCATCATCATCATCATCGTCATCTTTATGTCCCGCCAACGCTTTGTGAACCATCTGCCCACCGATATCCTGTCTTCCCCCGACTCTCCCATCACCGTAGACAACACTGCCACCTTCCCCGTCTCACGTGACCGCAACCCTGGCATCCTCCTCCTCTCATCTCTCTGTGAACCCATGTGCTCAGTCAGAACGTCTCCAGCATCTGCCCCCTCCTCTCCAGCCAAATGATTACACCGCTGATTTAAGCATCAGTCGTACCCCACCCTGACTACTGCATCAGCCTCCTCCCCGCGACTCACAAACCTCCAGCGGTTGTCCGTTTACCTCCACGACACACGGAAACTCCTTACCCGTGTCGTAAAGGCCCGCAACCGGCTCCCTGCCACACTCAGCCTCTCTCGCCGAACTCTTTGCTCCCCCAGTACCAATTTATAGTACTCTCATCCCGTCTCTCGTCGTCAACCCCTGCTCGCGCCCTCCCTCTGCCCGGGACAACCTCCCCCTTCCTGTCTGTCCGGCCACCCCCTCCCAACTTCAACTAAAATCGCATCCCCTCCGGGACGCGTTTCCTGACTGACCTCTCGGCTTTGGGGAGCTCCCCTCCCTCGCCACCGTAGCCCTCCTGGACGGGTCTTTAAATTCTGCCGTACCCGGCCAAGAGCACGGGACCCCGCTCCGCGCAGAGTAGGCTGAGCGCTCCTCGAGGGCAGCAATCGCGTCAACTAACTACTGACCCCTTCCAGGAGGTCGGTGCAGAATCTTAAGAGCTCGGCAAACACCGCTGCTGGACGGATGGAGATCTGACCGCCGCCGGCTCTTGAACCGTATCGGCTCAGACGCGCGTGGATCTCCGACGTGATTACCGAAAGCTGGGGGAGGTACCGGAGTGAGAGGCACCGCCGCCTGGGATCCACGCGATCTCACCTGTGAGGGGAGGGCCCGGCAGAGTGAGGGCGGTCCCCATCCGCCCTGTAGCGGTACGGGGCGGCGGCGGCGGCGGCTCTCTGCTCCACCAACAGCTCCAGAAGCCCGGCCGGGGGCAGGCACGTGCGTTCCACCCCGAGCTCCGGCCACGGTCCTGGGGAGGGAACGCCGACGACCCCTGGAGTCCCGTGCCCCAGCCGGCAGGCGGACGGATAGCGGGGCGGGGGGGGGGGGGGGGGGGGCGCCCCTTCCCGTGGAAAGCTGTCTGCCCCCGCCCACCCGCCACCCGTGGAACCGGCCCTCCCGGCTGGAGACAAGCGGCCCCTCGGGAAGAAGAACGGGAGTAAGGACGGGTGATGACATCGAGCAGGCGGTCGGACTGACAGATCGCCACAGGTCCGTGCAGGAGGGTGGCGAGGGGTGGGCTGAGAGGGGAGGGGGATTGGGGCGGGGCCGTCCTTACCTGAGCCGGACCCGGGGCCGTCCCTGATGGCGACGGTGGGGCCAGATCCTGCCAGCCGTTGCCACCGGCGAACCAGGAACCGCATCCTACAGAGGAGGAGGCGGCAGGGTGGGGAGAAAGCTCAGCCAACGGCCCGGCAGCGACGTGGGGACGGACGACCGTGCCTGACGACGGCAAGGGGCACTGAAGGCTGGGGGCTGGGCGTAGGCGAGACTCCGCCGCTGCGTCTCAGCGGGTCATTCTTTCCCCAGATTCCCAGGCCCACCCCCGCCTGGGGTGCAGGGGTGAACGCCTCCCGTGTCTGGGGAGACACATACACACAGACACACACACACACACATCCTCAACACCATTCCTGGGGCGGCGACGCTATTACCTGGAGATCGCAACCGACACCCGGGCGGCCGAGCGGAACCTGGTGAGGGCCGGGGGTGGCGGCGGGCCGGGTTCCGGGGCCGCAGGGGCCGGCTGCCCCGCCATGCGGGAGATGAGGACCAGGGTGGCTTCCTCACACGCCTGGAAGCCTCCCAGGAGGAGCAGCAGGTATTTCTTCTGGTAGACCAGGGCCTTTCGGTAACCCTCGGCCCGCAGGAACCGGCTGTACATCCTCTGCGGAGAAGGACGGGCCCTGCTTGCAGCCCGCACGGTCCCCGGGGCTGCGCCCCCCCCACCCCCCTCGCACAGCCCGATGGGGTCGGGGGGAGACCGAAGCACAGTGGGGCCGATGACCGCCCCCCGGGGGCCAGGGGACGGGAGGCGGCAGGTGGAAGGTGGACACCGCCTGGTTCTCCTCCTCCATCTCCCGCCCGCCTGCCTTCCCCGCCTCTGGGGGGGCCGGTCCGCCGCCGGCCCTGAACAATTCATCCCAACGGCAGCGACCGCCGCCAGCCCGCCAGCCCTAAAGGATCGATCCCAGCTTCCCTGCCGCCACCTAGGCGGCCCGTTAGGAGTGATGACGAACTCCGTCCTGGGGGAATGGGTCTGGTGGCTCAACGGGCATTAACTCACCGTGTTGGCCTAGGAGAGAAATGGATCAAAATCCACTGAGCGGGGGCAATGGGCAGCAGGGGAAATGGCGGGATGCGGGGGAGAAAGCGGGCAATGGGGCTCACCCGGCACCCCCAGAACGAGTAGCACCTCCCTCGGATTCCCGAGACCCGGGAGCGCGAGAGAACGAGGGGGTGAGGGGCGGAAGGGCACACCCAGAGCCGAGGCCCCCACCTTCAGGACGGCGCTGTCCGGATCCAGGCCGAGGCCGAGGTCCCGCAGCAGGGTTTCGTTCCTCAGTTCCGCCTTGAGCCTGCCCAGTTCGGCCTGTGCCCGCCTCAGGGCCCGCTGCAGCGCTGCCTTCTCCCGGCTCCAGGCCTGGCGCTCACAGGCGGGAAGGGCATCGGGGCGGGCGGCGACTCCGGCCAGGTGAGGACCGCCGGGCTGTGGACGAGGGGACGTCTGCCTCTCTGCACGCCGGCTCCCCCTCCCGCCACCGGGACCCCCTCCTCCTGGGGGTCCCGCTCGGGCCGTCCCAAACCCATCCCCGCATCTCCCGGCCCAAGCGCTTTCTTCAGGTCAGTGGCAGCCGGCGGGGAGGCTCGGCCCCACCCTCCGCCCCTGGCTCTCATCTGCCACGTTCTGCGTCTGTCGGTTCCTCCTCCGCAACATCTCCGGAACCCACCCCTTCCTCTCCATCCAAATCACCACCACGCTGATCCAGGCCCTTAGCCTATCCTACCTTGATTCCTGCCTCCAGCCTCTCCCCGCTCCAGTCGATACTACACTCGATCATTTTTCTAAAAAAAAGTTCGGTCTACATCTCCCCACTTCTCGAAAACCTACCGGCGGCCGCCCCGCCGCTTCCGCGTCGAAGAAAACCCCCCTGCCGACAACTCTCAGGCACTCGGTCACCTTACCTCGCCGATCTCTCGCTACAGCTCGGCCCTCACGTTTCGCTCCTCTACTGCCAAGCTGCTAGGTACTCGGACGTTTCATTTCCCCCGCTCCCTCTCCCTTCTGAGTCTCCGAAGCACTTGGATCTGTATCCATTAAGCGCTTGCTATTCGCCCCATCCTGGGCCCGCACGAGCACTCACATATATATCCGTAATGTATTTTAATACCTCGCTCCCCCTCTAGATCGTAAGCTCCTCGCGGGCAGGGATCGTGCCTACCGACGCTGTCGTTACTGTACTCTCCCAACTGCTCAGTATAGTGCTCCGCACGCAGTAAGCAAACACTCAATACGTACCGCTGACTTTTCTCAAACATCGTTCCGCACACGTCTGTCTCCCCACTCCTCAAAACCTTCCACGGGTGGCCCATTCCTCTCCCCGTCAAGAAGAAGCCCTCCACCATCAGTTTTAATAATAATAATAATGATGGTATTTGTTAAGCACTCACTATGTGCCAGGCACTGTTCTAAGCGCCGGGGTGGATACAAGCAAATCGGGTTGGAGACAGTCCCTGTCCCACGTGGGGCTCACAATCTCAATCCCCATTTTACAGATGAAGGAACTGGGGCCCAGAGAAGTGAAGTGACTTGCCCAAGGTCACACAGCAGCCAAGTGGCGATGCCAGGATTAGAACCCATGACCTTCTGCTCCCAGGCCCGGGCCCTAACCACTACTCCATGCCGCTTTTCAGGCACTCAACCAGCTCTCTCTCCCTCACAGCTTATCCTCTCTCCTTCCACCACATCCCGGCTGGCACTCGATTCACTGGCTACACCTCGGTCTCGTCACCGCCGTCACCGCCCACCCCTTCGCTCGCATCCTCCCTCCTGCCCGGAATTCCTCCCCGTCCCCTACCTGGCAAGCGCCCACTCTCCCCATCTGCGAGGCCCATCTGAAAGCCCATCCCCTCCGGGAGGCCTCCCCGGATTCATCTGTCGCCTCCCCACCCCGTGGTCCTCCGTCTGCCACCTGGGCACGCTTGCTCCTCCAACCTGAGCGCTTCCGTCCTCGCGACTTCCCGCAGCGCTTGGAGAAACTCCTTCCATACCCCCTTACCCGAGCGCTAACAGGTGGGCGTCTCCCCTTCCCCTTCACCCTCCTATCGCTAAATGATTATGCCACCTGCCTCCCCTGGCAGTAAAAGCTGCTCTCGGAGGGCTGCGAGCCCAGCCCGGAACCTGTCGAGTAGAGCCAGATCACCCCCTTAAACTGGGGTTTAAGGCAAGGCAAAGGAGACCCGGCGGGGGGAGTGAAGGGGGGGAGCACCGCCACCTGGGCTGGAAGTCCCACCTGCTCCCGACTCGAGTACGTGAGAGCACGCCGCGGGGCTGGAGAGAAGGAGAGAGGGGGACAGAGAGAGGAGGGCTACCGGGTGAGCGAGGGGGTCTGCAGAGGACACCTTGGGACTCCCAAGCTGCCACGTCCCAGTGCTAGGAAGAAGCCAGGACCCCGGGCCTGTTGGAAAACCAGACCGCCAGAGGCCCCGAGGAAAGACTCACGTCGTCGTCGCCGCCCCAGGATCCTCTCTGCCGATACCATCTGACCTCCTCCTCCAGCTTCAGGATGGCGTGGCGCAAGTCGTTCTTCTCGGCGGTCAGCCGGCTGACGTGCCCGGTCAGCTCCGCGCTCTGTCTCAGCAGCCTCTCCGTCAGCGCCGACCCCGGGCCGCCCGGGGTCCCCGCGGGGAGCTGGAAAGGAGACCGCCGTCACAAAACCCGGCCGCCCCAGTTCACACGGCGGTGGGGGAGACGGGGGTCGGAGACGGTGACAGAGGGAGAGGAAGGAGACCGCGGTAGCGAGGCCCCAGCTCGTCAGAATCCCTTTACAGGGGGCTCTGCCCTGGGAAGAGTCCCCACGGCGGAAGGGACGGGAAAACTCGGGGAGCACCCTACTTCCCGCGGCCCCCAAGCTAGAGGGTTGGCTGGCCCGCCCCGCCCCCGGCCAAGAAGCAGCTGGGATGGAGGCGGCGGGGCACAGGGGCTCGCCCTTCCACCTTTTTCCCTCAAAGTTTTCCTCTGAGCTTACACATCTCCTCCAAGAGGCCTTCCCTGATTAAGCCCCCTTTTCCCCAGCTCACTCTCCCTTCTGTGTCATCTAGGCATTTGACTCTGTGACCTCTGGGCATTTGATATTTACCCCACCCCGAGCCCCAGAGCACTTACGTATGTATCTTTAAATCGCGTGTTAGAAATTATTCATTTACATTAATACCCGTCTCCCCCAAAGACCGTAAGCTCGTTACGGGCAGGGAACACGCCTGCTAATTCTGTTGCACCGTACTCTCCCAAGCGCTCGGTACAGTGTTCCGCACATGGTAAGCGCTCAATAAATACCAGTGACCGACTGATCCAAGCTGCAGACCCGAGCCGACCCCATCGCTCCCCCGCCACAGATCCCTATGGCACCGGGAGCCGGGTGGGAAAGTTTTGGGCCGGATCCCCGAGGCCGAACTTCAACAGCCGTGGGCAGGGCGGGCAAGGAGGGCAAACAGGCCGACCGGGAGCTCTATCTGGGGGTTCGGTCAGCCCACTGCCCTTCTCGCCCATCCCCTCCAGGCGGGTCCCGGCTTTCTCGGGGCCCCAGAGGGACCGAGCCTGGCCCGGCAGCCCCACGGCCCCCCCGCCCCAGGACGAGCTTCACCTCCTCCCCGGGCTGCGCAGGCCCGGGCCACTTCAGCAGTCGGAAGATGACGCCGTCGACGTCTCTCTGCAGCCAGGCAAAATCCTCGTCGTCCTCCGTGTCGAAGGGCAGCCTGAGGGGACATAAACAGGAATTAATCAATCACGTTTATTGAGTGCTTATTATCTGCAGGGCACTGTATTAAGCGCTAGGGAGAGGACGGTATACCGATATAATGGACACATTAGCTGCCTACAGTGAGTTTACAGTCCAGAGGGGGGGAGACACGATGATAAATACATAAATTACAGGTACGGACATACGTGTTGTGGGACCGGGATGGGGGGGATGAATAAAGACAATAAATCAGGGCGACACAGAAGGGAGTGGAAGAAACGGAAAAAGACTTAGGGAAGGCTTTTTGGAGGAGATGGGCTTTCAATAAGGCTTTGGAAGTGGGGAAAGAGTAATTATCTGTTGGATATGAAGAGGGAGGGCGTCGCGGGATGTGGGCAAGAGGTCTGCGGCCAGACAGATGAGAAGCCGGTGGGGGATTCCTCTACCCCTTCTCCTCCAATCCGCCGGGCGCTCCCCTACCCTTGTCCCACCACTTCCTCCTCTGGTCCACTGGGTCCTTCCCTGTCGCCGTGCCTCCTCCTTTGAACTGTACGGGAACGGGCCACACCCCCAACACCCCCCGGCCCACAGAGATGTGACGAGAATTGGGCTGGGAGTTGAGAGGGCTGAGGGATGGGGGAAACCTGACCTGCTGGAGGCTTTCTGAGCCAGGCGTTCGAGCCGCGAAGCCACGTGCTGCAGGGTCTGCTGCACCGGCCCCCGACACTCTCCGGCCCCGCCATCTTCCCCGTTGACGCCCACCCTGTCCGTCTTCTGCTGGAGCACCCAGTTCCTCGTTCTGTCGCTGGGGAGGTCCCAGGGAGCCTGAGGAGAGGGGGCCCGGTCACACGGAGGCGCCGGCGGAACCGCCGTGATTCCCCCCCACGCTGACCCGTGAACTCTCTCCCCGCTCCCTGTAAGGTGTTCTCCTCATCCCCCATGCCCTCCCCAGCCTACCCATCCCACTTTGAACGGGCTCCAGCCTGTTCATCAGCTGTCATCCTGATACAGTTAAGTGACGGTATCTTAATATCTTGGCACTTAATATGTGCCGAGCGCTGTACTAACCGCTGGGGTAGTTTCAAGATTATCAGGGTGGACACGGTCCCCGTCCCACATGGGGCTCACAGTAGAAGTGGGAGAGAGAACAGGCATGGAATCGCCGATTTTCAGATGAAGAAACTGAGACCCAGAGGAGCGAAGTGACTTGCCCAAAGTCACACAGCTGGCGAGCGGCAGAGGCATCAGGATTAGAACCCAGATTCCCCTTCCAGGCCGGGGCTCTTTCTGTTGGGCCACGCTGCTTCCTGACACGTCTGGGCTCCCCGCCCCTGCTCCCACAATTGGGAACAAAGCCGGTCTGTCTGTGGGTCCACCTCCCCCGAGGCTGTGAGCTCCCTGAGGACAGGGACAATGCGTCCGGCTGATGGGCTCTCCCTGGCGCTCGGGACGGGCGCTTACTGACGGGAGGGCGGGCAGACGGGGGAAATCCCTCGGCGCCCTGACCGTGCCGGCGGCAAGAATTCCTTTCCTTGAAAAACGACCCAGCGGTGGGTGGTTTCCAGCCGCCAGGGCCGGGATACCTACACGCTGCGGCCCGGTGACTTCACCCAGGCCCCCAAGGGAATGTTCCGAACGGCCGTGCTACGCGCAGGGTACCAGGCCGGGCGCCGACCTCGGGCGGGGCACCGTGCCAAGCTCCCACTGTGCACACAGCCCCACCCTGGCCGACTGCCACGGGCAGAGGCCCCGCCCCTGCCGACCCACCGATGTCGACGTCGCCTCCGGGTGGACCGGCGGAGGCGGGGAGGGATAGGCCGGAGAGCGGACGCTGACGCAGACCCACCTGCTCTTCGCTGAGCATCGGGTCAGGGGCTCGCCCGGCCCCCCCCTTCCCTTCTCGGGCTCGCAGCTGGTTCCGCAGGTCCTGCACGATTCCCTGCGACCGGCGGCACTCGCGCTCTAGGCTGCGCACCTGCTGGGTCCTCCCGTCCAGCTGCGCCTGCAGCTCTTCCAGTCGGGCCTGCGACGCCTGCAGCCGCTGCCGCCCCTGCGCCTGGGCCTCCTGGGCGGCCCGCAGGGCGGCCCCCTGTGCCTGGCGCTCCCGCTCCAGCTGCTGCCCGGCCCGCAGAGACTCCAGCCTGGACGCCTCCGCCTCCCGCACCAGCTCCGCCAGCCGCCGCTGCTGCTCCTGCACCTGCCTCCGCAGCTCGGCCGCCGCCTCTTCCGCCGCCTCCCCGTCCCGGGCCGGCGGCGGGGCGTGCGTGCCGCCCTGCTCCGCCACCGCGCTCCCCTCGGGCTCCCGGGCCTTCTCCGAGTCCAGGAGCCGCTGGAGCTCGGCACTCCAGCCCCGCTCCGCGGACAGCTGGGCGGCGTGCAGGGTTTCCCGCGACTCCGTCTTCTCCCGCAGGTCGCTCAGCTGCTGCCGCTGCTGGGCGACGAGACGGCTCAGCTCAACGTTCCTCTGCGCCTGGTCCTCAAGCGACAGCCGCAGGTCCTGGCGGAAGACCGCAACGGGGTCAGCTCGGGCGAGTCCCGGGACAGGTGGGGGCCGAGCCCGCTCCGGGCGGCGGTGGAGAGCCCCAGGGAGCCACCCACCCGCCCGCCCGCCCGTCCCTGCTCAGACTGGACTGCGACCCCCGACACTTGCAGGGCTGGAGGAAGCGCAGCCTCCCACGGGGTGGAGGATGCCAGGACACACGAAAACATCAAGGGCACGAGGGGCACATGAGGACACGAGAGAATCTGCTGAGGGGTCTGCAAAGGCACCAGAGAACACGCCAGGGCACACAAGAACCCATAAGGGACCGTGAACTGTGCGGGGTTCCTCAAGAACAATAATAATAATGATGGTATTTGTTAAGCGTTTACTATGTGCAAAGCACTGTTCAAAGCGCTGGGGGGGGATACGAAGTGATCGTGTTGTCCCACGTGGGGCTCCCGGTCTTAATCCCCATTTTACAGACGCAGTAACTTAGGCACAGAGAAGTTAAGTGATCTGCCCAAAGTCACAGAGCTGACAAGTGGCGGAGCCGGGATTAGAACCCAGGACCTCTGACTCCCAAGCCCGGCCTCTTTCCACTGAGTCACGTTGCCTCCCATAACACACAAACCTTCACGAGGTCAGTCGGGATACCGCAGGAACCCCACTGGGACACGCAGGGACGCCCGCAGACACACGGGGGACCCGTGGAGGATACCATCCCAACTCCCGCTGGGACGACCCGGCTCCGGGGTCGGCCCCCGAACCCCTCGGCCCGTGCTCTGTGCCAACCGAAAAGTACCTCCAGTTCTTCTCTGCCCCTGTCCTGGCTGCGAGCCGCCTGGGCCTCGGCCTTCTCCAGGGCCCACCGCAGCTCCCGGCCCTTCCTCTGCTCGGCGGCCAACGAATCGTTCGCCGCGTCCACCTCGTCCTTCTTCCCTCGGAGCTCCGCCCTGGAAACAGAGAGTTGGGCCGCTCGGGGGCGCTGCCCTGGCCCAGCTCACCGGGGAAGATACCAGGTTTGGGCCGGAGGGTCCGCGGGGCGAGCGGGCCGGGAGTGGGGAGGGAGCCGGGGCCGGGCTAGCCAGGGCGTGGCGGGGGTGCCGAGGACCCGGCCTCAGAGGGGGCAGGAGGAGGGGGAAGAGCCCAACGCGACGGCGGCATCGCGTCCCCGGTTCTGGGGCAGCGGGCCTCTGCCGGGGCGGCGTTCCACGTGTCGGATCCACCGGGAGAGCCGCCTCCCACCGTTGCCCGCCATCCTCGACCCAGGTCAAGCCGACGGCGCGCCCGTAAAGACAGAGGCCGGGGACCAGGCCCCCGAGGGAGCAGAGTACCCTCCCAGGCACCTTCTACAGTGCCCTGCACTAAGTGAGCGCTCGATAAATATCGCCGACGGAGCGGTCGCCGGAGAAGACTCCTCCTGAGGTTCGACCGCCCCCGAGAGGAGCCGTCCAGGCTGGTGGGACTGGGGTTCCTCTCTTATCTGCATTCTTCTCCCTCTCCGCCACCAGCCCGAGGCCTTCTCGTGGTGAGTTTTCCCTGCGGGGGCCGTGGGACCCAGCCCCGGGACCGCGGGGTCAGGGGTGAGGGGTGAGGGAGATGGGACATCTAGGCAGGACTAGGCCGAGGGATCCCCTCCGCGCGCACCTGAGGGCCTCCAGCTCCTGAGCCTGCCGGTGTCGGGCCTGCAGGGCCGCGGCCAGCTCCAGCCGAACCTGCGCGAGCTGGCTCTTCAGCTCGGCGACGTCCACCCTCTCCCATGGCGCACCCGCTCCGGCCTCCCCACATCCTCCAGGCGACCCTACGGAAACGGAGGTGCCGGCGGCCCCTGAAACGTGACCGCGGCCAACGCCCCGGCCCGCTGCTCGGGCCGCAGCGAAACGCCCATCCCGGACTCGCCTGCCGGGTGAGCCCGGGCAGGCTTGTGCAGCGCGCCAGCTGGGGGCCGGGGGAACCGGGACGCCCCCGGGTCGGGGGAGAACGGGCTGGAGCACTGACAGGGACCCGGGGAGGAGTATTCTCCCAACGGCGAGGGGCCAGCAGCTCAGGCATCTGGAGAAATGGTCGTCGTGTGGTGGCAGGAGTTACCCCAGTGGGGTTAGGGGAACAGGATGAAGCCGGAAGATATGGCGCCAATGGTGGCCCCAGTGCTGCCGTTTCCAGTTCCTGGGGCGTCTGGGGCCGGCGGGAGAGTCACGGGGTGGGGGCTCGCGGGGTACCACGTCACCTACATCATTCAAACCGAAGTCCCTAGGGCCCCCGGATCCAGAGATCACGTGGGTGATCTGAACCAGACCGAAGCGGTCACCGGACGGCCTGCCCGCTGACGGAGCTCCGGGGCCACCGCACGTGGGGCCCCGGAGGCGGGGCGGGAGGGTCGGAAACCACGGGGGACGAGGGGCCCGGGCTTCCCGGGTCACGCGTGGCACCCACCGGGCCTCGGGAGACCACTTCCGGCGTCCCTCTCCGCGGTCCGGCCGCTCCGGCCCGTCTGATCCCGGAGACTGCGGACTTCCATCAGCAGACTCCTGCGGTCGGCAGCCAGGAGCCCGTCCAGAGCGGCTGCCTGCACCCGGCCCTGACGGGGAGCACGGTACGGTCACCGTCACGAGCTGGAGTAAGGGCACGGCGGGCGAAGCGAGGGCACCGCAGGCCGGCTGGGGTCCGGAGGTCCAGCCGGCCCGGGAAGGAGGGCCCGCCTGTCCGTACCTGCTCTTGCAGCCTCCGCTCCAGCTGGTCCAGCGACCCCCGGGCATCCTCGGCCCCTCGGACCGCCAGCTCCGTCCGCAGGGCCGCGAGCAGCAGCCCCCATTCCTGGAGAAAGGTGTCTTGGAGGGCTCTGAGCAGCTCGCTCCTCCAGTCTGGCGCGCTCGCTGGAGCCTGGGGGCTCTCGCGCACCTGTGAGGGGGCAGACGAGGAAGCCCCGGGTCTCAGCGGGGGGGGGGGGCGGTCCGCCCGCCCCAGCCCGCAAGAGTGGCGGGGGCAACACGGGAGCCATCCTGCACCCAGGCCGGGTGACCCAGGCGGCTTGAGGAGTCAGCGTGAAGGTGGGGAGGAAGGGGGGTACCTCAAGGGGCTCAGGTTCTCGCATGGTGGCGATGAGAGCCCGCAGGGAGGAGATGGTGCTGAGATAGGCGTCCCGTTCCTCCCGCCAGGGCCCGGGGGCCCGCTCCGCGGCCGGAGGGTCGGTGTCCGGGAAGGGGGGCTCCGTGAGCGAGAGGACGTGGACGCCCTCCTCGTGGACCGCCCTCAGCAGCCCCTACGAACACGGTAAAAGCCCAGGCGTCAGGCCCGGCAGCAGCTCCCCGGGGTTCACGGCCCTCCTCCCCACCCATGCCTTAATCTGGCCCCTCTCCCCCACGGGCCGGCCCCCCGCTCCCACTCGCTCCCACACAGACCAGCCTCCACCTCCCACCCACTCCCCCGCAGCCCAATCCCCTGCTCCCAGCCACTCCCACACACAGACCGGCCCCCCGGGTCCCATCCACGCCCACAGAGACCGGCCCCCAGTTCCTGGCCCTCCCCGTCGGGGCCACCGCCTCCTCAAAAAGCAGCAGAATGAGAGAGAGAGAGAAAGAAAGCAGAGGGGGTGGAAGCGATCTCCATCTGGGGAACCACGGCCAGGCCCATTTCTGGCAAACCTCACGGAGGCCGGCCCAACGATCCCGACAAGCCCACGATTCCCTCCAGCGGAGGACGAGGAGGTGCAGCCCCAGTTCTCGGGGAGCGGGGCCACGGCGGGTTCCGCCGAGCGCCGACGTTGCCGCGACTGCTGCAACCCGACGACTTTCTAACCTTTATCTTCTTCGGAAAAGAGTCCGCCGAGCCGTCGGCTTCTTCTCCCGGGCCTTCCGAGGCGGTATCGAATCCCTGACTCTGAGCGAGACAGATTCCTCGACTCCAGTCCGACCCAGAATCTAGAAGGAAAGTCGCTTTTACTCTCCTGAAAGAGATGCAAACTTCCGCTTTCGAACCAACCCGGCCCCAGAGACAGCCCTCCGGATGGAAGAGGTGAGAGACGAGACGGTGGCCCCCTCCCCCCCCGCGGAGACTTACCACTGGAGCCCGGTCCTCTGGTCTGGGAAGAGTCGGACGGGGCCACCCCAGGAACCGATACTCCCTAGAGGGGACGGGAAAACAAACCCTTCCGAACCAGGTCCGCACAGCAACCGAAGTAATAACCACGGTGGCGTCTGTCGAGCAGCTACCGGCTGACAAGCGCTGCGTTAAGCGCCGGGGTAGATACGAAACCCTCGGATGGGATAGAGTCCCTGGGAGTCAGAGGAGGACCTGGGCTCTAATCCAGGTTCCACCACTTATCTGCTCTGTGATCTCTGGTTAGTCACTTCGCTCTGCTGTGATCAGTTCCCTCGTCTGCAAAATGGGATTTCAATCCTTGGTCTCCCTCCTACTTAGACTGTGAGCCCCATGTGGGACTTATCTTGTATTTACCCTAGGACCTAGTACAGTGCTCAACACATAGTAAGCGCTTAACAATTATTATTACTATGGGGCTCCCAGGCTACGGGGGAGGGAGAAAACAGATATTTCATCTCCATGTTGCAGAAGAGGAAACCGAGGCTCAGAGAAGTCAAGTGATTTGCCCAAGGTCACGTGGCAGGTGGTCACTGGCAGAAGCAGCTTGGCTCAGTGGAAAGAGCATGGGCTTGGGAGTCAGAGGTCATGGGTTCTAATTCCGCTCCACCACTTGGCAGCTGTGTGGTTTTGGGTAAGTCACTTCACTTCTCTGTGCCTCAGTTCCCTCATCTGTAAAATGGGAATTAAGACTGTGAGCCCCACGTGGGACAACCTGATCACCTTGTATCCCCCCACCGGCGCTCAGAACAGTGCTTTGCACATAGTAAGCGCTTAACAAATACTATCATTATTATCAAGTCTACCAACTCTGTTGTATTATCTTCTCCTGAGCGCTTAGCCCAGTGCTCGGCACCGAGTGAGCACTCGATTAATACCACTGGTTAATCGGCGGACGGAGCCAGGATCAAAACCCAGGTATCCCGACTTCCAACCCCATGCTCTACCCACTAGGCCGTGCCGCTTCTCCCCACCTCGCCTGGCAACATCACCAAGTTCCAGTGAGAACTGTCCCTTCTATGCTCCTCACTGGCCCTCAGGGTTGGTGTGCTGCCAGCGGCAGTAAATCTACCCAACTCATGGGACAGTCTCGGAAGATACAAAACAATTAGAACGTAAATCTCCCAAAGGACAAGAGGTACTCTGTAGAAACCTGGTAGAAAGTTCACTCCCCCAACTCACCGGCACCTTCCCCCGAATCACCAAATCCCTAAGAGGAAAGGGGATTCCCCCGATACCTGAGGGGAGCAGCTGCAAATACCAAGGAAACTACTGAGAGGTCCCCTCCTCCAGGAGGCCTTCCCAGACTGAGCCCTCCCTTCCACTCTGCCCCTCCTCATCGCCCCGACTCCCTCCCTCCGCTCTACCCCTTGCCCTCCCCACAGCACTTGTGCATACTTCCGTGTATTATTTACAACTCTATTTTATTAATTACGTGTATATATCTCTGATTCTATTTATCTGTTTTGATGGTATCGATGCCTACTTGTTTTGTTTTGCCGTCTCCCCCTTTTAGACCATGAGTCTGTTGTCGGGCAGGGACTGTCTCTATCCGTTGCCGTATTGTATATTTCAAGTGCTTAGTACGATGCGCTGCACACGATGAGTGCTCAATAAATACGACTGAATGAACGAATGAACGGTTTCACCCCGTATGTGATTAAAAAAAGCAGCAATCGTGCTGTAAGCATGTGGAATTGGTTGCGGCAGAAAATTAAACAGGCTGAAAACGACAGCGGATTCAAGAAGAGCGGCCCCAAATCACTGAGACAAAGTGAGTGATGAAGAGGGGAGAGTCAGGGGTGTTGGATGTTGGTCCGTGTTGGGTCACTGGGGGAGAATGAGAGGTGCAGGAGGGTCAGTGCTGGGTCACCGGGGGAGAATCACAGGTGTTGGCTGGTCAGTGCTGGGTCACCAGGGGGCAGTTAGTGATGGGGGGGGGGGGGGGGGGGAGACAGGGGTACTTATGGATCCATCTCTGACCATGAGGGTGGGTGTCTAGAAGGGCAATCAGAACCCTGTTTCTCAATGTACCCTGTGGCAATCAATCAAAACCAATGCTGGGCTGGGTGATGGCTAGTCTGAGCCACCATGGCATGACTTGGGTCTTATTGAAGGCACATCTCCTCGCAGAAGCCTTCCCTGACTAAGCCCTCTTTTCCTTTCCTTCCACTCCCTTCTGCGTTGCCCTGACTTGCTCCCTTTATTCATTCCCCCTCCCGGGCCCACAGCGCTTATGTATATACCTGTGATTGATTGACTTATATTAATGTCTGTCTCCCCCTCTAGACTGTAAGCTCACTGCGGGCAGGGAACGCGTCTCTATATTGTTCCGTCGCCCTCTCCCCAACGCTCAGTACGGCAACTAAGATTGAATGAACAAGTGAATAACGCGACGGAAGGGCCTCTGAGTCCGTTCCCAAGCCACCGGCGGTGACAAACCTCTTTAACTTTCAGCCACTCTCCCAGCACCCTCAGGTTGGCGCACTCCTCCGTCAGCAGCTGAACGGTGCTCGTGCGCTCCTTTTCCGACACCTGAATTTCCGCGCCGGGCCTCGCCTCCAGGCCCGGGGATTGGGCCGCGGGCTCCTGGCCATTGGCAGCGGGTCCTGACGGTGAGTGGTCAAGACGGGGCGTGGGGCTCCGACGGCCGTCCAGGGCAGCCGGCTCTTCCTCCCGCCTCAGGGCGCCCGCGAGCTTCTCCTCCGCACCCGCGAGGCGGCCCCGGGCCTGCTCCAGCTCCTCCTGCAGGGTGGCTGCCTGGGACTCTCTCCCCTGTGAAGCCAAGGTGGAAAAGCTGAGGCTCCCGCCCCAATTTGCCGGGCCGCTCAATCCGGGCCCTCCGATAGGAGGCGGAGGCCCTCCCGACTCCCCTAATCTGCCCACGCACTGGGAACGACTCCCCCGGAAAACCCATTCATTCATTCATTCATTCAATAGTATTTATTGAGCGCTTACTATGTGCAGAGCACCGTACTAAGCGCTTGGAATGAACAAGTCGGCAACAGATAGAGACAGTCCCTGCCGTTTGACGGGCTTACGGTCTAATCGGGGGGAGACGGACAGACAAGAACAATGGCAATAAACAGAGTCAAGACCCGCACTCACTCTGCCACACCACGAGTCGGTGGTGGGTGCCCACTGCCCCTCTGGCCTCGGTGCCACGGGCAGGTGGGAGTAGATGGGTCTGCGCTTGTCTCAGTTGGGTCCTCATTTGTCTTAGTTGCCACACCTCACCTGATCCCTCCCTGTCCCGCTTCACCCTTATCCCATTCCACCTCATCCCCTCCCCACCCTGCCTCCTGCTCCCCCGTCCTCACACCGGTCCCGGCCACCCAGTTAATAACGGGCCCGGGGGGCCAGGCAAGCAGTCAGCATGAAGATGGGCAGAAGAGGCAGGCTCCAGACCCTCACCACGAGTTCTTCCTGGAGCTTTTCCACCTGGTGCCTGGAGCTGGTCAGTTGCTCTCTGGCAGCCATGAGCTCGGCACGAGTCAGGACCAGCTCGGCCACCAACTCGCTTGCTCTATTCCCTTGAGCTTCCTCGATGTGGCCCTGGACGACGGGAAGAGGAGGATTCGTCGGGAAACACACGCCCGTTAACCCAGACCCACAACCGCTAACGCTGACCCACCTGGAACCCGGCTACCATATTGTCCACACTCGGATGGTAGAACACGCTACGTGACAAACGTGACTCGTATTCGGATAAACGCCCCCGACCCCGCCAACCACTGAGAGTGCTCCACAAGGAGTAGGGAGAAACACCCCCCCCCCCCACCCACCCCACACACCAACATGAACTACATCCACGGCCCATACACACGGTCACACACACATACATGGGAAAAACATCCTTGGACCACACACATGGTGTCACACACACACACGCCCACACGAGGGCCAGTAAACATCAACCCGGAGCTCGTTCCGGCCGCCGCGGACCCAGGAAGGGGGTCCGCG
The DNA here is from genome assembly GCF_004115215.2 of Ornithorhynchus anatinus. Classification (NCBI taxonomy): domain Eukaryota; kingdom Metazoa; phylum Chordata; class Mammalia; order Monotremata; family Ornithorhynchidae; genus Ornithorhynchus; species Ornithorhynchus anatinus. The sequence continues at coordinate 70,544,485 of NC_041735.1, forward strand.
GGGAGAAACGGGAGCTGTGGACACGAGCTCGGAGAAAGCGGCCGACAGAAGGTGCGGCAGAGGAGCCAGCGGGCAGGGGCGGGCCCGAGCCGCGGCCCACGCAGACCCACCTTGGGGCCTCCTGCAGTCCCCTGACGAGGCCCTTGTCCGTCCTCCGCCCCTACGCCATCCCCCGCGCTCTGCGCCGGGCGAGTCTTCAGCTCCTGCAGATCTGCTTCCTTCTCGGGAGCGCTCCTCTTTGCAATTCCCACCTGCTCCTTTTCCAGGAGCAAGCGGGACTGCGCGTCGGCCAGCTGACCCTCCGGCTCGGCGAGCCTCAGGGTCAACGCGCCGAGACTGGAGACGGTCTCCCCAGCTGGACCCGAGAGGGACCCAGGCAGCCCCAGGGCCACCCGCTGGAGGTCTGCGGGCTCCGGAGCAGGCCGGGGCGGCGCCTGGCTCTCGGCATCCACTCTCTGCCCCAGCGCCTCCGGGAGGCTCGAGGTCGTCTCGGCCGGGGCCTGCTCGCCTGTGCCCTTCAGCTGGGAGTGAGTCCAACCCGGCGCCGGAGCTTCTGGCCGCTCTTCGGCGAGGGCTTGGGGGCCCCGGCTCACGAGGCCCTCAGAATGTCCCCGCTGGAGCCCGGACGGGCTTCCCGCTGCACCTCTCCCTTGCGGCCCCACGCCGGAGATCTCCGGACCACTCGCCGGGGCTCTGGGTTCCTGCTCCCGCTGCGCCTCCCCGGCCCAGGGCCCCGGACCAGAGACGACCACCTCCTTGGCCGGAGCTTGCCCCCGGGGCTCCAGGGCCACCGTGTCAGCGGCTCCCGTGGCCACGGCCTCGGTGTCCCCCGCCAGAGCGGCTTCTAGCTGTCGCTTCAGGCTGTCCGCACCCCCCGGGGGGAGGGCCCCGCCGACAGGCTCCTTCTGGTCCAAGCCTGCCAGTTCCTGCTGCAGTTTCTCAATCACGTCGTTCAACTGTTCCACCTCCTCCTGGCTCCTCTTCTTTACCCATTCCCGGTCGCTCTTCAAGCGTTCCACCTGCGCCTCTAGCTCCCGGAGCAGTTCATTCTTCTCTTCAATAACCTGCACGATGGGAAAAAAGGAAAGGGAAATGGCTAAACACGGATCGGAACCCAGAAGACGGCTAACTAGGAGGGCCGGAGAAATCAGTCCAACGAGTGGCCGCCTTAAATGGCGACTGCCGGGGTCTAAGTCACTTGCCAAAGCTGTGGCAAAAGGAGAAGTCGACCGAGGGAAGGGACGGAAGGGAACGTGCCCTTGCCGACCTGGGTCGCGCTCGCCCCAGCGCCCCGCTCGGTATGCTCCCCCGCTGCCGGAGGGGGCTTGGGAAATACGACGGCTGCTCCAGCTTTGGCCTCGCGGAGAGGCGAGCGTCCGGGAAAGGGAACGCAAGGCCCGGAGCGTGGCTCACGGGCTGGAAATGAAGAGCGTAAGAAGAGAGAAAGCGGGGGAGAGTGGCGCCCCCCGCTGCAGACCAGGGGAAGAGGGATGGGGGGACGGGGCCGGTGGGTTGGAGGGGACTGGTCCAGAATAATAATAATTATAATTATGGCACAAAGTAAGCCAGGCGCTGTTCTAAGCACTGAGGTGAATACACGGCAACTGGGTCGTACACAGTCCCTTGTCCCACAGGGGACTCGGTCTCAATCCCCATTTTACAGATGAGGTAATTGAGGCCCAGAGAAGCGAGGCGGCTTGTCCACGGTCACACATCAGACAAGCGGAGGAGCCAGGATTAGAGCCCGTGACCTTCTGTCTCCCAGGCCCGGGCTCCACCCACTGCACCACGCAAGAGAAGAGCAGCGTCCTGGCTCTAGTCCAGGCCCCCAGCAGGGTGGGGACTCCGCTCAAGACCATCGAGCTGCCCAAGGCCGGGGCCGAGGCCGGGGCCGGGGCTCCCTGCGAATCCTCTGCCGTCCATCTCAGGGCCCGGGCGACGCTCAGCTCACGAGAATCCAACGGCCCACACCCAGACTAGCCACCCAGACCCCCAGACAGGGGGCCCACCCAACTGAATGAAGCCTGCCCCCAACCCAGGGCTCCCCAGAGTCCCGTATTCCCACCTCCTACTCTTCCCCTCAATGCCTCTTCCCAATCCCACCCCCCAAGTAGGGAATTCCCAGGGGGCCGGGGGGGGGGGGGGGGGACGACACCCAGTCTAGCTGCTTGCAGAGGAAGAGGAGAGGGGCAGAGTCGGGGGAAAAGTCACCCTTTCCTGACAACCAATGCTCCCACCCACCCTTGGGAGGGCCCCAGCCACGGCAGCCCCCCATCTCCAGCCCCACGACTCGCCATTACCACCTACTTGAGGAAGGGGCACTGGAGCCACTCCGACACCCCGGTCCCCCACTCTGGCATCCCCGAATCCTTAAAAAGGGGCGGCAAAAATAAAGCCCTCAATTTTTTAAACAACTAAAAAAATTTTCAACTCCACCTAACTCCAATTACAAATAAAATAAGCAGTCTGTCAGAAATTTTCAGGTTTTAGAGCCTGCAGTTCTCCCCCAGAGCTGATTTAGTGGGGAGCAGTGTCCAGTAGAGGGCGCTGGGGGGCGGGAGGGGTGGAAGCACTAACCGTCCCCGGCCACCAAAGGAGACTGAGACGGGCACGGGTTGTCGGCCCGCTAGAGAAGCAGCGCGGCTCAGCGGAGAGAGGCCGGGCTTGGGAGTCAGAGGTCGTGGGTTCTAATCCCGGCTCTGCCGCGTGTCAGCTGTGTGACTCTGGAAAAGTCACTTCACTTCTCTGGGCCTCAGTGACCTCATCTGCAAAATGGGGATGAAGACCGTGAGCCCCACGTGGGACAACCCGATCACCTTCATTCCACCCCCCCGCCCCAGCGCTCAGTGCCTCGCATGAAGTAAGTGCCGAACAGATGCCATCGTTATTATTATTATTACATGGGGAACAAAGGAGAAACTCCACTGGCATGAAAACGTCACCGGCGGCAGGAACGGAATCGGGAAGTTCAGCCCGTCGCCGAACCCTGCCGCACGCTCAAACCCGCGGGCCGGAACGTGGCAGGTGGTCAATCAAGCGTCCCGGGACGGCCGAGTCTGTGTTTGGACTTTCTGCCGCCCTGGCCCAAGCGCTCACCACAGCGTGCTATATACCGGTGCGGGTGGGGGAGTGCACCGAGTCCAGGCTATTGCTATTACTACTGAACGGGTCCAGCCTTACACCAGACGCCCGAAAGGCCTCCTCCAGGATCAGGAAAGGAGAGGCCCCTGAACGGCAGGTTCAACCCCACCTCAACCAATCAGGGGGTTGTTTTTTGAGCGTTCTCTGTGGGCAGACCAGACAGTAGAGTTGGCAGACGTCATCTCTGCCCTCAAGGAGCACAGCCAATTACTTTCCGCAGCCTCTCACCGTGAGACGACGCCGGTGACCCCAACGCCGAACGCGTGCGTACATGTGCGCGTGCACATACACATACACACCTTGTTATCTGCGGCAGTTTCCAGTTGCTGCTGCAATTTGGCCATCTGCTCGTTCAGCTCCTGGATTTCCAGTTCCTTTTCCTGGAGGATCCGGGCAAATTTCCCAACGATGAGATGAGGGTCCGGTGCCACGGTGCCTTCGGAGCCCTGGACCGCCAATCCCAGCCGTCCCAGCTCCTCCTGCGGGTGACAGGAGCCGAGAGCCCGATCTGCAGGAATCCGTGCCCGGCCGGGACAGGCCCAAGGGGTGAAGCCGGACTGTTTCCAACTTCCTCCTTTCTGGTTTCCCCCCGGCACCCTCTGACACACTGACTGCCTGTTCCTTTTCAGAACTTTCCATTTTCTCCCTGAGGTGCTTAGGGGCCTCCGCCTCAGCCAGCCTGCAGAGCACGATCCCCCACCCCCACACCAGTGTTAGGGCTCAGGTGAGAGGGGATGGGACAGTCGAGGCGCCGATGACGGCAGGGACCCCTGGAAGACACTGGACCGAGGCGAGGACGACAACGCTCCCTTGGAGGCCTTGCGAACTGAAGTCGTCTCACTCTGGAAGTACTGGGTGACCCCCGGATGGCTTCCCTTGAACCTGCAGAGCCCCAGATGTGCATTTGTGCAGCTCTACCAGATTGGGGTGTCTGTCTGTGTGCATACACTTGCACAAACAACCCTAACAATTCATTCTCCAGTACAAGTTCTGCTAGGCGTACGAGTATGTTTGCAAGCACATGAATGACTTTAAAGAGCCTGTTCTGCCACGTTAAGGAAGGCTTATACTATACCCGTTCCCACTCCTACTTAGATTGTGAGCCCCATGCGGGACAAGGAATACGTCTGACCCACCCCAATGCTCAGAACAGTGTATGACACACAGTAAGCTCTTAATAAATGCCATTAAAAAGAATAAATAAAATAAAACACTCACCTGATCTGAGCCACTCGTTCCGAAGCTGCGGCTTGCCATATCTAAAGAGACTCGCAGAATCAAATGACGAGTCCCTAATTCCCTAACTACGCCCTAGCCCAAATACACAGTGAAAACACGTGGTGTGACGGTACAGAGTTTATCGTCACATACGCCAGATATCTGGTTTGGGTTTGATCTGAGGTGGATGTTTACGGCTAAATAGTAAATACCTACAGCATGAGACGGTACTTGTGGAAAACCATAATTCTGGGTGCTGTAAAATGTCTGGTTTGTTTTTTATAATAAAAGAAACCTGTCTCGCCAGAAAAATGAAGATCTGACAGTCCTCTAGATTGTAGGCTCATTATGGGCAGGGAACATGTCTGCTAATTCTAGGGTATCGTCCTCTCCCAAGCACTCAGAACAGAGCTCTGCACATAGGAAGTGTTCAGCAGACACCAGTGACCGACTGATTGCTGCTTGAGCTCTGCCACATGGGGTGTGTATGTGTTTGGGTGGAAATGACCTTAAACAATTTGTTCCCCGGTGAGCTCTGCCAGGCGTGTGTGTGTGTGTGTGTGCGCGCATACCTAAATTATCTTAAACAGCTGGTTGTCCAACAGGAGCCCTGCCAGACGGGGTGTGTGTGTGTGCATGGGCTTGCGTGAGCATTTGCAAAAACTACCTTGAACAGCTGGTTGCCCAGGCGGAGCTCTCTGCCAGGCGAGTATGTGTGTATCTCAAAACAGCAGGCTGTCCGTCTGGTAGTCTAGAAAGCTCTTTGTGGGCAGGGAACGTGTCCACCACCTCTGTCGTACTCTCCCAGGTGCTTAGCACAGTCCTCTGCACACGGTAGTATGTGCTCAATAAATACAACTGAGTAGAGCTCTGCCATGTCCGTGTGAGCCCAGACTACCTGAAACAGCTGGCTGTCCAACTGGAGCTCTGTCAAGCAGAGGGTGTGTACGCGTGCGTGCGCACGCATGCGCAGGGACTATTTTCAACAGCTGGTTGTCCAGCTGGAGCTCGGCCAGGTAGGGGTGCGTGCACGCCTGTGTGTACGCGTGCGTGCAGAGACTACCTTAAACAGCTGGTTGTCCAGCTGGAGCTCGGCCAGGCGGGTGGTGGATTCCTTCTTCTGGATCTCCAGCTGCATGTGCAGCTGCTGGACTTCTTCATTCTTATTTTCCAGTTCTTCCCGAAACTGCTCCAGCTGCTCCTCCAAGTTGGCTATCTGCAGACGCAAAGAAGCGGGTGGGAAAGGGAGGTCAGAGTCCGGACGCCAGCCGGGGTGGTGGGCGGCTGCAGACGCTCCCGGCCTGAGAACGCCCCCCCCGGAACAAGACCCGGGTGCGAGAGGCACCACACTGAGGAACAGCACGCAGAGTGGCAGGCGAGGCTTCGACGAGGCGCCGGGGAGACCAGACCAGGCATCTACCCCAGGGCGATCGGGGGGCCCCCCCGAGCGGCTGACAGCTGACCCGCGGTACCTGGACCCCACCCACTCGGGCCACACTCGCTCTGCCCGGGGGTGGCTGCAGGAGCCCGGTCGGCCCAGTGGGGAGCATCCGAGGCCTTTGGGCCCTGTCGCTGCGGACTGGCCCCGGATCCCATTTCCCGGAACCCCCGGCTCCCAGCCCAGCTCAGAGTTCCCAGTACCGAGGAAGCCAAACGGCCGGGAAACCACCACCTGCCCGGGGAGCGGGCACGGCCGTAACTCGCCTCAGCCCCGAAAAGGCTGCGCGTGCTACTCCAACGCCGAGCTAACCTTTGTGAAGGCGTGGCCGGGGTGGGCAGGGAAGGCCAGATGCCACCGGCCCCCGGGAGACAGACCGTCATTACCTCCTTTTCCTTCCTGTCCACAGCCTCACGTTCCACCTGCAGCTGGGCTTCCAGGGCCAGCTCTCCTTTCCCGTCTGCGGCTCCGGCTCGCTGCTGCTCCTCCGCCTGTGGGGAGAACGACGGTCCTGGTGTCGCGGGCACCTCCCCCTGCCCCATCCCTTGCCCCTCTGTGAGGGCGCCCGCGTCCTTCCCCCCGGCGGCGGCCCCGACCTCGGGCCGGCCGTGAGGACCAAGGACGAGGGCCTGCTCCAGTTCCCTGAGTCGGCAGCCCAGCCTGTCCAGCTGGTCATCACGCTCCTGCAGGTCCCTCTGCAGCTGCTCCGCAGCCAGCAGCCCCTCGCTGCATCGGTCCGTCTTCTCCTTCAGCTGCTCCGTCAGCTGCTCCACCTGCAGAGACCGGCGGAGAATTGGGGGGGGACGCGTGGGGCCGGTGGCCCGCTGGCCAGGGCTCTGGGCGATCCCGAATTCCACCGACGACCTCAGTCAGTCGGCCAATCGTATTTACTGAGTGCTTACTGTGTGCGGAGCACTCTACTAAGCACTTGGGAGAATAAGATATAACGATAAACAGACACACTCCCCGCCCACAATGAGCTTACAGTCTAGAGGGGGAGACATCCATTAATATAAACACACAAAATGACAGATATATACAGAAGCGCCAAGGGGCTGGGAGGAGGGACGAATAAAGGGGGCAAGTCAGGGAGATGCGGAAGGGAGTCGGAGAAGAGGAGAGGAGGGCTTAGTCAGGGAAGGTCCCTTGGAAAAGATGTGCTTAACTAAAGCTTTGACAGTAGGGAGACTAATTGTCTGTCAGAGATGAGAGGGGAGGGCGTCCCAGGCCGGAGGCGGGACGTGGGAGAGAGCTCGGAGGCGAGATGGACGAGATTGAGGTACGGTGAGAAGACTGGCATTAGAGGAGCAGAGTGTGTGGGCTGGGCTGTAGTAGGACAGCAGCGAGGTGGTAGGAGTCACCGTGACCCTTCTGAGCGTGTCCGAGCCCTGCGGTTCCGGTCCGCCCATCGCCCTTAAAACTCTTCCCAGCCCTGGGGGAGAAGTGTCACCCCCCGCCCCTCTCCCCGAAGGCCGCTCCTCTCACCGGAGCACAAACCGTCCTCACAGGCGGGTGGGGCAGACGGCCCCCACGGTCCCCGAAGAGTCTATGGGGCCACCCCTCCAAGGTACCTCGGCGCCCCGTGACTTCCCCGAATGTTGGGAAAGAATTGGATGTCTGTGAGTCTTTCGCCAAGCAGAGCCAGCAGGTTATGGGAGAGAGGCTAAAGAGGACTTTCTCTCTCCAGAGCCACGTTCTAGGGTGGGACGCCCAGTCCCCTTGCCACGATTCGGCAGGTGTCTGGCTAGGGGCAGGTCTGAGCCCGGAGTCACCTGGCCCCATGGGGCAAGACATGTCCTCGGGGGTTGGGGAGGAGGTACCCACAGAGCCTAGCCCAGCAGAGCTGACCAAGACCGAAGCTCAGCCGTGCCGGCTCTCCTGGCTGCGGTGCCGGAGTACCCCTGAGATGAGGAGGATCCTCTTCTCCTCACATGGCGGGGGGACTCATCGCCCCCACCCCCCTGGACTCACCAACGCCCCTACAGAGACAGGCCCCCCTACGCTGCCTGAGATGGAGGAAGTCTGCCCCTTCTCTCCCTGACAAGGAGGCACCGTAACCTCCTCGGTTACCATAGCTAAGCCACGATAACGCCCCCAGGACCCGGCCGACCAAGGAAATCACCCAACCGAGTGTGGCTGGGGGAGGCGGGCCGGGTCAGCCAGTGACTTTCAACCCAGGTCGGGGAGAGGATCCCCGCTCTCCTTGCGTCTGGCTTGACTGTCCGGCACCGCCCCAGGGTGCAGCAGAGCGCTCAACACGGTGCCCGGCACATGCTCTCTGCCCCATCCTTGCCAGCCGATGTCTCTTCCTGCCCACGGCTCTCCCTCGCTCGCAGCAGGTTTGCGCCTCACACGAGGGTCGGAGTGACGGCCCATCTGCCTCGACTTCTTACTACCTGGCTCCGCCCCGGGGGGGGGGGGGGTTCAGGCTTCTGTGGGCCCAGTTCCCATTCATTCGTTAATTCATTCGATCGTATTTATGGACCGCTTACTGCGTGCAGAGTACTAAGCGCTTGGGAAGGTACAATATAACAATAAACAGATACGCTCCCTGCCCACAACGAGCTCCCCGGGCAACGGACATGCCCTGGGGTCTCCTGGAGCCCGCAGAAAGCTGCCTCTTTCCCAGCAGTCTCAGGGGACCGCTCACTCGTGGTGCCCAGATTGGGGTTCCCCAACCCACCGTCCAGACGGCCTCGACACGTGGACCCCCCGGGGCGGATGACACGCACCTCTCGGGCTTGCTCCTCGCTGACCGGCTGGAATCTGGGGACCGCCTTCAGCTGCTCCTCAAGCTTCTGGATCTCTTGTTGGAACACATCTCTCTCGTGTTCTCGATCAACCGCCTGTTCCTGCAATCCCATTTGGACAACGGTTTGAAAAACATTTCTACCGAAGTGCAAAACAGGCTCCGAAGCTGTTCCGGAGGGACTTCCGCTGCCCGCGCGGAGTCTCCAGGGGAAGCGTCGCCTCCCGGCGGTCCGGCCACTTTGCAAATTCACCACCGGGCAAGGGAGGGGAGCCTGCCTGGAGGTGGCCCCGGGGAACGCCATTCACCCGGGAAACACCTACGGCCAAACGAAGGTCTGCGATCCCGGCACACCTGTCACACCGGTCCCTTGGCCTCCTCCTTCCGGGGCAGCAAGCACTCGGTGTGGGGCCGAGAGACGCACAGTCGGTCGGGAAGACAGATCCGTCTTTGGGTCTGAAAGTGACCCTGCACAGACCACCCAACGTCCCCAACTCTCAACTCTCCATCCCTGACTCTCCCCTAGTGACCCAGAATGGACCACCCGACTCTCCCGACTCTCCTCTCGCCATCCCTGTCTCTTCCCCAGTGATCCAGAACCGAACATCTAACACCCCAACTCTCCCCTCTCCATCCCTGTGTCTCCTGCAGCGACCCAGCATGGACCATCCAACCTTTCAACTCTCCCCTCTCCATCCTTGTCTCTTCCCACCACGAATGCTTGCTCACTCACTCACTCAATCGTTCGTTCATTCAACCAACCATATTTATCGAGCACTGACTGTTGTGCAAAGCACTGCACTAACCACTTGGGAGAGTACGCTCCAACAACACACACATTCCCTGCCCGCTACAAGCTGAACACACCCTACCCCAGCCTCTTTTGAACCTATTTTCTGCTGCCCAATTTCCTTTGAGAAGGCAATCCACAGACAGAAAGCTCGAGGGAGCCGCAGTCATCTCTAGGTGCACAGACCATTCCCAAACCTCCTTCTCCAGCGGCAACACCTCTCCTCCTCCGCAGCCTCACACGGCCTCTTGCCTTCAGGATACCCCTTACTTGGATGTCCCACGACACCTCAAACCTAACGTGTCCAAAATAAAACTCCTCTCCTCACCCGAGTCCTGTCGTCCCCTTGATTTACCCATCGGTGTACACAACACCACTATCCTCCCTGTCTCGCGAGTCTAAAACTCTGGCGTTATCCTTGATTCATTTCTCTCATTCAACCCACATATTCGATCTGTCACCAGATCCTGTGGGCTCAACCTTCGCAACGGCACTAAAATCCTCCCTTTCTTCTCCACCCAAACTGCTACCTCATTAATCCAACCACTTATTCCATCCCGCCTCGATTACTGCATCAGTCTCCTTGGTGAGCTCCCAACACCCTGTCTGATATCCCCTCTCCAGTCTAGAGTTCACTCTGCTGCCCGGATCGTTTTTCTGAAAAACTGTTCAGTCCATATCTCCTCAAGAGCCTCCAGTTCCACATGAAGAGCTCATCCCCTTCCACGCTCCTTAACGTAGGTTTTAAGGCCCTCAATCAGCTCTCCCTCTTCTACTAAGCCTCACCGACCTACTACTACAACACTCTGCTCCTCTAACACCAACCTACTCTCTGTACCTCCATCTCCGTCTTGCCGCCAACCCCTCGGCCACGTTCCCTCTCGGGCCTGGAGCTCCCTCTCCCTTCATATCCGACAGAGCGCCACTCTCCCCACCTTAAAAACCCTCCTAAAATCACACCTTCTTCGAAAGGCCTTCCTAAACTAAGCCCTTTCCTTCCCCCATCTGCTCTCCCCTCCGCCCTGACTACGAGAATGGCTGTGTTCCCCTTAAGCATTTTGATACCCACCCCCGGCCCATGTAAATATTATTTCACTCTGTTTTTTTCCCCTGTCCTTAATCTGTTTCAATGTTTGTCTCCCCCTGTGGTCTGTAAGCTTCTTGTGGGCAGGAACGTGTCTACCGACACTGTTACGCTGTAATAATGATAACCGTATTTGTTAAACGCTTAACTATGTGCCGAGCACTGTACTAAGCGCTGCGGTGGACACAAGCAGATCGGGTTGGACACAGTCCCTGTCCCACGTGGGGCTCACAGTCTCAATCCCCATTTTACAGATGAGGTAACTGAGGCCCAGAGAAGTGAAGTGACTGACCCAAAGTCACACAGCAGCCAAGTGGCGGAGCCGGGATTAGAACCCATGATCTCTGACTCCCAAGCCCGGGCTCTTTTCACTGAGCCACACTGCTTGTTACTGTACTTTCCCACGCATTCATTACAGTGCTCTGCATACAGCGAGCAATAATTACCACTGACTGTTTGACTGACCGTTGGTGGAGGGAAGCAGCGTGGCCTAGTTGGATAAAGCACAGGCGGGGAGTCAGAAGATCTGGGTTCTAATCCCAGCTCCGCCACTTGTCTGGTGTGTGACCTTGGGCAAGTCGCTTACCTTCTCTGTGCCGTAGTGACCCCATCTGTAAAATGGGGTTTAAGACCGTGAGCCCCATATGGGACGGGGACCGTGTCCAACCCGATTAGCTTGTAGCTACTGCAGTGCTTAGTACTACGCCTGGCACACAGTAAGCACTTAGATACTATGAAAGAAAAGGAAGTCTGTGCTAGTGGAGGAAGCTCTTAAAATGCTGGCTGTGTCAGAATTTGGGGCCCCGAATTGGAAGAAATTAGGGGTGGGCAGTGCTATACCATACGAGGGGCCTGTGCTTCCCAGGGCCTGCAGGAGGGCGAGTGGCTTGAAGCCGAAACTGCAAGGTTGCAGGGGAGAAGGGCGACACAATCGCTCTCGTCCTCCACAAAAGGAGTAACTGAAGACTGTCATTCCGGATCGGAGAGTTTCGTGCCACCGACCAAGACTGAGCCCGGAGGAGGAGGAGGAAGCTCCTTCCCGGGACAACGTCCGGTCCCAGAAGTTGCCAAAGAGCCCGGACAACGGCAGCCAGGCTGCCGGCCGGCCTCGGAGCGCTTGGACTACAGCCCCCCCAAACCTGGGGACGACCCAACACGCTAGGCGCTGGGTCCGGCTCCTTGCTCAGCTGGGAAGTCCAAGCTGGAAACGCTTACAAGTCACGCGGCGTTTGGCAGGGCCACTTCCTTCGACCTCTCTGCCGCGAAAAGTACCAGTTCGCAATGTCCGCTTCGGGTTTCTCCTCCGAGATGGAGACGGTCAGAACATAAAGTCAGTTCTTTCCTGATGAACCGCGAAGAACCTCAACGGTCCCCATCGCTGAGCACACGGACGCATCCGCTCCTGCTCGGGGGAATGGCTGGAACCCACGGGCCCCGGCGCTCCAACAGGGAAAATCCGGGGCCCTCCCGGCCCCGAGCCTCGGGCGGTCCGGAGTGGCGGGGAGGCGGGTCCGCACCGCGAGCCGCCTCCAGAACCAAGGACACCTCCCTCCCCCGGCCGTGGGACGACGCGGAGATTCTGGTCTGGGGAAGCTCGGGATGGGGACGCCCTTCTAGGAACTCCAGCGAGACGTGACCCCAGGGAAAGAACTATCAGGAAGGAAACATTTCTGCACAAAGGCCCGGTTGGGGCCCGGATCCCCACGGGCTCAAACCAACAGAGCGGCCAGAACCAACACTAACAGCCACGGCCAGTGGGGTAACGGCCCCAGGGTGTAAAATCCTCTAGACTGAAAGTTTGCTGTGGGCATGGAAGGTATCTGTTTAGTGTTATTTTGTACTCTCCCAAGTGCTTAGTACAGTGCTCCGCACACAGTAAGCGCTCAATAAATACGACCGAATGAAGTGGAGGGTGTAACCGGGCCTCCGGCAGGAGTTCACTGCATCCCTTTCTTCAAAACATCAATTAAAAGGAGCCGGTGATGCCTTTTCCGTCTTATCAGCAACGTCTCTGTGGTGGAAACGGGCAGGCTCCCTCCCCCACTTCCCCGATGACTCACGGAAAGGAGCGAACTCCAGAGGGTGTGTGTTTGGGTGTGGGGGGACGATACACCCAGCCAGCAACCCTACTCTCCATTCCACTTGCTGCCGCCCCAGAGTCTCCCAAGAAGGAAAATTCTGATAAGGTCCAAGGTAATCAACTAAGAGGACAGGCAGCAGCCGGGCCTGGGGGAAAGAGCCAGGGGCTGGGAGTCGGAGGACCTGAGTTCGAACGCCTGTTCTGCTGCCTATGACCTTTACTCTTCTGGGCCTCCGTCACCTCCTCTCACGGGGCTGAAATACCTGCTCTCCTTCCCTCTTAGACGGAGAGTCCCACGCGGGACAGGGATCGTGTCCGATCCGACTGTGCTGAATCTATCCCAGTGCTTAGCACACGGTAGGCATTTAAATACCACACTGATCATCATTATTATTATTAGCACAGAGAGGGGCCTGCTGACTAACCTCTCATTTCGCCTCCCTATCTGCCCTCCCTTCTGCGTCACCCACGCCCCCTGATGTGTATCCCTTAAAGCACTTTGCTTCCCGCCCCACCCCAAACCCCACAGCACTTATGTCCAGATCCTTATACTCTGCAGCTGCCTCTCTGGGTAATTTCCTTTAATGTAATAATAATAATTACGGTACTCGTTTAGCGCTTACTATGTGCCAAGCATTGTTCTAAGCACTGGGGTAGATACGAGTCGATCAGGTTGGACACAGGCCCCGTCCCATACGGGGCTTACGCTCTTAATCCCCATTTTACAGATGAGGTAACTAAGGCCAGAAGATTTAAGCGACTTGCCCAGGGTCACCCAGCAGACGTGTGGAGGAGCCAGGATCAGAACCCAGGTCCTTCTGACGCCTAGGCCTGTGCTCTATCCACTAAACCACGCTGCTTCTCCCCGACTAGACTGTAAAAACCTTGTGGGGAGGGAGGGTGCCTGCCTACGCTGCACTGTACTCTCCCAGGGGCTCAGTCCAGCTCTCTCCATCGACACCACACCACTGATGGATTGACTATCGCTACCGAGTCCTTTAAACCGGACAGGAGATGGCACCCGGCCCATCCCCACACCGTGGGGAGTCAAGGAACACCCTTCCGAGGACTCGCATCTCTCCAGAGTGCAGTGCGATGATGGAAGAAACGGCTGTGGGCCTGCCCGGGGCTCCGGGTGAGGAGCGTGGACGAGGCTAGACCGACGAACGGACAGATGGTCGGGGAGCATGGTGGATCCGTGGAGAAGGGCATTAGACTTTCCTCACAGATGGATGGGCACTGCCCTGAGGGGAGCACCCCCACTCCACACACGCACCCCGGGAGGCCCACCTTCACACACAGGTCCCTCCGCTGCCACGGCCCACGCTCCGCTTTCTGGAAGCACCGGTCGCGACCCTCGAGCTCCCTCCGCCCCTTCCCCCTCCCATCCCGCCCGCCATCGGACGTACGTCCAAGAACTTGCGCGTCTTCTCCAGCTGCTTCTCCAAGGCCTGGTTCTGCTGCCTTAGGTCCGCCAGTTCGGCATTCTTTTCCTGCTCCAGCTCAAGGAAGCGGCTGACCTGCTCTTCCACGTCCACCTCCAGCGTCCTCACTTGCTTCTGCAGGTCATCGCGCTCTTTCTCCGCCTGGCGCTGCACATCCAGCTTTTCCTTGGCCAGTTTCTCTGTCTCTTGAAGGAACTCTGTTGGCACGGGAAAGCGTATGTGGGTTTGGTCTCAGCGCCCACCTGCCCTTCTGTCCACCTGTCTGTCCTACTGCCTCCCGGCCCGTCTGCCCACTTGGGTCTGCCCATCCATCTGCCTGCCAACCCGTCTGCTAGACTGTCCATCTGCCTGGCCACTCGCTTGCCTCCCCACCCGTCGGCCCACTCGTCCTTCTGCCTGCCCGTCTGCCCGCCCGCCCGTCTCTCTCTCTGCCCGCCTATCCAGCTATCTGGCTGCCACGGCAGGACTGGCTATACCGAGCCCAAAAGCTGGATGGGAAAGTCCAGGATTTCACCGGAGAAAACGAACTCAAACCTTCCCCAGCTTCTGCCCCCCAGAAGCTGCTTCCTGAAAATTCCCACGGCTGCCCCTCCTCCATCTACAACAACACTGGCAGAGAATTCGGCTGGGGTGGGATTCTGCCCTACAGGAGAGTACAGACCCGGGCACTCGGGGGTTGTGGCCGGGGCACAGTCAACTCGGGGCCGAGCATGAAAAACACAACTGTCTACTCACGTCCCTGGGGAGAGGTCACAGCAAACCTTTGATACCTTTGACTATGTGATTCTGCAACTCTCCTACTGTGGGCCACTATGGGTGAGATTGAGTCGGGGAGGGGGAAGAGGGAGAAGAGGGGAGCACCCCAGACTGCCTACCTAGTGGACAGAGTGGGGGGCTGGGAGTCAAGAGTTCAAAGGGCTCTGGTCTCTGCTCTGCCCTGAGCTGGCTGTGTCGGCTGGAGTTAGCCTCTCCGAGCCTCAGTCTCCTCCTCGGAAAATGGGGAGACGATCCCTGCTCTGCCTCCTTCTGAGACTAGGAGCCCCTTAACGACCAGGGACTAGGGCCGATCTGATGACCTTATAGCTTCCCCAGAGCCCAGCAGAGGGCTTGGCACGTGCTGAATCAAAACCACCGTCATCATTAGCGTGTTTGATTGTTAAAGAGAAATGACATAACCGACACAAAAGTCTCCTGGAGGAGCCCGCTTTCCTGCCTCGGGCCCCTTTGGGGGGCAACTCCGGCCCCGGTCCGTGCCCGTAGAAGCGAGATGCCAGCGGGGCTCCCACGGGAGCCGTTTCCGGGACCGCTGCCGCGAGCTTCCAAACACCTCATCTCCCCCAACGGATCTAGGGCCCGCCATCCCGGACCCGAGCGGGCTCGGTCACACAAATGGCCGGTTAGCTGATTCTCAGGTTAGTTGATTTACAGGTTAACAGAAACCCAAAAGCTCAAGACCCTCTCGGCGCCGGCCTCCCGGCTCTCCTTCCCGTGGGGAGGAAGGACGGGGTGAGGACAGAGTCGAGGGCAGAGTTGCACGATCACTGCAAACAGAAGCCGCGTGCTCTTGGGGTTGGAAAAAGCGGGGCGCCAAAGGGAAACACCGCCAGGGAGAAAGAGAACAGCAGCTCTGTCAGGTTAGAGAAGCCCCCGGCCCGCCGGCCCACCCCCAGCGCAGCCCCGGATTAGTCCAGCAGAGCAGCAGCGGTCAGTGTGCCGGGCAGAGGCCGGCCATGCGGGACGCAAACACACCTGCTTGGAGAGCTGCATGAACTGCAGCACCTAGCAGCCCTGCGAGAACAGAAAAACAAGATGAAAGGGCAGTCGTCCCGGGCCAGCTGCAGGGGGAGGGCGTGACGGAGAAGAGAATACGGAGCCGAAGTTAAGACTGCCAGGGGTTAATGATGTAAGCAATGTGATGACAGGTCTATGCGGTTTCTTTACGGGAAACACCCTTTTCTCCCAGAATATTGCTGAAAATCTGGTTCCCATTTGAGAACGCAGAGCTACATCACTGGACGGGCCTCAGGGTCGCATGGAGGAACCAGGTACTGGCTGCCCTCCTGTGCATGCGCGCGGACACACACACACACACACACAGAGTCAGAGCTGTACCATCCCACACCCCCAACTCTCTCCGCTCCATCCCCGAATCTCCCCACTGACCCAGCACAGACAATCTGACACCCTTGACCCGGCAAGGACCATGCAGCATTCCTTAGGGAAGCAGCGTAGCCTAGTGCATAGAGAACGGGCCTGGGAGTCAGGAAGACCTCAGTTCGAATCACTTAACTTCTCTGGGCCTCAGTTACCTCATCTGTATAATGAGGATTTAGACTGTGAGCCCCATGTGGAATAGGGACTATCCAAACTGAATAGCTTGCATCTACCCCAGCACTCAGACCGGTGCTTGACACGCAGTAAGCGCTTAATGCCATCATCATCATCATTCCCGACTTGCCCTTCATCCCCGCCTCTCCCCGCCGGTGACCCAGCACAGACCATCCAACATCCCTGACCCTCCCCTCTCCATCGACGGTGGGTCAGATCGGTGGTGGCCCCGCCCAGGGTCGGGTCTGACCGTCGCCACGGGGCACAGTGGGAAACCGGGTTCTAGTCGCCCTTCTGGATACCCGCCCTCACGGTCAGAGATCCATCCGGCACCCCTAACTCTCCCCTCTCCATCCCTGACCCTCCCCCGGACCCAGCATGGGCCGTTGGTCCCCGAATTGATCCACCCGCCCTCCAGGGCACCCCAGCTCTGGCCACAGAGCGGGCACGGGGCAGGGAGACGGAGCTCGGGCGAGATACGCGCCCGGCGGCTGCTGTCCCAACAGGTTTTCTCGTCCGGTCCGGCCCCGCCCGGGAGGATGCGGGATCACAGCGAGCACAGGGCTCTGCCGACCCCGGCCCGTGGCCATGCCTGCTGCAGGAGCCCGGGGACGGTGGCACCGTGAGGACTCAGCTCCCACCGGGGGCGCGGCCAGCACCTGACTACTGCCGGGTCTGCCACGGACTCCCGCTCAGCCTCTCAACCGGTCCTCGAGAGGCGCCCCCTCCGACCCTTGTCTGACGCCCCAGAGACCCCTAGGAAATACGACAGCCCTTTCTCCTCCTCAGCGGCATCGGCGTGGTTCGAAGCTGGAGCCTCCTCTGGGACCCCGCGGGGATCACTGGAGCGGCCCCGGGGGACTCGGCCCCACTCGGGACGCTTCTCCGGCTGCTGCTCTGCCCGCGGCCCCACCCGTGGCCCCGGACAGTCACGGGGCCGCACGCGCCCCGATCCCACCCCGCTACGGGCCGGGGATGTCGTAGCCGACGGCGCCCAGCAGTCGCCAGCAGCCGACCCCACCCCCTGCCTCCCCACCTCCGGCAGCCGACCCAGGCTCGACGTCCCGGGCCAGTGGCCGACCCCGACACGGTCGGACCCCTCCTCTCCCCCAGCAGCAGATCCCGCCCTCCTTCCCTAACGCCGTCGATTCCAGCACAGACAGCCCTCCCGCCCCCATCCCCCAGCAGCGGAACCCGGCAATGACAGCCACCACTTCACCCCAGTGGCCGACCCCGGCACGCACCAGCCCCTGCCGATTTCCCCTACACGGACGGCCCCCACCTCCACCCCAAACCTCCGACCCCGGCACAGACGGCCCCCGCCCCGGCCGGCGGTGACCCGGCCCGGCACCGCCGGCGGCCCCCCAAAGCGAGCCCGAGCAGCCGAGGCGGCAGAGCGAGACGCAGGGAAGCAAGAAGGGGGTACGTACGCTGCTCGGCGGGGCCCGCCTCCGCGCTCAGGGCTTCCTTCTGCCGGGAGAGCAGAGCCTTCTCCTCCTGGACCTGCTGCCTCTCAGCCTCCAACTCCTGCAACCTGTTACCTGCCCGCAGCAGCTCCTGCTCCAGCCGGCCGATCGCGTCCGTCTTTTCCTGGACCTCCCGCTCGAGGAGGGCCTTGTCGTCCGCGTAGCTGTCGATGACACCTGGGGGAGGGCGAACGGGTCAGCCGGGGGGGGGGGGGGGGGGGGGGTGGAGGATGGAGCGGGGGGCCAATTGCTCCCAATCCCTCCGGCCCTTTCCAGCCTAATTACAGTATTTTATCACCTGCCCACTCTGCATTCAGCCCTGTGCTCAGGTTGGGGTAGACACACGATAATCAGATCAGACACCATCTGAAGGGGAAGGAGGAAGAGAAGGGATCTTCTCCCCATTTTACAGAGGAGGAAACCAAAGCCCAGAGAGTGATTTGCCCAGGTCACCCAGCGGGCCAGGGGCAGAGCCGGGTTGGGAGCCCAGTCCCTCGGACTCCCAGCCCGGCGCCCTCGCTTCAGTGGGCCACGCTGCATGGAGTCTAGAAAACATCAAGCTTCAGTGTGTGAAACAGCAGGGAGGGAATCGATCCATCATGGGGCAGCGGCATGGCCTAATGGTAAAAGCCCGGGCTTGGGAGTCAGAGGATGTGGGTTCTAATCCCAGCTCTGCCACCTGTCTGCCGTGTGACCTTGGGCAAGTCACTTCACTTCTCTGTGCCTCCGTTTCCTCATCTGTAAAATGGGGATTAAGACCGTGAGTCCCCTATGGGACAGGGACTGTGTCTAACCCGATACTCTGAACCTACCCCCGGGCTTAAAACGGTACTTTTGAACATACCGTACCATAATCACTGTTGTTATTATTGAACGCTTACTGTGTGCGGGGTACTGAATTAAGCGCTTGAGAGAGTACAGTACGACAATATAACAGACACATTTCCCGGCCACGGTGAGATCACAATCTAAAAGGGGGAGAGAGACATTAATATAAATAAATTACAGATACGAACATGAGTGGGGCTGAGGACGGGGTGGTGAATGAAGGGAGCAAGGGAGAGGACGAAGAGGAAATGAGGGTTCAGTCAAGGAAGGCCCCTTGGAGGAGATGCGCCTTCAATAATCAACCATTCTGCACAACCTCGTGGGAATTGGCCCCGGGGTCTCTCCCCTAACCTCTGAACGCCCCCAGAGTCACACGAGGTACTCTGTGGAAACCACGAACACCGCGGAAACGCATTTGGCCAGGCAAATCTCTCCGAGGAGGGCTGTTTCCTGTCACGGATCAGGGCTGGCCCTCAAGATCCGTCAATCATTCCTTCCGTGAACGGCAACTGCTGAGCATCCCCCGACTGCGAGGTGCCGTGCTAAGATCACGGGAGAGCGCAACTGCAGCGACGGCTGCAGCTGCGAGGCCCACGGTCCGGACACGGCTGTCAGGGTCGACCGGCTTCCACGGGCCGGGTTCCTCAAGTGCGGGAGCCCGGAGCCCGGAGCCTAGAGATGCGGGCCCGGACGGGGCTGCGCTCGCTGTTCCGTGAAGACCGCCCGCGGTTTCCCGTCCCCCACCCCTGCTCGCAGGCCCGCGCGCCACGGACTGGGGCGCGGTGGCTCTCAGCTGGCTCTCCGAGGGAGGAAAATGCAGCCAAGAACTCCTCCGAGTTTCACAACTATGAACAGCATTTATGGAGTGCCAGCTGGGTGCCGGGCACCGTACTCAACACTGGGCAAAGTCTAATAGCAGGCACACTTCCTGCCTTCAAGGAGCTTCCAGTCTACCGTGTGAGGAGCACTGTGCTAAGCGTTTGGGAGAGTAAAACAGAGTTAGTAGGCGCAATCGCTGCCCTCGAGGAGCTTCCAATTTACTGCAAAGCACTGTGCTAAGTGCTTGGGGGGCGGGGGGGGGGGGGGGGGTGGTGGTACAGTGGAGATAGCCAGAACAGTCCCAGTCCCCGAGAAGCTTCCAGTCTAGCAGAGGCACGGCCCCACGCTAAGCGTTTGGGAGAGTAACTCAGAGACAGGAGACACGGAATGACCGTCCTAACACGAGCGGTCTCCGCCGGACCTGGACCTGGGAGGGGACCCCGCCCATGACCGGGGGGAGGGGAGGGGGTGGGTCTCGCTGGCTTGGCCAACAAGGTTGGGACAGAAGCCGGGGCCAGACGTGACCCGTAACAGGAAGGGAAGAGATTCCTGCTTTCCCTCCACCCCTCCTTGGACTAGGAGCCCAATGGGGGACGAGGACCCTGTCCAATCAGTAAATTGGGGATTTAGACTATGTCCAACCTTATTAACTTGTATCTACCCCAGTGTTTAGTATTTAGTATCACGCCTGGCACATAGTAAGCACTCGAATACCATTAACGGTCAGTGCCAAATCAATATCCTAATTACGACCGTGAAACCCATACCAGCCATTAACGCCGCACCCGCAGAACTCTTCGAGCAAAGAAAACCAGTTTCCGCTGTTACCTGGGCACCTTGGGCCTCCCCACCCCCTCGGGACCCGCCCCCCGGCCCCCCGGGCACCCCGCTCACCCTCGGCTTTGCTGAGCTCCTCGGCCAGCTGTTCCCTGGCCTTGCCCTCTTCCCGGAGCCGCTCCTGGAGTTCTTCTTGGCAGCGCAGCAACTCCGCGGCCTCCTGCGTCTGGCGGGACGACTCGCGCAGCAGCTCCGTCTGGGCCACCCTGGCATGCTCGAGCTGGAACAGAACACACGAGCACGGATCAGGAGGGTGCTCGCCGGCGCAGCCCTCCCCTCCATCCCCCAACGCGGGTACGGCGACGGACCGCAAGGGACCCCCCCCCCCATCCTGGCGCGAGCGGAGGGCTCAAAGGGCCTCCACACCCTCAACGGGTGCCTGAGCGCGGCCGGCGGACAGCGTGGCCAGGAGGGAGTACGGCCGACCTCTCCGGGCTGCTTCAAGGCCCAGCCGCACTTGAGAGATGAGGCCCAGTCAGATCTGGAACGAGGTGGGTTTTGGTCTGAGTTCCAGCAGCGAGGAAGTTGGGAATGGGCCAGTTCCCTTCTCTCAGTGGCCCCGTCTCCGCCCCCTCCCTCCTGAGGCCCGGAGCTCCCTCCCCGCCCCCACCCCACACACACTTAGAGCTCTCCTGATTCATTCCCCCGCACTAGTCCCCCCTTCCAGCCCCTATGGACAGATGTCCAGATCTTCCACCGCCAGCCGCTTGTAGAGGCTCCGTATTGCTCTATAAAGCCCGGCTGGTTGTCCAGGGGAGAGAGCCGGGCTCTGGGACCGGCAAGACCTGAATCAGAGTCCTGGTTCGGTCTGATGGGGCCAGGCCAACGGAGCTTAAGGTTCCCGACCAGAGTACCCCTGAGTGCCTTCCAAAGGGTGGACAGCCTGGCAAGAATCCTGAAAACCAGATGGCCTAGAGGGACGGCAAAGACCACAGGGGATAGCGCGCTAACTGCCCGCCGGGTCCCAGCATTATGGCCCGCCGGCGGCACCGTGCTGTGGTCACGTGGAACGTCAACGAATCCCACACATAAATAACCCCTTCAATATGCTACCTGTCGGGCGCAGTCCCCTGCCCACTTGCTGCTCCCTGGGCCCCGGCAGGAACGCGCCTGTTCGGGCCCGGGACCCGTCATCAACAATCACTTTCACTATGTGGGCTCATTTCCTTGCGGTTGCCCCCTCGGTGGAGCCCTCAGGATGCCGGAGCCTCAGTGTCACCGGAACCTCGGGACGCCGGAGCCTCGGGAGGCAGGAGATCCCCCATCGAGTGGCAGGATGCTGCACTTCGTTTTCCCCCACGCGCAGCCCAGAGCACACTCCTTCCGACTGCTTCCAGGGAAGGGACCGAACCCCCTCTCCTCTACAGGGGCAGGATGAGGCAGTGGCAGCCCACAGGCCGGGTGCCTTTACCCCAGCACCGCACTGTGAGGACGGCAACCGGGCTGGTGTGTGACCTTGGGCAAGTTGCTTAACTTCCCTGTGTCTCCGTTACCTCATCTGTCAAATGGAGAATTAGACTGTGAGCCCCACGAGAAGAGGAAAGGGGAGCTTAGTCAGGGAAGGCCTCACGGAGGAGACGTGCCCTCAATCAGGCTCTGAAGTGGGGGAGAGTAATTGTCTTTCGGATTTGAGGAGGCGAAGGAGTGAAGTGTGAGGGCTGGGTTGAAGTAGAGAGGAGCAAGGTGAGGTAGGAGGGGGCGAGGGCATTGGGTGCTTTAACTGAGGCGTGAACTGCGGGCCAGGCGCTTGGGCTCAGAGCCGGGGCTGACGCGGGGTGATCGGATCGGGCTCGGTCCAGGTTACCAGAATGAAAGGTAAACTCTCTGTGGGCAGGGAATGAGTCTGTTTATTGTTATACTGTACTCTCCCAAGAGCTTGGTACAGTGGTTTGCACGAGGCAAGCCCCATAAGCTCTCCGAGGGCAGGGAACGCGTCTGTTTATTGTTATACTGCATTTTTCCAAGTGCTCAGTGCAGTGCTTTGCACACAGTAGGTGCTCAATAAATATGACTGAATGAATAAATACGACAATGATCTCTCTTCCCCTACACACACACCCCACACCTCCCCCCAGCCCCAAGCTCCCCAAGACTAAGATCCGACTCTGAGTAAGACTCCGCACGAGTGCACGGCCCAGCCCAGCCCAGGCGCCAACCCACCACGTTCGGCCTTTGTCCTTCCTGAGAGTTTGGTGTTCGTGATCCAAAACAACAGAACAAATATTGGTTTAATATAAAAGGAGAAAATTGAGCTCCACCTCGACTGGCTCTGCCTCCTATTTCGGGAAGATGACAGATGTGCCCGAGAAGTCTCCCGTTTGAGCTCACTAAGGTAGGCGGCCCCAGGGAACCCCCTTTCGCTTTCCACAGTCCTCGGTCGCTAAAGGGACTCTGCGGCTCTGCCGGAGGGCAGCCGGGCCCGGGAGGAGGAATATCAGTTTCTCCTTTCCGGTCAGGCAGCCAGCTGACTGCAAACCACCTCTCGGACCTGGGACCGGCTCTCTGGAGGAAGGACAGCCTCAGAGCGACGAGTTCAAAAAGCTTTGCCTTTCTCGCTGGGACAAACGCTGCCTGAAGTCAACTGCCGGACTAACTCCCTGGGGGTGTCACAGGGTCCCCACGGCAACCAGAAAACAGACCCCTTTAACCCGAGTACCGGGGAGGAAAACATCCCAGCCCTCCAATCCCCTACGGCCGGTTACAGATGAGCAAGCTTCCACCCAGTCCCAGGGGCCCAAGGGGGTGAGGGGTGGGGAAGGAGTAGCCCCTCACCCCGTGCCTTACTGCAGCAGACTCCAACCTCAACCGGCAGCAGGGATGGCGGCAAATGCCATTCGGTCAAGCCGGGTACTGGCCGGCCACGGTGGGAGACGAGGCAAAAGCCACGGTCTGAGATTCTCCCCGCCCATCCGCTTCCCTAGTCGTCTCCCTGCCCAAAGCCCTGTCCAAACCCTTACCACTCTGAAACACAAGACAGGAAGCTAAGGCACGGGGAGACCGGAGGCCAGAGGAGCTACTTATTAGAGGGTGGCGTGAGGGGCAGCCCCGGCTGGAACGTGAGAGATAGCCACCAGGACGCCCAGCGCCGGCCAGCTGATGCTCCGAGAGGATCAACGGGCGAGAGCGGCACCGCCAGAGCGGCGCATCGCGACGCAGGACACCAAGTACAACAGACGCCAGGGGCCGCCGCTGCAGATCGAGCCAAAGTTCCCCACGGCCCAGCCCAACGGGACTTCCCGACTCCGCTCCTCCACGGCCCGCGACGCGCTGCCCACCGCCACCGCGTCCATCCTGACCAATGCCGACCCAAGACCGAGAACGCCCACCGGACTTACGGAGTACGGCGGGGTCGGCAAGGAGATTTTGGACACCAGCTTCAGGAGGTGCCCGTTTCTCCCGCGACCGCAGCGAAGGATGGACGTGTTGATCACAACCGCGTTATTCTGGTCCAGGCCCGGGCTGAGTGGGAAGGGGCTCGGGAGCGGCACCCGCGACTCCACCTCCAGGACATCCCGCTCGCCACCCTGCCCTTCCACCCACGACCCCCTCCACGTTCCGGCTGCCTCCCGGTACATCCGGAAGGGATCCATGCCGACGGCTTCGCCGCCGCCCGTTGGCCGGCCGGCCCGCTCGGGATTCCACCGACCGGCTGATGGGAGGCAGGGCTCTTCCCCGGTCGGTCCCTCCGCGACTCTGAGACCGACGGGGGACCACGGGGCGACCGGGCCAGATGGCCGGAGAGCCCGCGGCAACCCGGAACGGCGAGATTCCCGGACCGAAACGGGCGCCGGGTGGCCGCCTCAGGACGAGGAAAGCCTCACGGGCTTCTCGGTGCTCCACACGTGAAAAAAACACGAGCGGACAGGGTCCGCAAGCCTCGCGGTGACGCCGCTGGGCCCTCCGACCCTTCCCCGCGGCCGGCCACCCGCAGATGGGAAAAGGTCAACCTCCTCGTCGCCGAGAGACCCAGGTGTGCCGGGACCCGGCACCACTCCCGGCTGGGGCCGCCAGCACTGCCAGGTAGTTCATTCGAGAGGAGGAGCTCTGGGTCGGTCTCCTCGAATGGCCAGCCGGACGGAGGGAGGGGGCGGGCCGGTTCCGGGTGGCGAAAGCCCTTCAAGAAGACTCGGGGCCGACCAGTCATGCGGGCCCGGGGAGGGAGGGAGGGAGCGGTTTACTGCCCGTGGACTCGCGCGGTCCTCTGTGGACACTGCCGGGAGAGTGTGTGTCAACACACCCTTTGCAAAGCTGCCTGGCGAGATCCACCCTCCAAGTCGGAACTTCAAAGGGCACTGCCCGGGCACCCGCGCCTTGGGCAATGAGTCGGGAGCCTCCCCACAACTTTCCCCAGCTGGAACGCGGGACATCCAGCTCCAGCACCAACTATTCCTATAGCGGAGCGAGAATTTTTCATTAGCAGAAGGCGCTCGTTGTTTTTTGGCAGCAGACGGGAGTAAGAGGTCAGTCCCCGACTGTGGAGATCCAGAACCTCTAAGGTGAAGATGCAAAACCCCAAAGCCCGGGGGGGGACGGGGGAGGGCAGGGCCCCAAAGAGCAGAGGTTCATCGGACGACCCGCCCGACCCAAAAGCGCTAAAGGGGCCGTACACCTCTCAGTCTTCCATGCTACCGAATGACCGGCCCAACGGAGAAGAGCTAAGTCAAAAGACCAAAATCCTTCGCCCCAGAGTTCCCGGTCCATTCCGGGAAAGCGCCAGTCAGCGGGTTCCCATATCCAGGCCGGCGCAGGGAGCAAATAAAACCCAAAGTTGACCCCACCAGGTTGGGAAAAAGTGAACGAGTCGATGCCGCTCCAGACCGTGCCTTCTGAGCGGCATTCGGCTATTTCCAAATCCCCCAGAATTCCAAGTTCTGCCATCTCATTTTCTGTTCGAGGAACGCATTTCAGAACAGAGAAGTCTCAGACCAAGATACCCAACCCCGCTCCCTGACCCCAACTCCATTTCTGCCGGGACCCTCCACGTACAGCCTGCACTCACCCAGGCCCCCAGACGCCACTCTCCCACCCCATCTGCCCGCACGCCAGGCCCCCAGCCTAGAATGGCCTCTCCTCTTCACCAAGCCAATTCCCTTCTCTACCTGAGAGCTCCTCCACGAGGTCCTCTCGGATCAACCCCTCCCGATCCCCAAACCTCCCTGAGTCCCACAGGGGGTCCGGGGACCGACGGGCCGCTCACGCGAATGCGGGGAGCAGCGGGCCGGCCTGGAGAACGCCGGGGCTGTGGGGCTGGGGCGTAAGGGCTAGGGGCCGTCAGGCGGAGCGGGCATTCTCCCCCGCCGCCCTCGGGGTCAGAGCCAACTGGCCGTGGGGGCAGGTTGGCGGTAAGCACCCATAAATCTGCAAAGAGGGTAGGGGGACGAAAACAGCGCTGGAGTCTCCGTGCTTACTGACCGGTTCTTCTCGGGCCCAAGGCTGAACTGCCTTTCGGTTAATCACCTAGTCTGGATCCAAATTGCAAGCCTGGAACTTGAGAGGGCTCGTGGGCGAGCCACGGACACCCATCTGCCTTCACGATCTGATCGCAGATGGCGAACGACTCCAACCCTCCTTCCGCTCCCGAGCCACCGGATGGCTGGGCTGCAGGCGGCACCGGTGCCCAACGCCATCGCTGCACGCTCCCCCCCACCACTCCCTCCCGGCTCCCGCAGTCCCCCAGTAGAGGAGCCCAGCGGCCTCCAGAATGGAAATCAAAACACCGGTGACAGTCGGTCACGGTGCCTTCTTACGCGTAGGTCCCACTGGGACGCTTGCTCAGCTAGCCCACACGGGATGGGATACGTACACCCCCACCTCCACGGACACAAATACGCGTACAGCTAGCCCACATGTAGTGTGGGACAGACACGTGGTCATTAGGGTGGCCCACACATGGTGGGGACACACACACACACGCTCATTCTTCTGAGGGAAACTTAACTGGATCGAGTACCAGGTCTTACCCCATGGCCCGTGGCTCCAGCTGGAAACCATCCCATCCCCGGGAGTGGGGGGGAGAACAGAAAAGAGGAGGGGGCTATTAGGCTACCTGCCCCTGGCCAAGCTAAATCAGGGCTGAGAGGCTCAAGGGATGGGATGCAGGAAAAGGGGTTTTCCCACCGGGACCCACCGGCGAGGACCCCAGTGGAGCAAGGTTCTGAGCCCCGAGCGGGGAAAACGGTCAGGACGATTGGCAGCAGAACTCCCCCAGCGTCTGAAAATCTGGAAGGAAGGATCCGAGGGGCGGGGGAACGGAGGACCCGGGGTCCCTAGGGAGAGGAGTGGAAAGGACCACAGGGATGCTTGTGGAATAGTAAAAAGGGTCCCGAGAAACCGTGTCAGAGGAAAGGAAGAGGCGGTCTTCAGTAGGAATTCTCTTATTTGGGCCACGATTATCTCGTTAACAATCTTTTCATTCCCTCTAGACGATAAGCTCATTGTGGGCAGGGAACTTATACGCTAACTCAGTTGCACTGTACTCTCCTAAGCACCTAGTACGGTATTCCGCACACGGTAAGCGCTCAGTAAATACTGTCGATCGATGTATTCTTGACCCACTTAGAGCTCTGACTTCCGTGTCCAGAAAGTCAACGGTGGTTTCGCAGGGAGGGACGGGGGGGGGGGGGAGGAGAAGGCGGGGCTAAGACTCCTCCGAGCCTGCCGCGGCACCTAGCCCTCGGGAAGAATGGACCCCAGATGATCTCCTTGCTCTCTGGGGTGCTGAGCTGAGAGTCAAAGGGTGGTGGCAGGTCGGTGGGGCTCCCAAAATCCCGTCCACGCCCGGGAAAGTAAAACTCAAGGGCTTTAGGACCCTCTGGACAAGGTGGGGAGCCCGGGCCTTCTTACGGTGGCTAGGGATCCGTTCTGGCCAGCCACTCCATCACTCCAGAACCTCAGACGGCTCTCTCCTCGCGAGAACCGGGCCGAGTCACCCAGGGGACCGAGAGCGGGGCCGAGTCTCCCCGAGTCTTCGGGCCCAACCCCGGTGGCGAGAGATCCAGCCGCGGAGGTCGGCAGGGAGGACGCCCGCCGGCCGGCCCTCGCCCGGTCCGCTCGTCTCCAAGCCGGGGCGAGCCAACGGCCGTCCCCCGCCTCGACGGTCACCTCGCGGAACTCCCCGGGGCAGCTAGGGCCACTGGATATGGATAATCAACTGACCCGCTCTGATTCCTCACCCGGTGAACGTTTTCTGCCTCCCCTGGTAGAGGGGAAGCTCCATGTGTGCAAGGAACGGGCCCCGTGTTTCCGGGTTTTATCCTTACCGAAGGCGCCCCCTGCAGCTGATCCGTGACCCGCACCGTCACACAGGGCGCGTCGTCCTCCCGCCGACAACCCCACGGGCTCATCCGGTTGCTCGGAAACATCACCCTCCGGAGAATCTCAGCAAATGCCCACAAATGCTACGACCCCGATAAGGGGCGGTCCCCCCCGTCCCCGGCCCGGCACCGGCTCCGCCCACCGGGCGGGGACTATGTCCATCACATTATGCTATACACTCCCGATCTCCCAAGCACTTAGTACAGTGCTCTGCACAAAATAAGGGCTCAGCAGACGACCGACTGACCTTCTCTTCCAAGCCCCGTGTCCTTCTGCCTACCCAGAGGGCCCCCTCAGCTCTCCCCATCATCCCCCACACCGCTCCCTTCAGCTCTCCCCACCATTCCTCTATCCGGACCCTCCATCCTGCAATCAGAGAGTCGCAACTCCACACACACACACATCTTTCTAGCACCAAGCTCCGTAGGTCCAGGTGTCCAACGAAGCCCACAAGGTGCGCCAGGGAACAACAGTGTGCAATGGCAGCGGAGGCAGGCAGCACCCCCAATAACCCGCAAGATTAGCGACGGACCAACTTTCGGCCATTCTCTGGGGAGGACCGGGAAGTTCCGGCCGTGCGAGGGCCACCGACTCCCGGACCTGTTCGGGCCAGGTCCCCGCTGGGGAGGGGGGAACGAAACACCTGCGGGCTCAGACACCGCTTGGAGTCCGAGTGTGGCAATCAGATTCCCGCAGTTCAAGTAAAACACTCCCCAGGGAAAAGGGAGGGACTGAGTCGGAGCGAGCCGGGAAGAACCTCCGACGACCCGCGGGGCCGCGGCCGCCCAGCCGCCCCACTCGATGAGCTGATGGCATTTACTGAGCGCCCGCGGTGTGCGGAGCGCTGTTCTGAGCTCTCGGGAAAGTAGCTGAATTAGTCGACACGATCCCCGTCCTCGAGGAGCTTCTAGTCAAGCGAGGCCCAGCCCCGCTGAGCCTCAGACTCTGCCTCCAGCGGCGAGTGACAGGGAAGGGGGCAGGTGGAAGAACCCTGCGACGGGGAACCCCACCCATCCAACTTCAGGGTGAGCGACAGATCTGCCCGACCGACACCCGCAAAGGGTCTACTCCTCGCCCGGCCTGAGCCCCGCCCGCTCCCCTCGCTGCCTCCCCCCCGGAACCCCAAGATTCTCGGAACCTCCCTCGGGGCCACAGACGACTTCTGGGGGCCGGGCGGGGGACCCCAGGGGAGCACCGAGGCGGGGGCCCCGAAGCTGCAGGCCGTGGGGGCCTCACCTGGTCGCTGGTGGTGTTGATCGCATCCAGCAGCTTTCCCACGGCCGCCTGGAGTCGGGAGCTGACGTTCAGGGCCAGCTCTTCGCTCTCGGGGCCCACGTCCGGGCCCGCCGAGCCGCTCCGCAGGACCAGCTGACACAGGTCCTCTCCTCCGCCGGGCGCCTCCGTCCACGGGCCGGGGGCGCGACCCGGCCCCTCGCGTTCCAAGAAGGGGGCCGCAGGCTCTCCTGAAAGCACACACCACTCGTTACGGAGAGACACCGCTTGCCGTTCAGACGCGCCGTGAAGTCTGGGGAATCAGATTTTGCAGCCGACGCAGAGATTCGAGGGTGACCGGCAGCAGGCACGACAGCGGCACCCACAAAAGTGGGAAACGCCGGCCCAGTGAGAGCCGTGGAAACGGCAGCCGTGGCGAGTGCCTGGCAAGCGGGAGGGATCGAGGCGGCGATGGGGACGGGGGGGCCTGGATGCCCTCCAACAGCGCCACACCCCAGTCCTTCCCCCGACCTTTTCCCGTTCAGAGACTGGGGACACAGGGCAGTGGAGGGGGCACGGAGGGCAGAGCCACCACACAAGCCCCTTCGGAGTTGCTGGCTTTCAGCAGACCCAAGCTTGCAGCCGCCGTCGACCCAGGCCGCAGAAGCCAATGAGCCGCGCAGATCTCTCAGTGACATCCTCCTTCCTCCCTTCCGGCAGTCACGGAGACAGAGGGACGGGGAATCTTGTAAAAGGGACGGAAGGGCGACTGGCTGCAAATGGGAAGCAGCGTGGCCTAGCGGAAGGAGCACGGGCCTACCGGCCGGCGGACCTGGGTTCTAATCCCAACCTCCACCATTAGTCTGTTGCTTCATCTTGGGCAAGTCCCTTAACTCTCTGTGCCTTTTACCTCATCTGGAAAATGGGGACAAAATATCCGTTCTCTCTTGTACTTAGACTTTGAGCCCCAGGTGGGACAGGGACTGAGTCCAACCCGATTACCCTGTATCTACCCCAGTGCTCAGTACAGTGCTTGGCACACGGTGAGGACTCAACAAGTGGCATAATGATAATTCCCAGCCAAAGTCCACTCTGCCCTTCCTGGCCAATCCAAATCCACTTGGCCCTTGCCAGCTCATCAAAATCCTTCCTGCCAGTGCTCTCCCCACCGCGGCACCCCAGGAGCACAGAGGGGCTCAGGAGAGGCTAGCAGAGGCTAGTGTCTGTCCCCCACCACTGACTACGCAGGCCCTTACGCCAGTCCAGAGTTATTTCTCTAAAACCAGTCACCCCCTCTTCGTAGGGGAAACGTCTGCGGCAGACAAACGCTGAACGTTTCTCCAACCAGACCCACTGCTTCCTTTGAGGATCTGGCTCGGGGAACTCTTCCCACGATTCCTCCATCTGGAACCTAGGAGGGGAGCGCTCAAAAGGGGAGAGAGTCAGGGCCGAGAGTCCTCTGGGTTTCACCTACACTTCTGGGACAGCGTGGGAGGCGGCGCGGGGACCGGAAGACACCGGCATCCTCGCCCTGTTCTTCCAGGCCAGGTCGGGACTAAGAGGAGCAGAGACCCAGAATACTTCCCAGCTTCCGGACGATCTGTGCCCACGAGGCAGAGCGGAAGTGACACCGGGAGAGAAAACTCCTCCGACGGCAGCCCCCGAGTCCGGCCGGCGGCAAGCCGGGAAACACGTGCCCGAGGGCAGACCCCTCTCCTCGCCCCCCGGGGCGACGAGCGGCCATAGAGCAAATACCTTCAGGGTGGGTCTCGCAGGGGCGGGGCGGCGTGGGCCCCTCGGCTGGCGGGCCTCCTCCAGACCGGTTCAGCAGTCCCAGGACGTGGCGGCCGATGGTCTCCTCCGCCGCGACCGTCGTCTTCGCCACCTCCAGCAGTCCCTTCAGGAGCCGGCGGTTGGCCTGACGCAGGGCGTGTCTGGCCGAGCGAGAGAAGTCGCATTCGGACATTCGTTCTCCTCGTGACCACGTGGGAATGGGGAGGAGAGGGAAGGGGAGTGGGCCTCTTCCTCTCATCCCCGGGGTCACGGGCCGGTGGGAGCAGGCCAGGCCACAGGAATCAGTGAGAAGGGGAGCCTCTCTCATTTTTATGGTGAGCTTCTGGTCTTCCAGAGCGCTTTTGGTCTGTCATCCCATTTTAATGGAATGGGAGGGGATGTCGGCAGATGCAGGGGAGAGGGTCCATCAGAGGGGAAGCCCGAGGACATTTCCTTAGCCTATTCCCTGTGGCCTCCTCACATCCCAGTTGGGAGGGGGCAGGCAAAAGGTGCTCCGCTCCTCAGTCCGGCTGCAGGGAAAGACAAAGCCCCGTGTGCCTGGCCCACACGGACGACCACGGGCAGGCGAGAGGAGCATCCCCGCTTCAACTGCCAGCCCGAACGGCCCAGACGGCTTAGCCATAGCGGCGGGGCACCCCAGGATGAGTGCCCGACGACTGTGTGCCCCAAGAACGGCCAGACGGCTTGGCCTAATCCAACACGCCACAGGAGTGGCCCCTATTCCCTTTACCGCCGCTCTGACAGAGCCCGGAGGGCGGATGGACACCACGCAAGGCTCAGAGTCCAGGGTCCATTCTGGCTCTGTCCTGGGCGGCTCTGGGACCTGGGGCAAATCGTTTCCCCTCTCTGGGCCTCAGTTTCCATTCCTGTAAAATGGGATGAGATCTCCTACTCTCCCAACCTCTTAGACTGTGAGTCCTACGTAGGGCAGGGTCTGTGGCCGACCCGATTATCCAACACCGATTCCAGCGCTCGGCACGCAGTAAGCGCCGAATCCAAACTCCGATCACTATCGTTCGCATACACGTTACCGGAGCGTAAGCGAAAGATCATCAACTTCCTGCCTGGCCTCCTGCCAACGGCAGCCCGGGGTAGGATCCCCTCCGCGTACCTCTCTGCGGACAGGCCGTCGGGAGCCACGTCTTCCGCGTTTCTCTCCCGCTCCTCCCCACCGGGGATGGGCTCCTGGGCTTCCTCAGAGAGGTCGGGTTCCTCCTGTGTAAGCTTGGGCAAGGGCAGGGAGGACAAGAGAGACAAAAACCCCATCATCCTGGAAGCGGCACCACATCCTTCTAGGTGCCCCAAGGAGAAGCGGCCTGCTGCCCGGCGTGGGGCCCGGAGACTGCTCAGACTAACTAATGTTTAACCGCGCACGGCGGAGCGATCCGGGGCGCGGCAGCGTCTAGATAAGGCCGCCGCTCCCACGTCGGGACGTGGCCTCGGCGGCGGGGCCGGGCTAGAACGATGACAACGGTGGGACTGAAGAACGTGGGTGGCTGGGTGGTTCGAGGTCCCCTCGGCAATCCCCTCCCTGCACCTCACCTATCGTGGGCCATCCCAAACTACTTGGGAAAAATGGTTGCCAGAGACTAGCGGGCAGACAGACAGACAGACACACACACACACACAAAGAGCCAGCCCCTTGGCACTGGCTTCAACTGCTCCTACGGAGCCGAAGTCCACACTACCTGGGTCTGTGTACTGCGGCTGTGCACCTGAAAGCACAGCTGCTCTCTTCCAGCTAAAGCCCGCTGCTTTAAGGATTCCAACTCCTCTAAGAGCACCCTCTCTCGCTCAGAAACCAGGTTTTCAGTGTCTACTGAGGAACTCTAGGCGAGAAAAGAGGTCAGAAGAGAAATCCGTTGGCGACAGGCAGAGAGCAGAAAGAGTCGGGGTGTGGGTAGCCCCCCCGACACGGGCAGCCGGGGCCACACCCGGGGTGAAAGGCACGGCCGACCGTCAAGGCAGAACTTCACAAGAACGAGAGTCGTCAGCATCACGACGGCCCAGTAGCGGGCAGGACCGATTAGTCGATCGCTGCCCTTAGAAGGCACGGTTTGCGTCGGAAGCCAGAGGTTGGCCACCACGGAATCCAGTGCAGAGAAGCCGAGCCGATTTACGGGTAGGATGTGCGCCGTCAGGTCCGCACACCTGCCCTTGGGCAGCGGGCATCTGGGTGCCCCTGCCTGCGGGCTGCTCGTTTAAACAACCTCCCGCGGCCAGGAAAGCCGGGTCCCGGAAACTCCCCGCACACCCCCCACTCCGAAGGTTGCGGCCGAATTCGCGGCTGGTGCCGGGCCGCTTGGTTTCTCTGCACGGATCCCAGACCCGAGACCCGCGGGAACCCTGTTTCCCGAATCGAAGCGAGATCATAATAGGGGTGGGAGCAGCCCGAGAGAACTGTGGAAAAGGAGGCATCTTGCCATCCGAGAATGGCAAGGAGGGGTCCCAGGAGAGGAGGGCCTGCACAGAGAGAGCCCCGAGAACGTGGCCGGGTGATGGGGAGGAGGGAAGGAGGCGAGAGGAGAACCCGGGCAGGACCGACAGGGAGGGAGAGAGAGCGTGCTCTGTTGGAGAAACCCCGAGGGAGGAGAGGCCTCTTGGGCCAGAGGGGAGTTGCCCACCGGCTGGGGGTCCAGAGGACCCAAGGAAAAGTCACTCACTCCCAGGAGGGCCAGCCTCCAGACAGGGTGAGGGGCTCAGGAGCCGGGCACCGAAGAGAGGCCCGGGAGGGCCGGCTGGCCGGTCCACGCAAAAGCCGGGGGGCCGAGGGTCTACATACGCTGTGACCGCCCTCCGATCTGGGGTGTTGGGGAGAGATGACCCACGCTTCACCCTTGGAGTCAGCTCCCGAGGGCCCGGGGAAGTGGGGAGGATGAGACGGGCTCCGTCGTCGAGCCCAGGCCCCGCTACCTGGGCCAACTGCCTGTTCAGCCTGTGGATCTCCTCCTGGAGCTGCTCCTGGTCTTCCCGCTGCCTTTCCATCTGGCGCATGTGGGCCTGGCGCAGCCGCTCCGTAACTTGCTGGTGCTCCTCGCACTGGCGTACCAGTTCCTGGCGCAGGTCTTCCAGCTTCTCCTCGTGCAGCCGCAGCTGCAGGGACGCCTCTGGCACGTCGTGCCGCATCTGGGAGGTTAGCGACAGACGTGTCCAACCCTGCCCCGCCCGGCCCCCGACCAGCGCCGGCCCAGTGACCGCCCCGGCCCCATCACGCAGGACAGACAACCCAAAACGTGTCAATCTCAGCTTGCCCTCCAGCACCAACACGTCCCTGCCAGTCTCGAAAACCCGGCTCAACTCTTGCCGGCTCCAGGCTGCCACTCTAGAAGCCAAGAGCATCAGGCACAGACACCCTGCGCTAGATCACAGAGAAATGATCGCTGTGGCGTTCGAAAGTCTCCTCGCTCCTGTTGTGTCTGGACTCCATTCCCTTCTCCCATCTTAACCTTTCAGATTTTGATCCCCACGAGGAATAGGGACCATGTTCAATACCACTGGCAGGAGGAAGAGGGAGAGGAGGAAAGGGACAGAGCTTATCTAAGCCAGATCAAGACTGGAGAGTTGGCCAGGGTGTTCCCAGGGCTTCTCAGAGGGTAAACTGGTCCCCTTACCGTGTCTTTCAAAACGAAGTCTTGGTCTCTGGGGAAGACTCGTCCTGCACAAGCCAGCTCCCGGGCCTCCAGCTCGAGTTCCCCATCTCCACGTTCACTTCCCAGCACGAGAATCTTCCGGGACTCGTCCTCGCTCAGTCCTTGGCTAAGGGCCTTCAATTCCTCTTGAAAGGTGGAGACGTGGGCACCCCAGGGTGGCGGTGCCGGTTCACCGTCGGCGAGTTCCATTTCGCTGGCCAGGCTCTGCTCCGGCCGGAAGGGTGCGTGCGTTCGCCTTCCCGGGGCGTGGGCTTCCCTCAGCCCCGACAGCCGGGCCCGTTCGCTCTGCTGAGCGAACGCGACGCTCATGGACACGATCACCTGCGGAGGAACGGGCACCAACCCACGTCAAAACTCGGGGGCCGCCGCCCCAAGGTCGATACGGGCCCTGCCCCCCGAAGGCCATTTCCTGGCCTGAAAACAGACAGGGGATCCCGGGCCACGCCTGTGCTTCACTGCCTCATTTGACTGACAAGGGAACACAGTCCTATGTCTCCACTGAGTAAAAGATCATTTGGGAAAGAAAACAAGCCCACGGAAACCCATTAATGGCAGGGCTGCTGGCACAGTTAGGAAAAGGGCTGTTATGAGATTCTCTACGTGCCTCAAGGTTCTCCCTTTCTCTTCGGGCTTTCAAACCTCCACCATCTCATTCCTGCTGTCTCTCCCTGAAAAACCCTCCCAATCATTCCTTCCCCACGACCATGCTGGACTGCCGAGACGTGTTTGGCCAGGGCCCAAGCAGAGAGGTGGACAACATCCCTGCCAGCAGTCGACTCACTCAGACGGGTAACGTGACCGGCTAGTTAGCACTCCGGGCTTGGGGGTGGGGCGAGGGGGGAGGAAGAGGACAAATCGGAACACCTGCGGCAGGCCAGAGGATCTGCCGACAGCTCATCAGAGATGCTCTGAGAGAGTAGCCTCCTCTCCTCTCTTGCCTCCTCTCAAACTCTGCCCTCTCCACCTGCACTTCTGACACCATCCCTTTCTACCTTTCTACCAAAGTACTTGCCCCCTCCCTTCTTCCCTCCTTTGCAGCCATCTTCAGCTGTTCACTTTCAAATGGTTTCTTCCCCACTGCTTTCAAACATGCTGTCTCCCTTATCCTAAAAAATCCCTCCCTTGACTCCACAGTTCCGTCTAATTATTGCCCATCTCCCTGCTACCACTACTCTCCAACTACACCCGCTCTCTCCCCTTCCTCGCCACCAATTCTCTCCTCGCACTCCTCCAATCTGGTTTCCGCCGCCTTCGCTCCATGGAATCGGCCCTCTCTAAGGTAACCGATACCTTTTTCGCCAAATCCGATGGCCTCTGCTCTATCCTAATCCCCTCCGACCTATCGGCTGCCTTCGATACTGTGGACCATCCCCTTCTCGACTTCACTGACGCCGTCCTCTCGCTTCTATCTCTGACTGCTTCTCTTCAGGCTCTTTTCCTGGCTCCTCCTTCCGCCCCACCCTCGGAGGATGGGAGTCCCTTAAGGCCTCTCTCCTCTGCAGTCTCGCATTTCCTCCTGCCTTCAGGACATCTTACCTGGTTGTCCCACTGAGACCTCAAACTAAACATGTCCACAAGAGAACTCATCTTCCCAACCAAAGCCGGTCCTCCCCATCTTTCCCAAAACTGCGGACGACACCACTATCCTCTGTCTCACAAGCACATAACCCTGGTGTTGTCCTCGACTCGTCTCCCTCATTCAACTCACATATTCAATCTACCTTCTACCTTCACAACATCGCTAAGACCCGTCCTTTCCTCTCCGTCCACATTGCCACTACGCTGATCCAAGCACTTATCCTTCCTCGCCTTGCTTATTGCATCGGTCTCCTGGCTGATCTCCCTGCCTCCTTTCTCTCCTCACTCCAGTCCATACTTCACTCTGCTGCATGGATAATTCTCCCCCGAAAAGAGCGGTCCACATCTCCCCGCTCCTCAGAAACCTCCAGGGGTTACCCATCCACCTTCACAACAAACAGAAAGTCTTTACCGCTGGCTCTAAGGCACTCAATCAGCTCGCTTCCTCCAACCTGGCCTTCCTGATCTACTACAGCCCAGCCTGCAAACATCGCTTCTCCAGTGCCAGTTTGGGCCCCATCTCGTCTATCTTACAACCTACCCCTTTCCCACCTCCTCCCTCTGGCCTGGAACTCCCTTTTCCTCCACATACACCCGACCACTACTCTCCCAACCTTCCCCGCCGTATTTAAATCGTATCTCCAAGAGGCCTTCCCCGATTAAGTCCTCTTTTCGCCAGCTCCCTCTCCCTTCTGCGTCATCTGTGCACTTGCACCTGTGACCTTTGAGCGT
Organism: Ornithorhynchus anatinus; assembly: GCF_004115215.2. Taxonomy (NCBI): domain Eukaryota; kingdom Metazoa; phylum Chordata; class Mammalia; order Monotremata; family Ornithorhynchidae; genus Ornithorhynchus; species Ornithorhynchus anatinus. The sequence continues at coordinate 70,580,988 of NC_041735.1, forward strand.
TTGACATTCTCCCCACCCTCAGCACTTCATTCATTCATATAAATTATATATAACAAATAATTTATATTAAGGTCCGTCTCTCCAGCCTTTTAGCTCGTTGTGAGCAAGATATAGGAATAACAATTCTATTATACTGTACTCTCCCAAGTGCTTACAGTGCTCTGCATACTGTAAGCGCTCAATAAATACCACTGATGAAGATGACGATGAGTCCAAACTCATTCTTAGAACCCTGGGCCTCCTACCCGATTGCTAAGAAGCAATAAGAAATGCCACTTTGGGAAAACCAAGGCACTGACTATCTTTAGTAGGGAAAAATAACAAAGCAGGCAACTTCCAGAGAACTTCCAAGAAGTAAAGACAGACAGGAGACAGAGAGGGAACGACGACGATCCAGACCCTCCTCTGGGTGCCATAACAAGGGGCAAAGCAGGGGACGCGGACTCTCCTCTAAGTGCCAGAGTGAGGGCCGCTACAGAGGACTCAGACCCTCCTCTAGATACCAGAGCGAGGAGCACTGCAGGGGATCCAGACTAGACCAGACCCTCCTCTAGATACCAGAGCAAGGAGCACTGCAGGGGATCCAGACTAGACAAGACCCTCCTCTAGATGCCAGAGCAAGGAGCACTGCAGGGCAAACGGATCATCCCCTAGACTCCCAAAGACACTTCCAGGGATCCATACCTTCCCCAGGAGTCACTCTAGCAGGTCATCTGTTAGACTGTAAACTCCTTAAGGGCAGGGATCATGTCTCCTTTCTGTTCTGTTCCAAGGGCTTAGTACAATGGCCTACACCTCAAAGACTACTGATTGTCAAAAGCTGCCCTCTCCCTTGGCCACAAAGCTGACCACACACTCTCCCCATGAGTCTTGAGCTCAACCCAAGACGCTGAAATACAAGGAGACTCTGCCCTGGGCTACCCCTAAAGCACTCTTGCCGTTTGACCGAAACGGCATGAAGATCCAGGAAAGCCACGTTATATCTCCGAAGCCCCAGGCCCTCTTTTACCCAGGTTCGGCGGCTGGTAACAAGGGTCGGCCCCGGCGCTACTCTAATCTCTACTCTCCCCAGGATATAGGCTTGCAGAATCTCGGCTGCTTGGACAACTTGTTCCTCATTCAGGTAAAAACCAACAAACCATTCAGAATGGGCGGGAAGGGAAACCACGTGTCCCGGGCTGTTTCTGGATAAAGCACGCAGAAGCCCTGTCCCAGGAGCAGAGGCTAAGAGATCGCAGGGACCCTCGTGGACCAAGGGACGGGGCCCCACTGGCCTCTTCCCCTAAGGGACACCCATCGGGCTCCAGGACACTGCTCCTGATGACCTAAAGGCCAGACATCCCACCCGTTCCTACAGCGGTCCCGGCTAGGTACCCCTCTCACACCAACCACCAGAGAATGGAGGGCAACAGTCATGTGGTCCGGCGGGTGACAAGCGTGGGCGTTCAGGGCCCCCGGGGGTGCCAGACCACCTTCCGGGACATTCAGCCAGTACCTTGGCTACTTCCTCCTCCAGCCTCTCCTGGTAGCGCCGTTCCAGCTGCCGGACAACATCTGCGTCTGGTTCGTCTTCGGGGACGACCCTTCCCTGAAAGAAAGAACTGCCTGTTAGTCCTCGCCAGTCAATCGGGCCTCCTCCCACCTCCGGGCTGGGAACTTCCCGAAAAAGAGCAGAAGCCCTCAGTCCCAACAGGCATCCCCGAGGACTGGCCCAGGATGGCCAGACTGAGGGTCCCGCGGGTAACCTCCAGGGGACACCGGAGGAGCGGAAGCAGAAGTGTCTTTCTGCCTTTCCGACTAGCCAAAAATTGGGGAAGTACTTCCAGTACTTCCGTCGCTCCCGCATTATTCCTGGTGGGTTGCGAGGTCAGCGTTACTGAAGAACATTTGCTTCTTCCGGGTTCCTCGCTAACACACGCTTGATGCCGTATTGAGACGCTCACGCTGAAGCTTCCCCAGTCCAGAGAAGAACAACCCTCGGAATAGAAGCTTTCCAAGGACGGAGAGTCGGGGAGACAGAGAAACAGCATGGCTTAGTGGACAGAGCACAGGCCTGGGAGTCGGGAGGACCTGGGTTTTAATCCTGGCTCGACACACGTCTGCTGTGTGACCCTGGACAAGTCATTTAACTTCTCTGTTCTTCAGCTACCTCATCTGCAAAATGGGGATTAACACTGTAAGCCTCATGTGGGACATGGACTGTGTCCAACTTGATTACCTTCTATCTACTCCAGTGCTCAGTACACTGCCTGGCACATAGTAAGCGCTTAATAAATACCATCAAGAAAAAGAGGCAAAAGTGTCAGGCACTGGAACCAGCAAACCTGACAGCACAGCAGGGAGAGTGTGCCTGCAAGTGCACGTGTGCGTGTGTGTATGGGGGGGGCGAGAGAGGAGGGAAGGGGTGGGCGGGGGGACCTCATGTGGAAGCACACACTGGTCTTTTCCATCTCCCACATAGCCAAGGGTGACCCTTCTCATCGGCGGCAGCTTCGAGCACGGGTGACATCAGACCTATTTGAATCATGCCATTTTTCCATTCACCTGAGGGACTCATCCTCCCCACAAATAAGGTGGAGGGGATACAGTGGGACCCAGTGGGAGCCAGGAAATTTGGGCTCCAGTCCCAACTCTGCCCCTGACCTGCTGTGTGACCTCGGACAAGTCCCTCGGCCACTCTGGGTCTCAGTTTCCTCATCAGTAAAATGGGGATAAAATGACTGTAATCTGCATGTTGGACAGAAGTTGTCTCCAATCTGATAAGCTTGTGTCCACCCCAGGGCTCAGCCCACAGTATGCGCTTAAGCCTAATTACTAAATCGGGAGTACCGTCAGCACTTACTACGCATCAAGCGCTGTTCTAAGCCCTGAGATAGATAAAAGTTAATCAGACCGGGCACAGTCCGTGTCCCGCATGGAGCTCACGAGTCTAAGCAGAAGGGAGAATAGGTATCGAATCCCCAGCTTACAGTTAATAACAACTGTGGTATTTGTTAAGCGCTCTGAGGCACAGAGGAGTGAAGTGACTTGTCCGAGGTCACAAAGTAGGCAAATGGTGGAGCCGGGACCCCCAGGTCTGTGCTTTTTCCATTAGGCCAAACTGCTTCCCCTTGGGCTGTGAGCCCGTCCCATGTCCGAACTGAATATCTTGTATCTATCCCAGCACTTGGCACGGTGCTTAGCGCCCAGGCAACATTTAGAAAATACGATTATTATTATGGAAGGAGTCCCAGCCAACAGCAGAGAAAATCAAACTCACGACATCCACCTTCACCGGAAGGTCCGCGTGCCTCTGCATCTGCCTCCCAGGACCACTGTTCCCCCGCCCGGGGTCCGGCGGGGAGACGGGGCGCAATCTAAACCGCAAAGTGAGGGGGACAGAGAAGAATTCAGCTCCCTTTCTGGGGTCGCCAGGTCACGTGATCCACAGAGGACAAAGAGGGCGACCTCCACATCTGTGCAATGGAAGCGAGATACAAGCCAACCTGGCGGCGGGCCCCCCGCCCCCCGTCGGAAGAGATCTCCAATCCCAACGGAGCCCACCCCCCCGAAGACGGGAAGGAGATCCGGAGCGGACTGCGGCGGACCCTCTCCCTTTAGGCTGGCTCTCTGACTGGACGCCGAGGGGTGAGAGAGTGACCGTAGAGGCCAACCTGCGCAGGACCCCTTCAACCTCCCAATACCTAATGTTGGTATTTGTTAAGCGCTTACTATGTGCCGAGCACTGTTCTAAGCGCTGGGGTAGACATAGGGGAATCAGGTTGTCCCACGTGGGGCTCACAGTCTTGATCCCCATTTTACAGATGAGGGAACTGAGGCACAGAGAAGTTAAGTGACTTGCCCACCGTCACACAGCCGACAAGTGGCAGAGCTGGGATTCGAACTCATGAGCCCTGACTCCAAAGCCCATGCTCTTTCCACTGAGCCACGCTGCTTCTCTAATACCTGCAGAACCTGAGCCTGGGAATCCCTCCAGGCCTCTCCTTATATTAATGTCTGTCTCCCCGTCTAGACCGTAAGTTCATGTGGGCAGAGAACGTGTCTGTTATATTGTACTCTCCCAAGAGCCTAGTACCGTGCTTTGCACACGGTAAGCACTCGATAAATATGACTGACTGACCGAATGACTCTCCCAGAGAACGGAGGACAGGGCAGCGTGGCTCGCTCAGCTCGGTGGCTGAAGGCAAAGAGAGGCCACCTCTGAGGCCGAGCAAAGCTCGGCTTGCTGAGCTCCCCGCTTCCCTGACCCAAGAGGGACTGGCCGTCCCACGTGGTTCTTGCACGCTGCCAGCAGAGATCCAACCGGCAGACCAACTGCGAAGCAAAGCGGCCAGTAGGTCTGTCTCTGGGGCAGCGCTCTCCTGGGCTCCGGTCGCACCGGCCCCGCATCCCAGGCTCGGTCCCATCCCGAGGCTGATGAAGAAGAAACTTTGGCAGCTGGACGGTCCCAGGAAGGCAGACGCGGCCGAGGGCTGCCTCCCGGCCCTCTCAGCCCCTGATGGCCCAGGAGAGCAGGAGGTTGAATACGGGGAAGGGTCGCTTGGGGGCTACCTGCGGTGGGGCAATTAAGGGAGGGGGAGAAGCCAAGGGCAAGGAAGCGGTAGGGTTCTCTCCCCTAGCAGACGACCGGCTGCTCCCTGAGGGCAGGTGGGCTTGGCGCGATGAACGCTCCGGGCTCAGGAGAGGGGATGCCGGAGACCGGGGTGGCTGTCGTAGGAGCGAAAGAGCAGGAGACACACACTTCAGGGTAGATGGTGGGGGTTGGACCTGCAGCCTGGGGTGAAGGAAGCTGTTCTACTGCCCCCAGGCCCTCCGGGAATCCCTTGACCCCGCAAACAAAGTCCTGAGAGGCAGCGTGGCCTAACGGAAACAGCCCGAGTCTGGGAGTCAGAGAACCTGGGTTCTAATCTCTCTGCTGATTGTCTGCCGTGTGACTTTGGACAAGTTGCTTACCTATCTGTGTCTCAGTTTCCTCCACTGTAAAATTTAAAATGAGGAGTCAGTACCTGTTCTCTCTCCTATTTAGAGCGTGAGCCCCATGCAGGACAAGGACTGGGTCCAGCCTAATTAACTTGGATCTACCCCAGCACTTAGAACAGTGTTTGACACATGGTAAGCGCTGAACAAATACCATAAACCCCCCCCCCAAAACAACGATCCCTTTGGACCCCACTGCTGCACGCCCCCAGGAGAAGTTTCTCGCCCGTGGCCGCCGGCCCTCTGCCGCTCTCACCAGGCACGGGGGCATCCGCCAGGAAGGACAGATGCAGAGGAAAGACCGGGGGAGCACATACCGGTGCTGGACATTAGACTCTCCCTCCGCCGACGCATCTCCCGACGGTGGCTGAGGACAGGACTCGGGTCTCCCGGTCTCTCCGGCGGGCTCTCCTCCCGGTGACGAAGCTAACCCGGACGGTTCTTCCCAGAGAGACGCCCCAGCCGCCAGGTCTCCGATGGCAACTGCGCGGAGAGGGGAGAACTACCGGTGTGCCCGCCGGGGGAACCGCCAAGGCCGCCCGTGCGGCAACGTCCACCCAAAATGGAGCCAGACTGCTTGGCTCCAGGGCGGCCCCGGCAGCCTCCTCCAGGGCTGCCATTCTCCCTGGGCGGGGTTAATGACCCAAGCAAGGCAGGCCGCAACAGTTCAGTCCACAACAGTTTAGCTTCTAGCCCACTCTGGCGCGCCCAGGCAGGGCCCAGACAGGTCCCATCCTGACACCCCCCAGCAGGAGTGTCTTGCTCCCTTGCCTCCCACCCCACCTGCCAACCACCTTCCCGCTGTCTACCCTGGAGCCCCTAATGGTTATGAGCACAGAGATCTCACCGGGACAGCCCGGCAGAAAGGGGGCCTGGGCAGGGGCCGGGGGGCCGGCGTCGTCCACCCGGCAGACACGGCTCTCGCCCTCCTCTGGCCGTCGCCCCGCTTCCGCGCCTCCAGCCGGCCATTCTCCGACCTGGACCGGACATTGGGGAAAACGGAGACGGTGACTGACTCTGACCCGGGAGCTCAAAGACAGGCCAGTTCGGGCATGACCCACGGGGTTCGAGAATCCACTCTTTTTCCCTGGCTAGACGGGCAGTGACAGCCCCGAGGGACAGCAGAACGCTCTACCAGCCGGAGGGCCAATCGGCCGGTCTGTCGGTCAGTCGGCGGCGAGTACTGAGCGCCCACTGGGGGTGACTGTGCTTGGGAGAGCACCGGCAAGTGAGTAGAGCCAAGCCCCCGGACCTCCTCTTACAATCCAACAGGAGACAGACAGACACAATATAATTGGCAGAGAAGAGAAGGAAGAGGATGGGAAGACAGAAAAGAGGACAAACAAGTGCTGAAAAACTTGCAAGATGCAAATCGGTAGTAACAAAAGTGCAGTGGTAGGTTGTGAGGATATAAGGTCCTGGGGGAGAAGATATTATCATTATTAATAATAACAATATTTATTGAGCGCTTGCTGTGTGAAAAGCACTGTACTAAGCGCTTCGGAGAGTACAATATAACACATTTCCCGCCCACGACAAGCTCACGTTCTAGAGGGATGTCCGGGGGAAACGAAAAGCTCGCCGGGGAAGACTTTCAAGAGGAGCTCGGCTGACAGAAGGGCAGAAGAACCACGAAGGAGGGGAGAGCCGTGGTCAGGTGGGGATGAAGGGGGAGTTTGGTGAGGGCGGGGGGTGGGAGGGAGGTGCCAGAAAGGAGAAGAGCATGAGCGAGGGAGCAGCCGTGGGATCTGGGCAGCTGAGAATGAGGCACGGCGATGGTGAGATTGGAAGGAACAGGAGGGTGTCAGCTGGGATGAAACGGGAGAAGAGAGATTAAGAATGCAGGAGAAAGCATATGGGGTAGGGAGAGTCTAAGCGCGAATGGACAGGAGTATCCATTGGAATTGGAGAAGGATGGGCAAATGTTGGAGATTTCTGAGTAACGGGGAGAACGGTGTTGGAAGCAGAGAATGGGCCCCGACATTGCAGTCTAATGTTCTGGCCCACCAATGGAATTTGGTGAAGATCCTTCAAGCAAGGCTCATTCTCAAAACAGCCTGCCCCGACTCACCCCCCAAGACGGGATCAGTCTGAAATCCCTAGGTTCCCTCAGCACAAGCCCCTCAGCAAGAAAAAGCTCCATCTCGTGCCTCCGGAATCATCGACCCCCCAGAATCGAGGGAGCGCAAAGACACACTCCCACCCACCTCCAGAGGGGCCATCAGGCCGGTCTACCTGCCCAGAGGGAGACGCTCCCGTCTCCCCCAGATAAAGCCGGGGCCGGCACTCCCTTGGCCGAGTCTCCTTTCCACGGAATATCATTCAGAGCGCCCAGAAGTAGAAGACAGCTGGCGGCGCCCAGTGAGTCCCCATTCCGCAGCCTGCCTACCTCTTTGCCGCCCTTCGCCAAGCGGGCCTGAAGCTCCAGAAGCCGGCTGTGCTCTTGGGATATCCTGCTGACGAGCGCTCGCAGGTCCGCTCGCAGATCTGTCACGGGGAACCAGAGACGCTGAGTGACACCAGCGGGACCACTCTCGGGGTCCCGGGGGGCAACACTTTATTTCCTCCAAGACGGCCCTTGGTGCAAAGCTCTGGGCAAAAGCCCCCGGGGCCAGGCACAGCCACTTCGCCGTCAACTCGGGCAACGCAGAGCCAAGCGATCCCAGGGTGGGGCAACGTGGTCAGGGGAACCGCCGTCACCGTCACAGTTAGAGTCGCCTACTCGGCCACTGCCAAATGAGGAATCGGGGCCTTGCATCTGACTGCGGCTAAAGCGACTGGAGGTGAGGTCTACAGGGTGGGTGGGTATCTCCTCAGCACAAAGCCAGTGGGCAGTCCCGCCCAGCTGACCACCTCAGTTCCTGGGAAACCCCCGGACTCCAGAGCCGGCTCCCTGCTCCGGCCCGGGGGGGGGGGGCACTGGCCCGAGGGGGCACAGATTCCCACCCTCACCAAAATGCCCCAGGGCCACGGGGTTGGAGCGAGAGTGCCAGCGCGGTTGAGGCAGGCAACTTACTACAGTGGAAGCGGGCTGTGCTTTGCCCTCGCCCCGGGTTACCTTCAGCCCGATGCGCCCGAACTTCTGAACCCGGTTCTTCCCTCGTGGGAGTGAGGGTGTCCGGAGCCTCCCCACCATCTTCTTCCGGGAAGCCCCGCTGGGGAGTGGTGGCGGATGGTTCTCCGAGGCCATCGAGGAATGACTATTAGAACGGAACGAATGCGACGGCCCAAATCAGAGACGCGGACCACCGCGGAGTCCCCCCAACCCAAGGCGGGGCCCGCTCCACAGCTGGGGGGCTCGGACAGAAGGATTAAATGTAACAGCGGCAGAAGCGGCAGGGATACGAGACCTCTCAATGGGTCCAACACGAAAGGGTGGGGAGGAGGGGCCAAATTCCAAATCAAAGAAAAGCAGGGGGGTTCAGAGCCAGAGAGGGAGGGGCTCAGGGCCAGCGGTGGGGGGGGGGGGAGGACGGGGGCTAGCAAGAGAGGGGAGGGGGCCAGCTGGGGGCGGTTGGAGGGGAGAGAAGGGATGTGGGGCTAGCGAGGGAGGGGCTCAGAGCCAGCAAGGGGCACCGCCGAAGACGTCCGAAAAGGGGGAGACTCACCTGGGTAAAGGAAGAGCACTCCTCAGACACCGCCTCCCAAAGCTTGCCAATAAGAAACTGGGAATCCGCCCCCGCATCCCCCGTCCACGGAGGGATCGCATCCGGCCGCTCCACCGCCCGGCCTGGAGAATCGTTACAGGGCAATCCCCTGCTCGTCTCTGGCACAGAATCCTCCCGGGGTACCCAACTACCCACTGTGAAAACCCGGGAGCTAACTCCAGCGCCTTGCGGCCGAGGGGCGGGCCGGGGCCGAGGGGCATCGGCGTGGGCCTTAGCCGCGGAGCACGAGCCCGGGCTGAGCCAACGACAGGGCCCAACCCCGCGGGACCACGGCCAGCCCATTCCTGGGCCGTTCCGGCCTCTGCATCTCCGTCGGGCGCCTCGCGAGGAGAGGACGACCCAGACGACCGGGGCTACGTCCACGTGGGGACCCTCCGTGGGCAAAGACCCGGTGAGCCCCGACGACCATCCCAGACGAGAGATGAACCCCGGGCCCTTCGGCGGGTGGGGCCGAGGGAGGTGGTGAAGGTCAGGGAGCGGGGGGAGGGGGGATACCGCAGTAGAGCACCCCGCAGCCCCCCCCCTCGGCAGCGGCCCCGACGACATACCTGCCCCACGCCCCGGGGAAGTCCGGAGCTCCAGACGATGCGCTTCCTGTAGCTCTTCGAGCTCTTGGGCATGGGCAGAAGCCAGTTCCTCCTTCAGGCCGGAAAGCGCTTGCTCCCTCTCGCTCTCCATGGCCTCACGGACATGGGCCAGGTGGGTGGAGTGCACCAGGGAGAGGCACAGGCGCTGGGCCTCCATCTGGAGCCTCAAATCCGCCTGGAACCGAGGGACACACAAGTGGGCTGGCTTCCCTAGGGTTGGGCAATCAGTCGCTTCCCCCTTGCTACACGTCTGGATTGGCACGGCCCCCTGGGACTGGGCCGGGCAGGTGGAAGGGGGAGGTCCGTCTGCAGCCACGAGCCTGCTGCAGCTAAGATCCCGAGCAGTCCTTCTGGAACCGGCCGGCTACCAGCCGAAAAATCTGGGGATTCGCCGTCCACTCTGAAACACCATCCCGGGACACGGAGAGACCCCCGTCCCCGGGGACCAAGCCGGACCCCGAGGCGCCGATGGGAGCAGCGGGGAGGGCAGGGCTGAACGGCCCCCAGCCCACTACGAGGGCAGCCCCGCATCTTGGCAGCCCCCGAGGGCCGCCTTTCTGGCCCCGGCTCTCAAGCCCCACTCCGCCCAAGGTGCCGACGTCTAAAACCGCCTCCCCTCAATCAGTCGATCTCCGACGGGTGGAGGCGCAGGAGGGCACTAAAGAGTCCCCCTTCACTGTGAACGACCGGCTTCCCGAGCGCCCCGGGGATGGAAAGAGATACCACCACCAGAGGAAGACACCTTCCCCTCCTGCCGCCGCCGGCGACCCCTTTCCGTGTCGGGGGACGAAGAACGGGACGGGATGAGGAGGTGGGGTGCGTCCGGTCCAGAGTGGGCAGGCGGCAGGGAAGACCCTGGAACCGGGAATGCCAGCCACGCAGGCCCTCCGGCCAGGCCGCCCCCGTGACCTCCGTCAGGCCCCTGGATCCCGGGGGGCAGTGTCCCCTCTCTCGAAGCGTAGAGGGAACCCCATGCCCCCTCCCAGACTATTCCATCCTACTGGAACCGGCCGGCTACCAGCGAAAAATCTGGGGATTCGCCGTCCACTCTGAAACACCATCCCGGGACACGGAGAGACCCCCGTCCCCGGGGACCAAGCCGGACCCCGAGGCGCCGATGGGAGCAGCGGGGAGGGCAGGGCTGAACGGGCTCCTGAGAAGCAGCGTGGCTCAGTGGAAAGAGCATGGGCTTTGGAGTCAGGGCTCATGAGTTCGAATCCCAGCTCTGTCACTTGTCGGCTGTGTGACTGTGGGCAAGTCACTTAACTTCTCTGTGCCTCAGTTCCCTCATCTGTAAAATGGGGATTAAGACTGTGAGCCCCACGTGGGACAACCTGATTCCCCTATGTCTACCCCAGCGCTTAGAACGGTGCTCGGCACATAGTAAGCGCTTAACAAATACCAACATTATTATTATTATTATTACTGGGTCTCGTTCCCTCCCTCCCGCTCTGCCTTTCGCCTGGATAAGGCCCACGGCTCCAGCCGGAGACGCCGCCGGGTGCCCCGGCTAAGCACGATGCCACCCACCCCCGGGCCTGCAGAGACCGCCCTTGGGCTCCTCAAGGAGGCCGAGGCTGGAAGCTCCGGGGCCAGGGGAAGCCCACCCGCGAGACGGGCGGCGTACCTGTTCAGCTTCCAGTCTGCCCAGCTCCCGCCGGAGTTGGTCACCCTCCTCCTTCTGGGCGGAGGCCCCGGGGGGCGCCTCGCCGGCCCGGCGGTGGCCACGGCGGCCGCGGCGGCGGCCGCTCATCTGGGGCCCCGAGTGGCCCCCGCGTGGCCGCTTCTCCGGCAGCCGGGTCTGCCGGTTCCCCTCCCTGCCTCCCGGGCCGGGAGGGAGAGGGGCTTCTGGCGTCGGCGGCCGCGCCTCCGCCGCCTGCGCTCCGTCGCCGAACCCTCGGCTCTCCCGGACCCCCTGGCCGGGGGGCCGCGGAAACTCTTGGGAGGCGGCCTCCGCCCCACTGGGCTCCGGGGCCACCGGCGCGCCGTGGAGGTCGGCCCCCTGGCGCTGAGCCACCGCCTCCAGCTCCCGGCACATCGCCAGCAGCTGATCTTTCTCCCGCTGGAGGGAGTCCACCCGCCCGTGAAGCCGGTCCACTTCCCGGTGCTTCTGGTCCAGCTGGCCGGAGAGAGCCGAGAGTCTCTCCGACAGCTCCAGCTTCTCCCGCTGCGTCACCTCCAGTTTCTCCATCAGTTCAGTGGTGTCTTTCTCCACCACTTCCCCAGGCTCGGCCGTCTCCGCCCCGGGGGCCCCGGCATCCCGGGGGGCCCCCGGCCCAGAGGCTCGCAGGCGGCGGAGCTCTTGGGTCAGGGCCCGGACCTTCTCCCGATGTTCGGCCTCCTGCCGGCTCCTGCCCTCTTCCAGATCCGCCTTCAGCTTGAGCAGGCAGGCGTATTCCTCCCGCAGCTCCTGGTAGTTGACCTCAAAGTTCTTCTCGGCAAACGAGAACGTGTCCCTTTGCCTGTCCACCTCCTCCTTCAGTCGGGCGCACTGCTGGGTGAGGCGCCGGTTCTCCTCGGTCAGGCCCGGGGGCTCCTCGCGCCCGTCGCCGTCCCCGGGCGGGCCGAGGCCTTCTCGGAGGAGGGCTTCTTTCTCCCTCAGCTCCTTCTCCAGCAGCTCCGCCTTCAGCTGAAGCTCCTGGACCTCCAGCTCCAGGGTTCCCTTCTCGTTCTCCCCCCGGCGGAGCCCCTCGACCTCCTTCTGCAGCTCCCGGAGCCGGCGGGCCGTCTCCTCCGCCTCGGACGTCCCCGGGGACTGCTGCACGTCTCTCAGGGCGGACAGCTCCAGGAGCAGCTGATTCTGCCTGGTGACCAGGCCGTCCTTCTCCATCTGCAAGGCTTCCACCTGCCGGCGCGTCTCGGCCCGCAGCCCCTCCAGCTGCTGCTCGTGGCGGAGGCCCAGGCTCTCCTTCAGCCGGGCCACGTTGGCCCGGTGCTCCCCTTCCAGGTCCTCCCTCAGCCGCGAGAGCTCCTCCTCGTGGCGGAACAGAAGCTGGGTCCTCAGGCTGTCCAGGTCGGCCTCCTGCGCCTCCGCCATGCGGTCCAGGACGGCGTCCTTTTCCCTCTCCAGCATCTCCAGCTTGATCCGGTAGTTGGTGACCTCGGCTTCGTGCTTGGCCTGCAGTTCCCGGGTGACCTCCGCCGCCGTCGCGGCCTGGGCCTTCAGGTCCTCCGCGGCGCCCAGGGCCTCGGCCAGCCGGCGCTCCAGGTCGGCGCCGGCCTGCCGGCCCCGCTCCCGGGCCAGGTCCAGCTCGGCCTGCAGCTCCCCCAGCCGCCGCTCCAGGGTGCTCTTCTCGGCCGAGGCCACCTCCCGCTCTCGCACGAGGTCCCGCGAGAGTCCGTCTCTCTGAGCGAGGGCCTCGTGCAGCCGTGCCCTCAGCTCGTCGATCGGCGGCACGGGGTCCCGCGCGGCGGCTCTCTCCAGCTCGGCCTGGTGCCGGGCGCGCAGGGCCTCCGTCTGGGCGAGGTGCTGCAGGGTCAGCTCCTTCTTCATCTGGACGATCTGCTGCCCGTGCGTCTCTTCCAGCTCCGCCCGGAGCTGCTCTAGCCTCCGCTGGGCCTCCTGCTCTGCCCAGCCACCCGCATGCTGTCGCTTCTGCAGCTCCTCCACGGAGCCCATCAGCCGCCTCACCTCTTCCGAGCTCTGCCGCTCCCTCTGGCGAGCCTGTGCCAGCTCCAGCCTGGCACTCGCGACCTCTCGGTCCCGCCGGGCCATCTGCTCCCGCAGGTCCTCCAGCTGCTTCTCCCTGGCCAGCCCGTGGTCCTTCAGCTCCGTGGAATGCCTTTCTTCTCCTTCTGCCAGCCTGGCTTTCAGCACCTCTAGCGCCGCTTCTCTTTCCAGCTCTCGGCTCCTCGACTCTTCCGCCTCTTTATGGCGCTCCTGTGGGAAGGGGGAGGGTTAGGGAGCAAGACGACCATCGAGCCTGTCCTTAGGTTGCCCGGCTTGGGGAATCTCGTGCTGGAAAACGTCTGTCCCGAATGCCCGTGGCTCCAACTGACCGGCCAACGATTTTCCGGAAGGCTGACCTACAGCCACGGCTTGGAGCCCCTCAAATTCAGGGGTGGATATGTCTTTGGAGTCTTCCCCAATTTAACGCTATTCCGAACTGCCAAATTGCTGATTCAAAATTAGGGTTCGGTCCCCTTTCTCCCCCCACAAAAAAACAAAACAGAAAATTGAATTTAGGGGAGGCTGATTTTTTTTTTAATAATTCCCTATCCCGAAGATACTTACTGAACGCCCTCTGGATGCCACGGAGTAAACTAAGCTCAAACCTACCCTAGTTCTGCTCTGGTAAACACGAGTGAAAATCCCTGACTCTGAGCGCAGGAGCCGGGCTGGCAGAGTCCTGGTGTGCGATTAGGAACGCTCTGTCCTTTATCCCCGCTCAGGACAGGGCCTGGAATTGCTTTGGAAACTGGGTTCGCTCGGTGCCCATCCTAACCTCCCCACTCAAGGTGCCCCCACTGCCATTTCAGCCCTTTCGCATTACCCAAATCCTTGGGGACTCGACCCCGACTCTCCCCCACCGGCAACCTCCCCCTGGCCCCCGCCCACCACACACACAAAAGAGAGTATTTTTGTTATGTGTTTTATATTCTCTTGCTTCCCCTCACCTGCAATTTACTTTATTTTCTGTCTCTCCCTGGGGCAGGACTGTAAGCTCCAAGATGAGGGATCACGCTTCCTAACTCGTGCTGTCTGTCTCCCTCATTTAGACCGTGAGCCCGTTATCGGGCAGGGATTGTCTCTGTCGCCGAATTGTACATTCCAAGCGCTTAGTACATTGTCCTGCACATAGTAAGCGCTCAATAAATACGAGTGAATGAAGGAAGGAACTCTACCATATTCTACCCAGCACTTAGTACAGTGCTCTGCACACCACACATCAGACGCTCAACTGATAGACAATGAATCCCCCCATTTCCAAATGAAAGCCCTGGGATAGGAGGGGGAGAGACAGGAACAGAAAGAGAAAAACAGACAGAGAAACAGAATTAAGAGAAAGAGAGTGTCAGAGAGAGTCAGAGAAAAAGAGAGAGACAGAGAGAAGCTTCTAAGCTCGGGACTGAGGCTGAGGCCTAACACCTAAACCGAGCATGGCCGGGCCATACTGGCAACAATGCCAATGACTAGCTCGACCGTCGACCATTTGGTGAGCTCCATGGATGACTGCATGTGCCGGGAAGAAGAAATATTTCCTAACCCACACACTCCCCGCCAAAAAATAACTTGCTTGAATGCTAGCTTTCTCCAGAGCTGAAATATTCCCATCTAACATACATGGATTCAGAAGGTCCAGACGGGTCAAGAACGGGCAGCCTCCAGCCGCCGTAGAAACTCAGACTGGGCAGGTTCCAGCTCACCCCTCGCAGGACTGATAATCGACACGGGCACCTCATCCCTAAGACTGGCTCTGCTGGGAGGCAAGCCTAGCAGCACAGACAGGGCTGCTGATTGATCCAGGCTCCCCGTCCCTAAGATTGGCTCTGCGGGGAGGCGGGCGCAGCGGTGCGGGCAGGACTGCTAATCAATCCAAACCTGTGAGGACGGCAAAAGGCGATCGGGGATAGCCTTATCCGTCCACCCCGGGTTCTTCCCCGAATGCCACTTTCGGCAATCGCCGTGCCGATGCCGGGGGCGTACGGACTGGCAAGAATTTCCGGAGCCATCTACTGAGGGGCGCAACCCTCAGCACCACCAGTGCGTTCCACCTCGCCCCGCCACTCTCTCAGACCCAACGGTCGGGGAACGTGACCGGCGGGAGGACCTACCGTTTGAGAACTTTGGATTTTCTCCTCCAAGATCGCAATTTCCTTCTGGAATTCTTGCTGCTGCTTTTGATAATCCACCAGCCGGCGGCCTTGCTCCTCCAGCTGCTGCTGCTGCGTCGCGGCCTGCTGCCGGGCTTGCAGCAAATCTGCGGCAGTGCTACTGTGGGTGCTGTTTCGCAGCGTCTCGCTTGCCTGTAACTGGAGCGTACCGGGAAGAGGCTGGGGTTAAGGATCGGCGGGGCCGGGGTTAAGGACCGGGCTCTGGGGTCGGGGTAGGAGGAGATCTGCCTTTGCTCATGGGAGGACACCTGGGGTCCGTCCACCCCGACGGAGCAGCGCAGCTCCGGAGGTTAAGGAAAAAAGCCGGACACGCCGTCCGTCCCTAAGGCAGATCTGGGACGGAACCCTGGAGAATGAAGGGGACTGACCCCCTGAAGCTCCCCAGCCCACCCAGGAGTGGAAGCGAGTCAACGGGCCTGCGAGTCGGGGGACCTGGTTTCTAATCCCGGCTCCACCGCTGCTCTGTTGTGTGGCCTTGGGCAAGACAGTTGACTTCTCTGTGCCTCAACTGCCTTATCTGTAAAATGGGGATTAAAACTGTGAGCCCCATTTGGGACAGGGACTGTGTCCAGCCTGATTATCTTTCATCCTCCCCGGCATTTACTACGGTGCCTGGCACACAGTAACAGCTTAACAGATACGATTAAAAATAAAAAAGTGGGCACCCGCTAAGAGCCCAGGGGTGAGCGCCAGCTATTACGCCGCTGTACGCACAATCCCCTCACGTTTGGGACACGGCGCTAACCTGGCATTGTCAGATGTGGGGTCAGAACTGAAGCCTGGACCTTCCCGAATGTGACCCCCACACCCTCGGGTAGCAGACAGCGATTTCCGTTGTCTGCAGACATCCGGTTAGACATCGGAAGGAGGACGTCTCGTCCCGCCTGTCCGACCGGAGTAAGAAACCGCACGCGGCTGGCGAGTGAGGAGAACCTACATGTTGAAACTGGAGCTGTAGTTTCTGGCTCTGCTCGGTCAGCTCTAAAAACTCCCTCATGCTCTCGTCCTTCTCCCGCCGCGCCTGCTGAAGGTGAGCCGTCAACTGGGAGATGATGCCATCTCTCTGCGTGATTGCTGCTTCAAATTCCTGGAGCTGGGCAGAGCGGTGAGAAAGGGCAGTGTGAGTCGGATTAATGTACGAGAACCAGACACAAGGCTGTTTTGGGGAGGCTGAAGCTCAGCGAGACGGGTCTCCTCCACACAAGACCTCCTTCGGAGCTGCTGGAGCAGCGGGAGCGGACTCAGGCGGGGATCAGTACGGAGCACTACGCTCGGTAGGCCCTCCCTCGGTAAATACTATCCCTGCAACTACCCAGAAACACAAAAAAGAGCTGTGACAACGGGGCTCTCCTCATTCACGGTTGTCTGCAAAGTCTGACCGCATCCATCGTCCCTATGACACTGCAAGGTGACTGAGGGTAGGGATCGTAACTATCACTGTTTTATGCTTTCCCAAGGGCCTAGTAAGGTGCTCTGCACGCAGAAGGTACTCAGTCAATGCTACTGATCGATCGATGGGTTGGCCGGCCTAGAAATAAAAGCACATGGCTTAAATAAGTCTCCATGACTCCCTGGCTTACCAGTCAAACCCTAAACTAGGAGGTCTGTACTGCTTAGGGCTTGCTCCAGAAGGGAATTGACCAACTAGCAGGAAGTTATACAGCTGCCCCTTATTACAGCCCAAAAACAATTCTGGGTGATGAACGTTTGGACTTAATGTGCAAAAATTTCACAAGCAAAAGATTCCTTCAGCAACGGCAAGGGACTTTTCAACAACACTTCAGGTGGTCATTTTCTGTAAATCACTCAAACATTACCTTGCTTGACTTAAAAATCCTATTTCATCCCAGCAATTCTTTCCGGTCGTCAAAATAAAAAGAACCCTGTGAAATCGGTGGTTCCAGTGCACGCTCTATCCGCCCCCTGCCCCTGACTTCGAGCTTGGATAACCCAGTCGGTCACCGTTTCCACCAAACTCTCTCTCCCCAGCTCCCGCAGCTCTACTAAATCCCACAGATGCCACATTTTTACCAAGGGCTCATCGGAAAGTAGCCACTCCGGGCCCCCTGGATTTTAGCGGGGCTGCGTCAACATCCTCGCGATAGCATTTATTAGCTGCCTGTCGCGTGTGGAGCATCGAACTGAGCACTGGGAAAGAATACACAGAAGGGAATTAGAAAGGGTCTCTGTCCCTCGAGGGGGGTTCACACACTAAAAATAAAAACGGGAGGAGGAGACTGGCACAGACACATAGGGAAGGATGAAAGCGAACATAGAGACAAAATCAGAGATCACTAGGAGACTGTGGCTAGACGAGCAGAATTTCAGGCTCCTCGCAGCTCAATGTCCACAGTCACAACCGTGGTCTCAGTGTGCATTCCAGCAGCGGCTGTGCAGCTGGGTCTAAGTGGGGCCCCCTACCAGATTCAAGAGCAGAGTGAGAGGGGCTAATTCATAAAAAGCCACCTTCAAATTATCCAAAGACTCTTACCCTCCGGGCTTTGTGCTGCCTTGATTTTCTTTTTCAAGAAGGAGAGGCTAGATGACTGTCTAACTGCTTCAAGCAAACTTAAATTAGCTGTAGCCACTTTTCTGGAAAAGGCCCAGTGAACTGCGGATGATCTTGAGAATGGCAAGGGGGATGCTATGTGACTGAGGGAATTATGGAAGCCAATGCTCGGTAACAATATCAGGTCCCTGCAGAAGGCTCTGCACCCTGCCATGATGGGGTCAGGACCCCAGCAGTAGCCCTCCAGCTCCCCCTGACCCTATACCCACCCCTTGGCCCTCCCCAACCCCAGGGGGGAACCGGGGGGTCAGCGGGGGCTCACAGAGGCCCGGGACAAAGCGTGGCACCGACTGGAGGCTCGTGGCGGGGCGGGCAAGTATCCCGGACGTTATCCGGAAGGCCGCACGTGTGGACCTAAAGGTTCTGACCCCCCCAGGAAATAGTCTTGACCGAGAGCTATGTGGAGAGTGGGGCACCCTCTCTGCTGAAGGGGGGAGGATCGAGTCCCGGCGAGCCGAACCTCAAAACCCAGTGCTCATTCGAGGGACGAGACCAACTGGGGGCCCTCCGTCCACATACGCCCTGCCGTCCACCGGGACGCCGGGCCCCGGCTTCCAGATCTTCCTTCTGGAAAGGGGCCCCGGGGAGGCGCGAGAGGCGACAGTACCTGCTGCAGCCCCTCGGGGCCGTAGGCTGCCCTCGCTTCCTCGAGCTCCCTGCTCAGCTCCTCGATCTCCTGCAGCCTCCCGGCCAGCTCGGTCTCCGCCGCCTCAAGGCGGGCCTGCCCGTCCTGGGCTCCACGTTCGGAAAACACCTCTCCGACTCCAAACTCTCCTTCTTCCTCCTAAAGCAAGCCAGGTCTCTCATTACTCGGGGCTATCCCCGGCGGGGGAGCCGATTCAGGCGCCGAGCTCTGAATCCAACACCTCTCGGGAGTTGAGACAGCACACGTCAGCCCGTGGCTCATCGCTATGGCAACCCGCCTCGCGTTCAGAGCTCTGACAGGCAGCGGGGCTACGAGCTCCATATTCCAACAGCACGCGAAGCGCTCCGGGTTTCACGCGGCTGTCTCCGAGCTGCATGCGACGGCAAGGATCTGTTAGTAAGCTGGGTCATTCTGCTGAAACCACATCGCTAGACGCTCCAACGTTTTTAGTATCGCACATTAGTACTGGGCTATAGCCGGTGACAATGATACTGTACCCTTATCGCATTTGGAGGTGCTTCTGTCCTCCCCAAACTGCAGCCGTTCACCTGTGAAAGACAATCGACGCCTGGAAACCTCACGATCTTGGACGTTACCAGGGGCTCCGTCCCGAGCAAAGCGGATTTTTCTGGCCTGCCCTTCCGACCCATCCCCGTTTTGCCTGCCGACTCGTCTCTGTTGAACAGCTAGACCGTGTCTCGGCAATTGTGTGTCTGCTGGGTTGAGAGGCTCGATTTCGTTTGGTGCATCAACGCCCGCTCCACCGGAAGCACCTGCTTTGAACATCGCCGTGGCAACGTTCAGAGTCTAAGCGATTCCCAGCTCAGGGCCAGGGTGCAAGTGAAAGACTTTCTGAAACCACTTGACAGCCGGAACAGCTTCCTGCCCAGCCGGGTGGGGTGCGGACTACAAACGGGACCAAGGAGTAACCGATGGCCTCAGCTTCCTCTCTCACACGGTTGGGGTTGACCTGCCACCTCCCCAATGCCTGCCCCTTTCAGACCAGCGTTGCCCAAGCCCCAGGGTGCCCACAGTAGCAGGAGCATCGCTGGGGAATAGGGGAGCATCCCACCACTGGTAATCGGCAGGAGTGTGCCACCGAAACCAACAGTCGTGGGCATGCCCACAGCAGTGGGAAAATGGCACATACGACAGGAAGATAGCGAGGGAGAGATAGTGAGAGCGATGGAGCGAGAGCACATCTTTCTCAGCACGGGGCTTGACAGACACGTCACCTCGCGTGCTAGGAGAACTGAGGGCACTACAACTGCAGAAACGGGGTATGAGAAGAATCACTCTGTTCACTGACCTTCTTCTCTACAGGAAATTAAAAATTCTACATTCTGACCGTGCCACGAAACAAGAATTCTAACACCGAACAACTCTAATAGATTATTGCTAAGCCACCGAATCACAGTAATCTCTTTGAAAGTGGAGCTCTCCAGAATATAATTCGAACTCTGCTGCTCCGACGGCTAGTATCCCTTTCCCTCGGCCCACCCGAGGCTCGCTCCCGGTTCTCCTTGCTTCATCTGTTCCCCCGAGTCCACCATGCCCCGGCCCGCAGACAGAGCTCTTCATCGCTGTACCTCCCGCTCTGCCCCCTCTGCCAACCCAAGTCCTCGTTCTTTCTCCACTTTCTTCCTCCATGTCCCGTCCCGTCATACCCCACTCCCCAAAATCGCCCTTCTCCAACAAGCTTTCCCCGATAAAGTCTCTCTTCTTGAGAAAGTCTTTCTCTCTTAGAGAATCAGCATGGCAGAGTAGAAAGAGCAAAGGCCTGGGAGTCCGAAGTACCTGAGATCTAATCCCGGCTCTGCCACTAGTCTGTTGTGTGACCTTGGGCAAGTCACTTCACTTCTCTGTGCCTCAGTTACCTCATCTGAAAATGATGATTAAGATCTGTAAAATGATGATTAAGACTGTGAGCCCCATGTAGGGCAGGGACTCTGTCCCACCCTATTTTGCTTGTTCCTACTCCAGTGCTTAGTATAGTGCTTGGCACACAGTAAGCACTTAATAAATACCCTAAATATTATCTTCCACGGCTCAGGCCTTGAGCACTCCCAGCCCCTGGGGACCTACGTGCTGCCTTACGTAACCTATTAGTTCTTCACTTACTCACCCACACATCCCGCTTTCCATGCTCTTCTTTCTCTTCTTCGAAAATAATTCTGGGTGAGCCTCTCCTCTTAGCCTGAAAGCTCCCTGAAGGCAGACACTGTATCTTTGACCTCCTTTGGCTTCTCCCAAGCATCCAGCAGAGCACTCTGCCCACAAGAGGTGCTCGGAAAACTCCACCACGGGGCTGCCCGACGGAGCCGAAGCAGCCCGCTGGGCGCTGGGAGAAGTGGGGTTGGAGGGCCCGCCTCTCCATCAATTGGTGGAATTAACTGAGCACTTTAGGTGTGCGAAGGACTATACTTAGCGCCCGAGCACCGTACTGACCCCTAGGCACAGTCTTTAGAAATCCCCGGGGCTCAAGCCAACTGCCGCCGGACCGAAGCAGCCAGGGTGGGGGACAAGATGCCCCTACCCTGGGACTAGCCGGGGTCCCGCGGCTCGCCTGGAGGTTCCACAAAGCCTCCATCAGAAATGGTATCCAGCCACAAGATAGTGGGGTGGGACGCTATCTGCTTCTTCACAGAGTGTCCGATCAAGTAACCTCGTCGTCCCACCAGCACTTCACACCAAGTAAGCGCTGAATAAGTGCCAAGATTTTTACAAGACAGAGCTTTGTGCCTGTTCTTCGACCTCATCTTTGGACACGCAGAGGAGTCTGGATCTAAGTCCGTGAGTTACGGAAACAGGAGAGACTCCCCACGTTGGACTCCAACTCCCTCCTGCTGCGCTGAGGAGCAGGGAGCCCTGGACAGGGCAGAAGGGCCTCACCCACAAGATACTTTCAGAGGGGGTGTGTACACGGGGCGCGCATGCTAGCATATGGAGGTCTGGGGTGGACATGCGGCCAAGCATGTGAGGAGTATGCTTAAATTTGATTTCCTTAGGATCCGCTCCTCCCCGAACCACTGGTTCTGCCTCTTTGTCATCAATCTTCTGCCACCCCCATTTTTAGGTCTCTGCACACGCCACTTGGGGAGTTGATGTTTCACCGACACGCTCGGGACCCTCCGACGTATCTGCCAGGGGTTGGACATTTGGCCGTCGTCGCCGGAATGACAGAGTGGGAGGAAGCCCTCCCCGCCCCACCCCACCACCACAGGGAATGGAAAGGGTAGAGGAGCTTGGGGTCAGCTGGCCCCTGTGGTGGGGGGCGTGGCTCCAGCTAGCCCCAAGCTGAAAGGAAGGAAGTGAGAAGTGGCTGCGAGAGGAGGAGACTCACCGAAGAAAGACTAATTGGATTTCTGGATTTTGCAGAAAAGCACCGGGCCCTCATCCCTCCCCACCCCTCAATAACCCCTTGATCCCTGCCCATCTGCACCACCCCCCTGCCGTTTCCCCACCATCCTCCCTCCATCCCTCGGCTCTGAACTCAGCAGGGGGCCCCCACCCGCCAACTCCGGGCCGGTGCTCACACCATCACCGTCAAACCCAGTCGAGACGCGGTCGGGGAGAGGGAGATGGGCTACGTCATCCGCTATTCTGACACGGACCGATCGAGACGGGTGCCCCGTTCTTACCTCTGAGCTGAAACCGTCAGCCGTGGTCGAAATCTCACTCTCTGGCTACGAGAAGAAAACAAGGGAAAATGACCGCGCTTTTGAAAGCCTCATCTTTTTTCTTCTGCTCTAACCTGTTTGGGAAGCAGAGAGTGTTCCCACTTGACCGAGACATGCCTAGGACTCAGCGACTGCCCGAGGGCCCTCCCCCTTCCGGAGAGGCCAGTCACCCCTCCGTTCTGCCTCCTGCGTCAACCGAGTGCTGGCAGAAACCCTCGACCCCAGGACGATGCCAGGGAAGAGGCTGAGCTTGGAAAGGGGCGGGTGCCAAAGTCGTACCCCTGCGAAGTTTAAACTGCGCAGAATGGTGAGAGAGCCTTCTCTTCCCTGGGGAAATGGAGCAGGAAGAACGGCAAAAGGTGCTCGACTCCCGCGGCTCTGCCGTGGCGGGGGTCCCACTGAACCCTGTGGCACCCTCCCAAGCAGGACAGCCAGGGTCACGGGGACCCGCTGGCCAGCCCCATCCTCTCCTCCCCACCCCGCCGGACCGAAAACCATGGACAGTAAGATGTGTCCCTGTTTCTGGACCTCTAGGACGGTGGTAGGGGGTGGCATGAGCCAGCAGCGTTCGCTCCCTCAGCACCACATCTGGGAATCAGAAATGGGAAGCCAGCTCCAAACTCTCCCCCACCCATCCCCACAGTAAGGTTCGGGATTTCCAGCTTCGTCCCATTCTGACAGATCTCGCTCCGGTCTCTCGTTTTCACAAAAACCTAATTACCCACGTACAAGTCTGGAGGGGCTTACATTGGAATTTAAACCACATAAGGGCTGGGGAAAGGTGAGACAACGGCAGCCCCTCACTCCCTGTCGATCCATTGCCATGGTAGCACGAGGGGACCACTTGCTTCCCTCTCTCACCGGACTTTAATCCCCGAGGGGCTGCCCCGCGGGGCCAGAAGTGAGCCCTGCCCGAGACCAACCCTGTATCCTGCATCCTGTGCCCCGACCCTGGGAGCTCAACTCTACCGCCTCGGACAGAGGTCTCGTGCCCCCCGCCCCCCGGCACAGATGGCAAGGAGTCCCACAGGGAGCCCCCGTTCCTGACTCTGCCTGAGACCCCGTGGGAGAACAGCCGAGAAGCTCCCTCTCTGCAGTTCTGAGGCACCACTCCCGCCCGCACGTCTGCCTGACCTCGCTCCCACCTGCCAACGCGCACTTACCTCGACAGCATAGGCCTGGTCCGGTCGGGCCCCGCCACGGGCGGGAGCCGCTCGGGGCGTCGGGCCCTGCCCGGGGCCGTCCGCCGGCACCTCGTCGTCCCGGGCCCCGTCCGGGCCCACCACAGCTTTGGCCGAGGACACCTCATACCTGCTGCCCGGGGGCGGCTGCTGCTTCTTCTTTTTTGTCTTCTGCCCATCGGACCGCGCCTTCCTCTGCCGAAACTGGGCGAGCTGGAATCCAAAAGTGGGGTCAGAGAGGGAAATTCCTCAATCGCTAATGAGACTTCACCAAGGGATTCGAGTCAGTACTTCCATCTCAGCTGACCATAACCCCCCTCGCATCCCTCCCTTCGCCCTCCCATCCCCTCCGCCGCATTAACGCCTCAGATAGAATTTTTAAAGTACAGGCTACGGGCCGGCTGTGCCTGGCGCATTTCTTTCATAAATAAAGAAAACGCCGCCGACGACTCCCTCTGGCTCGCCGCGAATCTACGATGACTCATCCCGTCCAAGGGGAGACTCTCCAGTCCCAGGTCTACATCGGCCAACATCTATCTGAATCCTTGACAGAGGGATCCCCAGAATGAGCCCTGATTCGAGCTAGAGAGCCGAAGGAGCAGAGGCTGGATAAGCGGCCAGGTGGATCATCCACTACCTTGTAGCAGAACATGACCTGGACACGGTGGGTCGGGCAGCCGACTGCTCCGAGCTCAGCCCGGGCCGCCGGAACGACTCTGGCGGAAGGGGGCAAGATGGGCGGCGGACAGAACCCCGGCCGCCCCGGCTGGTGTCGCTTAGGGTCTTAAGTCTTTAGGACGAGGCCAATTAGCTCCCAGCTATGCAAGTGCTTCCAGACGGCCTCGTGCAAAGCTCATCAGTTAATCGGCTACAACGGTTTACCGGAGAAAAGCCTTTCAGAATACAGGTGTCCGAGGGGGAACAAGACGCCGGTTCAATCGGGGAAGGACGGAGCGTCTGCCGAGGACGGTCCCACGAGCAGCCCGGTCGGCCCCTGTCAGCTGGCCTGGGATTCTGGGCGTCCGAGGGGAGAAGCATCCAGGGAGGTCATCTTGAAACCATCCGGGCCGGACAAGGGGCGGGGGGGGGGGGACATGGCCTGAGCCCCACTGGGTCAAGGCCAGACGCGTGGCCCGGGTGGTCTTCCCAAGAGAATCAGCCACCACTGTGTTCCCCAGCCCATTCCTGCCTGGTCTGAGCGGGTGTGCCAGGTGGGGACAAGGTTTCTGGACGGGTGAGTGGCGGGGAGGGGATCAGATCAAGTGGCCATTGCCAACTAGTTTCCTTCCTGTTCTTCCTCCCTTAGACTATAAGCTCCTTGTTTTCAGTTCATGTTTTGGGAATACTTTCACACACGTAATGCAGAGCTGTGCCCCGAGGAGGTTCTCGGCAAGTACTAACAATGACAATAACAACAATAATACTAAGTGCCGTTCTTCGAATCGAGATGAAACTACTGAACGGCGGATCCCAGAACCAAAAACCCAATATGTCTAGCATTAAAGATGGCCCAAGTAAGAATGATAAATGCAAGGAAAAATGGGAGCCTCAAATCAAGAAGCTTCCTTCCCCCGAGCACGAAGGAACTTGAGGTTTTGGTAAAGGCAGGTGTGTAGGCCAATCCGGCAGCCACGGAGACCCACCGGGACAGCGTGAGCGACCCCATCGCGGGATCGAACCTCCGGCCCCTTCAGCCCCGGGCTCTGCCCTGCCGGGGAGCCGACAGCGCGCTGGCCGTCTCGGCCCGCCGCCCACCATCGGGATACTGCCCACCCCCTCCGACGCCTTCAACCTTCTCCTCCTGGTTCGTCTTTCTCTCTCTCTCTGACCCTCTAGGCCGGATGCCAGGCACAAGTCTGTGGAGGAATGGATTTGCAGGTTCACCTGCCACTTTGCTCTTGGTTCTGAACCTGCCACCCTGCAGCTCGGTGAGCATTCCTGGCCCCGGTGAGGGAGGAGGAGGAGGAAGAAGGGGCAGACCTGGGAAGTTATTTCAGTTTCTCTGGCCACCAACTGGGCTTTCCCACTGCCCAGATCCCATTCCTCATGGGATCTCATGCCTCTTGCCAGCTGCCTGGGCACCTTAGAGGCCCTGACCTCACGTCACCCTCTGTGGCCAGAGCAGCACGCCTCCCCCCTCCCCCACCACACACACACTACAGCCCCACCCCCCGGCACTCTGCACTGCCTCAGCCTGAGACCCGGAAAGGACAAGCAGGTTGGTTGAGGGCATGGGACGGTGCTGCAGGGGCAGGATGGCTCGAACGACCCCCAGCCAGCTCCGTGGTGGCGGCGGCAGCAGGGGGGAGCAACGGGAGGGGCAGTCCTCCCAAGGACCGAGGCTCAAACGTCCCTCGGGACCAGGTACGGGAACCGCGACGAGTCGGGACCCCTCGGCCCGCATGAGGAACGAGTCAATGCCCATCGGTCTGCAGAACGGAGCCGGGTCAGGGCGAGTCGGGGAACCTCACGCCTCAGGCGAGTCCCTCTTCCGCCCTCCGGCCCCCACCAGATCCCGGGATAAAACGCCAGCTGCTAAACTCACACGTCCGCTCTGCTAGGCCACCTCTTAGACCTAGGCACCGATCCATCGGTCCGGTTGCTAAACACGGTCGTCAGTCCACTGGGTCACTGACCAGCGGACATCAGTCCGGAGGTCCAGCTGCTAGGACGACAGAGATTCCTAGCTGGTGCTCACCTCCACGACGGAATGCCAAAACAGTTGTTCCTCTGGGGGGTCCCCGTCGGGAGGCCCAGAGGACCAGCTGCCAGTCGACCACCCTGCTCTTTTCCTCTCAGCAGCTGGGGATTATCTGGGCTCCTCGGAACCCTCCGAACGGTCCGTGGGTTAATCCGTCCAGTTTCCCGGGGCCTGGGCACGGCCTCCTTCCCAAGTCGTTCACCGGCGCAGAGCCAATCGCAAGAACCCCAGGAAAGCAGAGAGCGGAAGATCTCCAGGGTCCCGGCCGGGACCCCGCACTCAGTCCCCGGTGGCAGAGGCGGTGGCCAGTATCTCAGCACGGCTATGACAACAACATCGGCGTACTATCCTGGCAGAGAAGAGGGCTTCCGGGGAGTTCTGCCCGCTCCCAGGCCCAGTCACAACCACGGGTACCGACTCCCTAGAGTGGCTGTGGGGAGGGGAGGGCAGAAGGGCAGGTGGGCAGTCGGGTGGGTGCCCCCAGGGCCGCTGGCAGAAAAGGTTTTCGAAGTGAAGCAGGTCCTTCCTCCAAGGGACTCTGGGCTGGAACGCGAGCGGACTGGGGAAAGAGTGGTGCCACTGGGCCGTACAGGGTGCCGCGGGCACCCTCGCTCTCGTGCGGGTCCGCCCCGAGCTTACCCAGGACTCCCAGAAGGACCACGGCAAAGAATCCCCGACGGAGAGCTTCCTGACCAGGGAGCGATGTCCAGCGGGGCCGAGCGGTCCGGGCAGGGACCGCGGCGGCAGGTGGAGGACGAAGGGCCGGGCCGGGGCCCCGGGTTTCTGCTGGATTGCCCCGGGGGGCGGCACAGGCCCGGGCCCACCACCGCCACTGCCTCGGGCTTGATCGCCAACACCAGCCACCATCCTCTGTGGGCAACCGCTTGGCAAGAGCAACCGTCTCTTGCTGGAGACCCAGGAAAAGACGGTGACGCCAGGTGCTCTGCTCCCACATCCCCGGAAAACCGCTCCCACCCTGTCAACCCTTACCCAGAGCCCTCGCCTCAGACTGGAAACAACTCTCAAAACAGACCCGCCAACCCCGCGGCTGGCCCTGGGACCAGTGACTGCCGTCACACCTATCCCACCCAAAACTGCCGTTAGAACAGTGTGTGTGTGGTTTAGTCAGCGTGTTATGGCCCGAGCACTCTACTGAGCACTGGGGTAGAGACAAGATCATCAGGTCGGACACGGTCCCCATCCAAGAATTGAAGGGTTTCACAGTCTAAGGAGGAGGGTGAACAGGTACCGGATCCCCATTTTTCAGAAGAGGAAACCGAGGCCCAGAGAATAACAACAATAATTATCATGGTATTTTTAAGCACTTACTACGTGCCAAGCACTGTTCTAAGTGCTGGGGTAGATGCAAGGTAATCAGGTTGTCCCATGTCAATCCCCATTGACAGATGAGGTAACTGAGGCACAGGAGAAGTTAAATAATGATGACTGGTTAAATAATAATGATTAGACTGTAAGCCCGTCAAACGGCAGGGACTGTCTCTATCTGTTGCCGACTTGTTCATTCCAAGCGCTTAGTACAGTGCTCTGCACATAGTAAGCGCTCAATAAATACTACTGAATGAATGAATGAATGAACTTGCCCAAGGTCACACAGCAGACAAGTGGCAGAGCCGGGATTAGAACCCTCGTCTTCTGACGAGAAGCAGCATGGCTCAGTGGAAAGAGCACGGGCTTTGGAGTCAGAGGTCACGGGTTCAAATCCCAGCTCGGCCACTTGTCAGCTGTGTGACTTTGGGCAAGTCACTTCACTTCTCGGTGCCTCAGTTCCCTCATCTGTAAAATGGGGATTAAGACTGTGAGCCCCACGTGGGACAACCAGATTCCCCTGTGTCTACCCCAGCGCTTAGAACAGTGCTCGGCACATAGTAAGCGCTTAACAAATACCAACATTATTATTCTGACTCCCAAGCCCGTGCTCTTGCCACTAGGCCGTGCTGCTTCTCCAAGTGAAGCAGAAGTGAAGTGATTTACCCACCGACACACAGACAACAAGTGACGGAGCTCTGACCCCCCAGGCCCGTGCTCTTTCCATTAGACCACCATATTCTGCTCCCTGGACCGGAAACAACTAGCCACGAGCCATTCGAGACTCGCACAGTAAACACTCAGTACATAGCACTGGTTGACTGAACTGACACACCCGAGCTCTCCGCGACTTGACTCGGTGGTCTCCGGCAGCACTGTAGCGGTCACCTCCTCTGAGCGGGCTCCTCATCGTTCACCACTGCCGTCCGCCAAGGCTTGGTGGCCTGAAGCCACTCGGAAATTTGTTTTCCGCTGACACCGCGGGGCGGCGTCAGGGTGGGCGGCACACAGAGCTGGCTCTGTACTAGGCCCCGCTGGCTTCACCAACCGCTCCTCTGCGGCCCAACAGTGAGGTCTTTATCCGCGGGGCAGGCTGCCCTGGGACCCAGAGGCCTGCGTGGGGCTCGGACACAGACCGGCAACTGGCAGTACAGGAGTCGGGAGGAAGCAGCGACATGGCGGGATACAAACGGCCCAAGACTCGGAGTCAGGAGGCCAAGATCCTGGGACAGCCCTGGACGGACACTCTCTCCTTCCTCATTTGAATTGGCATCATGTTACTCTTAAAACATCCGTATTCTAAATCCCAGCTCTACCACTGGCCTGCCGGGTGACTGTGGGCAAGCTGGTTAACTTCTCTGTGCCTCAGTTTCTTTTCCTCACCTGGAAAATGGGGATTCGATAATAATTCCCCCTCTGCCTTACAAACTGTGAGCTCACGTGGGCAGGGCATGTGTCTATTTTTATACCATACTCTCCCTGGAGCTTAGTTCAGTGCTCTGCACACAGTAAGGGCTCAATAAATACGACTGACTGACTGACATCCTCTGAACCCCACGTGGGTCAGGGCCTGCACCTTATTTCATTATATGGTACCTAGCACTCGTGCTTAGCACACGAGCGTTTAGCAAATATCGTAGTTGCTGTTAACAATAATAATGAGGCACCATTTCTGCCTACGGTGGCCAGCAGTCCACCTAGCCTGCTCTTAGTCCTCGGCAGAGCGTGGGGCCTCCATTCGTTCATTCAGTCGTATTTACTGAGCGCTTGCTGTGTACAGAGCACTGTACTAAGCGCTTCGGAAAGCGGTCACTGAGCAGCGTGGCTAAAGGTGAAGTCCACGGCAGGGCTCCGTTTCACGCAGGCAGCACCGCTCGCTCGAGTACAACTGACCCTCAGCCTGGTGGGCGACTGCCAGGTGCCCCCTTCCCTTCCCGCCAACGGAGAAGCCGGGTTCTCCTCCCGCCGCTGCCGGCTGGCAATTCTGAGCCGGCCCCCGGCTGCCCCGGCCGCCGCCGTCCCCTAGTGTGACCCAGGAGGGAGGGAGTCTGCGGGGCCACCGGCTCCCTCCAGCCAGCGGCAGCCCCCTCCCCCCGGCTGCCACCTGCTCACCCGCCCAGGGCAGTCTCCCACCTGGAAAGCCAAATCCTGGGGAGAGACTCACCCGACGGAAAGACCTCTGGCACCCGGCTGGCCCCTCGCCAGCCCCCTCCCGGGACCGACGGAGAGCCGCCGCCACCCAGAAGGAGTCCGAAAGGTCCGGCCCTCCGTGGCCGGTGACAACCGCTTTCTGTATGTGAAGAAGCATCATTTGTGAGAGGCTTCTTGCAGCTGGGCAGAGTTGAAGCGCATTGAGCGAGTTGGGGGCAGGGGGCGGGGGAAGCTCCTCCTCCAGTCAAACACAAGACCCGGACTGCCCCCCCCCGCCAGAGCCCGGTCCGCAGGCCCCCTCGACCCACAGGAAGATGGACGGGGCCCCGAGGAAGATGGGGAACGGGGCCGGCGGGAGGGCTGTGGCAGAGGCGGGGAAGAGTCGGTCGCTCCCTCTGAAGCCCCGGCCATGGGCTCACGGGTATTCAGGGTGGTGGGCCGGGCCGCGGTTCCGGCTCCGGGAAGGCCGGCGGGCCTCCGCTCTCTGCCCGTGGTGAGGCGCCTTGCTCCTCCACTGCTTCCCGGGCCCTCGCCGAGAAGGGAGAAGCCAAAGGGCCCCCCACGGACTGGTCCGAGACCCATCCCGTCGGCTCCGGCCCGGTCCCATCCCGGCTGCTCCTGCCTGCGGCCGTTCCCATCCCATTGGCTCCGGGAAGCAGTGGCTTAGTGGATAGAAAACAGTCCTTGGCACACAGTAAGTGCTTAACAAATACCATCATCATTATTATCATCAAAACACGGGCCCGGGAGTCAGAAAGACCTGGGTTCTAATCCCTGTTCTGCCACATGTCACTTAAGCAAGTCACTTAACCTCTGTGGGCCTCAGTTACCTGGGAATTAAGAGGGTGAGCCCCATGTGGGACAGGAACTGGCCAAGTTGTGCCCAAGTTGATTAACTTGTATCTACCCCGGTGCTTAGAACAGGGCTTGGCACATGGTAAGCGCTTAACAAGTACCATAATTATTATTATTAGAGAAGCAGCGTGGCACGGTGGAAAGAGCATGGGCTTTGGAGTCAGGGCTCATGAGTTCGAACCCCGGCTCTGCCACTTGTCAGCTGTGTGACTGTGGGCAAGTCACTTTACTTCTCTGTGCCTCAGTTCCCTCATCTGTAAAAAATGGGGATTAAGACTGTGAGCCCCACGTGGGACAACCTGATTCCCCTGTGTCTACCCCAGCGCTTAGAACAGTGCTCTGCACATAGTAAGCGCTTAACAAATACCAACATTATTATTATTTATATCCCGTCGGCTCCAGCCCGGGGCCCTTCCCATCCCGTTGTCTCCGGCCTGGGGCTGCTCCCATCCCCACGGCTGGGGCCCCTATGGGGACAAAAGCAAACACAGGAGAAGGGAGGACCAGGGTGCTGGGATTCCGCCCAACCCAACCGACCGATGGAGCCTGGGGCGCTGAGAACCGCTCCCCAGGGATGACCTCTGCCCGGCCAGAAAGTCAGGGATTTCCACCCTGACCCCTGCCCATTCCAGGCGGTCCCAGGGGAAAGGCCTCCCCCCAGCCCAACCCCTCCCTGACACAGCCCGGCCCCACTCGCTAGCCAGCAGAGCCCAACAGCACAATAATAATAACAGTAATAATAATAATATCACTATTATTAAAAAGAATAATACATTGATAGTTGTTAAGAGCTTACTATGTGCCAGGCGTTGTACTAAGCACTGGGGTAGATAAAAGCAAATGGGGTTGAACGCAGACCCTGTCCCACATGGGGCTCACGGTCTTAATCCCCATTTGACAGATGACGTAACTGAGGCGCAGAGAAGTTAAGCGATTTGTCCGCGGTCACACAGCAAGCAGGTGGCGGAGCCGGGTTTAGAATCTAGGTCCTCTGATTCCCAGGCCCGTGCCCTTTCCACTAGGCCTCACTGCTCCTCCGGACGCCAGAGTGCCGGCACTGGGACAGGGTGGAGTCTCCCTGGACGTGCCACTGGGGTGACTGAGGGGTGGGGAAGCGACAGTGTCCGTCCCGATTATCGGGTACCTAGCCCAGAGCGAGGCAAAACCACAATGATTATTACAATTAGAGGGGGATGGGGAGTTGGGGTGGGTGGGGCTGGGGAGCTAAACAACCATCATCAAGGAGGTTTGATCCAACATGGGCGACAATAATAATAATGATGGCATTTGTTAAGCGCTTGCTAGGTGCTAAGCACTGTTCTAAGCGCTGGAGGGGGATACAAGGTGATCCGTGTGAGTCCCGCAGTCACAATCCCCATTTTGCAGATGAGGGAACCGCGGCCCAGAGAAGTGAAGTGACTGGCCCAAAGTCACACAGCTGACAAGTGGTGGAACCGGCATTAGAACCCACGACCTCTGACTCCCGAGGCCGGGCTCTTTCCACTGAGCCGCGCTGCTTCTCAAAACAGCTACTGAGAGCTAGCACTTTCCATCCTAAAGAATCAGTCAGTTTTGTGGGCTGGGAACATGTACGCTAACTCCGTTCTGTTGTACTCTCCCAAGGGCTTAGTACATTGCTCGGCACACGGCAACCACTCAATAAAAACGATTGATTGCTATTTCCAAGCAGCTCGGCTAATGGTTCCTTTTGGGGTTGAGAAGCAGCGTGGCAGAGCAGATAAATAAAATAATAATAAATAATGGTGGTATTTGTTAAGCACTTACTATGTGCAAAGCACTGTTCTAAATGCTGGGGGGGGGGGGGAATACAAAGTGATCAGGAAGGCTCACAGTCTTCATCCCCATTTTACAGAGGAGGTATCTGAGGCCCAGAGAAGCGAAGCGACTTGCCCGAAGTCACAGAGCTGGCAAGCGGCATGGGCCTGGGAGTCAGAAGGTCGTGGGTTCGAATCCCGGTTCCTCCACCTGTCTGCCGTGTGACCCTGGGCAAGTCGCTTCACTTCTCTGTGCCTCCGTGACCTCACCTGTACCACGGGGATTGAGACAGCCAGCCCCCTGGGGGACGGGGACTGTGTCCAACCCGATTTGCTGGTACCCACCCTGGCGCTTGGCACAGCGTTTGGCACGCAGTAGGGGCTGAAGAAGTGCCATCATTATTCGTTCATTCGAAAGTATTTACTGAGCACTTCCTCTGTGCAGAGCACAGTACTAAGCGCTTAGAATGTACAACTGGGCAACAGATAGAGACCATCCCTGCCCCACGACGGGCTCACGGTCTAAACGGGGGAGACAGACAGCAAAGCAAAACAGAACAAGACAAAACAAGACCACATCATCGAGATCAATACAATCAAGGAGATGCACACCTCATTAAGAAAATAAACAGGGTAATAAATAATCTATACACATGAGCACAGTGCTGAGGGGAAGGGGGAAGAGCAGAGGGTGGGGGAGGGAGCAGAGGCCAAGGGGGGCTCAGTCTGGGAAGGCCTCCTGGAGGAGGTGAGCTCTCAGTAGGGCTTTCTTATTCACCTTGAGGTGGGACTGTGAGCACTAAGGGCCCAAAGGCTTGAGGAAGGCGCTGATTTTTATTTCCTGTTGTCGTTTCTGAGTGTTGCAAAGAGCCTGACAGTCCCCCGTTATTCCCTGCACCCTCAGGGGCTGAGCCCTGCCCCTCTGCCCTGGCACCGCCCCTGAAACTGCCCCAGCCGGGCCACGTGTGTCCCTGAATCCTCCCTCCAGCCCCACCGCGCCCTAACCACCGGCCCATCCAGCCGCCTCCCCCTCATTCACTCATTCCACCGTATTTACTGAGCACTCACTGCGTGCGGAGCACTGGACTAAGCGCTTGGAATGCACCACTGGGCCACAGAAAGAGACCCTCCCTGCCCAACGACGGGCTCACAGTGTAGCTCAGTGGAAAGAGCCCGGGCTTAGGAGTCCGAGGTCATGGGTTCGAATCCCTGCTTCGCCACTTGGCAGCTGTGCGACTGTGGGCGAGTCACTTCACCTTTCTGTGCCTAGTTCCCTCATCTGTCAAATGGGGATGAAGACTGTGAGCTCCACGTGGGACAACCTCATTACTCTGTATCTCCCCCGGCGCTTAAAACAGTGCTCTGCACATAGTAAGCGCTTAACAAATACCAACATTATTATTATTACCTAACTTTATGCCTCAGTTCCCTCATCTGTCAAATGGGGATGAAGAGTGTGAGCCCCACGTGGGACAACCTCATTAACCTCATTGGGAAGCAGCGTGGCTCAACCTCATTAACCTCATTGGGAAGCAGCGTGGCTCAGTGGAAAGTGCCTGGGCTTGGGAATCAGAGGTCATGAGTTCGACTCCCGGCTCTGCCACTTGTCAGCTGTGTGACTGTGGGCAAGTCACTTCACTTCTCTGTGCCTCAGTTTCCTCATCTGTAAAATGGAGATTAAGACTGTGAGCCTCACTTGGGACCACCTGATTACCCTGTATCCCCCCCAGCGCTTAGAACAGCGCTCTGCACACAGTAAGCGCTTAACAAATACCAACATTATTATTACCTAACCGGTCTATGCCTCAGTTCCCTCATCTGTCAAATGGGAATGAAGACTGTGAGCCTCAGGGTGGGAAAACCTGATGACCCTGTATCTCCCCCGGCGCTTAAAACAGTGCTCCGCACATAATAAGTGCTTAACAAATACCAACATTATTATTATTAAAATGGGGCTGAAGACTGTGAGCATCACGTGGGACCACCTGATGACCCTGTATCTCCCCCAGCGCTTAGAACAGCACTCTGCACACAGTAAGCGCTTAACAAATACCAACATTCTTATTAGAGCCACGCTGCGTCTCTAAATACATAATAAACACATACATAAATATGTAAATACATGCCCACGCTGTATTACTATTAGTATTTTCAGCGCTTAGTCCATTCATGCAATATTCAATCGTATTTATTGAGCACTTACTCTGTGCAGAGCACTGTACTAAGCACTTGGAATGGACAAATGGGGAACAGATAGAGACAGTCCCTGCCCTTTGACGGGCTCACGGTCTAATCGGGGGAGACGGACGGATAAAAACAGCGTGGCTCAGTGGCAAGGGCCCGGGCTTTGGAGTCAGAGGTCATGGGTTCGAATCTTGGCTCCGCCACTTGTCAGCTGGGTGACTGTGGGCGAGTCACTTCACTTCTCTGCGCCTCAGTTCCCTCATCTGTAAAATGGGGATGAAGCCTGGGAGCCCCACGCGGGACCACCTAATAATAATAATGATGGTATTTGTTAAGCGCTTACTATGTGCAGAGCACTGTTCTAAGCGCTGGGGTAGACACAGGGGAATCAGGTTGTCCCCCGTGGGGCTCACGGTCTTCATCCCCATTTGACAGATGAGGGAACTGAGGCACAGAGAAGTGAAGCAACTTGCCCACAGTCACACAGCTGGCAAGTGGCAGAGCCGGGATTTGAACTCATGACCTCTGACTCCAAAGCCCGCGCTCTTGCCACTGAGCCACGTGATTCCCCTGTGTCTCCCCCGGCGCTTAGAACAGTGCTCTGCACGTAGTAAGTGCTTAACAAATACCAACATTATAAGCAGCGTGGCTCAGTGGCAAGAGCACGGGCTTTGGAGTCGGAGGTCATGGGTTCGAATCCCAGCTCTGCCACTTGTCAGCTGTGTGACTGTGGGCAAGTCACTTCACTTCTCGGGGCCTCAGTTCCCTCATCTGGAAAATGGGGATGAAGACTGTGAGCTCCACGTGGGACAACT
This sequence comes from Ornithorhynchus anatinus, assembly GCF_004115215.2. Classification (NCBI taxonomy): domain Eukaryota; kingdom Metazoa; phylum Chordata; class Mammalia; order Monotremata; family Ornithorhynchidae; genus Ornithorhynchus; species Ornithorhynchus anatinus. The sequence continues at coordinate 70,615,938 of NC_041735.1, forward strand.
TGATTCCCCTGTGTCTCCCCCAGCGCTTAGAACAGTGCTCTGCACGTAGTAAGCGCTTAACAAATACCAACATTATTAAAAACAGCGCTCTGCACACAGTAAGCGCTCCATATTGAATGACTACAGAATTCCCCCGATTAGACCGAAAACCCGTCAAACGGCAGGGGATGGTCTCGGTTGCCGACCTGTTCATTCCAAGCGCTCGGTCCAGTGCTCTGCACATAGTAAGCGCTCCATAAATGCGCTCGAATGAACAATCCCTACATAATGAACAAATGCATAATAAATAAGTGAATAAACGATGCCCCCCCCCCCAAGCGCGGCCTTCCGCCGAGGCGCCCCAACACCCCCCGAGGAGGAGGGGAAAGGGAGGTGGGGAGAGGGACGGGGGGAGGAGGGGGGTCCGCGGTCACCTTGGCCTTTCCCGCCTCCAGCTTCCTCAGCCGCTCCTCGTCCTCCATGGCCGGTCCTGGGGGGAGGGGCCCGGGGGGGAGGGGTCCGCGGGGGAGGGAGGGAGGGAGGGAGGAGCCTGAGGGAGGGGGGGCGAGGCTCGCCGAGCCCGCCCCTGTCCCGCCCCCCGCCTCGCTGCGCTCCCGGCTACGGGCCCCCCACCCTCGCCGCCGCCGCCTCCACAGCCTCCACAGCCTCCACCGCCTCCACCGCCGCCGCCATCTTCAGCTCCACGTAACCATAGAGCCGCGCCACGGCCCCACTGCGCAGGCGCCACCGCCGCCCCCGCCGCTCGGGCAGGTGCGCCCCAACTCCGCCCCCTTCCGGCCGGGAGGGGCCCGGACGCCCCGCCTCCACCCGCCCCCTTTGAGAGAAGCGGCGTGGCTCAGTGGCCCGAGCCCGCGCCGGGGAGTCCGAGGTCAAGGGTTCGAATCCCCGCTCTGCCCCAATTATGAGTATTAATAAATAAATAAATGGTGGTATTTGTTAAGCGCTTACTATGTGCAAAGCCCTGTTCTAAGCGCTGGGGGATCAGTTTGTCCCACACGGGGCTTACAGTTTTAATCCCCATTTGATAGATGAGGTAACTGAGGCACAGAGAAGAATAATAATAACGTTGGTATTTGTTAAGCGCTTACTATGTGCAGAGCACTGTTCTAAGCGCTGGGGTAGACACAGGAGAATCAGGTTGTCCCACGTGGGGCTCACAGTCTTAATCCCCATTTTCCAGATGAGGGAACTGAGGCCCAGAGAAGTGAAGTGACTTGCCCACAGTCACACAGTTGACAAGTGGCAGAGCTGGGATTCAAACTCATGAGCCCTGACTCCAAAGCCCGTGCTCTTTCCACTGCGCCACGCTGCAGTTAAGTGACTTGCCCACGGTCACACAGCTGACTAGTGGCGGAGCTGGGATTAGAACCCGTGACCTCTGACTTCCAAGCCCGCGCTCTTTCCACTGAGCCAAGCTGCTTCTCTTAATAATGATGTTGGTATTTGTTAAGCGCTTACTATGTGCCGAGCACTGTTCTAAGCGCTGGGGTAGACACAGGGGAATCAGGTTGTCCCACGTGGGGCTCACAGTCTTCATCCCCCTTTTACAGATGAGGGAACTGAGGCACCGAGAAGTTAAGTGACTTGCCCAAAGTCACACAGCTGACAAATATTATTATGATCAGAGCCGGACTGAAGGGGTGAGGGAGGTCTCCAAAGTTGGTAAGGGCCAGTCCGACCATGCCCAAGGGGGGAAACTGAGGCCAGGGTAGAAGCAGCGTGGCTCCGTGGAAGGAGCCCGGGCTTGGGAGTCAGAGGTCATGGGTTCGAATCCCAGATCTGCTACTTGGCAGCCGGGGGACTGTGGGCAAGTCACTTCTCCGGGCCTCAGTTCCCTCATCTGGAAAATAGGGATTAACTGGGAGCCTCACGTGGGACCACTTGATGACCCTGCATCTCCCCCAGCACTTAGAACAGTGCTCGGCACATAGTAAGCGCTTAATAAATGCCAATATTATTATTATTTTAGCCTCGTCCCGCCCCATCCACGCAGTCCCAGTCCCGCCCCATTGGAGACGCCCCGCCCCCATCCAGAAGCAGCGTGGCTCAGTGGAAAGATCCCGGGCTGGGGTCAGAGGTCATGGGTTCCAATTCCCGATCTGCCACTTGTCAGCTGGGTGACTGCGAGCAAGTCACTTCATTCAATAGTATTTATTGAGCGCTTACTACATGCAGAGCACTGGACTAAGCGCTTAGAATGTACGAGATGTTCTTCCCCTTGACTCCATTAATTGCCATTGTTCTCGTCTGTCCGTCTCCCCCGTTTAGACCGTAAGCCCGTCAAACGGCAGGGACTGTCTCTATCTGTTGCTGACTTGTTCATTCCAAGCGCTTAGTACAATGCTCTGCACATAGTAAGCGCTCAATAAATACTATTGAATGAATGAATGTACAAATCGGCAACAGAGACAGTCCCTTCGCTTCTCTAGGCCTCAGTTCCCTCATCTGTCAAATGGGGATGAAGACGGTGAGCCCCACGTGGGACCACCCGATGACCCTGTATCTCTCCCAGGGCTTAGAACAGTGCTCTGCACATAGGAAGCGCTTAACAAATACCAACATTATCATTATTATTATTATTACTCTCATTATCCAGCCTCGCCCCGCCCTTCCACGACGCCCCCGCCCCCTCCACGACGCCCCGCCCCCATCCCGCGTGGTTCACAGTCGGTTAGACCGTGAGCCCGTCGTGGGGTAGGGAGGGTCTCGATTTGTTGCCGAACTGTCCATTCTAAGCGCTTAGTACAGTGCTCTGCACATAGTAAGCGCTCAATAAATACGATTGAATGAATGAATGAATGAATGAATGAATGGAGGCCCCGCCCCAACCACGTGGGGCCGCACCATCCACGTGTCCCCGTCCCGTCACGTGGCCCCGGCCCACGCACGTGGCCCCACCCCCTGCGCGCGTGGCCCCGGGCGCGCGCGCTTGCGCAGGCGCTGTGAGGAGGGCGGTCGGCCTCGCCCCTGCCCTGAGGAGGCCAGGGAGGCTGGGCTGCACCTCAGGACACCCCCCCCCCCATCAGAGCCCTTAATAATATAATTATTAATATTAATAATTATTAATACTATTAATTATTATAATTATAATATTTCAATTATCATATCTAAGCGCTGGGATAGATACAGGGTAATCAGGTCGTCCCACTTGAGGCTCACAGTTAATCCCCATTTAACAGATGAGGTAACCGAGGCACAGAGAAGTTAAGTGACTTGCCCACAGTCACACAGCTGACAAGTTAATAATAATAATAATAATGTTGGTATTTGTTAAGCTCTTACTCTGTGCAGAGCACTGTTCTAAGTGCTGGGGGAGATACAGGGTCATCAGATGGTCCCCCAATGGGGGGGAAGTGACTTGCCCCCAATCACCCAGCTGACAAGTGGCAGATCTGGGATTCGAACTCATGACCTCTGACTCCCAAGCCCGGGCTCCTTCCACTGGGCCACGCTGATTCTACCCTGGCCTCAGTTTTCCCCCTTGGGCAGGGTCGGACTAGCCCTTACCAACCTTGGAGACCTCCCTCACCCCTTCAGTCTGGCTCCGATCATAATAATACTCATAATTGGGGCATTTGTTAAGCGCTTACTATGTGCCACTCACCATACTAAGCCCTGGGGTCGATATGAGCTAATCGGTTTGGATAGAGCCCCTTGCCCCACTTTATAATAAATAATAATAATAATCTTGGTATTTGTTCAGCGCCTACTATGTGCCAAGCACTGTTCTAAGCACTGGGGGAGATGCAAGGTCATCAGGTTGAACCTCGTGGGGCTCACAATCTTCATTTTACTTCATTTCTTCACAATCGATTAGACTGTAAGCCCTTCAAAGGGCAGGGACCGTCTCTATCTGTTACCGATTTGTACATTTCAAGCGCTTAGTACAGTGCTCTGCACATAGTAAGCGCTCAATAAATACTATTGAATGAATTTTACAGATGGAGGTCACTGAGGCCCGGAGAAGTCAAGTGACCTGCCCAAGGTCACACAGCTGACAAGTGGCAGAGGTGGGATTAGAACCCACGACCTCTGACTCCTAAACCCGGGCTCTTTCCACTAAACCACGGTGCTTCTCCCGCATGTTTTATCCCAGTCTTCTCACAGTCTTAATCCCTATTTTACAGGTAAGATAACTGAGGCACAGAGAGATGAAGTAACTTGCCCATGGTGCCACAGCAGCGGCAATTGGCCGAGGCAGGATTAGAACCCAGGTCCCTCTGACTCCCGAACTCTGCCCCCTGGCCTCACTATCTCCGGATGCCCACGGGATCATGCTGCTCTGCAGATTTTAATGATGACTTAATTCAAAATTAAAAAAAAAACCAAACCCAGCTCCGCTGTGAAAGAGAAAAGGAAGCTACGGGCAAACAATAAAAGCAGCAAGGCCATCCAACAAGAGCTGCACTGCTGCCAACTGAAGGCTGCCTGGGGGTGGGGGGAAATCTCCAGGCGTCAGTTGGAAAAGCCTGAAGGACAAAAAGCAGAGGCTAGCAGAGCTATTCCATGTTGCCGCCCTGTGCAGCCGCACCAGATCAGCCCAGGGGCCGGCCGGGCCCGGGGGGCATCTGTCCCCGACGGGCGGTGGCCGAGCTGGTAGCCCGCGTCCCCGCTTGGTGTTCTGCGGGCCGGGCGGCTGGCAGGGCTCACCACCATCGAGGTGGGCGAGGGGAAGCGCTGAGCAGAACAAAGACCTGGGATTTCATTGTCTCTGCTGCCGCCTCTGTCTGCTGCGGCACCGCCGGCCTGAGATGCCGCTCAAAAGAGGCCAGAAACCAGAACCACCGGCTGTCTCCGGGGGTGGGGGAAGCAAATCACGACGCTGAAATAACGAGGCGAGGGAGAAATCCAGCCTATTTAGACTGAGGTGGGGCGGGGGGAGGGAGGGAGAAGGGGAGAAATCACCCCGGTTCTCTCTGGGGTGGCCCAACCCATCCAGCACCCTTCCGCAGGGTTCAAACAAGAAGCAGTAAGAAGGACATTTAAGAATAATGGGTGATTACCTATCTTTCATTCATTCATTCATTCAATCATATTTAATAATAATAATAATGGTGGTATTTGTTAAGCGCTAACTATTATTGAGCACTTACCGTGTGCAGGGCACTGTATTAAGTGCTTGGGCGAGTACGGTATAATAATAATGTTGGTATTTGTTAAGCGCTTACTATGTGCAGAGCACTGTTCTAAGCGCTGGGGTAGACACAGGGGAATCAGGTTGTCCCACGTGGGGCTCACAGTCTTAATCCCCATTTTACAGATGAGGGAACTGAGGCACAGAGAAGTTAAGTGACTTGCCCACAGTCACACAGCTGACAAGTGGCAGAGCTGGGATTCGAACTCATGAGCCCTGACTCCAAAGCCCGTGCTCTTTCCACTGCGCCACGCTGCTTCTCTACAATAAAAAGTCACATTTCCTACCCACAACAAGGTTACAGTCTAGTGGGGGAGATGAATATTAATATAAATGAATAAATGACAGATATATACCTAAGCGGTGTGGGGCTGGGAAGGGGAATGAACAAAGGGAGCAAGTCAGAAGCAGAAGGGATTGGGAGAAGAGAAAAGAAGGGCTTGATCAGGGAAGGTTGATTGGAGGAGATGGGCCTTCAATAAGGCTTTGAAGAGGGGGAGAGTCATTGTCTGTCAGATTTGAGGAAGGAGGACATTTGAGCCCAGAGACGGGATAATAATGCTGGTATTTGTTAAGCGCTTACTATGTGCCAGGCACTGTTCTAAGCGCTGGGGTAGATACAAGGTAATTAGGTTGTCCACATGGGGCTCACAGTCTTAATCCCCATGTTACAGATGAGGTAACTGAGGCACAGAGAAGTTAAGTGACTTGCCCAAAATCACACAGCTGACAAGCGGCAGAGGCGGGATTAGAACCCATGACCTCTGACTCCCAAGCCCGTGCACTTTCCGCTAAGCCACGGGGATGTGGGCAAGGGGTCCACAGCAAGATAGACGAGATGGAGGGGCAGTGAGAAGGTTAGCATTACCCTTCTCTGGGCCCCGCCACATCGGGTCACCCGACAATGGGCAAAGCGTTCACCTCAGTGCAGAGCCAGATGTGATCGATGCTATTTATCGGGCTCCTCCCGGGTGCCGAGCACTGTGCTAAACCCTTGGAAGACCACAACATAGTCGAGATCCCGATCCCTGCCCTGAGGAGTTTACACTCTACTGCCTGTACTGCACTGTGCGAAGCACATGGGAGAGTACAATAGAACTGGAAGACACAGTCTCTGCCCTTGAGGAGTTTACAGACTACTGTGTGCAGAGCACTATGCTGAGCACTCGAAAGAGCACAAGTTAGAAGATACGATCCCTGCCCTCGAGGAGTTTGCAGTTTAGCGGTTTTCAGTTTAACAGAGCTAAATGTCGCTAAGCACTTGGGGGAGTACCGTAGAATTAGCAGACATGAGCCTGGCCCTGGAGGAGTTTAGTATATTGTGGGCAGAGCACTGTACTTAGAAAATAATAATAATAAATAATTGTGGTACTTGTTGAGCACTTACTATATGCCAAGCACTGTTCTAAGCACTGGAGTAGATACAAGTTAATCAGGTTGGACACAGTCCCTGTCCCACATGGGGCTCACAGTCTTAATCCCCATTTTACAGATGAGAGAACTGAGGCACAGAGAAGTGAAGTGACTTGCCCAAAGTGAAACAGCAGACAAGCGGTGGAGCCAGAATTAGAACCCAGGTCCTTCTGACTCCCAGGCCCATGCTCTATCTACTAGGCCCCACTGCTTCCACTTGGAAGAGCACAATAGAGTTAGCAGACACAATCCCTGAACTCAAGTTTGCAGTTCAGCAGGGCACAGAGCACTGTGCTGAGCACTTGGGAGAGCACAATAGAATTAGAAGACATTTCCACTCCAAAGAAGTTTAGAGTCTACTGTGTCGTAGAGCACTGTATTGAGCACTTGGACGAGCACAATAGAGCTAGCAGACCATCCATGCCGTCGAGGAGTTTACCGTCTAGCAGAGGGCAGAGGTAGCTGTAAGGCCTCAGAGGGCTGCCATATCGGTGTCCTTGGACCAGATTAAAGACCAAACAAACTGCTCTGCCTTCCGGTAATTCAAGCCCTCCCCCGTGCCCTCCGCCTTCCCCCGCATCCATTTCTCCATCATCTCCAATATCCCATTTTCTCATATTTCACTCCCTCATCACCCGGCAAAGCCAGAATCCTTTCTCTGCCTATTTCTCTCTGTCCTTGCCAAATCTGCCTGCTTCCTGCCCACTTGACTTCCCCTCAAAGATATCTAGGTTTTGCTTTTAACAATGCTGCTACAATCTTCATCTTTTGAGACTCCCCCTTCTCTTTTTTTTTCATGGTATTTGTTAAGTGCTTACTATATGCCAAACACCATACTAAACGCTGGGGTAGATACAAGCTAATCAGGTTGGACACAGTCCATGTTCCACATGGGGCTGATAGTTTTAATCCCCATTTTACGGATGAGGTGACAGGTACAGAGAAGGTCACATAGCAGCAGGGGCCGGGGAGTCAGAAGGTCACGGGTTCTATTCCCAGCTCTACCACTTGTCTGCTGTATAGCTATGGGCAAATTACATACTTCTCTGTGCCTCGGTTACCTCATCTGTCAAGTGGGATTAAGACTGTGAGCCCCATATGGGACCGAGATTGTGTCCAACCCCATTTGCATCCATCCCAGTGCTTAGTTAATATAGTGCCTGGCACACAGTAAGTGCTTAACAAATACCACGACTGCCGAGATTGTGTCCAACCCCATTTGCATCCATCCCAGTGCTTAGTTAATATAGTGCCCGGCACATAGTAAGTGCTTAACAAATACCACGATTATTATATCTATTTGTATTGATGTCTGCCTTGCCCCGTCTAGACCGTAAGCTAGTTGAGGGCAGGAAACGTGACTGTTTATCATTGCATTATACTCTCCCAAGTGCTCTGCACACAGTAAGCACTCAACAAATATGACAATGAATGAATGGCAGACAATTGGCTCAGCAGGGATTAGAACCCAGGTCTTGTGGCTCCCAGACCCATGCTCTATCCACTAGGCCACACCGCTTCACACTCTCTTCCCAGACTCTCCTATCGGGCCAGATTTTCATAGAGGTACATGCCCCACATCGCTGGTTATGGGTCTTGAGCTCCATTGCCAGTCAGCCATTAGTCTTTATTGAGCACTGTACTGGGCACTTTCGGTAAGCAGAGTATGGTGCCAGGCTCCCTCTACACATAGCAATGTATTGGGCACCTACTTTGGGCAAAGAGCTGGGCTGGGCAGTTAGCAGGATGGAGGTGTGTGTGGCCGGAGAGGTGGGCGGGGCCTGGATTGCAGGGGAGGGACCGGGGCCTCACTGGAAAGAGCCCGGGCTGGGGAGTCAGAGGTCATGGGTTCAAATCCCGGCTCTGCCGCTTGCCAGCTGTGTGACTGTGGGCAAGTCACTTCACTTCTCTGTGGCTCAGTTCCCTCAGTTCCCTCATCTGTAAAATGGGGATTAAGTGTGAGCCTCACCTGGGACAACCTGATGACCCTGTATCTCCCCCAGCGCTTAGAACAGTGCTCTGCACATAGTAAGTGCTTAACAAATATCATCATCATCATCATCATCTGTCAAATGGGGATGAAGACTGTGAGCTTCACTTGGGACAACCTGATTACCCTGTATCTATCCCAACGCTTAGAACAGTGCTCTGCACATAGCAAGCACTTAACAAATACCAGCATTAGTTAATTAATTAAATCCCGATTCAGCCGCTTGCCAGCTGGGTGACCTTGGGCAAGTCACTTCACTTCTCTGGGCCTCAGTTCCCTCATCTGGAAAATGCGGATGAAGACTGCGAGCCCCACGCGGGACAACTGATCACTTTGTATTCCCCCCGCCAGCGCTTAGAACAGTGCTTGGCACATAGTCGGCGCTTAACAAATGCCGTCATTAGGATTGTGATGCCCTTTCCTCTCCACCCAAACGGCTACCTTACTACTTACAGGCTCTCGTAATATCCCGGCTAGACTACTGTGTCAGCCTTCTCTCTGATCTCCCTTCCTCCTCTCTCGCCCCGCTCCGGTCTATTCTTCACTCCGCTGCCTGGCTCATCTTCCTGCAGAAATGCTCTGGGCCTGTCACTCCTCTTCTTAAAAACCTCCAGTGGTTGCCTATCGACCTCCACTCAAAACAAAAACTCCTCACTCTAGGCTTTGAGGCTCTCCATCCCCTTGCCCCTTCCTACCTCTCCTCCCTTCTCTCTTTCCACTGCCCACCCCGCACGCTCCGCTCCTCGGCCGCCCACCTCCTCACCGTCCCTCGGTCTCGCCTATCCCACCGTCGACCCCTGGGCCACGTCCTCCCGCGGTCCTGAAATGCCCTCCCTCCTCACCTCCGACAATCTAATTCTCTTCCCCTCTTCAAATCCCTACTTACAGCTCACCTCCTCCAAGAGGCCTTCCCAGACTGAGCTCCCCCCTTTTTTCCCTCTGCTCCCTCTACCCCTCCCCTTCACCTCTCCGCAGCTAAACCCTCTTCTCTCCACTTTCCCTCCACTCCTCCCCTTCTCCCGTCCCACCCCCTCAGCACCATACTCGTCCGCTCAACTGTATATATCTTCATCACCCTATTTATTTTGTTTAATGAGATGTACATCACCCTGCTTCTATTTATTTGCCATTGTTTTCATGAGATGTTCTTCCCCTCGACTCTATTTATTGCCATTGTTCTCGTCTGCCCGTCTCCCCCGATTAGACTGTAAGCCCGTCCAAGGGCAGGGACTGTCTCTATCTGTTGCCGACTTGTTCATTCCAAGCGCTTAGTCCAGTGCTCTGCACACAGTAAGTGCTCAATAAATAGAGAAGCAGCATGGCTCAGTGGAAAGAGCATGGGCTTTGGAGTCAGAGGTCATGAGTTCGAATCCCAGCTCTGCCACCTGTCAGCTGTGTGACTGTGGGCAAGTCACTTAACTTCTCTGGGCCTCAGTTATCCCATCTGTAAAATGGGGATTAAGACTGTGAGCCCCATGTGGGACAACCTGATTCCCCCGTGTCTCCCCCAGTGCTTAGAACAGTGCTCTGCACATAGTAAGCGCTTAACAAATACCAACATTATTATTATTATTATTACTATTGAATGAATGAATGAATGAATGAGATGTTCTTCCCCTTGACTCTATTTATTGCCATTGTTCTTGTCTGTCTGTCTCCCCCGATTAGACCGTAAGCCCGTCAAAGTGCAGGAACTGTCTCTATCCATTGCCGATTTGTCCATTCCAAGCGCTTAGTCCAGTGCTCTGCACATAGTAAGCGCTCAATAAATACGATTGAACGAATGAAACTTCGTTCAGGCAAAACGTCTTCTCCTCCCTCATCGACACCCATGCCCGTCACCCCCGCCGATTGTTCCGGACCTTTAACTCTCTCCTTAGGCCCCCTGTTCCTCCCCCTCCCCCATCTCTCACCCCCAATGATCTGGCCACCTATTTCCTCACGAAAATCAACACGATCAGGTCTGAGCTCCCCAAAGTCACCCCTCCGCCTCTCCCCTCCCCCCCACCGACCCTCTCCCCTACTTTCCCATCCTTCCCTGCAGTATCCTCAGAGGAGATCTCCTCCCTCCTCGCAAGTGCCACCCCCTCCACCTGCGCCTCGCACCCCATTCCCTCTCACCTTATTAAAACCATCGCCCCTGCCCTCCTCCCTTCCTTAACTTCTATTTTTAACCACTCAATCTCCAATGGCTCCTTCCCCGCTGCCTTCAAACATGCCCACGTCTCCCCCATCCTAAAAAAACCCACTCTCGACCCCACTTCCCCCTCCAGTTATCGCCCTACCTCCCTACTACCCTTCCTTTCCAAAATCCTAGAACGAGTCGTCTACAATCGATGCTTAGAATTCCTTAACTCCCATTCTCTCCTAGACCCCCTCCGATCTGGCTTCCGTCCCCTCCGCTCTACCGAGACTGCTCTCTCTAAGGTCACCCGTGACCTCCTTCTTGCCAAATCCAATGGCTCCTACTCCATTCTGATCCTCCTTGACCTCTCCGCTGCCTTTGACACTGTCAACCATCCCCTCCTCCTCCATACCCTATCTCATCTTGGCTTCACGGACTCCATCCTCTCCCGGTTCTCCTCTCACCTCTCTGGCCGGTCATTCTCGGTCTCCTTCGCTGGTGCCTCCTCCCCCTCCCATCCTTTAACTGTTGGAGTTCCTCAAGGGTCAGTTCTCGGCCCTCTTCCGTTCTCCATCTACACTCACTCCCTCGGTGAACTCATTCGCTTTCACGGCTTTGACTACCATCTCTACGCAGATGACACGCAGATCTACATCTCCACCCCTGTCCTCTCCCCCTCCCTTCGGGCTCGCATCTCCTCCCGCCTCCGGGACGTCTCCACCTGGATGTCGGCCCGCCACCTAAAACTCAACATGAGCGAGACTGAGCTCCTCATCTTCCCTCCCAAACCCGGTCCTCTCCCGGACTTCTCTATCACCGTGGATGGCACGACCGTCCTTCCCGTCTCTCGGGCCCGCGATCTCGGTGTCATCCTTGACTCGTCTCTCTCGTTCACCCCACGAATCCTATCCGTTCCCGAGACCTGCCGGTTTCACCTCTACGATATCGCCGAGATCCGCCCTTTCCTCTCCACCCAGACGGCTACCTGACCACTACGGGCTCTCGTTATATCCCGGCTAGACTACTGTGTCAGCCTTCTCTCTGACCTCCCTTCCTCCTCTCTCGCCCCGCTCCGGTCTATTCTTCACTCCGCTGCCCGGCTCATCTTCCCGCAGAAACGATCTGGGCCTGTCACTCCCCTTCTTAAACAACTCCAGTGGTTGCCTATCGACCTCCGCTCCAAACAAAAACTCCTCACTCTAGGCTTCGAGGCTCTCCATCACCTCGCCCCTTCCTACCTCTCCTCCCTTCTCTCTTTCCACCGCCCACCCCGCACGCTCCGCTCCTCCGCCGCCCAGCTCCTCACCGTCCCTCGGTCTCGCCCATCCCGCCGTCGACCCCCGGGCCACGTCCTCCCGCGGTCCCGGAACGCCCTCCCTCCTCACCTCCGCCAAACTGATTCTCTTCCCCTCTTCAAAACCCTACTTAAAACTCACCTCCTCCGAGAGGCCTTCCCACACCGAGCTTCTCTTCTCCCTGTACTCCCTCTGCCACCCCCCCTTTACCTTTCTGCAGCTAAACCCTCTTTTTCCCCTTTTCCCTCTGCTCCTCCACCTCTCCCTTCCCATCCCCACGGCACTGTACTCGTCCGCTCAACTATATATATTTCCATTACCCTATTTATTTTGTTAATGAATTGTACATCGCCTCGATTCTATTTAGTTGCCATCGGTTTTTACGAGATGTTCTTCCCCTCGACGCTGTTTAGTGCCATTGTTCTTGTCTGTCCGTCTCCCCCGATTAGACTGTAAGCCCGTCAAACGGCAGGGACCGTCTCTATCTGTTGCCGACTTGTTCATCCCAAGCGCTTAGTACAGTGCTCTGCACATAGGAAGCGCTCAATAAATACTATTGAATGAATGAATGAATGAATCCGAAGAAGGCTGGCCCGGGTGCGCGTCCGGCGGCCGCCGGCAGGGGGCGGCAGCCACAGCGCAGCTCCCCATGCCCGGCGCGGCCCCGCGTGGCCCGGCGCGCCCCCGCGCCTGCGCATGCGCACTGCCGGCGGCCGAAGCCAAAGGGGCCCGGTAAGTTTGGGGATCTGGGAGGCTCCGGGGGGGGTCGAGGAGGAGAAAAAGAAAAAAAAAAAAAAAGAAGAGGAAAAAAACCCTCTCTCCCGAGCCGCCCTGGCCACAGCTCCCCCTTCCTCTTGTCCTCTCCCCCTTGGACCTTGCGCTCCCTCTCTAAAAAGAATAATATGAATCATAATTGCATGGGTTAAACGCCTGCTCTGCACCCGTGCTGAAACCTAGGGTGGAGAGTAATAATTGTGGCATTGGTTAAGCGCTTACGATGGTGCCCAGCACTGTTCTGAGCACCGGGCTAGAGGCAGGGTCATCAGGTTCCCCCACGTGGGGCTCACAGTCTCCATCCCCATTTTGCGGATGAGGGAACTGAGGCCCGTTTAGTCGATATTCATTCAGTCGTATTTATGGAGCGCTTACTGTGTGCACAGCACTGGACTGAGCGTTTGGAATGGACAGTTCGGCCACGGATAGAGACCATCCCTGCCCCATGAGGGGCTCACGGTCTAAACGACCGGAGAAGTTAAATGGCGTGCCCAAGGTCACAGAGCAGACACGTGGCGGGATTAGAACCCATGACCTTCTGACTCCCAGGCCCGGGCTCTAGCCACAACGTCATGCTGCTTCTCCCCAGTCCTCCCCGCCCCCGGACCTTACGCCCCCTCCCTCCAGTCCTCCCCGGGGTCCTGTGGGAGTCCGGTGTTTGCATGCCGGGGACAAAATCGTTGTGCAGAGCACTGTACTAAGCGCTTGGGAGAGTAATAATAATGTTAGTATTTGTTAAGCGCTTACTTAAGCGAACAGTGCTCGGCACATAGTAAACGCTTAACAAATACCAACATTACTATGTGCAGAGCACCGTTCTAAGCACTGGGGTAGATAGAGGGGTAATCAGGTTGTCTCACATGAGGCTCACAGTCTTAATCCCCATTTTACAGATGAGGTAACTGAGGCACAGAGAAGTGAAGCGACCTGCCCACAGTCACACGGCGGACAAGTGGCAGAGCAGGGATTCAAACCCATGACCTCTGACTCCCAAGCCCGGGCTCTTTCCACTGAGCCACGCTGCTTCTCTGTACAATACAACAGAATTAAGAGACTCGTCCCCTGCCCATAAGAAGTTTACAGTCTAGAGGGGGTGTCAGACGTGAATATAAATATGAAAGAGCACCATCCTGAGCGTCAGAAAGAATCCCGAGGAGGAGGGAGTATCCCCTGCATCCAAAAGTGCTCGGCATTCTTGGGGCGCCCCCGGCACAGAGTGACGGTTGGTGATTTGTGGATTTTTCTGAGACCCAGGCACGAGAGCCCGAACCGTGACCCTCCCGCCGCCAGCACAGGAGCACCCGAACTGGCGATGGCCAAGGTCCTCTTCTCCTCTCTGCACCCCAGCGTCTGGGCCCGCGCCGGCGGCCTAGCCTCCCTGCCACCGAAGCCTGGTACCCCCAGGCGGCCTCTGAGTGGTGAAGCGGAGTCCCCGGGCGGGGGACCTCCAGGCGGGGAGCCTTCGGCGGAGAACGACAAGTTGCTGAGAAACCTGTCCATCGCAGGAGGGGACAGCAGCCAGGTGCGGCGGCACCGGCGGTGGCCCACCCACCTGAGGGAGTCGGCGATCAACAAGACGGGCCTGGAGCAGTTCCTGTTGGCCAGGGGCGCCAGCCAGGAGGCGGTGGCCAGCATCATCTCCCGCTACCCCCGGGCCATCGTTCACAGCCCCCAGGTCCTGCAGCGGCGCTGGGAGTTGTGGCGTGGCCTCGTGACCTCCGACCTGGAGGTGGTCAGCATCTTGGAGCGCTGCCCCGAGTCCTTCTTCCGCGGCAACAGCAACACCAACCTGGAGCAGAACATCGCGTTCCTCTCTTCGCTCGGGCTGAGCCCCACCCTCCTCTCCCGTCTGCTGACCAAGGTGCCCCGCGCCTTCTCCAACAGCCTGGAGCTGAACCAGCAGATGGTGGAGTACCTGCAGGGGGTCTGCCGGTCCCAGGGGGGTGACAGCCCCCAGGACTTTGCCCTCAGGGTGCTCTCCAAGAACGCTTTCATCCTCACCCACAGCATCAAGCGGGTGGAGACCAACATTGACTTTCTGAAGGGCACGTTCCGCCTGGGCGGCAAGGACCTGTTGGCGGCGCTGGGCGGGCCGGGGAGCAAGATCCTGGACATGTCCAGCGATTGCATCAAGAGGAACTTTTGGAACATCGAGGCCAAGCTGGCGGGGCTGGGCTGCCGCGAGGAAGAGGTGCGCGCCTTCGTCCGGAGCTACCTGCCCATGCTCTTCCTGTCCCGGGCCACGTTCAACGACAAGATCGACTGCCTCCTGCAGGAGCGCATCGAGATCTCGCAGATCACGGCCTGCCCCAACGTGCTGAGCGCCAGCGTCAGCACGCTCAGGAGCCGCGCGCGGGAGCTGGTGGACGCCGGCTGCCACCGAGGGACCCTCAACATCCTCTTTCTCTCTTGGAGCAAGAATAGGTTCGATGCCAAGATGCGCAAGCTGCTCAAGGATTCGGCGGGCACCCGGATAGGGGGCAGGCAGCCGATCCCGCGGCCCTGATTCCACCAGTTTGCCGGCCGGCCCCACCCACCCGTCTGTGCCCGAGTGCGGGAGGGGCGGTAGGGGTTCCCACTCCATCTGCCCCGGGCCCTCAGAGGACCCTCCGCCCCCTGGGTTTTAGGGCTTCCTGCGACAACATTCTTTTTTTCCAGAAGACAGAGGGTGTGCCTTTCATGGGTGAGAACAGCGAGGTCAGGGGACGTCGGCGGGACCGATCGACGTCGGGGGAGGAGCGGAGGGAAACAAGACCCTGCCCCCGCCACCGGTGCGGTGGGCAGATAATCTAGGCAGCCTTGTCTCTCCGAGACCGATCCCAGATCCCGTCAGTGGCACGAGACCGGGGCACGGATAGGCAGCCCTCGGGTCAGGGGTGAAAGCCAGAGGGAGGCGCGGGGGTGGGGTCGGCAGTGGCTCCCTAGAACACCCGGTGCCCTGTCTCTTTCCAGAAGTCTTCCCTCCCTCCCTCCCCCAGCCCTCCGGCCCACCAGCTGCTGTTTGCTTCAGCTCTGATCTGTCCCCTGCCCTTGCCCTCACAGTGGAAGACCTAGAAAACTACACCTTGACAAGGGTCAGTCATTCAGTCGTACTTATTGAGCACTTACTGTGTGCACAGCACTGTAGTGAGCACTTCGGAGAGTACAATATAACAATAAACAGACACATTTCCTGCCCACAGTGAGCTTCCAGTCTAGAGAGGAGCATCGCAGCCACCCCAATCCCAGCTGGGTCTCGGTTGGTAGCCAGGCCCCTGGGTCTAAAATGTGCACATTGCCCCTTCCTCCCAAAGGGGTTCTTGGGTGGCGGGAGGCTTCAGTCCCCCTTGGGGGGCAGGAAGGGGTGACAGGTATCACCCCCTTTTACCCCCAGAATGGGCAACACGGTCATGAAGAAAGATATGAAAAGGAAATACTTTGTCTAATAAACGATGTTTTCAAGAAGCCACATGAGTCAGCGGCGAGGGCTGGGTCTGCACTTAACACTCCACGGCCCGCATCTGGAGGCGGCGATCAGAGGAGGGAGGCGGCGAAACGGGTACCGCCCCGGCGGTCGGCCTCCCAGACCGAAAGCAGGCAGGAAGGGATGAAGGGAGGGAACCCTGTGGGCTTCCAAGGGCCCGTGGTCAACCACACTGTGGGCTTCAGTGAGGGCCTACTGTGGGCAGAGCGCTTGAGAAAGTACAACACAACCGAGTTGGCAGACACGTTTCCTGCCCGGGACCAGCTCACGATTTAGCCGAGCGGGCACGTGGGCAGGGTGGCGCTGCTGTGGGCTAGCCTTCCCTGGGCAGGCGGAGGCAGTACTGAATAATTGTGGTATTTAAGTGCTCACTATGTGCCAGGCTCTGTCCTGATCACGGGGTGGATACAAACAAATCAGGTTGGGCACAGCCCCTGTCCCACTTGGGGCTCACAGTCTCAATCCCCATTTTATAGATGAGGACCCCCTCCTCCCTGGAGTCCCAGGAGCAGAATGAGAAGCAACATGGCGTAGTAGGTACAGCACAGGCTTGGAAGTCAGAAAATCATGTCTGGTGCGTGACCTTGGGCAAATCACTACACTTCTCTGTGCCTAAGTTACCTCATCTGTAAAATGGGGGTTGAGACTGAGCCCTGCGTGGGACAGGGACTCTGTCCAACCCGAATTACTTGTATCCACCCCAGCACTCAGTACAGTGCTTAACAAATACCATTATTATTATAAGGAGCCCATAGGAATCCCAGGAGCGCAGGAATGAGTAGCCTTTGCCTTGTGACTTATCCATTGCCCATTTTTGTAGCCCAAATCAAACGACGGGCATTGCCTACTCCGATGTTCTTCAACAGCGGGACGGGCGGGACCGTGCTGGAAGTGGCTATTCCGGTGCCCGTGGGCGGCTCATAAGCGAGGCCTGGCGTGGGTGGAGCACCGGCCCAGGCAGGGGCATGAGGCGGGCAACTTGGGCCGAGCCAGAACATCGGTTCAGAGTGGGGCAGGGAAGATTTTCTTGATTTTGCTTGTTTTTTCAAATGGTATTTGTTAAGCGCTTACATGTGTCAAGCACTGTACCAGGCGCTGGGGTAGATACTAGAGCAGAATTCCAAGCTATTTCATTTGAGGGGAGCATTTTCCCTACTTCCCCTTCCCTCTCTTTTAAACTGCAGTTCCAGGCCACCCCCTTCAAGAAACTTTTTCTGATTAATCCTACCCATTCTCCAGTCCAATGGCCCGATTCATTCTTCCCCTTCAACTTTGTCTTCAACACAAGAGGAGACAGTCTTTTTGTGTGCACAATGTAGCAGAGACTGAAGGTTCCACTTTGGCCTTTGTAGTCACACACACACCCACATGGGGCATGGGGCATGGGAATCGGCAGGGAGGAATCTGGTGGCGCAGACACTAGGCAGAGCGGGGAGAGGGCCGGGGAGCCCCCCAAGGCCAGGCTCGGGGGTGGGGAGCGCTGGGCCGAGGGAGAGGACGCAGTGCCTTTCTGCTGGAGATGGATTGATTGATTGATTGATTGACCCACTTTGCCGCGGCAAAGACTACCTCCGCCCCTGCCTCCGCCCAGCCCCTGCCCCAACCCCTGCCCCAGTCTCTGCCCCAGCCTCTGCCCAGCCAAGCCCCTGACTCCACCCAGCCCTGCCACTAGCCCAGCCCCTACCCCAACACAGCCTCTGCCCCCAGACCAGCTCCTGCCCTACACTCTGCCCCAATCTAGCCTCTCACCATGACCAAGAGAGAAGTCGGAGACACAAGCACGTCTAATAGATAGAGCACGGACTTGGGAGTCAGAAGGGTCAGGGTACTAATCCAGAACTGCCACATGCCTGCTGTGTAACCCTGGAGAAGTCACTTCACGTGTCTGTACCTCAGTTCCCTCATCTGTGAAATGGCGATTAAGTTTGCGAGCCCCATGCGGGACAGGGATTGTGTCCAACCCGATTTGCTTGTATCCACCCCAGCGCTTAGAATAGTTCCTGGCACATAATAAGCGCTTAACAGATACTATTATTATTATCACAACGATGGAGGAGCAGTCTGTGCTGGGTCACTGGGGGAGAGTCAGAGGTGGAGAGAGGAGAGTCAGGGGTGTTGGATGGTCCGTATTGGGTCACTGAGGGTGGCAGGGAGAGCCAGGGATGGAGAGAGAAGAGTCATGGGTGTCAGATGGCCCATGCTGGGTCACTGAGGAAGAGTCCGAGTTGTGGGATGGTCCGTGCTGGGTCAGTGGGGAACAGTCAGGGATGGAGAAGGGAGAGCCAAGGGTGGTGGGTGGTCCACCTCTGACCACGAGATGAATGTCCAGGAGGGCATCCGAAGCCCAGTGTCTCCAAGAGTGTTGAGAGGCAAAGCCCCTGGCAGGGTGGTGGCCTTTTTTCCAGGCTCAGTCACACTCTGGGCGCAGAGAGTGGATGGGCCCCTGGATCCCCGGACCCCAGCCTTTTGAAAACGGGATGTTTGGGAGGAAGTGGGAAAGAAGCTAGTGTCCTCACTGTCCTCACTAGTGTAGGGTCCCCAGTCCTCGCGGGCCAAGGCCCGATGGCGCTCTCACCGCAGCACCACACCTCTGGAGAGCAGCACGCTGTTCTGGGCGCCTGCCATGTGCACAGCGCTCTAGTTGGGGGCCTGCTGCGTGCATGGAGCTGTACTGGGTGCCTTCTACTTCCACAAAGCCCTACTAGCCTCCCCCAGCGTGTGCGGAACTGTAGTAGCCACCTGCTGATGCACAGCACTGTACTGGGCACCTGCTACCTCCACGAAGCTCTACTAGGCCGTCCTGGGTGCGCGGAACTGTACTGGTCGCCTGCTGTGTGCCCGGCACTGTCCTGGCTCTTGGAGAGCAGATGGCAGAGACCTGAGGCATGGACTTAGGCATGGACTCATTTCCCCCTCCTTTCCAGGTCACCCTGACTCTCTCCCTTTGCTGTTCCCCCCTCTTCCCGCCCCACAGCACTTATGTCTATATCTGTCATTTTATTTACCTATATTAACGCTGTTTACTTGTCCTCCCCCACCCGTCCCCAGACTGTGAGCTCGTCATGGGCAGGTATTGTCTCTCTTTATTGCTGTATTGTACTTGCCCCAAGCGCTTAGTACAGCGTACTGCACACAGTAAGCGCTCAATAAATACGATCGAAGGAATGAATGGACCTTGTTCTGGAGGGGGCGTTCCCAGTCACATGAGACGGAGAGCAGGCCGGGGAGGGTCGATGGCAGGCCCGGAGCCCCGCTGGCCAGGACCCACTCGAGGGCAACGAGCCGCCAGCTGGGGGTGGGCCGGGAAGAGGGGCTCCGGGCACGACGTCACTCCTTTGACTTAATAATATTGGTATTGGTTAAGCGCTATGTGCCAAGCACTGTTCTAAGCCCTGGGGGAGATACAAGGTCATCAGTTGTCCCCCGTGGGGCTCACAGTCTGAATCCCCATTTTACAGAGGAGGTAACTGAGGCCCAGAGAAGTGAAGTGACTTGCCTCAAATCACCCAGCTGACGAGTGGCGGAGCCGAGATTAGAACCCGGGACCTCCGACTCCCAAACCGGTCCTCTTTCCACTAAGCCACGCTGCTTCTCCAAAGCCCAAAGCTCTTCATCACCATCTCCATCTCCATCCCCTGGCCCCCTCCTACCTCACCTCGCTTCTCTCCTTCTCCATCCCAGCCCGCACACTCCGCTCCTCTGCCGCCGCTCGCCTCCTCACTGGGCCTCCAGCTCGCCTGTCCCGCTGCCGACCCCTGGGACCCCACGTCCCACCACTGACCGGGAAGCGCCCTCCCTCCTCACATCCGCCAAACTAACTCTCTTCCCCTCTTCGAAGCCCAACTGAGAGCTCACCTCCTCCAGGAGGCCTGCCCAGACTGAGCCCTCCCTTTCCCCCTGCCCCTCCTCCCCTCCCCATCGCCCCGACTCCCTCCCTCTGCTCTACCCTCTTCCCCTCCCCTCAGCACTTGTGTATATCCGTATATATCATTTATTACTCTATTTTATAGATGTGTATACATCTATGATTCTATTTAATCTATTTTGATGATATTGATGTCTGTCTACTTGTTCTGTTTTGTTGTCCGTCTCCCCCGATTAAACTGTGCGCCTGTCATTGGTCAGGGATTGTCTCTATCTGTTGCCGAATTGTACATTCCAAGCGCTTAGTACAGTGCTCTGCACTCAGTAAGTGCTCGGTAAATACGATTTAATGAATGGCCAATCAGCTGCCGTTGCGCAGCCAGGCCCCGCGAAAGAGGGGGGCCCCCCGAAGAAGCTCTGGTCGCCATGGCAACGAAGCCCCCCTCCCCGAGGAGCGTTAACCCCTTCACCTTCTCCGGCTCCAAACCGTTAACGACCTGCCGGCCGGACCCTGGCCCCAATCAAGCAATCAAATAAGGGCATGTATTGAGCACTTACTGCGTGCAGAGCACTGTAATAATAATAATGGCATTTGCTATTAATAATAATAACAATAATGGCTTTTGTTAAGCGCTTACTATGTTTCAAGCACTTCTCTAAACGCTGGGGCAGATGCAAAATCATCTGGTTCATTCATGCATTCAACTGAGAAGCAGCGTGGCTCAGTTAAAAGAGCACGGGCTTTGGAGTCAGAGGTCATGGGTTCGAATCCCGGCTCTGCCACTCGTCAGCTGTGTGATTGTGGGCAAGTCACTTCACTTCTCTGTGCCTCAGTTACCTCATCTGGAAAATGGGGATTAAGACTGTGAGCCTCACGTGGGACAACCTGATTCCCCTGTGTCTACCCCAGCGCTTAGAACAGTGTTCTGCACATAGTAAGCGCTTAACAGATACAAACATCGTTATTATTATTGAACTCTTACTGTGTGCAGAGCATTGTAATAATAATAGCATTTGCTATTACTACTACTACTAGTAATAATGGCTTTTGTTAAGCGCTTACGATGTTTGAGCGCTGGGGTCGATACAAAATCATCAGGCTCATTCATTCATTCAATCGTATTTATTGAGCGCTTACTGTGTTCAGACCACTGTACTAAGTGCTTACTTTTGGACACAGTCCCTGTCTCACCTGGGACTCCTAGTCTTCATCCCCATTTTACAGATGAGGGGACTGAGGCACAGAGAAGGGAAGTGACTTGCCCAAGGTCGCTCGGCAGATCAGTGGTGGAGCCGGGATTAAAACCCAGGTCCTTCTGATTCCCAGGCTCGTGGAATTATCCACTCGGCCAGACTGGAATGTACAATGCCACACAGTTGTACAATACACAAGTTCCCGAACCACAACGAGGTTAGCGTCTAGAGGGGGGAGCCAGATAGTAATATAAATACCTCCATTCTGGATACAGCTGCGAGGCTCAGTGGAAAGACCACGGGCTTGGGAGTCAGAGGTCATGGGTTCGAATGGCGACCGGCTACTTGTCTTCTGGGTGACCTTGGATAAGTCATTTAACTTTTCTGTGCCTCAATTACCTCAACTGCGAGATGGGGATTGAGACTGTGAGCTCCACGTGGGACAGGGACTGTGTCCAAACTGACTACCTTGTATGTACTCCAGCACTTAGAACAGTGCTTGGCACATAGTAAGCGCTTAACAAGTACCATAATTATTCATTATCATTTCATTCATTCATTCGATCATATTTACTGAGAGTTTACTGTGTACAGAGCATTCATTCATTCATTCATTCAATAGTATTTATTGAGCGCTTCCTATGTGCAGAGCACTGTACTAAGCGCTTGGGATGAACAAGTCGGCAACAGATAGAGACGGTCCCTGCCGTTTGACGGGCTTACGGTCTAATCGGGGGAGACGGACAGACGAGAACAATGGCGATAAATAGAGTCGAGGGGAAGAACGTCTCGTAAAAACAATGGCAACTAAATAGAATCGAGGCGATGTACAATTCATTAACAAAATAAATAGGGTAATGGAAATATATACAGTTGAGGGGACGAGTACAGTGCCGTGGGGATGGGAAGGGAGAGGTGGAGGAGCAGAGGGAAAAGGGGAAAAAGAGGGTTTAGCTGCGGAGAGGTAAAGGGGGGCGGCAGAGGGAGTAGAGGGAGAAGAGGAGCTCAGTCTGGGAAGGCCTCTTGGAAGAGGTGAGTTTCAAGTAGGGTTTTGAATAGGGGAAGAGAATCAGTTTGGCGGAGGTAATAATAATTTGTTAATAATTTGGTATTTATTAAGCGCTTACTATGTGCAGAGCACTGTTCTAAGCGCTGGGGTAGACATAGGGGAATCAGGTTGTCCCACATGGGGCTCACAGTCTTAATCCCCATTTTACAGATGAGGTAAATGAGGCCCAGAGAAGTTAAGTGACTTGCCCAGTCACACAGCTGACAAGTGGCAGAGCTGGGATTCGAACTCATTCGTTCAATAGTATTTATTGAGCGCTTACTATGTGCAGAGCACTGTACTAAGCGCTTGGGATGAACAAGTCGGCAACAGATAGAGACAGTCCCTGCCGTTTAACGGGCTTACGGTCTAATCGGGGGAGACGGACAGACGAGAACAATGGCACTAAACAGCGTCAAGGGGAAGAACATCTCGTAAAAACCGATGGCAACTAAATAGAATCAAGGCGATGTACCTCTGACTCCAAAGCCCGTGCTCTTTCCACTGAGCCATGCTGGTGAGGAGGGAGGGCGTTCCAGGACCGCGGGAGGACGCGACCCGGGGGTCGACGGCGGGATGGGCGAGACCGAGGGACGGCGAGGAGGTGGGCGGCGGAGGAGCGGAGCATGCGGGGTGGGTGGTAGAAAGAGAGAAGGGAGGAGAGGTAGGAAGGGGCGAGGTGATGGAGAGCCTCGAAGCCTAGAGTGAGGAGTTTCTGTTTGGAGCGGAGGTCGATAGGCGACCACTGGAGTCGTTTAAGAAGGGGAGTGACAGGCCCAGATCGTTTCTGCGGGAAGATGAGCCGGGCAGCGGAGTGAAGAATAGACCGGAGCGGGGCGAGAGAGGAGGAAGGGAGGTCAGAGAGAAGGCCGACACGGTAGTCTAGCCGGGATATAACGAGAGCCCGTAGCAGTAAGGTAGCCGTCTGGGTGGAGAGGAAAGGGCGGATCTCGGCGATATCGTAGAGGTGAAACCGGCAGGTCTCGCTAACGGATAGGATGCGTGGGGTGAACGAGAGAGACGAGTCAAGGATGACACCGAGCACTGTATTAAGCCCTTGGAAAGTACAATACAGCAATAAAGAGGGACAATCCATGCCCACAAAGGGCTTACAGTCTGGCGGTGGGAGGGAGGGAAAGACAGCAAAACAAGAAAACAGGCATCTATATAAATAAATAGAATTATAGATATATAATAATAATAATAATGTTGGTATTTGTTAAGTGCTTACTATGTGCCGAGCACTGTTCTAAGCGCTGGGGTAGACACAGGGGAATCGGGGAAGCAGCGTGGCTGGGGAAGCAGCGTGGCTTAGTGGAAAGATCCCGGGCTTGGGAGTCAGAGGTCATGGGTTCAAATCCCGGATCTGCCACTTGTCAGCTGTGTGACTGTGGGCAAGTCACTTAACTTCTCTGTGCCTCAGTTTCCTCATCTGTAAAATGGGGATTAAGACTGTGAGCCTCACGTGGGACAACCTGATTACTCTGTATCTACCCCAGCGCTTAGAACAGTGCTCGGCACATAGTAAGCGCTTAACAAATACCAACATTAGTATTAGGTTGTCCTCCGTGGGGCTCATGGTCTTAATCCCCATTTTAAAGACGAGGTAACTGAGGCACCGAGAAGTCAAGTTTCTTGCAGAAAGTCACACAGCTGACAAGTGGCCGAGCCGGGATGAGCCCGTGCTCTTTCCACTGAGCCACGCTGCTTCTCACCTATATGTATGTATATATATATATGTATACATATATATATATATATATGTATACATAAGTGCTGTCGGCGGGGAGAGGGAGGGAAGAACAAAGGGAGAGAATCGAGGTGAGCTGAGGAAGGGGGAGCTGAGGAAAAGTTGGGGGGGTGGTTTAATCCATGCCACGCACTTCACTCCTCTACTGCCAACCTTCTCACTTGATCTCGATCTCGTCGCCTACCCCTCGCCCACCTTCTCCCTCTGGCCCGGAACTCCCCCTTCATATCAATCAAACAATCGACAAGCAGTTAGTACAGTGCTCTGCACACAGTAAGCACTCAATAAATAGAGAAGCAGCGTGGCTCAGTGGAAAGAGCATGGGCTTTGGAGTCAGAGGTCATGAGTTCGAATCCCAGCTCTGCCACTTGTCAGCTGTGTGACTGTGGGCAAGTCACTTCACTTCTCGATGCCTCAATTACCTCATCTGTAAGATGGGGATTAAGACTGTGAGCCCCATGTGGGACAACCTGATTCCCCCGTGTCTCCCCCAGCGCTTAGAATAGTGCTCTGCACATAGTAAGCGCTTAACAAATACCAACATTATTATTATTATTAACAAATAACAACATTATTATTACGATTGAATGAATGAATGGTATTTATTGAGCGTTTATGGTGTACAGAGCACTGTACTATGCGCTAGGGAGAGAACAATACAAAAGAATTAGCAGACATGTTCCCTGCCCGTAACGAGTTTACAGACCAGAGAGACCATGACTCTCTCCACCTTCAAAGCCTCATTAAAATCACATCTCCTCCAAGAGTCCTTCTCCGACTAAGTCCTCAATTCCTCAGCTCCCTCTCCTTTCCACTTGGACCTTTATCCCTTAAACATTTGATATTCAACACGTCCTCCCCCCACAAACCCTTGTGAACTTATTTTTAATGTATTTTAATGTCTGTCTCCCCGTCTAGTCTTTAAGGTCCTCGTGAGCAGGGAACGTGCCTATCAACTCTTGCACTGTACTCTCCCAAGCGCTCCGCACGTACAATTATTATTATTATTTTTATGTGCCGTCAAGTCCATTCCGATTCATAGCGACTCCTTGGATATACTTTCTCCAGAACGTGCCGCCTTAATCCGCAACCTTTCTAACGGTTCTTCCGTTATCGTTGTTATGGTCTTTATCCATTTAGCTGCTGGCCTGCCCCTTTCTCGTTTTCCATGCACTTTTCCTAGCATTATCCAGAGAACCAATCCTCCTGATTATGTATCCAAAATATGCTAAGCTAAATCGAGTCATTTGGCCTTCCGAAGACCACCTGGGTTTAATCTGCTCTAAAATCCATTTGTTTGTTTTTCTGGCAGTCTGTGGTATTCGCAAAAGCCTTCTCCAACACCACATTTCAAAAGAATCGATATTCTTTCTAGCTTGTTTACCGTCCAGCTTTCGGATCCATACACTGTCACCAGAAACACCACCATATAGCTGACAATTTGTATTTTTGTGGCAATTGTTATATCAGCACATTTCATGACCTTTTCCGGGCTCTTCACAGCAAGTCTTCCTAGCATTAATTTTCATCATATGTCATGACTTCTAGTGCTTATCTTATTATGACATAGAAAGCGCTCAATAAATATCACATATCGATTAGTTGCTAGGAGGCACCCGGTACAGCGTTCCAAATACAGCAAGCACTCAATAAATATGGATTCATTAGTTGCCAGGAGGCACTCAGCACAGTACTCTGCACACAGTAAATAACTACCGCAGCCGGTGGGGTTGCTGATGAGGTAACTCTTCACGTAGGGACCCACAAAGAGAAGCAGCGTGACTTAGCCCGGGCTTGAGAGTCAGAGGACATGGGTTCTAATCCCAGCTCCTCCACTTGTCAGCTGGGTTACCTTGGGCAAACTGCTTAATTTCTCTTTGCCTCAGTTACTTCATCTGCAAAATGGTGATGAAGACTGTGAGCCCCACGTGGGACAACCTGATTCCATTAGAGAAGCAGCGTGGCTCGGTGGAAAGAGCACGGGCTTGGGAGTCAGAGGTCATGGGTTTGAATCCCGGCTCTGCCACCTGTCAGCTGTGTGACTGTGGGCAAGTCACTTCACTTCTCTGGGCCTAGGTTCCCTCATCTGTAAAATGGGATTCAGACTGTGAGCCTCATGTGGGACAACCTGATTACCCTGTATCTACCCCAACGCTCAGAACAGTGCTCTGCACATAGTAAGCGCTTTACAAATACCCACATGATTATTATCTCTACTCCAGTACTTAGAAGAGTGCCTGGCACATTGTAAGTGCTTAACAAATACCATAATAGTAATAATAATAAAGTAGACCTCCCTCAGCCTAGCATGACCCGGGGCATCGCAGCCTCCTCCTCTCCCGGTCCGATTCCCCCACCCCATATCCACCCCCCCCCACACCCACCCACCCACCCACCGACCCTCGGCCGGCCTCCCGGCTCCTGAGGGATTAGGGACTTGAAACGCTGGGAAATGTCGGTTCTCTATCTTTGGAAATGCCACGAGGCTCCCGGGCCGGGCCGTCCTCGGGCCCCGCAGCCCCCCGCCCCCGGCCCCCCGCAGCCAGGGACCGGCGGCCGCGGCTCGACGGCAGGGGGCTGCCTTTTGATCTCTGACACACCGGAGTTGACTGAAAGGCAAAGCCTTCTGCCGGCGGCGCGGGCCCAGATTACATCACACCCTGACAGAGCAGCCCTGTTAAACCCCGCATAGCAAGGCGCTTAATAACTCCATATTAAGGCAGCTAATGGGATTAGGAACACATTTTCCTTGGGCTTTTATTAGATCACCTAAAAAAAAAAAATTGGTGACGAGCAGAACGATTCTGGAGAATTGGCCCGGGTGTAGACGCCGAGAGCAAAAACTCCTCACTCTTGGCTTCAAAGCAGTCCATCCCCTGGCCCCCTCCTACCTCACCCTCTCTTCTCTCCTTCTCCATCCCAGTCCGCACACTCTGCTCCTCTGCCGCCGCTCGCCTCCTCCTCACTGGGCCTCCAGCTCACCTGTCCCACCGTCGACCCCTTACCCACCTCCCACCTCTGGCCTGGAACACCCTCCCTCCTCACAGCTGCCAAACTAGCACTCTTCCCCCCCTTCAAAGCCCTCCTGAAAGCTCACCTCATCCATTCATTCATTCATTCAATCGTATTAATTAAGCTCTTACTGTGTGCAGAGCACTGGACTAAGCGCTTGGAAAGTACACTTTGGCCACAGATAGAGACAATCCCTACCCAACAACGGGCTCACAATCCAGGAGGGGGGAGACGGACAACAAAACAAAACAAGTAGACAGACATGAGTAGCATCAAAATAGATAAATAGAATCATATATATATATATACATCATTAATAAAATAAATAGAATAATAAATATGTACAAATATATACACAAGTGCTGCCAGGAGGCCTTCCCGTACTAAGTCCCCCTTCCCCTCTGCTCCTCCTCCCCTCCCCATCGCCCCAATTCGCTCCCTCTGCGTGGCTCAGTGGAAAGAGGACGGGCTTTGGAGTCAGAGGTCATGAGTTCGAATGCCAGCTCGGCCACTTGTCAGCTGTGTGACTTTGGGCAAGTCACTTAACTTCTCTGTGCCTCAGTGACCTCACCTGTAAAATGGGGATTAAGACTGTGAGCCCCACGTGGATCACCCTGATTCCCCTGTGTCTACCCCAGCGCTTAGAACAGTGCTCGGCACATAGTAAGCGCTTAACAAATACCAACATTATTATTTCCCCCCTTCCTGCCCCACAGCACTTGTGTATATGCACATATTTATCATTCTATTTATTTGATCAATGATATGTACATATCTATAATTCTATTTATTTATATTGATGCTACCGATGCCTGTTTACTCGTTTTGAAGTCTGTCTCCCCCTTTCTAGACTCTGAGCCCGTTGTTGGGCAGAGATTGTCTTTGTTGAATTGTACTTTCCAAGCGCTTACTACAGTGCTCTGCACACAGTAAGCGCTCAATAAATACGGTTGAATAAATGAGAGCAGGAAGTTCCCCTTCTCCAACTGCCCCCCGACATTCACACACACTCCCCTGAGAGATAGACGGGGCAGGGATGGGCATTCGGGGCACGGCGGGGCAAATCATTCCTGTGCAGCTGGGATCTCGCATTCGCCCGTTCAGTAGAATTTCCTGAGGACACTATACTAAGCATCCACCTGGCCACGGGCTGGGTTGAAGGAGCCATACTAGATGCGTGCTGTATCCGGGGCTCTGTAGCGGGCCTAGCATTGTACAGACGATGGTCCTGGCCCCCTACCGTATCCCAGACGCTGTACCGAGTCAGAGGTCACGGGTTCTAATCCCGTCTCCGCCACTTGTCAGCTGTGTGACTGTGGGCAAGTCACTTCACTTCTCTGGGCCTCATCTGTAAAATGGAGACTGTGACTGTGAGCCTCACGTGGGACAACCTGATCACCTTGTATCTCCCCAGCGCTTAGAACAGTGCTTCACACATAGTAAGCGCTTAACATATACCATCATGATTAAGAGAAGCAGCGTGGCTCAGTGGAAAGAGCCCGGGCTTGGGAGTCAGAGGTGATGAGTTCGAATCCCGCCTCTGCCACTTGTCAGCTGTGTGACTGTGGGCAAGTCACTGCACTCCTCTGGGCCTCAGTGACCTCATCTGTAAAATGGGGATTAACTGTGAGCCTCACATGGGACAACCTGATGACCCTGTATCTACCCCAGCGCTTAGAACAGTGTTCTGCACATAGTAAGCGCTTAACAAATACCAACATTAATTATTGTTACCGGACCGCCACCGGGTAACGGGATGATGACGTCCTGGACGGCCAGTCCTCCCCGTGTCTCCGTGACGTCACCCCGGAGTCTCTGTGACGTCGCTCCCGACATCTCTGGTATGTCGCCCCAGGCGAATCTGTGCCAGCCTCCTCTGCCCGTTGCCGTGGCGACCGCTGGCACGGCGCCTCCTCCAAGACCTGGCAACGCTCTTTTCAGCACCGCAGGGCCCGAGCAGCGGGGGCGGGGGGTGCTCAGGAGGGGATGCTCAGGAGGGGGTGCTCAGCAGGGGGTGCTCAGAGGATGCTCGGGGGGCCGGGAGAGTCTCAGATTTGGGCACGGCCTCCAGCTGTGCCCGGGTCCCGGGCGGCCGGAGAGAAGAGGGTTCGGGCCCCAGCCCGGCCCGGCCCAGGAGGAGGAAAGGGAGCCAGGCTCCCCGCCGGCTCCATCCGCCCGGGGCCCCACCTTTGATGAATTGGACATCACAGCTCAACTCCCGGAGGAGGAGGCCGGGGAAGGAAGGGAAGTCAGGGCGGGCCGGGGGCCGAGGCCCCTCCGACCGAGCTGGCCCAGGGGCTCCTCCAGGGGCCGGGCGAGGGGCCGGGCCAAGAACTGGTCCAGGGGCTGGTCTAGGGGCTGGGCTAAGAGCTGGTCCAGGGGTCGGTCCGGGGGCTGGGCCCAGGCCTCCCGGAGGCCACGAACCTGCTCCCGCCCCGAGCCACGGCCCCTCCCCTCCCCCGGGGTCCCTGCGGGTGGTCATCCAGGTGACGGTCCGGGAACCTGCTCCTGGGGCCCCAGCAGCTGGACTCGAGCTAGCCATGCTCGCCTCCCCCACTGTAGGACCCTGCGCTGCCCTGCACTGCCCGCCCTCCATCGTTGCAACCATCCATCCATTCATCCTTTCGACCGCCCTCCTCCACCCCTGCTTCCCCCCGACTCTGTCCCCTCCCGGCTGATGGAGACCGTCTTTCTGGCTGGTTTCTAAGCAGCAGCGAGGCTTAGTGGAAAGAGCCCGGACTTGGAAGTCAGAGGACGTGGGTTCTAATCCCGGCTCCGCCACTTGTCTGCTGTGTGACCTTGGGCAAGCCGCTTCACTTCTCTGGGCCTCAGTCACCTCATCCGTAAAATGGGGATGAAGACTGTGAACCCCACGTGAGATAGCCCGACGACCTCGTATCTATCCCAGCGCTTAGAACGGTGCTTGTCACTTAGTAAGCGCTTAACAAATGCCATCATTATTATTAGAGGGATCACGGCGGGACACTCCCTGCCTCCTTCATCACCCGGCTGGCCTCCGGTGGGGGTGGATGGTTTGCGGGGGGGAGACAGCTGTCGGCCTCCGAGGCCTGAGGATCCCTGCTCGTTAAGTTCTGGCCAGTGGCCGGACACACACTTTGGCTCCTCCTTGGCGGCCGTCACCTCTCACTCCCTTCTGTGTCGCCCTGACTTGCTCCCTTTGCTCTTCCCCCCTTCATTCATTAATTCATTCAATCATATTTATTGAGCACTTACGGTGTGCAGAGCACTGTACTAAGCGCTTGGAAAATACAATTCAGCACCAAGTAGAGAAAATCCCCGCCCACAACGGGCTCACAGTATCTAGAAGGCGGGGAGACAGGCATCAAAACAACCTCACAGCACGTATGCACAGATCTGTCATTTCATTTATTTGTATTGATGTCTGTTTATTTGTATCGGTGTCTGTCCCCCCATGGCCCTCCCCTCTAGACTATGAGCTGGTTGTGGTCAGGGATTGTCGCTCTTTATTATTGTATTGTACTTTACCAAGACCTTAGTACAGCGTTCTGCACACAGTAAGTGCCTAATAAATGCAATTGCATGAATGAATGCCGTCCTCGGGGGCCCAACCCGCTAAGTGGGAGCCCGTGGGTGGGAAGCTGGGTGGGAAGGAAGGAAGGAAAGAAAGGGAAGGACGACACGAGGGACGGGGGAAGGGACAGATCCTCCCGCCCGGCAGTCACCCATCCTTAGACAGTCAGGCTGGCAGTCAACCGCATTCCTGGGCATCCTCTGAGGATCGGGCACTGTACTGAGCTCTTGGAGAGAACAACGGGAAGAAGGCACGTAGTTCCTCTCCTCAGTCAGTCAATCAATCGATGGCGTTTATTGAACACCCTGTGCAGAGCATTGTACAAAAGGCTTGAGCTCTTCATCTTCCCACCCAAATTCTGTCCTCCCCCTGACTTTCCAATAATGATAATAATAAATAATCTGCCTCTTCCAAGAGCACTTAACTGGTTGGGTCAATGACTTCGAGTCTTCAGAATTAAAAGTGAGAGTCCTAGCGAGGCCCCACTGTTGGTGCCAGCAGCGGGGCCGAGGAGGGGAGGGGTCGGGCTGGGGTCGGGACTGAATCAGGGCCCTGCCTGTTGTGGCTAATGATCCCCGGTGCCGGGATTCCCAGCAGAAAGCGGCCTCGGGATCAGCCGGAGAATTATGTAAATACTACTCCCAGCCCTGATGGAGCGGCAGTTATAAGTCTGAGCAGCTGGGTGCTTCTGCCGCGATAGGTGGTTTGCCAGAAAAGGCGGTTTGCATAATTGTCTGAGGGAGCCTTTGGCAGGAGCGATGAAGCTTTTTCCAAAAGTCATTAAAATGTTTCAACCGGCCGCCGTTCATGCTGGGTGTCGCTATGAGGGCTAACCGCCCAATGCGGGTGCCCAAGCGGGTTTCTGGTGCCCTCGAGTACCCAAGCAGGTCTTTGGTGCTTGCGGGTGCCCAAACGCCAGGATCCTGTCCCTAGGTCATCACACTAATAGGTGCATCTCAGGAGAGCAGGAGCTCAGAGGGGTAGTTTTATTTTGGGGGTACTATGGGCGGGGAGAAGAGACTGAGATGGCTGGGACAGCAGAGAACCATGATTACTATCACAATTTTTGTGTTGGTACTTACTGAGCGATTACTCGGAGCTAAGAATGGCATTTATTCCCGTGATAGATATAAGATAATCTGACTGACCCAATCCCTGCCCTAAACAGGGCTTAAAGTCCAAGAAGGAGGGATGATAATAAGAATAATAATCATTGTAGCATTTGTTAAGCACTTACTATGTTCCAGGCACTGTACTAAGTACTCACCCCCATTTTACAGATGAGGATACAGAGTCCCAGAGAAGGTAAATGACTTGCTTAAGGTAACACAGCAGGCCGGGGCAGAGTCCAAACTAGAATCTGGGGCTTCTGACTCCCAGCCCTGCATTGCCCCCAAGCCATGAGATGAATGATCATTCTCTCTACCTCCAAAATCTCCTTAAAAGCCCATCTCCTCCAGGAGGCTCTCCGAGGTTTACATCCCCTTGATTCTATTTAATGTGATTAAGTTGTCTTGTTTTTGTCCTTCTGTCTCCCCCGATTAGACTGTAAGCCCGTCAATGGGCAGGGATTGTCTCTATCTGTTGCTGAATTGTACAATCCAAGCGCTTAGTACAGTGTTCTGCACCTAGTAAGCGCTCAATAAATACTACTGAATGAATGACTTGGCCCTCATTTCCTCTTTTCTCATTCATTCATTCCATTGCATTTATTGAGTGCTTACTAGGTGCAAAGCACTCCCTTCTGCATCTCCCCCCTGCACTTGGATATGCACCCTTTATTCACCCCCTCCCTCAGTCCCACAGCACTTCTGTACACATCTATGATTTATGTATTTATATTCATTCAGTCATATTTATTGAGCGCTTATTGTGTGCAGAGCACTGTATTAAGCGCTTGGGAAAGTGTGAGGTATTAGAGTTGGTCGATACCAACCCCGTCCACAGCCTAGATGAGGAGAGAGACCTGAAAACAATTTACAGCTACCAGGGGGAGGTGTCAGAGTGGAAGGGTCAGGACAGAAGAGCTGTGAGGTTGAGGGTGGGGGGACTATGGCTGGCCCCCTCTCCCGAGCTGGGAGCCGGCACAGCACAATGGAGTGGGGCTGCCCCGTGTCCCCCTCCTCAACCCCGACTCCGAACATCTTTTATCCCAGGGTGAAGGTGATGTTTGAGTCAGCCACCTGGGCTCAAAACTAACCCCAGGGGGTCTCCATGGTGGAGGTGCGTGGGAGGGAGGCCAGGGTCCCGTGGAGTGGGGAGGAGGGCTCTTCCTCTTTGCCCGGACCCTGCCACCTACCCAGCCGACCTCCCTCTCCATCCCCGCCCGCCCCATCCCTCATTAGACCAAGAGTTTCTCGAGGACGGGCCGGGCCCCCCCGCACCCAGACCTCTCTGCCTCCTCTGCCCACTGAATGTTAGCTCTATGGGTGGGGCCTGCCATGTGCCAGGGGCTGTGCGGAGCACGTGCGGCAAACTGTCAAAGTAAAAAACCCAGTCTGGGCCGTCAAGAAGCGGACAATCGATCGGGGAGATCAGCAGATCCAGGCCTCATCCCAAGACCAGGAAGGAAAGTGAAAGCCCGGATAATAATAATAATAATGATGATGGTATTTTGTAAAGCACTATGTGCCAAGCACTGTTCTAAACACTGGGGGAGATACAAGGTTATCAGGTTGTTCCGAGTGGGGCTCACAGTCTTAGTCCCCATGTTACAGATGAGGTAACTGAGGCCCAGAGAAGTGAAGTGACTTGCCCAAAGTCACACGGCTGGCAAGTGGCAGAGCTGGGATTAGAACCCACAACCTCTGACTCCCAGGCCCGGGCTCTTTCCACTAAGCCGGGCTGCTTCTTAATGGACTGGGGAAAGCAGAGATGAATGAACACACAGGTGCAACAGTTCAACAGAAGCAATCCCGCCTCTGGGGGTGGGGGGGAAAGGGGGTGAGGGGAGGCAATCAGAGCAAGGAGGGGAGAGGGTCTCCGTGCCCAGACCCCCCCACCCCCACCCCGGAACTCAGGCGGGCGGTCCCGGCCTGGTTTCCATGGAAACGGCCCTGTGGTTCCTGACATGCATGAAATATGGAATTTTCTGCTCCAGAGAGATTCTTCGGCTGGCTGTTTCTCACAAGTCTCGGAATTACCTCGGAGCTGCCGCCTCGGAGAGGATTAGCCACGGGCCGCCGAGCTGGGCCCTTTGACTCTGTGGCCCCCGGAACCTGGACCTGGGCCTTCTCCCACTGGCCCCGGGGATACGGACCCTCGGGGCGGGGGTGGATGGTCCCCTGGGGGTCCCGAGAAAGACTGGCCCTTCTGAGAATCCGACAGGGCAGCGGACCGACCGGGGATGCTGTTGGGCTGCCAAAGCCAGCCAGAAAGTCGCCCCCTCTGGGAGGCCTTCCCTGATCGATCCCCACCTTCCTGGTCCTGCCTCAGTCCACCTCCTTCCCGCATTGTCCCGGCTCCAGCTCTCACGTCCTCCCGTTTGGTTGTGTTCTATTTCTTTCTTTTTTTTCGCTGGCTCTGGTCGATGTCAGCAGGATCTATGCTGGATCTCTGTTTTCTTTTTGTTTGCACAAAGGGGTGCTGCCCCCCTATGACACGCATTTCCTAATCACCCAATCCTCAGCGCCGCACCACTTACGTCCAGATCCATAATTTATTTTAATATCTGTCCCCCTCTGGACTATAAGCTCCTTGCGGACAGGGAACCTGGTTTCCGGCTCTGATGTACTGTACTCTCCCAAGTACATAGTACAGTGTTCTGCACACAGTAAGCCCGCCATAAAATACCACAGATTGACCCATTCTAAGCATTCAGTATGGTGTTCTGCACCCCAGTAAGTGCTCAGTGAATATCACTGATTGATTAGTCAGAGGCCCTCGACGGCAGGTACACGGCCAAAAGTCCAGTCTGGCTCCCCATGTGCTGAAACAGCGCCCAGCACATCCCAAGTGTCCACCCCACAGGGACAATGGCATTTGTGGGGCTGGGCTCCCACACTTTTTCGTCCAAAGTCTCTGACAAGACTTGCAAGTTTCTCACCGGGAGGAAAAGACCCAAGATGGCGGCCTTCTGACCCGTTGGCTCTCTGAAGGCTGTCCCTTCCGATCCTCATCCTCCCCCTAAGATCCCTGTCTCCCCTTCACCTCCAAGCTCAAAATGAAGAGGCGGCATCTCTGGTGGGCACAGCTGGAGTCCAGGACATCCCAGTACAACCTGGTACAGCACGGTATTACCGAGGACAGCCTAGTATAGCCCAGCACTCCCTGGTACAGTCCAGGACAGCTTAGTATGGCCTGGAACACTGCTGGGATATTCCAGCAATGGCCAAAGTCCTCGAAACAGTAACTCGGGAACCGGTGTACGCAAATGACGGTGCCCAAGAAAATACGCAACGACTGCAAACCGCTTCTCCGTATCAGCCAGGAGCTCCGGCAAACGGCAGGTCTAAAGGACACCGAGGCGGCAACCCAGCCGGCACCAGGGGAGCCAGGCACATGGCAACACCATCCTTCCCAGCCCACAGACCTGTAACCTTGCCGTTAGACTTGACTCTGCTCTCATTTAGGGAAGCACTGCGGCCCGGTGGACAGATCACAAGCCTGGGAGTCGGGAGGACCTGGGTTCTAATCCTGCCTCTGCCACTTGTTTGCTGTGTGATCTTGGGCAAGTCACTTAACTTCTCTGGGCCTCAGTGACCTCCGCTGCAAAATGGGTATTTAGACTGTGAATGCTATGTGGGAGAAAGACTGTGTCCCACCCAGTTACCTTGCATCTACCCCAATGCTCAGTACAGTGCCTGGCACATAGTATTGGCAAAGAGTAAGCACTTTATGCCACAATTATTATTACTATTATTTAATCCACATATTCAATACGATTGATCGTTTGGAGTCAGGCCCCTCATGGTCCTCTAGGAGCTGCTCAGGACGAGGATCCCTCCCTTCCTCCCCCCGGGGACACTACAGCGTCCAGGGTCGGCAGCTGGGGCAAGATATTAAACTGCGCTACTCTGGTTTGGGCAAACCGAAACAAAAATTAGCATTTTGAATCAGATTTACATGCAGATTAGCCAAAAAAAAAAAGCATTTTACTGAATATCCTATTAGCTACCATGGAAACAACACAGGAAAAAAATGTATATTTTTGAGGTTTCCAAAGTAGACAAAGAGTTTCATTTAGAGAGGACAATTAAATGTGCCTTTAAGGGGTAAAAATCGACTCACAGAAATGATGCAAGATGCGCTCACTCCACGTCCAGAATCCGGAGGGAAGTTTTCCCCTGGTCTTGCACAAATTAAAACTGTGAAGACGATCCTGGTCTGGGGCAGTTAGCAGAAGGAGGGGAGAAAGGCTTCCTGTGGGAAGCACCTCTCTGAGGGCTGGTAGACAGAGAGAGAAAATGGGGGTTGGGGGTCTGCGGGTTCCTGGGGGAGCGGGGCGGCGGCGGTGTGGCGACCTGGGCCTGTGACGCCTGCCTGTGGGGAACCCGAAGGCAGAGGTGGCTCAACCCAACCCAAGGCGGGGCAGGACAGGTCAGGATAGGGCAGGATGAGGTTAGGGTTAGGGTTAGAGTGTTCCACCGGGCAGCAAGAAGACAGAAAATGGGTACCAGCGGGGTCCTCGAGCAGCAGCTCTGCAGTGGGAGCGCAGGGCTTCGGCAAGCCGGGAGATCAACATCATCATTATCACCATCACCATCAAAGAATAATAATAATAATAATAATTGCGGTATTTGTTGAGTGCTTATTACATGCCAAACACCATACTAAACGCTGGGGTGGATACAAGCCAATCAGGGTGGACACAGTCCCCGTCCCATGTGGGGAGCACAGTCTCAATCTCCATTTTACAGATGAGGGAACTGAGGCACAGAGAAGTTAAGTGACTTCCCTAAGGTCACACAGCACACATGGCGGAGCAGGGATTAGAACCCATGACCTTCTGACTCTCAGGCCCATACTCTATCCACCGCGCAATTCTGCTTCTCGAGGAGCAAGAGGCAGAGAAGGCAGACCTCAGTCAGGGAGGCCTGGCGGTTGTTGGCTGGGGGTCGGCAGCAGGTGGGCCTGACCCGGAGGGTCAGGGGCTCGGCACCGACTGCCCAACCAGGGACGGGCGGCGCGGCCGCAGAATCGAGGCATCCACCTGGGCCAAGGCGAAGGGTGAGGGGGAGGAGGGAAGGGGGCATGGGCGGGGCAGGGGAAACACAAGGCCCACGGTGCGGCTGGGCGCGGACAGCAGCAGGGACAGCCACACGGACGGCGGTGCGGGCAGCGGCACGGACAGCGGACGGACGGTAGCGTGGCCAGCGGCACGGACGCACCCTTTAAAGCGCCCAGCTCTGGACTCTGTGGAGACCTTTATTATACGAAATATACAGAACATTTTGTATTTAGACCTGGAGCTCTTAGAAACGCAAGTGACCCATTGAAAGCCATAGAAAAAGTCACAGTCCTAGCTTCATCGCCAAGGCCCGCGGCCGGCCGGGGACGCCGGCCCAGTTGCCCCCAGACTCCCCACCACGAGCGCTGAGCGGCCGACGCCCCGAGGGAGGGGCGGGACGGCACGGCGGGGCGGGGCGACCCCCACGCCGGTCCGGGCGGCTCCTCTGTCCACTGGCCCTGCCCAGCCCCCCGGGGGGGGGTGTCTCCGGGATCTTGGTACAGAGGGGGTCGCTGGCCCCTGTGGCTTCTGCCTTGGGCTACTGATCGCGTGATAGGCGAAGGTCAGGGGAACCGCCAACAGCCTGCGGCCCCAAAAGGCCAAGCAGGGGTCAGTTCGCGGTTTCCCAGGGTGTGCCGTGGCCACGGGTACTGGTCGGCTAACTACGGCATGCGCGCACTAGGGCAGGGTGGCCACCGAACAGCAGTGAGTATGGGGGTGCGGGGGGAACTGACCCCGATCCTCACGGGGACGGCAGCACTGGTCGGAACTAAGGATGGTCAGCGGCTCTATGGGACACACCCAGGCCCGGCCCCGAGGCCCAGGAAGATCTCGCATGTCCGAGCCGCGGACCAGCGCCTCTTCAGACCGGGCCCAACTTCCAGGCCGCCCCAGCGCCCGGCGAGCATCCCCCAGCTGGATGCCGGGGTCACCGAACAGGGGCACGCTTTCTCCGCCCACCCACAGGGTCTTTCTCCGCCCGCCCACGGAAGGCGGTGGCCCCGCACCGGCCCTTGGGCGGCGGAGGCGCCGCGCAGACCCTCGGCGGCACTCCCCTGGCCGGCCTCAGACGGCGGTCTCCCCCTGTTTCCCGCGGGCCGCCAGGCGCGCGTAGAAGCGCCGCCAGGCCTGCAGCGTCTTGCCCGACCACACCCAGAAGCCCGACGTGATGCCCACCACCAGGGTCATGAGGTACTTGAGCATGAAGACGGCGAAGTCGGGGCCGGCGGGCAGCGGCGGCGGCGGGCAGGGCACGGCGAAGCTCTTGCAGCTCTGCGCGGCCCAGCGGCGGTCCCACTGGGCGCGGAAGGCCTGCTCGTAGAAGTGGCAGGCCAGGACGGCGGCGGCGGGCACGGCGTAGAGCACGCTGAACACGCCCAGGCGCACCTGATAGAAGAGGGAGAAGCGTGAGAAGCAGCGGGGCTCAGGGGAAAGAGCCCGGGCTTGGGAATCGGAGGTCGTGGGTTCTAATCCCCGCTCCGCCACTTGTCGGGTGCGCGACCCTGGGCAAGTCACTTAACCCCCCCCCCCCCCCCCCCCCCCCGTGCCTCGGCTACCTCATCTGTAAGACGGAGATTAAGACCGCGAGCCCCACGTGGGACAACCCGCCGAGCCCATACCTGCCCCGGCGCCCGGACCGGAGTAAGCCTTAACGGGCACCCTCGCGATCACGACTACGGTTAGGATGGTTACCATGAGCCGCTCCAGCTTGTCCGTGCGCCCGCCGCCGTGCTTCATGGCCGTGCGGATGCGGAAGAGGGCCACGAAGCCGGCCAGCAGGAAGGCGGTGCCCAGCGCCAGGTAGGCGAGCAGCGGCGCCAGCACGAAGCCGCGCAGGGCGCCCACGCTGCGCAGCCCCACGAAGCACACGCCGCTCAGCACGTCCCCGTCCACCTGGCCGAGCGCCAGCGCCGCCGCCGTCTGCGCCGCCGGCACGGCCCAGGCGGCCAGGTGGAAGTAGGCGGCGTTGGCCTCGATGGCCTCGTGGCCCCACTTGAGCCCGGCCGCCAGGAACCAGGTGAGGGACAGGACGACCCACCAGGCCGAGCTGGCCATGCCGAAGAAGTACAGGGTCATGAAGAGCAGCGTGCAGCCCTCGCGCTTGGTGCCCTGCGCCACGGTGCGCGCCCCGTCGGCGGCGAAGCGCTCGTTGCAGGCGGCGCGGTCGCCCAGCGCGAAGCCCGCCAGGTAGGCCCCGGCCACGGCCGCGTAGCAGCCCGACAGGAAGACGATGGGCCGCTCCGGGTAGCTGAAGCGCCGCACGTCCAGCAGGTAGGTGAGCACGGTGAAGAGGGCCGAGGCGCAGCACAGCGCCGACCAGGCCCCGATCCAGGCGCGGGAGAAGCGCAGCTGCTCGGGCCCGAAGTAGAGGAGCCCGTGGGCGCGGGCCGGCTCGCACGGGGCCCCGCAGTCCGGCTGGCCCAGGAAGCGGTAGTTGAGGTGAGCGGGGACGCGCAGCGCCCTGGGGCAGGAGAAGAAGAAGGAGCCGGGGGCCGGGGCCGCCCCGACGCCCCCCGGGCCCGGGCCCGGGCCGCCCCCCGGGCCCGGGCCGCCGCCGGGGGGCGCCACGCCGGCCCGGCCCACGTGCGGATGGCTGGTCCAGAACTCGGGGCGGCGCGAGGGCGCGGGCGGTGGCGCCGCCTGGCGGCCGTCCGGATCTGCCCCGGCGCCCTGGGCCGACGCGTTCTGGCCCACGCACAGCTCGCCGGCGCCGTGCACCGGGAACTGCTCGCAGCGCAGCGCGTCGGGCCACTGGAAGCCGAACTTGTTCATCAGCGCCTCGCAGCCCCGCCGGGCCCGCTCGCACAGCGCCCGGCAGGGCGGCAGCGCCCGCTCCAGCACCGTGCACACCGGCGCGTACATGGAGCAGAGGAAGAAGCGCAGCTCGGGCGAGCAGTGCACCTTGACCAGCGGGTAGAACTGGTGCACCTCCAGCCCCGCGTCCTCCTGGCTCGTGTGGCCCAGCAGGTTGGGCAGGATGGTCTGGTTGTAGGCCAGGTCGGCGCACAGCGGGATGGAGATGGGCTGGCAGTAGCCGTGCTCGGGGACGGACAGGCCCCCGCGGCCCGGGGGGTCCGGCCCGGGG
Source organism: Ornithorhynchus anatinus (assembly GCF_004115215.2). Classification (NCBI taxonomy): domain Eukaryota; kingdom Metazoa; phylum Chordata; class Mammalia; order Monotremata; family Ornithorhynchidae; genus Ornithorhynchus; species Ornithorhynchus anatinus. The sequence goes on from NC_041735.1 coordinate 70,655,807, forward strand.
GGCTGCGGCCGGGCTCCCGGAGGCAGGGGCAGCAGCAGCAGCAGCAGCAGCGGCAGCAGCAGCGGCAGCAGCAGGAGGGGCGGGACGGACGGGCGGGGGCCCGCGCCCGCCCCCCACCCCGGTCGCCCGACCGGTCCTTCCTCGGCCATCCGGGTCACGGGCCCGCCCCCGGCCGGACTCCGGTCAGCAGTCCGGCCTGAGGGCCCGGCCCCGGTCCGGCTCCCGATGCCGCCGTCTCCCCGGGGCCGGGGGACCCTGCCCCCTGCCCCCTGCCCCCTGCCCCCTGCCCCCTGCCCCCTGCCCCCTGTCCCCTGCCCCTGCCCGCCGCCGTCGGTGTCCGGACCATTGGGCGGCCGGAGCCCAGCCCAGCCCCGCGCTCCGCCCCGGCCCCGCCCCCCCCGGCTCGGGCTCCGCCCCCGGCACCGTTTCCAGCCTCCCCCCCCCCTCCCCCCGCCGGCCGCCGACCACTGGGGGAGGGGGGTCCCTTGAAACGGCGCGGGGCCCCGTTGGAAGGACCGTCGTCCAGGGCCGGTGGGGCAAGGGGCCGCCCCCCGGGGCCCAGACACCCCCCACTCCTTCTCGGGGGCGGGGGGAAAAACGGCCCCCGCCCGGTCCTCGGGACGGCTCGACGGCCACGCGTGGGGACCCGGGGGACTCCCACGGACCCGTCCCCCGGGGGTCAGGGAGGGGTGGAGCGGGATGCAGCCCGAGCTGCCCACCCATCTGCTCCCCCTCCCTGGAACGGGGTGCAGCCCGAGCTGTCCACCCACCTGCTCCCCCCCCACCCCTGGAGCGGGGTGTAGCCCGAGCTGTCCACCCATCTGCTCCCCCCCAACCCCTGGAGCGGGGTGCAGCCCGAGCTGTCCACCCATTTGCTTCCCCCCCCCCCCCCACCGGAGAGGGGTGCAGCCTGAGCTGTCCAGCCATCTGATCCCCTTCCCTGGAACAGGGTGCAACCCGAGCTGTCCAGCCATCTGCTCCACCCCCACCTGGAGCGGGGTGCAGGCCGAGCTGTCCACCCATCTGCTCCCCCTCCCCCAACCCCCGTCCTGGAGCTCGACCCCGGAGACCCTTCTGACCCCCACCTCCAAGGAGAGGATGGGGCAGCTGCGGACCCCTTCGGCCCCGGACAGACCGGGCAAGTGATCTTGGCCGAGCGGCAAGAGCACGGGTTTGGGAGTCAGAGGTCGTGGGTTCTAATCCCGGCCACGCCACTTGTCTGCTGCCTCAAGTCACTCCACTTTTCTGGGCCTCAGGGACCTCATCTGTAAAATGCAGTGAGACTGTGAGCCCCACGTGGGACAGGGACGGTGTCCAACCCGATTACCTTGTATCTACCCAAGTGCTCGGAACGGTGCTTGGCACATAGTAAAGTGCTTAACAAATATTGGGCGGGGATTGTCTCTGTTGCCGAATTGTGCATTCCAAGCGCTTAGTACAGTACTGTGCACATAGTAAGCACTCCATAGACACTACCGAATGAATGAAATACCTTAGTTTGAGAAGCAAATACAAATACCTCGAGAAGCAGCGTGGCACAGTGGAAAGAGCAAGAGGCTTAGGAGTCAGAGGATGTGGTTCCGATCCCGGCTCCGCCACCTATCTGCTGTGTGACCTTGGGCAAGCCGCTTCACTTCTCTGGGCCTCGGTTGCCTCATCTGGAAAATGGGGATGAAGACTGTGGAGCTCCACGTGGGACTACCTGATTACCTTGTATCTCCCCTAGCGCTCAGAACAGCGCTTGGCACATAGCTTGGCGCTTAACAAGTACCATAATTATTATTATTAATTTTTATTACCTGGGGCAAGTGGGGAGGGCGAAGTGAGGAAGACGTGCCCCTTGGGAGCGGGTGACTCCCCACCGCTCCTCAACTTCTGACGCCCGTCGCCACAAGCATGCAGCAGCCCAGCACACTTGGTTACACTCAAAGCGGGTGGTCTCCCCGCCCCACCCCGCGCCCCGGACGCCCAGAAGACAGAGGGACGATCGGCTACACTTTATTCCTCACGGGGTACAGAAGACAAAGGTTACAACAGACATGACGGTCCAAGGTTGCTCTCAGAACACAGACGAGCACAAGTTCTAACAAGGAATGCGACTGCTGGTTTCTGCCCCGCTCCCTGCCCCGGGTCCTGGGTGCCACCGGAGTCCAGAGCCCCCAGACCGGAGGAGTGGAAGGCTGCCGAGTCCGGCCCCCCAAATGAAGCCCTCGTACCATGGCACCAAGAGGGTGAGCGGGGGCCAAGTCCCGGGGAAACTGAGCCCTGGAGGGTGGGGTTGGATATTCAAGTCCGACGGGGCACGTGGGAGGCTGAGTCTGGGGAAGCCCTAGGTTTGGGTAGCGTGCCCCCTCACCAGAGGTGGGGGAGATGAGAGCATCTTCTAGTGTTCCCCCCGCCCCCCTTAATGGGGGGTGTGCCAGACTCCAAACCAGCCACACCTGGAAGTGGCAGAGAAGCAGGTCAGGGCCAAGGCCACCCTCTTGCTGCCCCGGCAAGTGGGTGGAGACCGGTGGGGCCATGGGCGCAGCTCTGAGGGGAGTCCTGGGCGCAGAGAAACGGAGTGGCTCCAGAGGCCATCCGTGAAAACTCCAGTCCCAAGTGGGGCCTGCGAAGCGGGCAAGGGAAAGGCCGGGAGCTTCTCTCTGCGACCAGATCTGAGGTCCGAGCCCAGGGGTAAGAGAAGGAAACGTGGATCAGCCAGGCCAATCTCCTGCGCCATGAAGCAGGGCGGCCAAGGGCGCTCTGGGCCCAGCCCGCCACACCAAGGCGAAGGTCTAGTCCATGTTCCCGCCCTGGCAAACCACAGAGCTGTGGCCGGTCCCGACCAGGGGTGGATGCTGAGCTTGGAATTTGACCCCCCGTTTCTCTTCCGTTTCCCCCCGCCCCCCTGCAACACACACACACACACCCCCCTCCAGGCTGACCACACTGGTCTGAGCTACAGCCAGTCCAGCCACGGCAACTGGATCTCTGTGTGGTGGGGGAGGTGGCAGGGTTGGGGCCTGGGCTAAGCCTTCCTCCCCCCGAGCAGCAGAGAGCTGTGCGGCCTGCCCACTCCCTGCCACATGTCGGGCAGCAACGCCCACTGGGCTAGGAGCCACATGTCCTCAGTGGCCTGCCTGTCATTCGCTCTGAGCACTGCCACCGCCACCACCGCCGAGGAAGGACCCAGTCTGGCCATCCCCATTCCAAAGCACCCACCGGAGGCGTCGATGGAGCAGGGTCCCAGGGGGACCAGATCCTTCCCTAGTCAGGCTCCCCCTTACCCCGGTGGGAGCGAAACTCCCAAACCTTGCTCCTAATGGGAGCGATATACCCCTCCCACCACCCCCACCTGAATGGCAGTGTCCCCCATGCTCCCCCCACCCCCTCCCCATGCTATTCATCCCAGGTCAAGGTGTCTCCCTTGGCTCACCATTCCAACTTCCCCCGAGCCCGGCCACACCCCTCCCTACGGGACGGGCTGGGGTGTCCCTGATGTGTCCAGAGCCGACTGGGGCCCGCGGGGGGGACTCCATGGCCCCCGGAGCTCCTTGGACTGGGGTCTGCTCTCCCTTCTGAAGCGGGGTGGGGCGAGGGGTCCGTTCAGCAAATCCAGGGCTCCCAGCACCACACGGGCTCCCCTCCCCTGCCCCGCCACTACTGGGAGGGAACTGCGGGGTAGTTGGGACGGAGGGCCAGGGAAGAGATCCCCCTACCCGAAGAGGCCGAACCCATCCCGGCCACAGTCAATGTACCTTCCCCGGCCTCAGCTGAGACCGACCGGCTGAGAGCCCCCCGGTCACCCGGCTGGCATGTGGCTTCTCTGAGAGGGCACGTGAGGCCAGTCCCCGAGGAGAGCAAGGCCCCGCAGCACCAGCTGGGCGCTAGTAACCAGCGGGTTTGAGGATGTGGCCGCCCGAGCCATGAACTCCCATTCTTTCATGCTGGATGCTTGGGGGTCCTCGTTGAGGGAGAACGCCACGGTGGTGGCTCCACATCTGTCCCACGGCCGCGGCTCCACGTCCACCCTGGCGCCACGGCAGTGGACGCGGCAGGACCCCCCGCAGAGGGTAGTGCCTCTGGGAAATGAAGCCAGGAGCACACGGGCCCCGAGCGGGGCAGGAGTCTGGTGGGACCTGGGCAGGTTCTGTAGAGGTAGGGCAGAGGGGCACCTCGTCCACTGTGCGGAGATGGGAGACGGCACCAGCCTGCTCCTTGGCCAGGCTCCGGCTCTGGTAGTCGCCCGCGCCGCAGCAGCTCCTACGGGAGGAAGGAGAGTGGCGTGAGGCAGGGGCCTGGGCTGGGAGGGCCTCCCCCAGAACGACACCGGCCAGGTCTGAGGGGGCAAATCCTGGCTGACCTGCCCCGGCTGACCCTGCCATGTCCCCACGGGGTCGTGCCACCGAGCCCTCAGCTACCAAACGAGCACCCGTCTCGGCCGGTCCCTGGGTCCTGCCGGAGAGAGGGCTGCTCCGAGCTGAGAGTTGAATCGATCAACCGAACGAACTGGGCGCTTCCTGGACATATCTCCATGATAATAACCATAATCATCTTGGTATCTGTTAAGTGCTTGCTGTGGGCCAAACACTGTACTATGTGCTGGGGTAGATAGGAGATGAGTAGATCGGTTATAGTTCCCGTCCCACATGGGGCTCATAGTCTAAGAAGAAGGGAGTACAGGTGTTTCAGCCCCATTTGCAAATGAGGTACTAAGGCCCAGGGAAGTGAAGTGACTTGCCCAGAGTCACACAGCAGGAAATTATAACAGATTAGAACCCAGGTCCTCTGACTCCCAAGCCCATGATGCTTCCCACCTTTAGCAGTGTCACCTCCACAATTTTCAATCAGAAAGACAAAAGTCAGAGATTGCCCTGGCCACAGAAGCATCTCATTGTTCTCCGTCGCTGGCTAGATAATAACAACAACAATAATTATAATAATGATAATTGTGGTATTTTTCAAGTGCTTACTATATGTCAAGCACTGAACTAAATGCTGGGGTAGATACAAAATAATTGGGTTAGAATTCCCATTTTACAGAGGAGGGAACTGAGGCACGGAGAAGTGAAATGACTTGCCCAAGTTCACACAGCAGGTATGTGGGCAAGTTTCCTGGATTGGCTCCTGAAGAATATTGTCATCCAAATGTTCCCAGAATCACAACGGGGCTTCAGAACAGGGCATGGCAGGGCGGCCATGATTTTGGCTGCGTGTCCTACGTAGGGAACACCACCAAGCCTCCCCGGGGTTTTCCTGGATCTTCTGAAAGCATTTGATTTGCACAGTGGACCTGGTCTCTGGAAACTCCTAATCCAATCTGGCCGCCCTGAAATGTTCATCCAGACTCTGAGACAGCTTCGCAACAGTAGGACTGCCCAGGGCAGAGCCGCGGGTGCCCTCTCTGAGTCATTCCCCACCGCCAATGGGATTAAAGCAGGCGGGACGGTGGGCCTGGTCCTGGGTAACCTGTCCTAGGCAGCCATGTTGGAGGATGCAACAGGAGGCCTGGTTGCAGGTGTAAGAGTGAGCTTTGGCACCTCTGGGAAACTCTTCCATTGCAATAAACTTCGCGAATCATCCGAAGTCCTGGGAAACAGTCATTCCAGAATTCCATATATAGATGACTGCACCCAAAAAACACAGGCAAATGGTTGTAAACCACATCACCGGCTTGGCCAAGTGCTCCAGGCTAATGATTACTCTAAGAAAGCTGAGGGGATGTATCAGCCTGCACCGAGGAAGCCATACACACAACCAAAAATTCGGATGGACAACACAGAGCTGAATGCTGTGGCAGAATTCTGCTACCTAGGTAATACAATGACCAATGATGCAATGATGCTCAACCACAACAAAGCGGGGAGAAGGGATAACAACAGGATACCTGAACAACTGCTTTATGGAGCACTGGGATTAGGAAATGGACAACAAAGAGGGCAGAAGAGATGACAGCTACGTGGTGCGGCAGGTGAGATAGATCAGCAAGCTAAACGCCCTGCCCTCTTGATTCTGCCCAATATTTTTTTGTAAATGGTACTTTTTAAACACTATGTGCCAGGATAGATACAAGTAATTAGTTCTAAGTGCTAGGATAGATACAAAGTAATTAGTTTGGACACAGTCCATGCCCTACATGGGGCTCACAGTCTTAATCCCTATTTTACATATGACATAATTGAGGCCCAGAGAAGTGAAGTGACTTGCCCAAGATCACACAGCAAATGGTGGAGCCAGGATTAGAACCTAGGTCCTTCTAACTCCCAGGCCAGTGCTCTATCCACTAGATCATGCTGTTGGGGTGCAAGGCAGAGCTCCCCTCTGCTATATAAGCCATGAAGGTGTCATCCCCAGGGCTCTCTGCCGCTCTGCTTCCCTTAAACAGTTCCATGAGGGATGGGGAGGAAACATGCATAATCCTGGATCTGGAGTTCCCAGCCATGGCTATCTCCAAGAAAATCAACCTGGTTCTGGGGCAGTAAATAGTCCCTCATTTCCTCATGGTTACCCAGAATGGAGCTCCATTTTGGCCCATGTAGCCTTTGAACTCTTCAACTCTCAGATAACGGGGCTCCGGCCCCTTGTGAGGAAGAGGTGAGAACTGGGTGTGGGGCTAGCCAGGGAGGGGGAGGGTTGGTTGTGGGCGGGGGTGGCTGACCAGAGGAGGCCATGCTGCCCACCAAGATGACCCTGCAACATCAGGCCTCTGGGCAAAATCCAGTGTCTCTCCCCACTCAGAGCCAGGCTTGGGGAGACACGCTTTCCCTCTTTGCACCTGCGTTTTGGGTATTTCTGGGTAGGGGCTAAGGCAACACGGGAGGACTGCGGTTCAAGCCCAGCAGCTAGGCCCGAAGTAAATCCTGATCCCTCCCCTCTGCCTGCTTTCACTGACACAGTGGCGAGACGATTACATGACCGCAGGTGATGTAACGCTGTCTGGGGATCGCCTGCTCTGATCCTGCCGGAAGGCGAGAGGCCTAACATTCGGGAGCCGATGATTTGGCTGCCACAGGACACAGGAGATGTGGACAGACTCTCTGGAACTTGGGACAGGTGGCCAGTAGCTACCGTATCCCCACCCCAGTTTGCAACTCTTGGGTGTGATCCAATGTGCCCCAACACCCCCTACTCCAGTCCTGCCAGGACCCTGCCAGGCTGTGCTGGATGTAACAACCTCTGGCCTCTATCGCTCTCCACACAGGATCTGGCACCTTGGAGAATCACCCCGCCCCAAGTCCCTGCCCGGCTCCCGCCCATCTTTTCTTTGCCATGGCCAGTCCTTCATCGTTGCCAAGTGCTGCTGCACTAGATGCTAAGAAATGTGCAAGAAACATACAACTTGTAGGTGGTCCCTGCTCACAAGTGACCATCTAGCGGAGAGACAAACAGAAAAGTGGTTAACTATAAACAGTCCAACTATCATCGTAACCCTTGTGACCATCCAGTCTGACCCAGGAGGTTCCCAACATCCCACGGGGTATGATGGCTCTGTTCAGTCAGGGGCAGGCTGGGGAAGTCTAGAGCATTCCCACCTACTCCTGAACCCCTTGCGGACGGGATTGATATAACAGGGAGCTCCTTGACGGCAGAGAATGTGTTTTAATACTAATAATTATGGCATTTGTTAAGCACTTACTGTGTGCTTAGCACTGTTCTAAGCGCTGGGGTAAATACAGGGTAATCGGATTGTCCCACGTGGGGCTCACACTTTTTAATCCCCATTTTTACAGATGAGGTAACTGAGGCACAGAGAAGTGAAGTGACTTGCCCAAGGTCACACAGCAGACAAGTGGCAGAGCCGGGATCAGAACCCATGACCTCTGACTCCCAAACTCGTGCTCTTTCCACTAAGCCACGCTGCTTCTCTTATACCTCTGTTGTACTCTGCCAGTCAATGGTATTTATTTATTGAGAGCTTTCTATGTGTACAGCACTGTACTAAGCGCACGGAGAGCACAATACAACAGAATTAGTGGACACATTCCCTGTCCACGGTAAGCTTACAGTCTAGAGGGGGAGAGACAGACTGGTTCAAGCGGCTGGTTCAGCGTTCTTCCCTCCAGGGCATGCTCAGCAAATCCACTGATGGATAGGTGAGTAGGTCAATTGGCCAGATGCTCGCCTCATGGGCAGACAATGGCACAACTGAGCGGCTTAGCAGCCACAAACTTTGAACCTGGAGCATCCGTGCTCCCAGCTACACTTGCCCAGGCATCCTCAGTTGAGTAGCGAGACTCAGGGAGGCTTCTGGAGGGGGAGGATGGCTGCAGAGCACTTGGATGAGGATCGGCTGGTGGTGGGGGACCTAAGGGCCCTGGATACAGCTCAGGAGCAGAAATGTGATTCAGAAATGGGTTACAGCGGGTTCCCACCTCCACGTGGGGTGAGGAAAGTCACCGTCCTCCTGGGGCTGGGGCTGGGCCAGGGTCTCTGGTCCCTAGTGGCAGGACAGAGGTCAGAGGAGAGGCCCAGTGGGAATCCTAGAAAAAGAGCAGACCAACGTGGGTGGCCAAGATGGCAGCAGATATCAAGGCTGGATCACAGCACTACGGCATGGAGTCGGCGGAGCGCCTCAGTCACTCTGGCCAGCTGTGGGGCCCACATGGGAAAACTCTCTTCACTCGCAGCTTTCTGCCCCAGTGGGAACACAATGGGCAGGGACGAGGGATCGCAAGGGGCGCAGCCCAAACCACCAGCCCTCTCTCTGACTGCTCCATTCAGGGTGTCGGCACCGGGACTCATGACCACCGTTCCCTGGTAGCTGTGCCCCCGGACCCGTCTCCCGGGTTCCCACCTGCTTGGTCGAGCCTTCGGTCTAAGAGGTTTTCTCTCCTTGTGGTGGGTGTCTGTCAGGAGCCAGGTACAGGGTCAGAAGTCAATGTGGCCAATGTGCTGCCTCGTGGGGTTCCGGCCACATTGCGGCTTCCCGCCGCGGGGGAGCCAGGGGAGCAGATGGGAGGGTGATGGCACGTGGGGAGAAGGTCTCTCGGAGCCGAGCAAAGTGCCGGGGGGCAGCTGCCCCGCACGGCATGTTCCAGTGTCCGTGTTAGGGAAACGGGAGGAAAACAGACACGTGCAGCTGAGCTTGGCTAAACCCAAGATTCCATGTGGTTGTCAAGCGGATGAACCTGTGTGGCACCTTCAGCGGCCATGCCCACAGCCCCCTCCAGCTCTGGGGGCAGATGGTAGCAGAGATGGGCAAGTCACTTAACTTTTATATGCCTCAGTGACCTCATCTGTAAAAGGGAATTAAGACTGTGAGTCCTGTGTGGGACAGGGCTCAAGCACTGAGTACAGTGCTCTGCACACAGTAAGCGCTCAATAAATGCACCTGAATGAATGAATGACAGAGACCGTATCCAACCTGATTAGCATGTATCTACCCCAGCCCTTAATACAGTGCCTGGCACATCATAAGCACCTTACAAAATCCATTAAAAAAAGAGAGAGAGAGTCTCTTCTGGTCTGGGATTACAGCCTTTTGTGAGGGATCAAACCCAGGCCAAGAGAATGACTGCAGCATCAGACATACAAGTGGGGGTTGGGGGGTGGGGGGGGCCACGAGCAGCAGAATGTTGGGGTCTGATTCCAGGAATTCCCCAAAACCCACCAGACCACAGTATTCCCCATCTTCAAAACCTCCTGAAATCCTACCCCCTCCAAGAAGTCTTCCCTGATTAGCCTCCTCTTCCCCAGATCCCATCAATCCACCAGTATGGCTTTGTTCTTAACTCTCACATTTGTCTCTTCATCCTGTCACATTCCCGCACCCACTATTTGTAAATAATGTCCTTCTGCTTCCCAGTCTTTGGGGGGAAGCTCCTTGAGAACAAAGCACAGGCCTGGGAGTCAGGAGCCGGGGGTTCTAATCCCAGCTCTGCTCTGGCCAGCTACATGATCTGGGGCAAGCCACATCACTTCTCTGGGTCTCAGTTTCCTTATCTATACAATGGGGATTCAATAGCCGTTCTCCCTCCTACTTAAGAGTCTGAGCCCTATGTGGGACAGGGATGGTGCCTGACCTGATTAACGTGTATTTCCTCCAAGGGCTTAGATTGGAGTTTGACACACAGTAAGGGCTTCATAAGTATTCTTATTCTGTGTACTCAAGCAGTAAGTACACTGCCCCCTCCCCGGACTGAGTGGTCAACCCAGCTCCAGAGGATGATGCCAGGGACCAAGCGGTTAGCCCAGCTGGGCCAGACAATGCCCCCTCACCCTCGACGGACCCAGTGGTCAGTCCAGGCCAGTTCAGGCTGGCAGACGATAATATTCCTGGGAGCAGTTCTACGACAGCAGAGGGAAGTGGGCCGGCAGAATCGATTCTCTGAGATGGTGTCCAGCCAGGCCTGCCTCGGCGGAAAGATGCTTCCACAGGTTGAAACCATGATGTAACCCCAAAATTCTGCAAGGCTACTTTGGCCCTGACCTACCCACCTCTTCCGCATGGTGTGTGTGCAAGGGCGATGTGGATCCCGGGGTGGCAGCCGGTTCCACAAGAAACCCTGGTCCAGTTCGTCCTCGGTCCGGTCCACCCGCACTGGCTGCTAACAGGTCTGAGCCCCAGGAGATGCCCTCCAACCCCACAGTTTGGACATTGGATGAGTCGATCACGGGCCGCCACCTAGTCAACCTGCTTGGTGCAAAGTGGATCGATTCCCCAACTGTCAATTAATTCTCCTACTGTCAATCGTCCCGCAGCATCTACCGCAGCAGCAGTCAGAAAACCCGGAGGGGGAGCGGGGAGGTTAGAGGACTGGGGTGAGGGAGACAGAGGGGCAGGAGGAAAAACCCGGAGCAAGTGCAGGAAAGATTGGGACTGGGGAGAGGGAGATCCAGGGGTGGGAGGAAAACCAGGAGATGGAGGCTGAGGGAGCAGCAATGGCTGCTGAACCCAAGCTGAGCTAGGGAAGGAAGGGAAGGAGGGGAAGGAGGGCAGGGTCTGCAGGGGAGAGGATAGGGAAGAGCCTGGCACTGCTGTAATTGCTGACTTCTTGGTTCCTGGGGTCACCCGGGGTGGCTCCCTTGTGATGCCCCTTGAAGAGGCTCGAGGGGCAGGGCCAGGGAACGTAGAGATTCCTGTGGCCACTGAGTGTGGGCTGGTGGCCGGGGCTCTCACCGAACCAGACCTGAATGAGCCAGAAACTGGTTCAGGCCCTGCCCCCCACTCCCCTGCCCCCGCATGCAAATCTGGGCACAGACCAGCCCCGAGCAATGCCCCTGTGCCCCCAGCACTGGTGCAGCAGTGGTGCAGCACTGGTGTAGCACTGGTGCAGCATTGCAATTCTCAGTGCTAATTACCGGGGAGGCTGGCTTATTATTCGTTATTCTGGTTACACAAACAGTTGATTCCATTCAAATCCAATTTAGCTGTTACTCACTCCATAGGGGGAACTAATCAGGAAAGAAAGATCATGGAAATATTTGATATGAAATGCAGATTGCTAGCACCATTCCCAAGTACAGAGCTCTGCACACAGCAGGCACCCAGGAGAGCCCTTTGCACACCACAGGCACCCAAGAGAGTGCTTTGTACACCAGAGGCTCCCACTACAACATCTGTACACAGAAGGCACCTGTTTGTATCCTGCCTGCATCAGGAAGCCAGTGAAAGCTGGGGGGGAGGAGGAGGAGGAAGAACTTCAAAGCACCTAAGTAAGGAATCAGTGAGTTTTCTACAGAATCAGCCAGTATAACTGTTATCGCTACAACATTATAAGTACTAATATCAAATAAGTGCTGCAACACATGGTGTAATTAAACCTGTAATCACACATCTTTCCCCCCGTTTAGAATAATTAGGCCTATAGCCCCTTTAGAGCAATCAGGATGTATAAATTGGTGACACTGGACCAACTGAATTGAAAAATGATGACGGGCAGCAGTTAGGAGAAGATTCCCCCTCTCAGGGTCCACAGGGACCCAGTGGACATGAGAGGCCTCATCTGAGCTGTCACTGACCATGCGGTGATGCCTGGAGTGAGTTTTTCTGGCATTGCTCTGTCCTTAGCGGGCAAAATCAGTTCTCTCTTCATACCTAGAGAAGCAGCAAGGCCTAGGGGATAGAGCACGGGCCTGGGAGTCAGGAGGACCTGGGTTCTAATCCCAGCTCCACCATCTGTCTGTTGTGTGACCTTGGGAGAGTCACTTCACTTCTCTGGGCCTCAGTTACCTCATTTGTTAAATGGGGATTAAAACTGTGAGCCCCATGTGGGGCAGGGACTGTATCCAACATGATTATCTTCTACCTATCCCAGTGCTTAGAACAGTACCTGGCACATAGTAATCCTTTAACAAATACCATTAAAAAAAACCCTTCACCTTCTGGCCCGTACAGCTCAGGCCATTGATCTCTGGAAGCTAGTCACTGGGGTGTACTCAGAGCAGCCTAAAGAGAGAACCTGGAGTGGCCATAATAATAATAATAACGGTATTTGTTAAGCACTTACTATGTGCCGAGCACTGTTCTAAGCACTGGGGTAGATACAAGGTAATCAGGTTGTCCCACAAAGGGCTCACAGTCTTAATACCCATTTTAAGATGAGTTTAATTTAGGCATAGAGAAGTTAAGCGACTTGCCCAAAGTCACACAGCTGACAAGCGGCAGAGCCAGGATTAGAACCTGTGACCTCTGACTCCCAAGCCTGGGCTCTTTCCACTAAGCCAGGTTGCTTCTAAGTGCTTACTATGTGCCAAGCACTGTTCTAAGTGCTGGTGTAGATATAAGGTAATCATGTTGTCCCACATGGGGCTCACAGTCTTAATCCCCATTTTACAGATGAGGTAACTGAGGCACAGAGAAGTTAAGTGACTTGCCCAAAGTCACATAGCTGACAAGTGGTGGAGCTGGGATTAGAACCCATGAACTCTGACTCCCAAGACCGTACACTTTCCACTAAGCCACACTGCTTCTCTTAGTGGCCATGGGGCTGGCCACTTGCTGCACCTCACCTCCAGGGCCTGCCACTGTCCTAACCTCACTTCCGGGGCCAGCCACTCGCTGCGCTTCACACTCTCATCTCTCTTGCCTTGCTCACGTCCACCCTCCTATCAGGAACTCTCTCTTCTCCTTCACATCTGGAAGACCACCACTCCCCCACCCGTCTTCAAAGCCCTAGTAAAACCATTATCTCCTTCAGGTAGCCTTCCCTGAATAACCTCCTACCTATCTCCCCAGCCTATTTCTCTGCCCTTGCTGCGTCAGCTACAAGTTTTAGGTCTGAACCCTTTAGCACTTATGTATTCGTCACCCCGATCTACCCTTCTATTCATCTTGTTTCCCCACCCTGTCATTTGCTTCAATGTCTGACTCCCCTGCTGGACTGTAAGCTTCTTAACGAGAGGGATCACACCTACCTAATGCCCGTTCCCAAGCACTTAGTACATTTCCCTACCAGAGTAAGTGCTCAATAAACACTATTGGTTGATGGGAGGGAAAGTCTGGGGTGGCTAAAGGGTGACTGCAGGAAGGCTCCAGGGCCGGCTTCCTCTAATTTCGGCGCGCTGACCCTTGCGGACATCAGCAAAGAGCTGCCAACATCACTCATCATCATCAGTGGTATTCATTGGGTGCTTACTCTGTTCAGAGCAGTGTACTAAGTGTTTGGGAGAATATTAATAGGTTAACCAGTGGTATTTAATCAGTCAATTAATGGCATTTTTTGAGTGCTTAATGTGTGCAGAGCACAGTACTAAGCACACTTGAGAGAGTACGATACGAATGAGTGGTAGATATCCTCTCCGCCCACATGGAATTTACAATCTAGAGGGGACAAAAGACATTAAAATAAATTACAAGTAGAAGAAATGGCTGAGGATATGAATATGTTTTACTGTGGGGCAGGGGGTGAGGTGAATATCAAGAATTTAAGGGATATAGATCCAAGCAGAGGTGACGCTGAAGAGAGGATGAATGAGGAAATTAAGACTTAATCAGGGAAGGGCTCTTGGACGAAATGTGATTTTAGAAGGGTTTTGAAGGTGAGGAGAGTGGTGCTCTGTCGTATATGATGGGAGAGGAGGGAGTTCCAGGTTAGAGGGAGGATGTGGGCAAAGGGTCAGCGGCAAGTGGGGCTGGGTGTAGTAGATCAGGGAGGTGAGACAGGAGGAGGCAAGCTGACAGAGTGCTTTAAAGCCGATGGTAAGGAGTTTCTGCTTGATGCAGAGGTGGATGGGCAGATCCTGGATGCTTTGGAGGAGCAGGGAAACATGGACTCGACCTTTTCCTAGATAAATGATCTGAGCAGCAGAGTGAAATATGTACTGGAGTAGGGAGAGACAGGAGGAAGGGTGGTCAGCCAGAAGGCTGATGCGGTAGTCAGATGCTTGGATCAGTGTGGCAGTAGTTTGGATAGAGAGGAAAGGGCAGGTTCTAGAGAATACTCATGGTATTGGTTAAGCGCTTACCAAGGGGCAAGTACTGTTCCAAGTGCTGGGGTAGGCTTAAGTTCAATCAATAAATCAATAATATTTATTGGGCACTTACTGTGTGCAGAGCACTGTATTAAGCGCTTGGGAGAATACCACACAACAATATAACACATTCCCTGCCCTCAGCGAGCTTACAGTCTAGAGGTCTGTTAATAGAGTAAGTAAACACAATCCCTGCCTTCACACCATCTATGGCATGTAGGGCACTGTACTAAGCATTTGGGAGAGCACAGTAGAGTCAAGGAGGTAGACAATCCCTCAAGACATTTACCATCCTTCTCAATGTATACTCATCTGCCCTATGGACATGCCCATGCAGGCAACCCTCCTGAAAGCCCCCCTCTCCTCCAGGAGACCATTCCACTGTGTGTGTGTGTGCGTGTGTGTGTGTGTATTCGTGTGCACGCAAAGAGGGAGCAATGAGTTCCACCTCTTCATTTGTCCAGCTCTGGCTGTTGCCGGTCTCCTGCTCCCCCTGCTACCTCCCCCATTATAGTGTAAGCTCCTCGAGGGCAGGGACTAAGGTCTACTACTTTCATTGCACATTTGCTCAGCAGCTCAGAACAGCCCTCTGGCCCCGGCAGAGGAGGGAGTCCAGGTCAGAGTGAAGTGACTGAATGCTCATCTTTGCACCCATGTGTCTAAGTTTGCCAACCTGTGAACAGAGCTGTGACTCCGAGCGGGTGATGTCCCTTTCCCTGGGAACTGCGTGGGAGTTGTTTTCACTAAGAAGCCCCCACTGGCAGTTAGTATAGTTCTTGGGCACTTGGTGTGTTGGGGGGCGATGCCCTGGGCCCAAACCGCCCGTCCCTGGGACCCCAGCCCACCACACTGGGAGGACACCCGGCCTGAGCCATCAGTTCATCCCCAGGGCTCCCCTCCAGTGGGCAGGGGGTATGCCTGGCCTGAATTGCGCATCCCCGCAACTCCTGCCCAGCTCATTGGGGCAACGCCCAGTCTGAACTGCTTGTCCCTGAGACCAGGGTGCTGGTGGGACGCCCAGCCCAAACCAGCTGTCCATCCCTAGGGCTCCCACCCAACATGCTGGAGGGTTGCCTGGCCCTGGGGCCGCCCCCACAGTGAATCAGGGGGATGCCTGGCCCAATTTGGCTGGCTCCAGTGGCTCACTCCCCGTGCTGTTGCAAACTCAAAGCTTCTGATTCAACCCATGTTGAGCCTCTGCTTGTTTCTCTGCTCCAAAGCCAAAATTACTTCCAGCTACAGCCTCAAGATGTCCAGGCCTCACCAGTGGTGTTATTTATGCAAATCCAGCTCCACATAATTAAGTTGACCCCAAGGTGGCAAGGTCAAAATCACAGGGGTTGGGAGAGGTGGGAGGAAGCAGTTATACACTCACTGCCACCAGAATCCCCTTTGCCCTCCCCTGTTTCTGAGCTCCTCTCGTGGTGGGAGGGAAGGGCAAGAAGGGAGGGAGACCCCAGGGAAAAGAAAGGGTTTTGGCAGCGACAGTAAAACTGGTGGATTTGCAGATGCCAGAAATGTTGATCTGGCCAGTTGGCTGGCACCAGGCCAGTCAGTCAGCTCAGGGAGCAGCCACCTCCAAGCACCAGACGGACAGCGTCAGCCCCAAATAGCCATTAAGGAGGAAGAAAATGGCTGCCTCCATGGCTCTCCCTGCCATGACCCCTGAAGGACACTTGGACCGCCTGACCCCTCCCTGGACTCCCCACCCTCTGGCCTTCCAGAGGCCTGCCCTCCTTTACTCTTCTCCCACTCCCTTCTGTGTCTCCCTGACTTGCTCCCTTTATTTATCCCCCTTCCCAGCCCCACAGCACTTAACGTTCATATCTGAAATTTATTTATTTCAATTAATGTCTATCTCCCTCTCTAAGCTGTAAGCTTGTTGTGGGCAGGGAATGTGTCTGTAATATTGTTTTATTGGACTCTCTCAAGCGCTTAGTACAGGAATCTATACACAGTAAGTGCTCAATAAATATGATTGACTGGCTCGTCCTCCCCACTGTGAGCCCCCTGGCCCGCCCTTCCCTGCCGAGGGTCCTGGACTCCTCCTCATCCCCAACACCCCTAGACCCCTCTGCTCCCCGGACTGCCCTCCCCACTGTGGTCCCCTGGACCACCCTCTCCCATCACGGCTCCCTAGACCTCCGTCTCCCACCTTGGCCTCCTGGTCTGTCTTCCCCCACCATGGCCCCTGGACCCCCGGGTTCCCAAACCGCCCACCTCATTGTGGCCCCCAACAGCTATGCCCTCCTTACCCAGAGTCTCCTCGAGGACCCCCGGCCTCAGTGCTTGCTGTTTGCCAGGCTCCTGCCATAGCCACTGTTCTTCCCCAAGGCGCGCATGCTCTCTCCTGCCTCCGCGTGCAGCCGGATACTCGGAATGCTGAAGATCGAAGACACTGTAGGGAGAACACGCACAGCTGCGGGTGGGACTTCGCCACCAATTTCCAAGATCCATGTTGACCCAGCTCTCCTAGACTTTACCAAGACAAGCACCTATGTTTCTGTGTACTCAGGAGTAGGTACGCACTCACCTACAGGCCAACCCAGATGAGGACATGTGCACCCAGGGACCGGTACTCACTCACATACAGGCCAGTCCACATTAGAATATATGCATTCAGCGGCTGGAGCACATACATATTCTGAGAGAGCAGAGGTCCCAATGCACTCTAATCTGATGTCGGGGGAGTCCCCCAGGGTGCCGTATTCAATGGGGTAAAAGGCTCCATGGTGCTGTATTCTGAGGGGGTGGAGGGCCCTAAGGTGCTGTATCCTGAGGGGCAGAACACCTCAGTGTGCTTTACTCTGAGAGGGCAGAAGGCCCCAGGGCACAGTATTTTAAGAAGCAGAAGGCTTCAGCACCGAGTATTCTGAGGCGGGGGAAGTTCCCAAAAGCACAGCATTCAAAGTGTGCAGATGGCCCCAGAGCACAGTATTCTGAGTGGGCAAAAGCCCCCAGAGCACAGTATTCTGAGTGGGCAGAGGCTCCCAGTGCTCAGTATTCTGAGTGAGGAGAAGGCTCCAGCGTACAGTATTCTGAGGAGGCAGAAGGCCCCAGTGGGCAGTACTCTGAGGATGCAGAAGGCTCCCACGCACAGTATTCTGAGTGAGCAGAAGGCCCCAGAGCACAGTATTCTGAGTGGGCAGAAGGCCCCAGCATGCAGTAATCTGAGGAGGCAGAAGGACCCAATACGTAGTATTCTGCTGAGGCAGAAGAAGGCACCAGTGCACAGTATTCTGAGGAGGTAGAAGACCCAACATGCTGTGCTCTATTCTGGGATTGTTTCAGTCCTACCAGCTGGGCTTCCATGGAAGAATCTCACAAGATATTCTTTCCGCACATGAGGGGCTGTGGGGAATCAGGCATGCGGTTCTGCTTCGGAGATGCAGTTCCAGCTTCTGGGCGTGGAAGAGGGGAGGGGGGTGGGAGCTGGAGCCCGACCCGGATGGAAAACAGAGATTTCTCATCTTTATCCTCCTTCTTTCAAAACACTCCGTGGGGCCTCAAGCCTGGGGAATGCTGTCAGAGACAGAATCGCCTCTCGCTTCTGTTCCAGCAAAGAGCCTGCTGTGCACTGATAAAAGGCTTAAAGTAGACCTGCATTCTTAATCTGTGAAATTACAAATTAAATCCTCACATTATAAAGCCGCCCCAAGGCACCATCACGTGTCCAGTCCGTCCCCCCCCAGGGGTCTGCACGCCCTGGGCCGTCAGTGCCCGGCCATGGTACGGTAATGCCAGGCCCGGCCAGAAGAGCAGGTCTCTGCTGTCCACCCTTCCTGGACAGGAAAGCAGGTGTCTCCACCCCGCACCGTTCAGGAGAGCGGGTGTCTCCACCAGCCGCCCTCTCCCCAGCCAGGAGAGCAGGTGCCTCTGCCGATTCCAGCCAGGAGAGCAGGTGTCTCTGCCAGTTCTGGCCAGGAGAGCAGATGTCTCCACCAATTGCCCTCCCTGGCCAGGGGCTCATCGGTCCCCTGGAGTGCCCCATGCCCACAAGCGGCCCAATCCCCACTGAGGCCAGACCAGTGGCTGAGCCCGTGGCCGTGGGACCCTTCCCATCACATGGGGTTCACAGGTGGGGGCCAGGAGAGAGGGAGTGGGTGGCAAACCTGTCTTGGGGGGCTGGAGGGAGTGGGAGAATCACAGGGAGCTGGAGTGTCACAGCGGCTGGACTGGGGGATAGCATCACAGGGGGCCAGAGTGGGGAGAGAGAAGGGGGTTTTCACAAAGTGTGTGAGGGAGTGAGAGGTTTGTCTCAGGATCAGAAGGTGGAGGAAGAGGAACTTGGAAAGATGTCTGGGGGGTAACAATAGGACAAGCAGGCAAGGTGGAGGGAGACCAAGGACAGGGGAGCTCCCTCAGGGGGAGCTAAGAAGGGGGATACAGGAGAGACCCACAATCCCAGCTACATCTCACATATGCCCTTGTGCACACACCCTGGCATACATACCCTCATGCACCCACAGAAGAACACCCTTCCTACCGGGTGCCACAGGGAGCAGCCCTGGGGAGCTGCCTAGGTCATCTAGGGGTGGCCAGATGCCCCGCGCAGAAGGAGCAGGCGCGGGATGGACCGGCGGGGGTGGGAGCCAAGGTGACTCCGGGACAGTCAACGCCACACGGCTCACAGCCCCGACCCTCCCTTCCACCCATCTCCTCGCCTCTCCGGTGTGGGCTCGGGGCAGCTGGCTCCCGTCCGTCTCCCCGTGGTCGGTCCACTGCAGACCGAGGGAGTTCGCAGGCAGAGCCCCATGCTCTGCCAGCCTGGCCTGCCGGGGAGTGAGTGGAGGGAAACCCTGGGGGTGACTGGGCCTGCCCAGGGATGGAGGGGATTCCCAGCACTCACTGTTAGCCAGGTCCCATAGCCGGGGGGGCAGGTCACTGAAGTACTGGTGGCTCAGGGCCGCGGGCGCTGACAGCCGGGTCTTCGGGGAGCACTGTAGCAGCTTCGACGCCAGGTCCTCCGCGCAGGCCACACGGCTCAGCCTGCAATCCAGGGACGGGGCCATCAGCCCCCTCGATCCCAGCCCACACGCTGCCCTGGACCTCGTCCCCCAGCCCTCCTCCCCCTGCTCACCTTCCCATCCTCTTCCTCATTGCCCCACTGCTCCTCTTGAGCACTCAGTACAGTTCTCTGCACCCAGTAGGCGCTCAATAAATGATACGGATTGACTGACTGCCTGTCTGTGAGTTCTGCAGTAGGGAGAGCAGAGCCCAAACTCTGGCCTTAGTGTCAGGGCCCCAAGAGTCAGCCCAGTGTGATCAGACAAGAGTTATTCTGGGTCTGGGTCAGGCAGGTCTGACTCCTGGGGAGTCCTGCATGGGAGGTTGGGGGGGGGTGGAGGGAGGGAGCCCTAGGGCTGAGACCTCCCCCCCCCCGCCCCCAGTAAAGGCCTGGGGGGAGAAAGGCAGTGCCTCAGCCTGGAGAGAAGACATGGGCACACACATGCGCATGGGCACACACACACACACACACACACACACACACACACACACCCTTAAGTATTACCTCTTCTTGTGTTTAGAGCAGCAGGAAAGTCACACCTCCATCACACAGTCACAGTGCCCACACAGGATAAATTCCAGGCAGAAAACGGGGTCGGTTTAGCGAATGGGGATGGGCGGGTGGGTGGGCAGGTGAGAGAAATGGATTGAGTGAGGGAAACAAGTCAGAGCCGGTGGGGCCGGGGGAGGAGGCTGAGGGACCTGGAATGCAGATCAGCTACATTTCTCTTTTGTCCTTCTCTGACCATGTCCAGAAGAAGACTTGCTCAGCAGAAGTTTGATGCCAGAGAGGAAGGCGGGCTCTGAGAAAGAGTCCAGCTAGGAGCCGCATGCACAGCTGCCCAGGGTACCGCAGGACCCCGGTAAGAGCCGCTGACCCTGCCATCATCGCCGTGCCCAGCTGGGAGCAGAAGCGCCACCAGGAAGCCACAGGGCCCTCTTTTCAGGAGCCTCTGCTAGAAAAGACGCATGGCTTATTGGAAAGGGAGCGGACCTGGGAGTCAGAGGACTTGGGTTCTACTCCTGGCCCTGACGCTTGTCTGCTATGTGACCTTGGGAAAGTCACTTCACTTCTCTGGGCCTCATCTGTAAAATGGGGATTAAGACCGTGAGCCCCATGATGGACAGGGGCTGTGTCCAACCTGATTAGCTTGTATCTACCCCAGCGCTCAGTACAGTGCCTGGCACATAGTAAGCGCTTCACAAATACCACAATGACTATTAATAGGAGTAGGGAGTGGGGAAGGGAATGGAGGGACGAATGGACACGGAGTCAGGGACACTTACTTGTCCCAGGCCAGGCGGAGGGCTTTGGAGCTGTACAAGGTGAAGCGTTCTGAAACACATAGAAAAGTTTGCCATCACCTCCGGGCCAGGAATGCGGGAAACGGAAGAATCGGGGCAAAGACTGCTTTGCTTAATGCTAAGTGGGCTGCTGTCCCGCAGTGCATGGCCCTCCTGTCCAAGAGGCCCTGTCTGGGAGAGAGAGAACCCCACAGGGTCAGCAGTGCAGGACCGAGACCCTTCAGACCCCAGAACTCCTTGCCCAGGGGCCACCCGGAGCTGTGTCTGACTTGGGATCAGCAGTGCCCAGTCAGATGGTGGCAGTGCCCGGAAAGGCATGTACACACATGTGCGTATGCATCCTATCAAGTGCACATGCAGGCTGACCACCATGCTGTGTCTGACAGTCTCCCAGACTGCTCCCTGCTCCCTCCCTGCCCTGGGCACTGCCTACTCCCTGCTGCTGGGGAAGAGGAGAAAAAAAAGGAGGAAAGGAGGAAGGCGGGAATGGAGGAAGGAGGGTCTGCCTGCCATCTGCCCAGGACCAGTGGGGGGGTGAAGAGGGTCCCGCTACACACCCACCTGGTTTGAAATGTGGCAGTGAGTGCACTCCAGGCCACGTGTCTTCATTGGGCGTGCCGAGTACCTACAGAGACAGGATGTTTATGTCTACGATGTTTCCATTCCTAAAACATGGAATTTGTTTTCCCTCCCCGGAATTGTTGGGGCCACAGACGGCTGATCCCAGGGTCTCCAGGGCCACAGGATGCCTAGCTGCCGAGTCTCCTTATGACCGATCCCGGGGTTGCGAGGCCCAGGATGGCCGACCCCAGGGTTGGCTGGGTCATGGAAGGTCAAGCTCAGGATTGGCGGGCAGCAGACCGCCGGGTTCAGGGTTGCCAGGGCTGTGGCTCCATCACAGGTTGAGCTGGAAGAGGAAGTCTGAGCCACAATTCCTGACCGGGGGCAGGGGGAGGGGAGGTTCCTGTCCATGGGAAATAATAATGTTGGAATTTGTTAAGCGCTTACTATGTGCAGAGCACTGTTCTAAGCGCTGGGGTAGACACAGGGGAATCAGGTTGTCCCACGTGGGGCTCACAGTCTTAACCCTCATTTTACATATGAGGTAACTGAGGCACAGGGAAGTTAAGTGACTTGCCCACAGTCACACAGCTGACAAGTGACAGAGCCGGGATTCAAACCCATGACCTCTGATTCCAAAGCCCGGGCTCTTTCCACTGAGCCACGCTGCTTCTCCAAAAGTGGGGGCAGACACTGTGGAGAGGTAGTGGTGACAAGCCCAGGCAACTAGAAGCCACACCTGAGGCGGTCTGGTGGGACACGGGCCCCATCTGCTCTCCTGAGAGCCACTGAACAATTAGGAGGGCTTAGACCTGGTGCTGGGGCCTGGTTTGGGGCCTGGCACTCTCCCTGCCTTTCTGAGCCAGGTAAAGGCTGCCTACTCTGGATTTGCAGGACCTCCGCCCAGTGGCTGGTGGCGGAGTGGGCAGTGTCCCAGTCCCACAGCACTTATGTCCATATCTGTAAGTTATTTATTTCCATGAATGTCTGTCTCCCCCTCTAGGCTGTAAGCTCAAGGTGGGAAGAGAATGTGTCTACCAACTCTGTTATACTGTACTCTCCCAAACACTTAGTACAGTGCTCTGCAACAGCACGGGAGTGAGCCACTGGAGCCAGCCAAATTGGGCCAGGCATCCCCCTGATTCACTGTGGGGGGGGGCCCCAGGGCCAGGCAACCCTCCAGCATGTTGGGTGGGAGCCCTAGGGATGGACAGCTGGTTTGGGCTGGGCGTCCCACCATCAATTACGATTGATTGAATTAAGGAATGAATTAATGTAAGCACTCGTCCTGCCCTGATTATTATATCAGCCTCCTTGCTGACCTCCCTGCCTTCTGTCTCTTCCCACTCCGGTCCATACTCCATTCTGCTGCACGAATCATTTTCCTACAAAAACATTCAGACCATGTTTCCCCACTCCTCAAGAAACCCCAGTGGTTTCACCTATGTGACAAGCAAAAGCTCCTCACCATTGGCTTTAAAGCGTTTAACCACTTTGCCCCTTCCTAGTTCACCTCACTGCTCTCCTACTACAACCCAGCCCGCACCCTTTGTTCCTCTGGTGCTAACCTTCTCACTGTACCTCAACCTCGTCTATCTATCTCGCCGCCAACCTCTCGCCCATCTCCCACCTCTGGTCTGGAGCGCCCTCCCTCCTCATATCAGACAGATAATTGCTCTCCCCCACTTCCTACTGAAGGTATTTCTCCTCCAGGAAGCCTTCCCTGACTGAGCCCTTCTCTCCTCTTCTCCTGTACCGCTCTTACTTGCTCCTTCATTCATCCTCTCTCCCTTCCTCATGGCACCCATGTATATATCTGTATATATCTTAAAATTATTTATTTATCTATTTATTTATGTTAACCTCTGTCTCTCCCTCTAGACTGAAAGCTCGGGGGCAGGGAATGTATCTGATGTTATATTGTACTTCCACAAAGCACTCAGTACAGTGCTTTGCAGACAGCAAGTGCTCAATAAATACGATTATTATTAATAATTAATAATAATAAATGAGGGACAGCCTGGCGACAGGTGCACTGCAGCCAGCAGAGGGAGCCAGAGACCCGACGAGAGACCTCAGTCCCTTGAGCCAAACTGCAGCTCCCGGCAGAGTGGTCCAGCCGGGCTGAGGCTGACTGAGGCCGGCTCTGTCCTCACCGTCAGCACTGTACTGAGCGCTTGGCAGACAAGCCCAGAATCATCCTGCGTCTGCACGGCTGCAGCCAGAACCGTTGCTCTCAAATAGCATGAGAGGGACCCCACCCTCCCTGACACTGCCACTCTCCCTGACAGTCACGGTTGTTTGGTTTGCAGGCGACCCACCCCCCCCCCCCCACCTGCCGCCTTCCCTCGGGGGCCTCCAAACTGCCAGGGGGTGCTCTGCAAACAACAGACTCCTCTTCAAAGCCCTACTGGGAGCTCACCTCCTCCAGGAGGCCTTCCCAGACTGAGCCCTCCCTTTCCCTCTGCCCTTCCTCCCCTCCCCATTCCCCCTACTCTCTCCCTCTGCTCTTTCCTCTTCCCTCTCCCCACAGCACTTGGGTATATTTGTATATATCATTTAATAGTCTATTTTATTAATGTTGTGTATATATCTATGATTCTATTTCTCCTGATGGTAGTGATGCCTGACTACTTGTTTTGTTTTGTTGTCTGTCTCCCCCGTTTAGACTGTGAGCCCGTTGTTGGGCAGGGATTGTCCCTATCTGTTGCCGAATTGGACATTCCAAGCGCTCAGTACAGTGCTTTGCACACTGTAAGTGCTCAATAAATACGATTAAATGAATGACTGGATGAAGACTCCAGCAGGAAAGCACTCCCAACAGATGCCCAGATGCAGTGCTCCTCACACAGTGGGTTAGAGAAGCAGCATGGCTCAGTGGAAAGAGGCCGGGCTTGGGAGCCAGAGGTCATGGGTTCGAATCCCGACTCTGCCACCTGTCAGCTGTGTGACTGTGGGCAAGTCACTTTACTTCTCTGTGCCTCAGTTTCCTCATCTTTAAAATGGGGATGAAGACTGTGCGCCTCGTGTGGGACAACCTGATGATCCTGAATCTACCCAGTGCTTAGAACAGTGCTCTGCATATAGTAAGCGCTTAACAAATACCAACATTATTATTATTATTACTCTGTATGCAATAGAGACCCAACACAGTGCTGTCCACACCGTGGGTCCTCAGGGCAGTGCTCTGCCCTCAGGACATTCAGACCAGTAGTCAGTGGTCAGTGACCCAGGCCAGGAATGCTAGTCCAATGACACGAGATTCAGTCAACCATCCAGTTACCAGGAGGAGGTGGGGTCAGTTGTTCTGCCCTCTGGGGGGGGAGGGAGGAGAATTGTGCGTGCCCGTCGAGGGCACACCCACAGAGTCACAAACAGGTTCTCGCACTGACATGGTCTCTAGACTGTACGTTTGTTTTGGGCAGGGAATGTGTTTACCAACTCTGTTGTTTTGTACTCTCCCAAGTGCTTAGTACACTGCTCTGCATTCAGTAAGTGCCCAATGAATACCACTGATTGATTGACCGACACACCCACACACCCTCATCACCCTGGAGGTGACAAGTTTCATCAGGCTGTCTGGGGATAAAGCACAAGGGAGACCTTGAGTTCTCTCCCCTATTCGGGGATCCAGCTCCTTCCCCTCCGGACACCACCCCACCCAAGTGTCCCCAAAGGCCCCGGCCCTGGAGCAGCGATTTACCAGAAATATCCGCTCCAGCTGGTCCTGGACGTCCTTCATCCCGGGAAAGGCGGCCACTCCCTGGATCATCTCCACGAAGATACAGCCCACGCCCCTGCAGCCACAGGGTAAAGCTCTTTACTCCTGCCCTTGACGAGGTGACAGCACCCCCCGGAAGTCCTCACTCTCCTAAGCACATGCTTCCCTCTGAACGGGCCAGAGGTTTCACTTCTTTCTGGCCAGCGACCCTCACTGTCCTCCGCCCCATCCTGCCCACTGCCACGTGCCATCCAGATGCCCCAGGAACCTCACGACCCAGCGGAGAGAAAAATGGAGAAGGCTTGCTGGACCCTTGTCTGGGAGGAAACTCTCCCTCGCCCCTCCTGGTTATTTTCCACTCAGGTGGGGGGGAATGAGACACCCTGCCCTTCTAGGAAACCCCTCCTCTGCACAACACAGATGTCCAGTACAGTTAGGGTAGTGCCCCTGCCCACTGCGTATGTCCAGTACAGCACCCTGCATGCAGATGTCCAGTATAACAGCCAGTAAAGTGCCCTGCATATCCCAGCAGTCCTGTACAGCATCTGGCACACTGCAGGTGTCCAGTACAGCACCCAGTGCACCACAGATGTCCAATACAGTTCCCCCCATACTGTAGGTACCAGTATACCCCCCAGTATGGGCCACATGGACCAGAAGCACCCAGTCCAGTGCTCGGCTCACTGGACTCACGGTAGGGGCTAAATTCACCACCCTGCATACCATAAGTGCCCGTGACAGCAACTGTCCCAAACACCATGAGAGCCCCGTCTAGCACCCCACACACTGTGGGCCTTCAATAAATGCCAATAATCAATGCTGATTTGCCAAGGACTCCTGGACCGCTGGGGGATCTCGGTGATGAATGCAGCAGCGACTGACTTCTAGGGGCCTAAGAGTCTGTCTCTCTCTCTAGACTTTAAGTTCTTTGGGCAGGGATCTTGTCTACCAACTCTGCTTTACCATAGTCTCCCAAAGGCTAAGTCCAGTGCTCCTATACCCAGTAAGCGCTCAATAAACCACCGCTGATTGATTGACTGTTGGCCAATCAGATCAAGAGCGCTACATCCCCTGAGCCGTGCCAATGCAGCTTGCCAGGAGATGTCTCTCCCACTTGGCCCAAAGAAAACAACTCTGGGCGAGCCCGGGAACCAATTTGCGGCTCCACGCTGACACCCTTCCAGGGTCCGGGACCTGGAGCGTGAAGTTGATGTCGGGCGGGAGCGGTTTTGGAATGAGAAACCTCTTTACTCCTGCCCCTGACGAGGTGACAGCACACCCCCGGAAGTCCTCGCTCTCCTAAGCACATACTTCACTCTAAACAGGCTCTCCCTCCCTCAAAGATGACCACGAGCCATTTGGTAGCACCAACGTTCCTCAGAGAACCGCCTGGGATACTCGGCAGTTGTGGCGGCCTGGGGCCTTAGGCCCGGTCCCACCCTAATCTGGGCTAACCCCGGCTCTCGGGAAGACGTGTGAACTTCAGGGGGCCCAGAAGGAGAGGGAGAGAGGGACCCGACTGCACGACTGCTCCCCTCTGCCACCAAAGGGAGCCATGAGGTACTGTGGCAGGGGCCAAGCCGGGTGCCTGGCAGAATGTGCGGCTGACACCCTGGGCTCAGGCCACCCATCCCACCAGCGGATATTCCTGCTCTGGAGCCACCGACGGTCCCAGGCTCCAAGTGACATATGAACGGACTCCTTTTCTACCAGAGGTCCTTACTCCCTCCCCGAGAGGGGCAGAGGTCAGGGCTGTTGGGTACAGGAAGATGCTCTGGGGGCCACTCCCTGAGTCAGGTGACTCTACCTCACCCATCAGGTGGCATCTCCAGGGGCTGGAATCCAGCCTTCTGCTTTCTGCTGCTTTCCTTCTTAAAGGCACTGTGGGGGATCAGGGCAGAGAGCGGTGATGAACGGATGGGACCAGGCCCGGATGCCTGGATCTCCGGGATCAGCGGAGTCGAGCAGGTTGAGGGAGGAACAAGCTCGCTCTTCGTCCTTGCTCTGACCCCTCGTCTTCCCACCCGTCTTCCTCCCTTCTGCGTCACCTATGTCCTTAATAACAACACTAATGCTGGGATTTCTTAAGGGCTTACGATGAGCCAAGCACTGTACGAAGCGCTGGGGTAGATACAAGATCATCAGGTCGGACCTGGTCCCTGTCATTCATCAGGCTGGAAGTCTGAGTAATTGGGAGATCAGGTAGTGAATCCCCATTTTACAGATGAGGAAACTGAGGTCCAGAGAAGTAGAGTGACTTGCCCAAGGTCATGCAGCAGGCAAGTGGCTGAGCCTAGGTCAGCTTTTTCCACTAGGCCACGTTGCTTCTCAGGTTACATTTGTGTCCACTCGATTCTATCAACCTTTTTGTATTGTCCTCTCCCAAGCGTTTATTACAAGTGCTTTGCTCATAGTAAGTGTTCAACAAAATACCACTGATGATGATGAGTGCACTCAATAATAATAATGATGATGATGGCATTTGTTAAGCATTTACTATGCGCCAAGCTCTATTCTAAGAGCTGGGGGAGATGAAAGGCTACCAGGTTGTCCCACGTGAGGCTCACAGTCTTAATCCCCATTTTACAGATGAGGTAACTGAGGCACAGAGAAGTTGTGACTTGCCCTAAGTCACACAGCTGACGAGTGGCAGAGCCGGGATTAGAACCCATGACATCTGACTCCCAAGCCCGTGCTCCTTCAACTGAGTCACGCTGCTCCAGCAGACAAATGGAAGTCAAGATTAGAACCCATGACCTTCTCACTTCCAGGCCCATGCTCTATCCACTAAGCCACGCTGCTTCCCTTAAGCACTTTGTTACTCACCCCCCCGCCAACCCCCATATCACTTAGGTTCATGTGCTTCCATGATCTAGTGGAGATAGCATAGGCCTGGGATTCAGAAAGCCCTGGGTTCTAATTCCACTTCCACCACGTACCCGCTGTGTGACTCTAGGAAAGATGTTTAACTTCTCTGTGCCTCATTCACCTCATCTGTAAAATGGGGATTAAGACTGTAAACCCTACATGGGACAGGGACTCTGTCCAACATGATATGCTTGTATCCATCCCAGCTCTTAGCACAATACCTGGCTCAGAGTAAGCACTTAACAAATACCACAATTATTATTATTAATTTTATTACTTGTAATTTAAGTAGTGTCCATTTCCCCCGCTAGACTACAAGCTCCAAGGGCAGGGACGGTATCTACAAACTCTACTGTAGTGTACTCTCCCAATGACTTAGTACAGTGCTCTGCACATGGTAGGTGCTCGATAAGTACCATTGATTGACTGCCTGATTGCTAATTTGCCTCCGCATGCCTGGGTCTGAGGAAAAGGAATTCCTCTTCAGACTCAGATCAGCCCTGAAATGAGCTCCTGCCCGCCCGGCGGCTCCAACGCTCAGCACATTCATTTCACTTCTAAATGAGATATGTGATGGAGAAAATGCCAAGTGAATATGCGCGCTCGTTCCATCTGACAGGCGTATTTATAACGATCCCTCACCCCAGGCCTCTGGCAAGCAGTCAATATGTTAATTAGGGAAAAAAATCTCAATCACTCAGTGTCTCTCTGCCTGTGGGGAAAAGTGCCCTGTGATCTTCACGAAAAAGGCGTTTCTCGGTCAAACCCTGGGCAGTCCGTGCCGGCCGGGAGAGCCAGGGGAGACACAGGGGTGAGAGAACGCGGTGGAGGGAGGATCGCAGGGTCAGGGCATCCGGGAGTTAGTGGTTGGTGGCGGGGAAATGGGGGGGGGTGGGGCGGGGAGGTGGAAGGACGGCTGGACCAGGGGGCGAGGACCGTGAAGGGGGCTGGCCAGGTGCCAGCTGGGACCCGACCTTGCCCAGGGGCAAGGGGCAGCCAGGGCCACGATCCACGCCCCTCAAAATGGGTGGGCACTCAGGTCCCGCCTCTTACAACCGGAAAGCCTGGGTTCACCATACTCCCCCACTGCCACCCCTCGAAGGACGCCGTGCTCGCCGCGGGAACTGTTTGGATGGACGGGAACCCCGGGCCCTGAGCCCAGCACTCCAGCCCCCTTCCTCTCCGGCTGGAAGGCCCCCACTTACCACATGTCCAAACAAGTGGAGTACTCGGTGGAGCCCAGAAGGACGTCGGGGGGCCGGTACCACAGGGTAACCACTTCATTGGAGTACGTGTGGCTGGGGACGGACTTGGCTCGAGCCAGACCTGCAGGGAGCAACGAGGGGTGAGAGGCTCAGTGAGCACACAGGGACTGAACTTCCTGCCCCACCCCGTGACACCCTTGTCCCGCGACTTAGGGGTTGCAAGGGGAGGGACTCCGTTGCAGGGGTTGAGGGCGGTGTGGAGGGGAGGGGTTGTGTCGCAGGGGAAGATGCACTGCTCCAGGGTTGCAGGAGTGTGGGGAAGGGGTGCTGTCACAGAACTGTAAGGTTGCGGAGGACGGGCAGCTGCCACAGGGTTGCCAAGGAAGGGGCACTGCCTCGGGGTTGCTGAGGAAGGGGATCTGTCACAGGGTGGCAGGGGGCATAGTTTGGGAAGTTTCCCTGGGGAAAAGGCTCCCTTCTCACAGGCAAACGCCTCTTGTCCCTCGGATGGGGACAACCTGCTTCCGGATGCCACCCACCTGCCCTTGGACTGGCCAGACCGGGCTCTGGCCCGCCAGCCTGACTCTACTGTCCTTGACCGCCATAGGCCTCTCTATGTCCCCACCAGCTTCTGTCTGCCCCTGCTGCTCCCTGCCGAGACTGGGTCCCCAGATGGGGCAGGTCGAGGAGGGGGATCTCACAACAATGGCCTTTGCCAGAAGGGAAAACCTGGGGCTCCTCTCTCTGACCCTGCCTAATTTTCTGAGCCAATGACGGATTCCCCAAGCCCAAGGCAAAGGCGGTGCTGCCTCACCAACAACGAGGGCACTGGCATAGCCGACACTCAGCCCCCTACCCCGGACTAATTAGCAGAGCCGGTCAAGGCCACGGCTCTGGCTCTCCAGGCTCTTGGCAGTTGCCATGGTTACCCTTCAGGAGGAGAGGCCCGGGCCCCCTGGGTCACCGTCAGAATCCCGGCCTGATGGGGTGCAGGAATTTGTAGGCTCAGTGTCCGGGATGCGCTGGCCGGACCAGAACGAGTCTACTGGGGTGGCTACCGTCTCCATTCCCTTGAAGCTGCGCTGTCGGCTGGGTTCCCGGCTGGGTCCCACCAGGTCCCACTTGGGCTGTTTCTCAATTAACCCGTTTCCACTTGCCCACAGAGGCCGAACCACCCAACAGTGCAGCAAGGAGGGGGAGGTAGCAGAAAACATGTCAACAGGAAGAAAAAGCATGGACACTGGGTGGCTGTGTATAAATGTGTGTATGTGTGCAGCTGGGAACAAGTGTGCACATGCGTGAGTGTGGCTGGGACCATCTGACTGTGCGTGTGTGCACATATGTACACATCTGTAATTTATTTCTATTAATGTTTGTCTCTCCCTCTAGGTTGTAAGTTCCTTGTGGTCAGGGAACGTGTCCACTAACTGTTGTACTGTACTCTCCCAAGCACTTTGTACAGTACTCTAAAATAAATAAATAAATAAATAAATAAATTGTGGTATTTGTTAAGCGCTTACTATGTGCAAAGCACTGTTCTAAGTGCTGGGGGATACAAGGTGATCAGGTTGTCCCACGTGGGGCTCACAGTTTTAATCCCCATTTGACAGATGAGGTAACTGAGGCACAGATAAATTAAGTGACTTGCCCAAGGTCACACAGCTGACTAGTGGCGGAGCCTGGATTAGAACCCGTGACCTCTGACTCCCAAACCCGTGCTCTTTCCACTGAGCCACGCTGCTTCTCTACACTCAATAGGATACTCAATAAGTACTCAATAAATAGATATGTTGTGGAGGAAGGATATGTGTGACAGGATTTGGTAACAGACTGAATATGGAAGATGAAAGAAAGACAGGAGTCAAGGACAATGCTAAGGAGGTGGGCTTCAGAGACAGGGAAAATGGTGATGGTGCTGTCCACTGTGATGAGACACATTAAGTTTTGGACACATGAGCTTGAGGTGCCGTGGGACATCGATGTGGAGATATATGACTACAGAGAAGGAGAGAGGTCAAGGCTGAAGAGGAAGATTTGGGAATCCTCCACAAAGAGATGGTGGTTGAAGCTATGGGAGCAAATGAGTTTTCCAAGGGACTGGGTGAAGATAGCGAATAGAAGGGAACCTAGAACTGAGTCTTTAGGAACCCCTACTGTCAGATGTTAGGAGACGGAAGAGGAGCCCACTAAAGAGATTGAGAAGGAACATCCAGAAACAGAGGAGAAGAAACAGGAGAGGATGGTGTCAGAAAACCCAAGATTTGATCATGGTTCCAGGAGAAGGGGGTGGGGTCCACAGTGTCAAAGGCCACTGAGAGGTTTAGGATTAGGATGGAGCACAGGCCATTAGGTTTGGCGAGAAAGAGGTCATTGGTGACCTTGGAGAGAGTAATTTCGGTGGAGTGAAGGGGGCGGAAGCCAGACTCTAGAGAGGGGGAGTTGCAAGGGCTGCCTGCCCTCTGTATACCTAATAATAATAATTATTATTGTAGTATTTGTTAAGAGCTTACTATGTTCCAAGCCCTGTACTAAACTCTAGGGTAGAGACAAGATAATCGGGGTGGACACAGTCCCTGTCCCCCATGGGGCTCACAGTCTTAATCCCCATTTTACAGATGAGGTAACAGAGGCCCAGAGAAGTGAAGTGACTTGCCCAAGGTCACACAGCCGATAAGTAGTGGAGTCAGGATTAGAACCCAGGTGGTTCTGACTTCCAGGCCCGTGCTCTTTCCACTACGCCACGTTGCTTCTCTACCTGTCCCGCCCCCACCGTCGGCCCACCCTACCTCCATGAGCCTTCTAGTTCTCTGTCCCCACAGAAACAGAACCCCAGCAGGCACCAACTAGAAGGTGGGCAGAAGAGTGGCACTAAATGCCAGGAGCATGGCAGCCTCAGGTGAGGCTGGGGCCCGAGAAGGGCAAGGACAGGGCTCTGCCCACCTGCCCGTGCACGTCCAGGCTTCCAGGGGAGGGTCCGGGAAATGCTGACTAGGTTGCCATGTGATGGGCTTCCTTCCACTGCCTACAGCTCCCAGTCTGTGTGTCTCTGTCTGCCTGTTTCTTTCTATCTCTATCTCTCTCTCTCACACACACACACACACACACATGCATGTATTTACAGACAGCTGCTCAACATAGTCATTCTAATTATATGGGGAACATCAATCAGGGACTCATATCTCCACCCAGAGGAGCTGATTAAGGGGCTGATGGTGCAGGGGGGCTGGGGCAGGGTCTCTGCTCTCCTACCAAAGTCAGCCAGCTTGAGCTCCCCCAGGTGGCTGATGAGCAGGTTCTGGGGCTTGAGGTCTCTGTGCAGGATATACCGCTGGTGGATGTAGGAGAGCCCGCGGAGCAACTGGAACAAGAACAACTGCAAGACGGGGTGGGGGAAACAAACCAGGTTAACACTTGGAAAGAGGCAGGGGCCTTTTCCGAACAGGGCTCCGGAAATTCACACTCTGCTTCCATTCACGGTTCAATTCCTAGCGATCATCGTGCCCGGAGACGGCTCGTGGTCTAGGACCAAGGAAGGGATGGAGGGAGGGAGGGAGGGAGGAAGGGAGGGGCGGAGGGATGGATGGAGGGAGAGAGGGAGGGAGGGAGGGAGAAAAAGAGGGAGGGAGGGAAGGGATGAGGTCCTGTTGGACAAGGAACAAAACGGAGGCTCAGAGAGGGTCAGTGACCTGCCCAAGGTTGTACAGCGGATAAAGGGCTCTACCCACTGGGCAACATTGCCTCCCTCTCTGAAGCTATCAGCTAGGGGGCTGGCCGAGAAGAAGGTGACCCGGTGCCCCTTACTCAGACCCTCAGTCTTCCCCTCAGCCCCCAGACTCACCTTCACGTTGTGCGGGTGGAGACCTCCAGGGTGCTTGTCCATATACTGGCATAGGTCTGTGTGCTGGGGCAGAGGAAGAACACAGTTACCGCCCTGCTGCCTCCTCCTCCTCCCTAAAGCCCAGGGTCACCACCCTGCACTGCTGTGGGCTGCGCCCCGCCTGCTCCTCCCTTATAAGACTGTGAGCCCCATGTGGGATGGGGACTGTGTCCAACCTGATTTGCTTGTATCCACCCTAACGTTGGTATTTGTTAAGCGCTTACTGTGTGCCGAGCACTGTTCTAAGCGCTGGGGTAGACATAGGGGAATCGGGTTGTCCCACGTGGGCCTCACAGTCTTAATCCCCATTTTACAGATGAAGGAACTGAGGGACAGAGAAGTTAAGTGACTTGCCTACAGTCACACAGCCGACAAGTGGCAGAGCTGGGATTCGAACTCATGAGCCCTGACTCCAAAGCCCATGCTCTTTCCACTGAGCCACCCTAGCACTCAGGACAGTGCCTGGCACTTAGTAAGTGCTAATCGAATACCACAATGATTATTAATTATTATTACAGGGTCACAGGCCTGCGCTGCTGCAGACCATGCCCTTCCTGCTCCTCTCTAACACACGGGGTCACCGCCCCTTGCCAGGGTTGCACCAGGCATGCAGCAGAGCATCCCTCAGCTCTGCCTGTCAGGCTCCAACCAATCAATAGCATTTATTGAGCAATTATTATGTAGAGGGCACTGGAATAGGTAGACACAATCCCTGCCCTCAATAAGTTTACATTCTACTGGGCAGAGAGCACTAAACCGAGCACTGGGACTCACAAAGAGGGGTGAGGCCGGGAATCGCCGTCAGTGGGAATGACAGGCGGCAATCCGGCCCAGGTTTTCCTTTCAGCCAAGGAAGCATGGAGAGTTCCACGACTGGGAACTGATGTGCATCCAGGCCTTGAGAGCACAGCCTAGCCGGAATGGCTGATGGAATAAAGGAATAAAGGAATAAAGGCAGGCGGACACGGCTGCAGACTGGAACACTACCCTTATGGCAAATGGACCAGTCAAGTACAGCCCTGGGCACCTCTGGGGTGCCGGAGCGCTGTACTGGGTACCTAGCAGGTGCAGAATGCCGTAATGGGGGCTGACAATGGGCAGAGAGCCGTTTTGGCCATTTAGGGATAAACATTAACAGTCCAAGACCAGGCTGTTGCCCTGAAGGATGCCCCAATCTAAAAAGGAGAGAGGCAGGACCCAAGCTGCCAGACATCCAGTGCCAACTGTCCTCTGGCTCAGAGCACCCCAACACCACGAGATGCACCCGGCTGCCACGAGGTGCCATCTGCGTCCCTGCCCACCCTACAGACAGCTCCCTGGCTCGAAACAATTGCCAGGGTCAAAAGCGGGGGCCAAGGGGGAGACCAACAATATGGACCAAAAGGTGCACTAAGGGCACGGGCCAATAGCACTGAGCATCAGTGTGGCCCGTAGGCCAATACGGCTAACCCTCTGACCCCGCCGCTTACCCTTTGCCCCTCAGGGTACGGACCCACAGTGAGGACCAAAGGTGTGAACCAACAGCATGGATATACACTGTGAGACCTTCGAAGGACAGGGTCCGGGTCCAATTCCCATCTGTGTACTCTTTCCCAGCGCTTAGTACAACACTGCACAGTATGCACTGAATAGATTCTCTAACAGAACTATGGCTAGTGCAGCAGCATACACCAATAGCCAGGACCAATGGATCCTTATTTATTTATTGAGTGCTCACTATGGGCAGAGCATGCACTAAGCGCCTGGGAGTTTAGTAGCAGAGTCGGTAGACAGGTGTCTGACTGTCTAGACCGAGCTTACAGTCTAGAGGGGGAGACAGACATTAATAGAAATAATGAGGGATATGGACATAAGTGCTGCAGGGCTGAGGGAGGGGTAAATAAAGGGTGCCAATCCAAGCACAAGGGCGACGCAAAAGCGAGTGGGAGTTGGGATCAACAGTGTGCCCCAAAGGCAGGGACCAACACGGTGGGCCAACCAACCCTCCAATCCCACTGTTCGCCCCCACCCCCTACCCGCCCCGGCGCGACCAGGTGGTCCTGGTCCCTCAGGGTTATCCGATTCAGGTACCGCTCATTTCACCCATCTGACCCCGCAAGCTGTGTTTCCCACCTGAGGATTAGAAGGAGGCCGAGACCGGTGCTGACCACTGAGCGGAGGGAAGCTGAGTGGAGTGGGGAGGAGCGGAGGAGGAGGAGGAGCTGGGAGGAGCGAGGAGGTGGCTGCTACTCACCACATATTCGAACACCAGGGTCAAGGTCTCCTTGGTGTGGATAATGTCGTGCAGCAGCACAATGTTGGCGTGCTTTAGGCCTTTCAGGAGCGAGGCTAGAAGACAGAAAGGGCGAGAGCGTGCATACTGTGTGGGGCTCGACACCCGGAATGTCCCGAGGCTGGACCGTCTTCAGCTCTTGTGCCGCTCCTCCCACCCGCTGGCCACAAAAGCACTGCCCGGGCTGCTGACCCGACGCAAGGCCCGGCCCACATACAAGACTTCCATGCCCGCAGGTTGGGGAGCTGCACCCTGGCAGAACTACAGCCAGGATGGCTCACGCTCCGGCCCTCGATGCATTGGCGGAGTGGATAGAGCAAGGACTTGAGAGTCAGAAGGTCACGGGTTCTAATCCCTGTTCCACCACTTGTCTGCTCTTTGACCACAGGCAAGTCGCTTCACTTCTCTGGGCCTCAGTTCCTTCATCTGTCAAATGAGGATTGAGGTTGTGAGCCCCACATGGGACAGGGACTGTGTCCAATCGATTTGCTTGTATACACCCCAGTGGTTAGTACAGTACCTGGCACATAGTAAGCACTTAACAAATGCCATTGTCATCATCATCACTGTTCTGTACCACCGCCGGTTTTTCCCATCCCCACAGCGCACCGCATCTTGAGATTCCCGCTGTTGGCTGGACGCTCCCTGACCCCCAGCCATATCCTGACCCAAGCACAGAGGGTGGCCATGCTCCAGTGGGGCTGGGGCTGCTTCTGGGGGCGGTTACTGGGAAAGCTCCACCCTCCAGAAGCTTACGGCCCAGAGGAGAGACGACGTCCAGGGAGCTTTCGACCCGTGCAGCCGGCACCCCCACTGACCCACAGAAAGCCTGATCCTTTCACAGACCCTGCGGTCGGGGAAGGTGGACTCAATGGTTCTGAGTTTCCACCGGGGAAGGCCGGGACTCCCTCCTGGGAGCTTGTGACCAATTTAGTCAGGGATGGCAGTGGACGGGTAAATGACCGAGTGAGAGGGGGCAGCCTACCATGCTGGGCCGTGGGAACTGACCAGCCACCACTGGCCAGTCAGCAGGAGATCCCTGGCCTGGAGCCAAGGGAGAAGACAGGCAGAGGGACTCGGCGGCCCAGTAGCTAGCGTGGCTTTTACTAAGCAGCAGGAAGCCCCTTCAGATCCCCTACTAGGGGTTTTACAATCTCACCTCCCTCCACTCCACAGTCTGACCCACCAGGGGCCGCTTCCATGTCACTGTAAAGGACTGGACAGAGATTCCCAAGCAGAGCTGCCGGGTTTCTGGGCCTCTTGCCCAGGCAGCCGGTGTTGGGAGGAGTTTAACACTCTCACTAAACACAGAGGCACAGAAAATTACCACTTGTTTCAATGGCCTGGGGCTGGGAAAAAGAAGTGAGAATGAGGGTGAAGGGAGAGGAGGGAGTGAGAGCGAGAGGAGAGAGTGAGAACAGTAAGAGGAGAGAGAGGGAGGGAGAGAGCAGGAAGGACAGCAATGGCCTGGCAGAAAGAGTCCACCCCATATCGGTCAGCATCAGCGCAATCCATGCAGCCCAAATGGCGTCGCAGGAAGCAGGGCGGACTGTGGACCTGTGCTTGCTCGCCCCAATCAGTTGGGCCGATTGCCCCATCTCGGTCCCCTGGGCAGCAGTGCACCCACCAGTGGCATGAGGACAGAGGAAGGGACTCAATTATCACATGTGGGCTTGAGTTTTCACTGAGGATGGCGGATGAAACGCGGTTAGGGAGAGATGCGAAAATCTGATGGGTCAAGAGTGTCCCCCACTGCGT
This sequence comes from Ornithorhynchus anatinus, assembly GCF_004115215.2. Lineage (NCBI taxonomy): Eukaryota > Metazoa > Chordata > Mammalia > Monotremata > Ornithorhynchidae > Ornithorhynchus > Ornithorhynchus anatinus. Next base: position 70,692,775 of record NC_041735.1, read on the forward strand.
TCCTCCCAACCCTTCTCAACACACACGACCTCTGAAGACAAAAATTTTCCCCGAGGTCACAAGGGAAATCCTTCCCCCCCACATACTCCCAATGTCCTGAGAAATCACAAACCAGTTTCTTTGCCCTTCCACACACAGTGCAATCACTGATTGTCAGGAAGAAGTGGATGGGACCAGGAGGAGGAGAGGGGAGGGACCAGGGTGAGGATGACGTCCAGGATTAGAATGAGTGAGACAAGGCCCAAGACCACTGCTTCTCCTTTGCCCTGCACTGTTCTCCTAGCTCCGACATGCCAAGAACTCAGACTGTCACCGCTCGGCCCGATAAATACAGAAACACAATCTGATCTGATCAAATCAATCCATAGTGTTTATTGAGCACATGCTGAGTGCACAGCACTGTATCAGTACTTGGGAGAGTACAACAGAGCTGGTAGGCACAATCCCTGCCATCAAGGAACTTACAATCTAATGAGAGTGACAGACACTAAACTACAAGAAGGAGGAATAATGGAGTATAAAGATCTGGACATAAAGTGCAATCCACAAGCTTGGGTGACAGGGAAACAGTGAAAGGGCAGTAATAGTAGTAATATTTGTTTAGCATCTACTGGGTGCAGAACACTGTACTAAATGCTGGGAGAGAACACACAGGGCAGCCGTGGAACAAAGAGAGTGGGGAGATGAGAACTGAATTGGGGAAGGCTTCCCGGAGGAGCTTTGATTTCAGAAGGGTTTTGACATTGTGTTGTGGGGGGATGGTAGGTCAGATGTGAAGGGGGAGGGAGTTCCAGACAAGAAGAAGGTGTGGGCAAGTAGCTGACGTGGAGGGAGATGAAAGTAAGGAGTGATGAGTAGGTTGCTGTTGGAGGAGTGAAGCGAGCAGGCTGGGGCGAAGGGGGAGAACAAGACGGGTGAGAGTAGGGGGTGAGGGGAGAGCCGACTGAAAATCCGAAAGCCGATGGTGAGGAGTCTCCGACACCAACAGAGACATCCTCCGAAGGATTGCCGATTTGTACATTCCAAGCGCTTAGTACAGTGCTCTGCACATAGTAAGCGCTCAATAAATACTATTGAATGAATGAATGACTCCCCTCAACCATCCCTGGTCAGGATGGTCCTCTATGACCAGGGCCACCCTCATGGGGCTTTCCCCATGTCAGCTGTGTGACTGTGGGCCAGTCACTTAACTTCTCTGTGCCTCATTTATGTCATCTGTAAAATGGAGACTAACTGTGAGCCTCACGTGGGACAACCCGATTACCCTGTATCTACCCCAGTGCTCAGAACAATGCTCTGCACATAGTAAGCGCTTAACAAATACCAACATTATTATTATTATTTCCACGGGCAATCGATAACTGCTCAAATGCAGGACGGAAATTAATTAATTCATTCATTCATTCATGCATGCAATCATATTCATGGGAATGAAAGGGAACCTCGGCCCCCAAGCATCGCTGCTGTCGCTGCTGACGAGAGCATGCTTCCCACACCCTCCCCAGCCCCCCACCCTGGTCACTATCTCCAACCGTGGCCCTGAGACCCTGGGAGGGACCACATGCTGGTTGCCCTCCTGGACCCCACCCTCATAATAATGGTGGTATTTATTAAGTGTTTACTATGTGCCAGGCACTGTACTAAGCGCTGGAGTGGACACAGGCAAATTGGGTCAGACACAGACCCTGCCCCGCACGGGGCTCACAATCTTAAACTCTATTTTACAGATGAGAGAAGAGGCACAGAGAAGTTAAGTGACTTGTCTAGGGTCGCACAGCTGACAAGTGGCAGAGCTGGGACTAGAAGCCAGGTCCTTCTGACTCTGAGGCCAGCTACCCTGATGGCTACGGATGGACTAGCCAACACTCCTGACTCTCCCCCAGTGACCCAACCTGGCCCATCCAACACCCGGCTCTCTTTTCTCCTACCCTGACTTTCCCCCTCAGTGACCCAGCACTAACCATTTAACACTCCTGACTCCCCCGGTGACCCATCCGACACCCTTAACTCTCCCCCACTGACCATCTGCCCCTCACTCCAAACATCCCAGTGGCCGGAGCCTCCCAAAAGGCCCAATTCTGAAGCTGTGACTGCCGGGCCAGGACTCACCTTCCCTGATTGCGGTAAATGGCGTTCCCTCCTCCTCCTGGAGCCGGATCACCTTCAGGGCCACCAATTTCCCATTCACCCTGCAAGAGGGAAGGGGAAAGATCCTTACAGAATTCCCGCTCTCCCACCATGTTGCACTGATCCCCCAGAGGGGCAGAGGTTCACTGTGGGTAGAGCACTGAACTGGGTGCCTACAGTGGACAGGGTGCTGTAGTGGGTCCATGCTTATGTGAGCAAAGTGTGTGCCCGCCTGTGTGCGCGTGTGCAGTGCAGTCCCCCAGGCAGCAAGCAGTGCAGGGCGGGCATGGGGGGGCTTTAAAAGTCAGGGAAGGCGGGCACTCACCGGCTTTTCCCCTTGTACACAGTGGCGTAGGATCCTTCCCCCAGCTTTTCCAGTTTCTCGTAGGAATCCGCTTTCCCAAACTTGGGGCTTGTGGGCTGCCCGGGGAGATGGAAAGGAGCCGTCAGAGGGGGACGGCCACCGAGGGGACGTTCAACATTGTTCCCAGACCTAGTGAGGAGTGGCACCCGCTACGGGATTGAGCCACCGCCTACCACGTGCCAACTTGAGAAGCAGCATGACCAACTGGATAGAGTACGGGCCCGGGAGTCAGAAGGGACCTGGGCTCAAGTCCCAGCTCCAACACTTGTCTGCTGGGTGACCTTGGGCAAATCACTTCATTTCCCTGTGCCTCACTTATCTCATCTGTAAAATGAGAATTAAGACTGTGAGACCCACATGGGACAACCTAATTACCTACCCCAGGGCTTAGAACAGTGCTTGACACATAGTAAACACTTAACAAATACCATAATTATTACTATTATTCTCTGTGCCTCGGTTACCTCATCTGTAAAATGGGGATTAAGATTGTGAGCCTCAAGTGAGATGAGGACTGTGTCTAACCTGATTAGCTTGTATCTATCCTAGCTCTTAGAAAAGTGCTTGGCACCTAGTAACCACCTTACAAATACCAATTAAAAAATACACAACCAACCAAAAACTTGTGCTGTGCTGAGCAGCAGGGTAGACAGATTGGATCCAGCCAGATTTGATATCGTCCATATACGTCATGGAGTTCAGAGTCTATGTAATGAGGGGAATGGGTATTTGAACTCCAGTTTAGAGAAGAGGAGACCAAAGCCCAGAGAGGTTCTGTGACTTGCCCAGAGCCATAAAGTAGACCAGGAGCACAATTGGGACTAGAACCTGGGTCTCGGCACTCCCCGGCCTGAACTCTCTAACATGGAGAGTAAAGGGGGACAATTCTGTTCAATAGATAGAGCAGGACGAACCAAAATCTGGGCAGACCGCTCAGTCCCAGCAATCCTCAGTTTCTGGCCAAGCCCCGGGGTCTGGCCTCTTATGGGCCTCCAGGTCCCGGTCTGCCCCCGGCACCTCCGCCATGACTCCCCCACGTCCTGCAGCTTGCAGACCCCCTGCTTCTTCCATAGGGGGAGAGGGGTGGCTCTGCCCTGTCCCGAGCCTCCCTCCCCACCCCTCCCACCTCATCCCTCAGCCCCGGCCCACGTCGCGGATCTGCCAGGGGCTTGGAGGCCTCCGGCCGAATTGCTTCTCCACTGCAGCTTCCCCCTCTTGGTGGCGCGATCCCCAAACCGAGTGCCCAGAGCAGCCCAGCCTGGGGGTCATCGATCCATCCCAGCTACCAGCCCGCCTCCGTCCCCTGAGTTAGACGGTCCTCCCGGAAGCTTCTGGATCAGGAAGTGAGGTTCCTTGGGCCTTGTCCAGGAATTTGCCCAGGGAGTGGTTCCTTGTCCTGGATATGGTGGAGGCTCCTCCCGAGGACCCCGGGGCCTGACTCTCATCCCAGGGACCACCAGCAGGGTGACGTCCCCCCACTTAAATCAAAGCCTGTTGTGGTGTGGGGCGAGGGGCCATCCAGCCGGTGCAGAGACCCACGGGGCGCTTACCGAGCTGGGGCTGGAATGGCGCCTCCCCCTGGGAGAGTCGGGTGCCTGTGCCGCAGCCTTGGTGCCGATGCAGGCGTTGTTCTCTGAGTGGACTCTCTTCACCTGGCTCGGTGGCTTCTCAAAGGGATCAAACGTGCTCTGTGCCCTCTGTGCCCGCTGCGCCCGCACTTTCTTGTCCTCGGGGATCGTGTCCAGGGGCTTCCCCGCCACGTCCCCGCCCGGGCAGCTGCGGCCGGACATCTTGGTGACACATATCTGAAAGGGAGAGCGAGAGCAGATGTCAGCAATCGGCACTGGGCGGGCCAAGCTGGAGTGGTGGTGGTGGACATGGGACAGCCATCTGTGGTGAGGGGAGGCCTCGCTGGCCAGCCAGAGGACCACTCAGGAACCACCGCCCAGAGGAAAAGACAACTGCCCACCAAGCACTCCTAACCCACTGCCCTCTCCCGACCCGGCAGACAAAAACCCAAAGGGGCCCCTCCAGGCCACGGCCCCCTCTAAACATCAGCTTCCTCCGGGAAGGCGCCCTCCCCGAGCCACCAGCAGAAGTCCCCCAGGTGCCACAACTGGTCGGAGGGGTTGGGGAATGCAGCTGGTGGTCTGCCAGGAGGGCAATGTAGGTCCCAGCAAAGACTGCTGTTGGAGGGGGTGGTGGCCCAGAGTGAACTTTGCCTCCTGAGCCCGAAGAAGCCAAGGGTCCTATCCCATCTCTGTGCCCAGATGTACTGTGTCCCGGGCGAACCAGCAAGCGGGTGCCTGGGCCCACAGCCAAGCCCGAGGGTCTGGGAGCCAGCTGGGCAGTGGGAGGCGGACAGGGCCCAGCTTGGGCCCTTCTCTCTGCCTTTGCCTAGCTGTGGGAACACTCCTCTTCCACTCAACCCAGAGTGCCAGACCCATGGGACACAACCTTCCCCGGGTGAGTGTGGGCATAGATGGTCACCCACCAGGGCAGTTTGGAGACCTCAACCCCTACAGCAAACACCACCTCAATCTACAATACCTGCTGACTCTCTGCTGGGTGCAAAGCACTGTACTAAGTGCCTCTCCGAGACTTCCTTCTTTAACGCAAGAACTGTGTCACCACAGTGTGGGGGTGGGTGAGGGCTGCTTCCCTCGTCCCTCCCCAATCCAAGCCCTGACAAAGTCCCAACTCAGGCCCATCAGGAGAGTGGCATCTCTGGGGAGGGGCAGGGCCTAGGTTCCCGAAGGTCCCCCAGGGACAGTTAGGGGATGGAATGGTTTCCAGAGCTGGACAGACTGACAAGGGAAGGAGTCTTTGGTCTGGGGGATGCAGGATGACCAGTGTTGATCCTAGACACCTCCCCAGCTCAGTCTGGCCTCTCTAGATTGTAAGCTTGTTGTGGGCATGGAACGCGTCTACCAACTCTGCTATGTCGTACTCTCGCAAGTGTTTAGTACAATGCTATGCACACAGTAAGAGCTCATTAAAAACAATTGCTTGACTGGTTGATTGGCCTGGGGGCCTTGCAGAGCAGACATGTTTCAGGGATCACTGTAAACGGGAGGGGTGGTGGAGCTCCTGGTGGGCAGGGATCATGTCCACCCACTTTGTTGTTCTAGACTCCCCCAAGTGTTGAATACTTTCTCTGTCCACAGGAAGCACTCAATTAATACTGACGATTGCTGTCCAGGTCAAAGCCTGGCTGGCCTGGCCCAGGGGGACATGGCTTTTGAGTGGCGGCCTGATCCAAACCCAAGGAGCCATCCCTGGGGCCAGCTCTGGGCCACGTGACTATGGAAAGCTGCAGGGAAGTCCCATCCTGATGCTCGCTCCCCACCTGGCATCAGGTGAGGTTTGCTGATATGAGCCTTCCGGAAGGGCAGGACAGAAAGTCCAAAATGCACGTGTGGAAGGCTCAGGCCGGGACCCCTGCCCTGCCCCGCTCCAGGTCTCCGGGCCAGACAGCGACAACAGCCGATCCTTGCCCCAAGGATTCCTTCCTGCTCCTCCTCCTCCAGGCCCCTGCTTCCCTTCCCCTGCCCTGTTGGCACCACCAGCACTAGGAAGCTTGGGTTTGCAATTGATTCTGGTAGATCCAGGAAAGGGCAACCCTGAAACGCTGGCGGAGCGTGGCAGCAGAGTGCGGAGCCCCGGGGCTGGCGACATCCCATGGCTCTAGCGGAATCAGCAGTGCAACCAGAGGGCCAGGAGGAGGTAAGCACTGGCCCAGAGGAACTGGGAGTGAAAACAGCCTGCTGGGTGGTCACTTGGACCACCATGCCCTGAACGTCAGCTCAGCACCGGGGAGAAATGGATCCAGGATGAAGACTGGCTAGACTTTACACCATAAGCTCACTATGGGCAAGGAAGGTGTCAACAACTCTGTTATTTTGTTGCATTGTCCACTCCCAAGCGCTTAGTACACTGCTCTGCACACAATAAGTGCTCAATAAATACCACTGATGGATTGATTGATTAATTGAGAAATAGGGCCTTGAGACAAGTAAGAGGAGATGACAAAACACAAGCTGGCCCTCAGCTGGCCCTCAGCTGCTCAGCCTCGCTCTGCAAACGGGGACCTGGATGTCGGGGGGAGCTGGGAGGCTGTGGAGGATGACCAGGGCAGTGGTCACGACACAACACGGGTCACGACAGAAACAGCAGCCTCTCTGGCTACACCCCTCGGTCATCTGCCCACTCTAACTGTGAGGGCCTTCCAAGGGTCAGTCCTGGCTCTTCGGCCACATGGCTCATAGAGGTCACCCGCTCACCTGCTCACGGCTCCTGTCCCAGCTTCTCAAACGCTCTGCAATGTCGCCTCCCCACTCCTCCACCCACAGAGGTTCTGTAATGTCACTCCCCACCCCCGCCTGCAGGACTGCAAAGAGTCTCCATACTCATTTAACTGTCCTGGAGGCAGGAGGAAACGGAAAGTCACAGAGCAGCATCCTACCACCACCTCCAGCTTTGCATTTCCAAAACCGAACCACTCAACTCCCTTCCATCCCTCCCGCCATCGTTGACACACCCCCTTAGACTCATCTTCGGCTCCCTCGTTCCCCTCCCACACCCAATCTGCTAAGGCGTCCTGCCAACTCTTCCTCTTCAACAGCTCCCGCATCGTCCACCCATCCTCTCCTGGTGCCACCCCTCTTGTCTAGGCCAGAAACCAAGCTAGGCTAGACTAGAAATCAATCAGTGTGTTTCCTGAGCACCAGGCACTGTGTAAAGCACTCGGGAGGACTCCTTAAGGACTCTGCCCACCTGTGGCTTCTCTCCCCCAGTGCTTGCTACAGTGTTCTGCACATAGTAAACACTTAATAAAAACAATCATTCTCTCCAAACTCCTTGAGAGAGTTGTCCATACCCACTGTCTCCGCTTCCTCTCACCTAATTCTCTTCTTGATCCCTACCAGTCTGATAGAACAGTGCTTGGCACATAGTAAGCGCTTAACAAATACCATCATTATTATTATTTCCATCCCATTCAGTTTCCCTCCGTGGAAACTGCCCTAAGGTCACCAGTGACCCTCTTCTTGCCAAATCTGTCAGCCTCTTCTCCATCCTAAACCTCCTAGAAGTCTCAGCTGCCTGTGACACTTTGAACCACTCCTTTTCTCCTTGAAACTTTATCCAACCTTGGCTTCACTGACACTGTCCAATCAATCAATCAATCAATCAATTGTATTTGCTGAGCACTTACTGTGTGCAGAGCACTGAGTTAAGCATTTGGACTACAATCTAACAGAGTCGGTAGCTATGTTCTCTGTCCACAACAACCTTACCATCTAGAGGAGGAGACAGACATTAATATAAATAAATCAATTACAGATAATGTACATTAGTGTTGAGGGGCTGAGGGAGTAGATCCAAGTAACCCCAAGTGGAAGGGTGATGCAGAAGGGAGTGGGAAAACAGGAAATAAGGGCTTAGTCAGGGAAGTCCTCTTGGGGATGTGCCTTCAAAAAGGCATAGATGGTCGGTATATGAAGATGGGGTGTTGGGGGGGTGGGCTTCCAGGCCAGACGAAGGACTTGGGAGAGAGGTTTTCGGTGAGATTGACAAGATCAAGGTACAGTATGTCAGCATTAGACGTGCGAAGTGTGTGGGCTGAATTGTAGTAGGATAGAAGAGAGGTAAGGTAGTTAATCAATCAATCGTATTTATAGAGCGCTTACTATGTGCAGAGCAGTATACTAAGTGCTTGGAAGAATATAATACAACAGAATTACCTGGCATGTTCCCTGTTCATAACGAGCTCACAGGCTGGATTGGGCAAGGTGACTGAGTGCTTTAAAGCCAATGGTAAGGAGTTTCTGTCAGCTGCAGCGGTGGATGGGTAATCATCGGAGTTTCTTGAGGAGTGGGGAAACGTGGACTGAATGTTTGTGTAGAAAAATGATCTGGGCAGCAGAGTGAAACATGGACTCGAGTGTGGAGAGAAGGGAGGCAGGGAGATCAGCAAGGAGGCCGATACATTAATCGAGGCAGGACCGGATAAGTGCTTGGATTAATGTAGTAGCAGTTTGAATGGAGAGGAAAGTGTGGATTTTAACGATGTAGTGAAGGTTGAACCAACAGGAGTTAGTGACAGATTGAATATGTGGGTTGAATGAGAGAGAGGAGTCGACAGTAAATTCAAAGTTATGGGCTTGTGAGACAGGAAGGGTGGTGGTGCCGTCTACAGTGATGGGAAAGTCAGGGGGAGGACAGGCTTTGGGTGGGAAGATGAGGAGTACTGTTCTGGACATGTTTAGTTTGAGGCGTCACTGGGACATCCAAGTAGAGATGTCATAAAGGTAACCCCTATCTCTCTGGCCACTCGTTCTCAGTCTCTTTCTCAGTCCCCTTCTATTCTCCACCTACACCCACTTCCCTGGAGAACTTATTCGCTCCCATGGCTTCAGCTATCATCTTTATACAGATGACAACCAAATTTAACCTCTCCAGCCCTGATCTCTCTCCTTTTCTGCAGTCTCACATTTCCTCTTGACTTCAGAATATCTCTACCTGCCCCACCGACATCTCCAAGTAAACGTGTCCAAAGGAGAACTTATTTTCCCACCCAAACCCTGTGCCCCCACATCTTTCTCATCACTGTAGACAATACCACCTTCCTCCCTATCTCACAAGTCTGTAACATTGGCATTATCCTTGACTCATCTCTCTCATACAACCTACACAGTCAATCTGTCACCAAATCCTATCGGTTCTATCTTCACATCACTAAAATCTGCCCTTTTCTCTCCATCCAAACTGTTACTACACTGATCCAAGCACTTATCTTATCCTGCCTCGATTACTGTATCAGCCTCCTCGCTACTGCCTCACCTCTTGTCTCTCCCCACTCCAGTCCATACTTCACTCTGTTGCCTACATCATTTTTCTAAAAAGAGTTCGGTCCAGATCTCTCCACTCCTCAAGAATCTCCGGTGATTCCCCATTTACCTCTCCGCATCAAACAGAAACTCACAATCAGCTTTAAAGCACTCATCAACTTTCCCCCTTCTACCTTACCTCGGTAATTCGATCCACTAATGCCAACCTACTTACTGTACCTCTATCTCATCTATCTCACCACCAACCTCACGCCCACTTCCTGCCTCTGGCCTTGAAAGCCCTCCTTCTCCATATCCAACAGATGATCACTCTCCTCACCTTCAAAGCTTATTAAAAGCATCTCTGCTCCAAGAGACCTTCCTCAACTAAACCCTCATTTCCTCTTCTCCCACTCCCTTCTGTGTCACCCTTGCATTTGCACCCTTTACTCATCCCTCCTTCAGCCCCACAGTACTTATGTACCAATCCATAATTGATTTATTTCTCTTAATATCTGTATTCCCCTCTGGACTGTAAGCTCTTTGTGGCCAGGGAAGATGTCTATGAATTCTGCTATACTGTAATCTTGCAAGTGCTTAGAACACTGCTCTGCCCGCAGTAAGCGCTCAATAAATACCACTGATTGGCTGGCTGAAGCTCCTCGAGAGGGTGTTAGATTGATGAGGTGGGGGTAAGGTGAATTAATTCAGGAAGGCTTCCTGGGGGAGGGGAGATTTCAGGAGGACTTTCAAGATAGAGACAACAGAGGTCTGGTGGGTTTCTTTTTTGGGGGGGAAATCACAAACGAGGGGTTGGAGGTGAGCAATTGGAGGAGAACAAGACACAATGGGAAGAGAATCTGGCGGGGATGGGTGACAGAGTGAGCAGGGGGAGGGGCAATGAGAACCAATGTAGATGACAGAAGGAGCTGGTGGAGACATGAGGCCAGTGGTCGGAGCTTTTCCTTGGCCTCCTTCCCTACTTTAGTCCACCCCGCCTTCAAACTCTGCTCCCAACCCACTTCTTCCAGGAAGCCTTCCCTTACTACACCATACTGCCCGGGTTCCCACCATACCTTCCTGCTCATGTCATCATCGTGGATATTTCCTGTCACCCACCTGTTCCCCTACTGGACCATTAGATGGTGGCCTCCAGGACCCAGGCCTCTTTAGCACCTCTCTCCAGAACAGAGGGCGGTGGCTGCTACTCCTAGCCTGATTAACTCTCCTTTTCACTTCTCTCCAGTGAGTGGGTCCCCTCTCCCCTTCCTTCACTTCTTTCCCACTTTTTTATGGTATTTAGGGGATTTTTGTTGTTTTTTAATGGTATTTGTTAAGTGCTTACTATGTGCCAGGCACTCTACTAAGCGCTGGGATAGATACAAGGTAATCAGGTTGGATATAGTCCACATCCTACATGGGACTCACAATCTAAATTCCCATTTTAGAGATGAGGTAACAGCCACAGAGAAGTTAAGTTCCACCTAAGGTCACACAGCAGACAAGTGGTGGATCCAAGATTAGAACCCAGGTCCTGTGACTTTCAGGCCTGCGCTCTTTTCACTCCGCCAAGCTGCTTCTTTCCCAGCTTTTAGGACCCTGCCCATCTTCCCTTTCTCGCAGCCAGCAGGGGCCCTCCCCCTTTTCCCTTCCCCTCAGCAAGCAGGGCCCTCCCACTCCTCCCTTCCCCCCAGCCAGCGGGAGCCTGCCCCTCCTCCTTTCCCCCCAGCCGGCGGTTGCCCTCCCCCTCCTCCCTCCCCTTCCTCCCTCCTCCTCCTCCCCCACTCCACAGCCTGCTGAGGTCTGCGGAAGCCTCTTTGCCTCCCTTCGGTGACAAAGGTCCCAGAGTGAGCAGGGCTCAAGGAGTGGCTGAATCCAGGTTCTCCTGAGGGACTGAATTGCCAGGACTTAAAGCCCTGGGATCTGGAAAAACCTGGGAAATCCTGGTCTCGGATTCTAGCCTGTGGTCCTGTGGAGTGGCTGCCAGTGGGGGGGCAGGGGTGCAGAGGGCATCCTCCACCTAGGTCATAGGTTCGAATCCTGGCTCTGCCTCTTTTCAGCTGTGTGACTGTGGTCAAGTCACATAACTTCTCTGTGCCTCAGTTACCTCATCTGTAAAATGGGGATGAAGACTGTGAGCCCCACGTGGGACAACCTGATTCCCCTGTGTCTACCCCAGTGCTTAGAACAGTGCTCTGCACATAGTAAGCGCTTAACAAATATCAACATTATGCTCCCTCAGGAGACCCTGGGCATGTCCAGAAGGCCTGGTGGAGGGTCTTCAAACTGCAAGGGATGGCCTTGTTTGGGCCAGGCCCCACCACCAGTGACCAGTAGTGAAAAACGGCCAAGGGCGGCCCTGCCGATCGATCGATCAATCAATCAATGTTTTTTATTGAATGCTTATTAAGCTCTTGGGAGAATATAATACATCAAGTAGACATGATCCCTGCCCTTAGAGAGCTTGCAGTTGCATGGCGAGCCCTGGCCTGAGCAGTGGGAGAGAACAATATAGTAGGTAAACACGATCCATCCCTGCCTTCAAGGAGCTTACTGTCACTGGCCTAAGCATTTTGGGGAATACATTAGAGAAGGTACACAGGGTCCCTGCCCCCTCCCGGGAAGCAGCTCGAGGTACTCTCCAAAGTCAGAACGCTGAAACAAATTTTGAGACACTTTGCTCCAGCCAGGCCCCGGCCTGGACCCTCCAGGGTTTGGGGCACCAGACCTGAGCAACCTTGAAACACCCCCTACCCTGGCCAGAGAGTTGGGGGGAGTAGGGGGATGCCCTGGACAACCTTGAAGCCCAGAGCAAGGGGAGAGGCCCCTGGGGGCCTGCATGGGGGATGGGGGCTCTGATGGGACCAAGGGATCGGTAGGCAAGAGAGAGGCTGGAAGGAAGAAAGCGCCAACCTTCCCACCTGGAAAGTGTCTCCTGCTGGGCTCTTCCAGGGTGGCATCATATGTTGGTGGGACACTCAATTTTCAAGAAATGTCAAATATTGTTTGCAGGTTCAGCAGGACATTATTATAATCAAGATTATCATATTTAATAAGAACTTCCTAGGCACGTAGCACTGATCATAGTTCTGAGATAGCTACACCTGGGATGCCCTACTGCCCAGCGCAGCCTCACCTCCCTTCCAGCTGGGGAGCCGGTGATCGGTTCTGAAGCAGCTCACGGATGGAACCCGGCAAGATTGCGGCCGACCCAAACAATCTAGTCAAGCCCGCGCCATGGCGGTGCTTGGGGCTCGAACGGATCCGCTGCCCACCCCCTCCCCGGGGAACAGCTCTGCCTGCCCAGGCCCACGTCCCACGCCCACACTCCAGCTGGGTTCAGCTGTGGCATCACCTAGAAACCTCCTGGGGACTACTGAGTTCAAAAGAGCTACTCATGCACCCTCTCCCCTCCTCCCGCCCCCCCAACTACACACACAACGGTCTCTCTCTCCACCCCCCACTCCCCACTAAGTAGCACGGATCCAGTAGCCCACCAGGATACAAGGGCAAACATGGGAAAGCGTGAACACAGGCATGCAGGGGTGGGTGAGCATAGGAGAGCACTGGTGAGCAAGGGTGAGTGAGCACGGATGAGCATGGAAGAACGGTGAACACAGGCAAGCAAGCACGGGTGAGCACAGGAAAACACAGGTAAACTTGGGTGAGTGAGCACGGATGGACACAGGCGAGTGAGCCCAGGTGACCATGGGAGAGTGCAGGGCCAGCACGGTGAGCATGGGCAAACACGGACAAACATAGGCGAGCGCAGGTGATTGTGGGGGAGCATGTGCATGCCTGGGCTAACACTGCAGGGCCATTCCCCGTCAGCTCCCCCCTGGGGGTCGGTGCTCCCAGAGCCAAAGTGGCAGCCGGGGGAACTGCCAGAGATGTGTCCCGGAGCTCCCGGACTCCTGGGACAGCACGCGGTGACTGCAGGTCCGAGCCCGGAAAGGGGAACGATGAAACCCCGAGAAGCCCAGAATCGATCTCTCTCCTAGGGTGTAAGCGTGAAGGGGCTCGGATGAGGCCTCTTCCCCATCTCCCCCCTCCCCCCACATTCCTCCCAGGCCCCGACGGGTCCTCCGGCGCCAGCTCCATCTCACCGCTCTCTGCAGTCCCCCGGGCTGGAGTCACCCCCAACTCTCCAGCATGGACGCTAGCGACGCGTCTGCAGTGTCAGCCCGCTCCCAGCTCAGCCGCCGGCTCGGAGAAGGGGGAGGCGGCGGTGGCGGGAAGCCCGGCTGGCCGCTTGATCTCTCGGGGCCGGAGGGGCCCACGCCACTGCTGAGCACAAAGGAGCAGGAGGGTCCGGATCCCCGTTCTCCCCCACGAAGCCGGCTCCTGCCGGGCGGCCCCCCTCAGCCGGCTCGGGGATTGCAGGGATGACCTGCCGGCGGCCGGGCTAGCCAGGGGAGCCCTGGGGAAGCTGGCTGGCCAAAAGCAGAGGCGGCGGAGGGGGCGGAGGGGGCAGAGGCGGCAGCATCGGCAGGAGCAGTAACGGCGGCGGAAGCGGCGGGGACACCGCGGCCCCAGGACCCACACGGACACGGTGGAGGCAGCGCCACGCCCCCCGGTCCGCCGGTCCCCGGGCTCTGGTTAGCTGGGCTGGACCACCGACCACCGGCGGCGGCGGCAACGGCAGCAGAAGCAGCAGCAGCCACCGGTGACTTCATCGGGGCGGAGGGGCCGGCGTACACGCCCATCCCCACGGCGGCGGCACGCGCTCGGCGGCGGCAGCAGGGACAAAAGCCCCTCGGGACTCGGGGGAGGACCGGTGGGGGTCAAAGTTCACACTCCATCACTCGACTTAACCAAGGACGCCCAAGAGGGTGAGTGTGTGTATGTGTGTGCGTGCACGTGCGTGTACACAGGCACGTGTGCACACCCACCACCCCCGGCCAGGGAACGAGCCGGTCAGGCCCACCTCGCCCCACTGCAGTTTCCGCTGCGGAGCGGGCCGGGGGGCCCAGCCGGGGCTGGGGTTTCACCTCCACCGTCCGGCCGGATGCCCCCACCCCCCGGCCGCCTCGGTCACCCCAGTCTACGACCACGATGGCTCGATCGCCTCCCGGAGCCCCATCTGACTGCCTGCCCTGCCGTGGGAGGCAGGGGGTCAGGGTCAGGGGGCCAGGGAGGCCCGAGAGCGGCAGCACAGCCCGGCCCCAGTCAGCGCCGCAGACCGGCAGGCGGGAGGCGGCCGAGAGGACCCTGGGCCAGGCATCTGTCCGCACCCGGGCCCTGAGTCGGACCCTCCGGGTCAGGGAGATCAAGGCCTCGACCTACTGGGGGTCAGCGCTGGGGTCAGAACTGGACTCAGACACTCAGCCTGAATCGTCTTCCTTCGCATGTTCTCAGTGGATGCATAAATCTAGCTAAAGCAAACATACACACACCCCTGTCACATTTATGAAGCAGACACACCCACACCCTACCACCACCCTCTCCGGCAGGCACCCAGACATGCGCGTATGCACATGCACACACGTGCGCCCCCAGATTTCAGTGCACTCGCTCACAGCCAGTCAAGCTCTCACCCCATTTCTGTGCAGCTTTCTCTGGCAGCTTCCCATGAATGTGACCCTCTGGCTCCGGAACCCCCCCTTGTTCCCGACATGGGTTTAGGGCTTCCTCTGGGCTCTGAGCACTGCGCTGGTCAATGGGGAAAGGTGCGAGGGCCCTACATCCACACAACCCGCAGCAACCCAGGGGAAGAACAGGCTTTCTGGGAAAGCAGCGGTCAGGCAGGCAAATCAGGAAAAACCGCCCATGCCACCACATCCTTCCCTGTTGGATGGGATGGTCCTCAGGCTCCAACCTGCTCCCGCAAGGAAGAACCTGGTTGGAAAAGTCAGAACCGACCCAACGCTCTAACGGTTGGTCCAGGGGCTCCCATCCCTCAGTTCCCAACATTCCAGCGGTTGTTTCAGAGAGACCCTGTTCCCGTTCCCAATGTTCCAATGGTCGTTACAGGAGATTCCACCCTTCTCCCTCATTCCTAGCATTTCAAGAGTCATTACAGGGAACCAATCCCCATTCCCAATGTTCTAACAGTCATTCATTCAATGAATCATCTTTACTGAGCATTTACTGTGTGCAGAACACTGTACTAAGGGCTTGGGAGAGTACAACAATAGACACATTCCCTGCCTTGATGAGCTTACAGTTTACAGGGGAGTCTATAGGGAATTCCACTCCCTCATTCCCAGTGTTTTATCAGCCATTATAGGGATCCCATTTCCAATGTTCTAACAGTTATTACAGGTGATTCCGATTCCATTCCCAATGTCTAATGATTGGTTCAGGGGGTTCTGCCTCCTATTTCCAGCATTCTCAGGGTTGTTACAGGGATTCCGCCACTTTTCCCGATATTCCAGTAATAAAAATTATAATAACAGTGGTATTTAAGAAGTGGTTTGGTCTAGTGGAAAAAGCCCAGACCTCGGTTCTAATTCTGACTCTGCTACTTGTCTGCTGTGTGACCTTGGATAAGCCACTTAACTTCTCTGTGCCGGGTTACCTCATCTGCAAAATGGGGATTAAGGAAGACTGTGAACCCCAAGTGGGAGAAGGACTCTGTTCAATCTCATTAGCTTGTATCTACCCCAGTGCTTAGTGCAATGCCTGGCACATAGTAAGCTCTTTAACATATACCATAAAAATTTGTTGAGGGCTTACTATATGCCAAGCACTGTACCAAGCACTGGGGTAGGGACAAAGTTTTCAAGCGGGATACAGTACCTGTCCCACATGGGCTCGGTCTAAGTAGGAAGAAGACCAGATATTTTATCTCCAATTTACAAATGAGGAACCTGAGACCCTATGAAGCAAGGTGACTTGCCAAAGGCCACACAGCAGACAAGCAGCAGGGCTAGGATTAGGACCCAGGTCATCTGACCTTCAGGCCCGTGCTTTTTTCCACTAGTCCACAAGCTACTTCTAACAGCTGTAACTGAGGATTCCGCACCCCCTCCCTTCCCCCGGGCCTCAAGCTTCCCAACCTTCTCCAGGTTTTTAGAGGGGATTCTGCTCCCCCTCCTCCCATTCCCAACATTCCGAAGTTTGGGAAGGAATGCTTCTGCTCCCCGTGCAGGCAGCCTAGGAGAGGGAGGACTTCTCCCAATGACTCTAGGAGGGTCAGGGGTGGGGGGCAACGACAGCAGGGATAAACCAGTGACAGAGACCACTCCTCCCCGCTAAAGTCCAGCTGGCCCCAGAGAGACCACCCACCAGACCGCCTGCCTCTGGAACCTCTCTGTTTTTAGCCTCTGGCCAGGAAGCCCAAACCAGGCAGAGGCCCCTCCGCCCAGATGGTCAGGGGCAGAACCAGCCTGGGGGTTGTGTGGCCGGTCTAGATGGGTCAGCTTCTCTAGAGAAGCAGCGTGGCTTAGTGGAAAGAGCATGGGCTTGGGAGTCAGCAGTCATGAGTTTGAATCCCAGCTCTGCCACTTGTCAGCTGTATGACTGTGGGCAAGTCGCTTAATTTATCTGTGCCTCAGTTACCTCGTCTGTAAAATGGGGATTAAGACTGTGAGCCTCATGTGGGACAACCTGATGACCCTGTATCTCCCCCAGCAATTAGAATAGTGCTCTGCACATAGTAAGGGCTTAATACCAACATTATTATTATTATTGTGGGTGGCCGGGGGGAGTGTTCCACTCTGGTGGCTAGCACCGAGGCCCAGAGCCCATCCTGACGGCCAGGCGAGCCCAGGATGCCGCCCACCAGGGCGGGACCTCATCTGTTAGTGCTGCTGGGACCCGCAACAGAGCTGGGCTTGGAGACCCTGACTGAGCCCTGCTAAGGATGGAATCTGGGGTAGGCTCTGGGAAGGGGAGGGAGAGGGTCGGGTGGTGGTGGGGCAAGGCGGAAAGCGGGTGATCCCAGCTGGGGAGGAGCTGGGGTCTGGGAGCCACCTCTCTGTCTCCAGCAGTGGGGACAGGAGTTACGGAGCACCCTTATGAGGGTTAAAGGGCTGTGATGTTTCCTCACTCCATGGTGAGTGACCTTCGTGGCCTTCAGAGCAAGTCAGTCGAAGCTGACCCAGAGCCCTGCTACTGCTGTTGCTGCTACTGCTGGGGGCAGCTCCAACCCAGGCCTCTGCCCTCAAGGATCTTACAATCTACAGGGAGGGGAGGCAGAGACAAGCAGAGGGCAACTTCCAAACACATAAAGGATAAGTGACAGCCTAAATACTAAGGACAATAAACATAGAATCAATGAACTGGGCAGATACCTGACACATAAACAAATGGCCTACCAAGTGCCAAAGTACCTGGTGGGGTGCCAAGGCCAGGGTCAGGGTAATCTGGGACAGCCTCCTGGAGGTGGCTTCTTAGGAGGCAGTGGGAGATCTTGGCCCTAAAACTTGAGCTTCTTCTCCTTGGAGGGGAGGGGAGAGTCACCATCTGGAGCCTGGCACTCCTCCCACACCACAAAACACGTGGTCTGCCCCGGGGGGCGAGGGGGGAGGAGGGGAAGAGAGAGACACCATCTGGATCCTCCTGCACCCTGGCACACGTGGTCCGTCCCAGGGGGAACTAGGGGGCTGATTTCACTGGGGTGGAAGGGGCCGGGGCCGACTGCATTGGGAGTTTCCTGACATTTGTCTACCAGGATGTAGGGTTTTTAACTCATTTGAAAAACTGTAATTCACTCAACTGAAGAATCAAATATTTGTCTGGAAACACACAGAGGTGATCGCAGCAAACTCTGACAGCTCCCTCCCCCGCCGACCCCCACCTCCCCTTCCAGCCCCACCTCACTGAGCCCCCATTCACCGCGGTAAGAAAACACTCCTTCGTGGCACATCCGATGTGACCCCTTGACCCCAGAGGGAGGGAGGGGGAGCAGGGGCGAAGGAGGGTGGGGAGGGAGAACGGAGGCCACAGCCGTCAAGAGGCAGCTGGAGCCATTATCAAATAACCACCCAGTCTTGCATTGCCTCAAGAAATGCCTGCTGGCTTTTCTCCATAATTCTTCCACAAAAATCTCTCTGCTCAGGCCCCAGGAAAGGATTTCCAACACCCTCCTCCAGAACTCCAGTTCTGTCAATCAATCAGTCATTCATTCATTGACCGGGATTTTTACTCCAATCAGTCATTCATTCATTCATTCAAACGTATTTATTGAGCGCTCACTGTGTGCAGAGCGCTGTACTTAATGCTTGGAAAGTACAATTCAGCAACAAAGAGAGACAATCCCCGCCCATGATGGACTTACAGTCTATAAGAGGAGAGACAGACATCAAAACAAGTAAGGCATCAATAGCATCAATAAAAATAAATAGAATTATAGATGTATACACACCAAAACAAGTAAACAGGCATTAATGTAAATAAATAGGATTATAGATATGTACATATACAAACAAGTGCTGTGCGGGGGTAGAGCAAAGGGGGTGAGTTGGGGCGATGGGGATGGGAGGGGGAGCTCAGGAAAAGGGGGGCGGGAGCTCAGGAAAAGGGGGGCTTAGTCTGGGAAGGCTTCTTGGAGGAGGTGAGCCTTCGGTAGGGCTTTGAAGGGGGAAGTGTGATTGTTTCACAATCGCACTGACGGTCACTCATTCACTGAATGGGATTTACCGAGCTGAGGCTTGGGCGCACACACTGCCTGCTGGCCAGAGCCCCTGGCCCAGATGCTCCAGAGGAGCAGACACTCTAACCGGGTAGGCCGGTAGGCATAAACGGAGAAAGAAACACTCAGGGAGCGGGAAGATGATCGGAAAGACGGAGTTGAAGTTTGGATCTGGACCCAGCCCCCGGGGTGGCTGTCAAGAAGTAAGAGTAAACGGACGTCGACGCGGCACACAGATGGCCAGGCGGGCCTCAGACGGGATCCTGCCGGCCACTGTTGCAGACAGCCCCCGTGGGTCGGCCCGTGGCTCCAAGCTGACGGCCCCGCTCCCTTTCCTCATCCACGGCCACAGGACAGAGACCGCGACAGCCCGGGGGCTTGGCTGAATGCAGCAACTCAACGACCAGCTTACAAGTGCCCCTCCCCTGTCCCGTCCTGCCTGACCCTGAGGCCAGGTTCAGAAGCTCCAGGGGGTTCAACTGCACCTCAGCCCTGGGAATGGCTAGAGTCACCCGGAAACCCCAAGATTTCATGAAGCACTGTACTTGCGGGTGGGCCAAGGTCTGTTCAATCTCTCTGGGGGGGGCGTGCCGACTGACCTGGGACTTCCAGGGGAAGAGGAGGCCAGCTCAAGGGGAAGGGCATGGACCTTTTGCCCATGGTAAGGACAGGGCACCCACTGTGAGCAGAATATAGTGCAGAGGTCTGGGCGAGGGCACCAGAAGCAGAAGGCCCGGTCTGCCTTTGGAGCTGACAACCAAATAGGGAATGGGGAAGACGGGCAGACACAGACAGACAGAGGAAGGAGCAGGAGGAAAGGGCAGGACAGAACAGGGAGGAACGGGTCGTCAGATGAAACAGCTGAAGAATCCGATGTAGAACAGTCGGCGGGGAGGGGGAGAGGGAGGGGCTGAGTTCCAATTGAGAGGAATAGTGAGAGAACCCCTCTAGACTGCAAGTTTGGTATGGGCAGAAAACGTGCCTACCAACTCTGCTGTACTGTACTCTCTCAAGTGCTTAGTATAGTGCTCTGCACACTGTAAGTGCTCAATAAACACCAATGACGATGATGAGGTGCCAGAGGCAGGACAGTAGAGAGTGATGGATAGTTAGAAGGGAGGAGTGAGCAGATATGTACCACGAAGAAAACTGCTGAAGGGCTTTGAAGCCAACTTTAGGAGGACTTGAGCAGCAGCAGCTCACAGCATGCAGCTGGGGAGGGAGTTAGCTCTTTGTGGGCAGGGAATGTGTCTGATTATTGGTATACTGTACTCTCCCAAATGCTTAGTACGGTGCTTTGCACACAGTAAGTGCTCAATAAATACAATTGAATGAATGAATGAGGGAGGGAGGAGCAGGAGGCAGGGAGGCCAGTGATGGGCTCCCACCAAAGCCTAGACTCAGGGAAGCAGCAGGGTGGAGGAAGAGAAACGGGGGGCCCGAGGGAAGTTGGGTATGAAGAGTCAGCAGTATCAGCAATGAAATGAAAGTGAGAGCTGGAAGACGGCGAGGGGGCCATGACGACAACAAAGGGCAGGGAGGGTGGTGACGTTCACGATGGAGCCGGGGAGGGAGAAGAGGGGCAGCCGGCTTTGAGCCATGTGGCATCTGCAGTGGCAGCAGGACGTCCAAGCGGAAACCTCCCGGAGGCGGGAGGAGACGCGGGATGGCTAGACGCTCAAGTGAGAGGTCGGGGGCTGGACCAGTAGCTCTGGGAGACGTCTGTGGAGAAGGGGGATACGAGTAGGCAACCGACTAGCCAGAATGCAGGTGGGGCCGGGCACTGTTACCGTGCCATCCCGGGACTGGGTGGGCGCTCCCAGAAATGCCCACCGCGGATGTGCGATGCTCTCCCGGCGACCAGAGCCTCTCAGAGTTCCAGGAATTCTCTGTGCCCACCTGGGTGCCAGCCGGCTCGGTGGGTCCCGTGGCAGCATCAGGGGTCACATCTGGCCTGGGGGAGTGACTGCAGCCCAGTGAATCCCCCACTAGACTCTAAGCTCCTGGGATTGTGCCTGCCAACTTAAGAGTGTACTCTCCCAGCTGCTCAGGACAGGGTGCATAACTCAGTTCACTGTAAGCTCTTGGAGGGCTGGGAGCCTGTCCGCCATCTCTACTGTACTCTCTCCAGCATTCAGGATAGTGCTCTGCACACATTAAGGGCTCAGTAAATAACACTGATTGATTGATTGACCAGAGGCCCCTGGAGAGGACAGGAAATGTTCTCTGAAGTCAAAGAAAGGTTGTGAACAGGATGCCGGTCTATGACCACCTGTGCAGGTCCCTGGCAGCTGTACACTGTAGACTCATTAATAATAATGATGATGGTATTTGTTAAGTGCTTACTATGTGCTAAGCACTGTTCTAAGCGCTGGAGGAGATACAAAGTAATCAGGTTGTCCCAGGTGGGGCTGACAGTCAATCTCCATTTTACAGATGAGGTAACAAACACAGAGAAGTTAAGTGACTTGCCCAAGGTCACACAGCAGACAAGTGGCAGAGTTGGGGTAAGAACCCACATCCTCTGCCTCCCAAGCCTGTGCTCCTTCCACTAGGCCACGCTACTTTTCATAGTGGGCAGGCAACATATCTACCAATTCTGTTATACTGTATTCTCCCAAGTGTTTAGTACAGTGCTCTGCACATGATATTTGCCCAATAAAGTGGAGTGGCCTCGCAGAAAAAGCATAGGCCTGGAAGACAGGACTCGGGTACTAATTCCAGCTCCACCACTTGTCTGCAGTGTGAATTGAGGCAAGTCATTTCACTTCTGATCTCTTGCAGATCAGAAGGAACCCCCTTCCTGCCCCGACGCTCACGGCTTCCACTTACAAGCAGGAAACCAACGGGGTCAGCAGGCAGCCTCCTGAAGCAACACGGCCTAGTGGAAAGAGCCCAGACCAGGGAGTCAGGAGACCTGGGTTCTCATCCCGACTCTGCCACCTGCCAACTGTGTGATCTTGGGCAAGTCTTGAGGAGAAGCAGCATGGCCTGTTGGATAGAGCTTGGGCCTGGGAGGCCGAAGGACCTGGGTTCTAATCCCGGTCCCGCCACTTGTCTGCCATGTGACCTTGGAAAAGTCTCTCAACTTCTCTGTGCCTCAGTTCCCTCATCTGTAACATGGGGATTAAGACTGTGAGCCCCATGTGGAACAGGGACTGTGTCCAACCCGATTATCTTGGATCTACCCCGGCATTTAGAACAGTGTAGAACAGTGCCTGACACATAGTAAGTGCCTAAAAAATACACATTTTTTATCATTATTATATTGTCACTCTACTTCTCTGGGCCTTAGTTTCCTCATCTGAATCCTGGAGATTATATATCTTTTCTCCTTCTCTGCTTTGGACGGTGAGCCCCATGTCCTCTATCTCACAAACCCATAAGCTTGGCAAGATCCTCGACTCATCTCTCTCAATCAGCCGACACATTAGATCTATCACCAAAATCCTGCTGGTTCTACCCTCACATCACTAAAATTCACATTTTCCTCTCCATCCAAACTGCTACTATGCTGATCCATGCACTTACCCTATCCTGCATCGACTACTGCATCAGCCTCCTCACTGACCTACTTGCCACCCATCTCTCCCTACTCCACACCATACTTTATGCCTGCTGCCTGGATCATTTTCCTTAAAAAAAAAAGGTTCAGCCCACATCTTCCCTCTCCTCAAAACTCTCGGACAGTTGCCCATCTATTTTCACATCAAACAGAAATTCCTTACCAGCAGCTCTAAAGCATTCAATCAGTTCTCCCCATCAAACCTTACCTCACTGATCCCTTACAACCCAACCTGACACTTTGCTCCTCTAACATCAGCCCGCTTAAAAAGCATGGCCTACTGGATAGAACACAGGCCTGGGAGCTGGAAGGACCTTGGTTCTAATCCCAGCTCCATCACTTGTCTGCTGTGAGACCTTGGGAAAGTCTCAACTTCTCTGTGCCTCAGTTCCCTCATCTGTAAAATGGGGATTAAGACTGTGATCCCCAAGTGGGTCAGGGACTGTGTCCAACCCAATTATCTTGTATCCACCCCAGCACTTACAACAGTGCCTGACACATAGTAAGCAGTTAAACACCATTAAAAAAAACCAAACCCTACTCACTGTACCTCACTTTTGTCTACTTTGCCGCCAACCCCTTGCCCACATCCTGTACTCTTGGGTATTTGGTATTCAACCCACCTCAGCCTCACACCATTTATGTACATATCTGTAAATTATTAATATTTATGTCTCTCTCTCCCTTTAGACTGTAGGCTTATTATGGGCAGGAAACGTGTCTGCCTATTCTGTTGTACTGTACTCTCCCAAATGCTTAGTACAGTGCTCTGCACATGGTAAGTGCTCAATAAAGCAACGTGGCCTAGTGAAAAGAGCACAGGCCTGGGAGTCAGAGAACTAGGGTTCTAATTCCAACTCCACCCCTTGTCTGCAGCATGAAGTTGGGCAAGTCACTTCACTTCTCTGTGCCTTAGTTCCCATATCTGCAAATTGGAGATTCAATCCATTCTCCTTCCTACTTAGATCATGAGCTCCATGTGAGACCTAATTATCTTGTATCACCCCAGTGCTTAGTACAGTGCTTGGCACACAGCAAGCACTTAAACACCCCTACTATTATTATTATTAATAAATGCCCCTGATTAACCTCCCTTGGACCTGGAACTCCCTCGCTCTTCATAGCCAACAGACCATCACTCTCCCCACCTTCAAAGTCACCCAAAAAATAAAATAAAAATCACATCACCTCCAAGAAGCTTTCCCTGACTAAACTCTCTTCCCCTACTCCCTCTTCCTTCTGCTTCCCCATGCATTCGGATCTCTACCCCTTAGGCACCTGGTATTCTCCCCACCCTCACCCCACAGTACTTATGTACATTTTCTTTTCATTCATTCAATAGTATTTATTGAGCGCTTACTATGTGCAGAGCACTGTACTAAGCGCTTGGAATGAACAAGTCGGCCACAGATAGAGACAGTCCCTGTCGTTTGACGGGCTTACAATTTTCTTATATTCTGCCACTGGAAAGACTGACTGAATTCTCCTCCAAGGGTAAAAACGTAGTCAGTCTTGGAATTTTATACTCGAATTCGTCCTGAACTCATGGAAAGCCCCTCGCTCTCGCCAGTCACAGGGGTGTGTGTGCCATGACCCACTGGGTAGGCTCTTTCCCTTGCGCTGGCAATACCTCTGACTCGGGCCACCACAAGCCTTCTACTTGTCAGCCCAGTAGCTCTAAAGCCATGCATCCTACCAGTCTTGGGTTACCGGAAGAGATGGGGGACTCAATCCCCAGTAGTTTAGTGCACTACACCTAGCGTTGTTGAATAAATGCTGTTACTGCTGCCCCCTCTGGGGGTCTTGGCAACGGAGTTCACCTACGCAATTCCTGGACCACAGTGACAAGAGGGGGATCATGCGGACAGCCTCTCTCCTCCCCACCCCGGCTCGTGCAAAAGGAGCCTTGGAGGGCAGGGCTGGGGTTTAGGGGTAAAGTGAGAAGAAGCATCAGCAGGTCCCAGAGGGATCTGGGCAGATCTACAGATGGGTATTCATGATAGCGTCTGGGAGGAGAGTTGGGGGCGTTGGACCAACCGTGTTGGGTCACTGGGGAAGAGTCAGGGATAGAAGAGGGGGAGGTAGGGGTGTTGGACATTCCATGCTGGGTCAGAGTCAGGAATGGAGGGGAGTCAGGAGTGTTGGACAGTCCACGCTGGGTTACTGGAAGAGAATCAGGGGTGATGGACGGTCTGTGCTGGGTCACTGAGGGGAGAGTCAGAGATGGAGACTTTAAGCTCGTTGTGGGCATGGAACATGTCTACCAACTCTGTTGTACTGCATTCTCATTCATTTATTCAATTCACTTAATCACATTTATTCAGCGCTTACTGTGTGCAGAGCACTGTACTAAGCACTTGGGAGAGTACAATACAACAATAAACAGACACATTCCCTGTCCACAATGCGCTTACAGTTTAGACAGGGAGAGACAGATATCAACACAGATAAATTACAGGTATATATATAAGTGCGGTGGGGCTGGAAGTGGGGAAGAACAAAGGGAACAAGTCAGGGCAACCCAGTAGGGAGTGGGAGAAGAGGAAAGGGGGGCTTAGTCTGGGAAGGCCTCTTGGAGATGTGCCTTCAATAAGACTTTGAAAGAGGGGATAATAATTGCCTGTCAAATTTGAAGAGGGAGACTGTTCCAGGCCAGAGGCAGGACATGAGCGAGGGGTCAGCAGTGAGATAGGAGAGATCGTGACACAGTGAGAAGGTTGGCATTAGAGGAGGGAAGTGCTCAAGCTGGGTTGTAGTAGGAGAGTAGGGAGGTGAGGAAAGAGGGAGCAAGATGGTGGAGTGCTTTAAAGCCAATGGTGAGGAGGTTTAGTTTGATGTAGAGGTGGATGGGCAATCACTGGAGTTTTTTGAGGAGTGGGGTGACATGTCCTGAACATTTTTGTAGAAAAATGATCTGGACAGCAGTGAGTATGGACTGAAATGGGGAGAGACAGGAGGCAAGGAGGTTGAAGCAGTAATCTAAGCAGGATAGGATGAGTGATTGTACTAACGTGGTAGTAGTCTGGATGGAGAGGAATGGGCGGATTTTACTATTGTGAACGTGGCACTGACAGGATTTAGTGATGGATTGAATATGTGGGTTGAATGAGAGAGAGGAGTCAAGGATAACGACAAGGTTATGGGCTTGTGAGACAGGTAGGATGGTGGTGCCATCTACAGTGATGGGAAGGTCAGGGGGAGGACAGGGTTTGGGAGAGAAGACAAAGAGTTCTGTTTTGGACATGTTCAATTTTAGGTGACAGGAGGACATCCAAGTAGAGATGTCTTGAAGGCAGGAGGAAATGTAAGACTGAAGAAAGTGAAAGAGAGAGATCAGGGCTGGAGATGTAGATTTGGGTATCATCCGCATAGAGGTGGTAGTTGAAACCAGGGCGTGAATGAATTCTCCAAGGGAGTGGGTGTAGATGGAAAATAAAAAGGGATCCAGACCTGAGGGACACCCACATTTAGGGGTTGGAAGGCAGAGGAGGAGCAGGCAGAGCGATAAGAAGAGAACCAGGAGAGGGCAGAGTCAGTGAAGCTAAGGTTGGATATCGTCTTCCTAGCACTTAGTGCTCTGCACACAGTAAGTGCTCAATAAATACCACTGATTGATGAGGATGGGAGAGTTATGGGTGTTAGATGGTCCAAGCTGGCTCACTGGGGGAGAATCAGGAATGGAGAGGGAAGAGTGAATGGGCTGGGAGGTCCAAGTTGGATCAGCAGAGGGAGAGATGAGATACCTGCCCAGCCCCTTCCTTAGTAGGTAGTCCCTGTCACACATAGGGCTCTCGGTGTCTGATCTGAAATACTGCATCTCTCCAGAGTTTAGACACATAGCATATAGAGTTGTCCCTCGGTTCGAAGACAATGGATGTGGCCGACAATGAAATCGTATCCCTGGGTGTGAGTGCTACCCTGAGAACTCCTAGCACATGTTCTCTATGAAAACAGAGCTGTGAGGGCACCTCTTCTGGCCCCTCACCACTTTGGAGAGGGGCTCAAGGAGACAAGATATGCCACCTTCGGCTGGCAGGACACGCGCTGGAGTGGTGCTTGCAAGAGTGGAGAGCGTGGCTCACTGGAAAGAGCACGGGCTTTGGAGTCAGATGTCATGGGTTCGAATCCCCGCTCTGCCACTTGTCAGCTGTGTGACCTTGGGCAAGTCACTTAACTTCTCTGTGCCTCAGTTACCTCATCTGTAAAATGGGGATTAAGACTGTGAGCCCCTCGTGGGACAGTCTGATTCCCCTGTGTCTACTCCAGTGCTCTGCACATAGTAAGCACTTAACAAATACCAACATTATTATTATTATTATGGTTAGCACTGAGCCATCCACACTCCCTCGCCCGGCCTCCCTGTGCCCAGCAGCCCACGTCACAAGCCAGTTGAGAGGGAGGTTGGGTGAAGTTGTACAACCCGAAGAGGACGGTGCTATCACCCCAGCAGCAGAAGGCTCGGCTGGATCCTTGCCCCCCTTCCATCAGCCTTTGCCGATAGGGGTTCTATGAGGGTCAGAGGGGCCTTCTACAATCGGTGGCCAAGGCAAGAAACAGAATGCGAAACTCTTCGTTGGTCATTGTTCTAGCCCAAGTGGGCAGATGGCTTTTTTGCTCCCTGACCCAAAGAAAAATGCGGGCAAATGGTGAGGAGCTCAGGCGAGCCTCTGTTCGTGGGACGTGGCAGGCCTTGCTGTTTGAGCAACCAAATAGGATGTGGAGGCAAAAGGCGACATGGGCAGCCAGTTGTCACACCACCATGGATTCTTGACTCTGGACCAACAGGAAAGAGCCGCTTGCCACCCCAAACTGGCAGGTTGCAAGGAATGCCCTTCCTGGGCGAGGCAGAAGAGAGGATTGACAGGGTGGGGAAATGAAGACGCAGCATGGCCTAATGGATGGAGCATGGGTCTGGGAGTCAGAAAGATCTGGGTTCTAATCCCCAGCTCCACCATTCGTCTGCTGTGTGACCTTGGGCAAATCACTTCACTTCTTTGTTTCTCACTTCCCTCATCTGTAAAATGGGGATTAAGACTGTGAGTCCCATATACTGGTATCTGACTCCCCATCTAGACCATGAGCTTGTTGTGGGCAGAGAATGTATCTGTTTATTGTTATACTGTACTCTCTCAAGTGCTTAGTACAGTGCTCTGCATACAGTAAGTGCTCCATAAATACAGCTGAATGAATGAATCCTAGCTCCTCCAAGTGTCTGCTGCGTGGCCTAGTGAACAAGGGCCTGGGAGTCAGAAGGATTTGGGTTCTAATCCCCACTCAGCCAAGTCCCTGCTGCATGACCTTGGGCAAATCACTTCACTTCTCTCATAGTCTTAATCCCCATTTTACAGATGAGGGCCTCAGTTACCTCATCTGTAAAATGGGGATTAAGACTATGAGTTCTAAGCGGAACACAGACTGTGTCCAATCTGATTAATTTGTATGTACCCCAGCGCTTAGTACAATGCCTGGCATATAGTAAGCACTTAACAGATTCCATAAAAAAAAAAAGAAGTAATGAGGGTTTAATCAAACAAGGCCTTGAGGAGGAAAGACGATTTTAGTAAAACTTTGAAGATGGAGAGAGTAGCAGGAGGAAGTTCCATGCAGGAGGGAGGATGTGAACAAGGGATCCACGGCAAAAGAGATGAGACCGAGGGGAGCCGCCATGCTGGCTCCAGGCAAACAGGCTTAAGGCATAAACCAGAGTCCTAAAGGTTTTAATGGTGGGGACCCTTTGCCTGGGTGCCATGTGGGGTCACCCCACTGTCCCAACAACCAGCTCCTCTTTCCCTGAGCCCCAAGACAGTGCAGCGCTGCTCAGAATTGCCCCAGCCAAGGTCCCCTCACCTCCACCCTCAGTGATGGGACAGCCAGGCCTACCTGGGACTCCCCAGCTCAGAAACAGAGGTCTGGGGGTCAAGGGTCTGGGGGCCGCCTCTTCGGGCGCAGCCCAAACTTCTGGAGGACTTCAGGAAACACTTCTGCCTTGACCCCAGCTGCTTCCTGGACACACATCGTAAACTGACTGGCCAACAGACATCTGGACAAGTGCCCTAACTCCAACCTGTTTCCCTAAGAGCACCTCTGTCTCTACAGTTGGTGCTCTAGAAGCATGCAGAGCCTCAGGGAGCAGCCCTCATCCGCGTGCCAGGTGGCAAACGAGACTCCAAGTCTTTTTACCAGAGCCTTGGGGTCTAAGCAAGACAGACGCCATCTTGTCAGGGCATCTGTTGGGGGCGGGAGCGGGGGTGGGGAAGAGAGACCTCAGCCTCAGAAGAGGATGGGGTGTCTACACCCTGCAGTTTGGGATAGGCATGGGGGATGGGCCAGGATTTAGGGGACGGTGCGCCCGAATAACCGAGTGGTGGTGGCCTGATGCAGAGAGCACAGAACTGGGGATCAGGAGATCAGGGTCTGAGTTACAGCAGTCTCGGTCCTTCCTGGCTTGGCCCCCTCCATACAGCCATCTCACAGGTCCCGGACCTGGCCACATCCTGGCAAGACTCTTGCAACCGTTCCTTGACCCGGACCCTTCTCCGGTCCACACATCACTCTGCTCCCCGCGTGAGTTTCCTAAAATGTCTTTCTGCGCCCATATCCCCGCTCCAACGGCAGCCCACCCCCTCTTCGTATCAAGCAGAAGCTCCTCACCATCAGCTCTTTCTCCCTACCTACCTATCATCACTCCACTGCCACTGCCCCTCAGCTCACGCACACTGACTCCCAACAATGACCTTCTCACTATGCCTCACTCTCAGCTCTCCCATTGCTGACCCCTTGTCTGCGCCCTCCTTCCCTGCTGGAACTCCCTCCCACTTCATGTCAGACAGACCACGACTCTACCCATCTTCAATGCCCTACTAAAACCGCACCTCCTCCAGGAGGCCTTCCCTGATTCATCTCATTCCCCCCGTCCGCCATGAACCTCCCTCAACTGCCATTTCGCCCTAAGCACTTGGGGGCTCCCCCCACCCCGCAACACTGGTATCCATCTCTTTAACAGCCGCTCTTTGCCCTACCTGTCATTTATTTTAGTGTCTCCCACCCTGCGAGAGACTGTAAGAAGGGAGTCACACGCTCCGATGACACCTTCTCACCTTCTTTCTCATCCTCACCTGCTGTCTTGTTTTCACCTGCTGTCTCATCAATCCTCACCTATGAAGAAGTTGCTTCGAAGTCATTTAAAAAACGGCAAATAATCATCTGAAACAAGCCTTGGTTATCTCTGGAGATTTCTGGACATTTTTACAATGCTGAAAAACAACACTTTTTCCCAACTTTTAAATGGAAATGAAGGTCCATTCCCAGATTGGAACCTCACATTCGAGTTTCGCTGTCAGCCGATTTCCAGCACTGAATTAGTCAGGGATTTATGATGGTTAATTTTTATCATTATGTTTGTATTTGTTAAGTGCCTACCACGTGTCAAGCACTGTTTGAAGGGCCGGGCCAGATATCCACTAATAGGGTTGGACACAATCCCTGTCCCATTTGGGGCCATCAGACTAAATAGGAGAGATCCTGGCAAGCCCAATCATTCCTCAGAAAAACCATCCAGAAGCAAGCGAACCACTCGTGGTAATATTTTAAAAGGAAGCTGAGAAGCACAGTCAAGAATTCCCACCCTAGAAAGGCGGGTATTGAGAAACGGGCTTTCTTCTCCTCATCTCCACGTGACACCCGCCCCCCCCCATACACCCCTCCCCCCCACCGCCCGTGGATGCCCACGGGTGACCGCACCTACCCAGGAGCCAGAGGAAGGGGCCAACACACAGAATCTCTCAGTGCCTGTCAGCTCCTGGCTGAAGGAGCCTGTCCCGGACACACCCGGGTTGGGGGGAAGGTCAGAGAAAACAAAGGAGACAAAGAGAACCTAAAATCGACTGGTTAAGCAGTCACCACGAGAGGCAGGCACATGGCCACGGGGACAGGGCCTGGCAGCGGGCGCCGGCCACGACCAAGCTCCAGCCACCCTCTCTGCTACGGCAGGGCTCGGTCCCCCGGAGGAATTCACCAGGGCGCAGAGCGAGACTGGTGCTGACGGGGTGGGGAAGGGGGCAGAAACAAGAGGGTTCCACCACAGATGAACTCCAGAGGGGGCGGGAAAGAAGGCGGGATGTCAGGACAGTCCAGGATCACATTCCTGGGCCCACCCACCAGAAGACTCACTTCCTCAATGGGAATCACTGTCGATCAATGGCAATTACCGAGGATTTATCGTGCGCAGACCACCACACTAAGCATTTGGGAGAGTACAATGCAACAGAGTTGCTACAGAGGTTCCCTGACCAGAAAGAGCTTACAGTCTAGAGGGGGAGACATTATAATAAATTACAGATATGTACACAAGCGGTTGGGGGTGGGGGAATGCAATAGAAGCAGTGTGGCAGTGGAAAGAGCATGGGCTTGGGAGTCAGAGGTCGTGGGTTCTAATCCCTACCCCGCCACTTATCAGCTGTGTGACTTTAGGCAAGTCACTTAACTTCTCTGTGCCTCAGTTACTTCATCTGTAAAATGGAGATTAAGACTGTGAGCCCCACGTGGGACAACCTGATTACCTTGTATCTCTCCCAGGGCTTAGAATAGTGCTTGGCACATAGTAAGCACTTAACAAATACCATCATTGTTATTATTATTATTAAGTGACACAAGGAGCTAAGTGCCTAGGTGACGCAGGAGGGAGAGGGAGTATGGGAAAAGACGACTTAATGGGGGAAGGCCTTCTGGAGGAGATGTGATGTTCATAAAGCTTTGCGGGTGGGGAGAGTGGTGGTCTTTCGGATTTGAAGGGGTAGGGTACTCCAGGCCAGAGGGAGGACATGGGTGAGGGGATTGATGACGAGATAGAAGAGATTGAGGTACAGGGAGCAAGCACTTAACAAATGCCATGATTATTATTACGGAAATGGTCAGCCACACAGGGCAGACGAGTTCTTGCTGATCTCAACCTTCTGACCACCGTCATTGTCATCATCCGCTGACCTCCCATAAGCTTCAGGGAACAGTCCTGGGGGCCAACAGACAGTCACCACAATGGAGACAGGGAGGGGATGGGGAGAGAGGGAAACTCAGCAGGAGACGGATGTGCACGCACACCGCCACCCTGCCCCCACCGCCGACAGCCATCCAGTCTAGCCAGGCCCTGCCCAGTGGAGTCAGCTCAGCTCCCCAAATCTCCATTCCCCAAAGATGACAGAATCCCTGGCGGTGCTCAACCAGGTGAGGATGGAGGGCAGGGGACAAGTAGGACAATCCCCAAAGCCGACTGCCCCCAGCCCTAGAAGTCTGATTGGCTGTGGCCGGGGTTATCCCAGGGACCGCAGACCACGAGGCACACCCCACTGGCCAAGTGCCACTATGGAGAGCTGCCACCCGGCCAGCCCGCGGCCTCGGGGCAAGCGGGACCGGCACAAACCTTCCTGCGGTTCGGGAAAACCTGCCAGGTCGGCAGAGCCATCCTGGACCCCAGAGACTGGACAGGTCCCATCCCAACAGTGAACAGACACGGGGATTCGAGGAGGCTCCCGGGCCAGGAGATGGACCAAAACGAGTGAGAGTGAGGCAGAGGGAAGCCCCAGGACACTTGCCAGGGAGAACATGGGTTGGCCTGCTCAAGGGAGCACAGGCTTCGAAGCAGGAAGGCTTGAGGCCAGCTAGAACATAAGCCCAAGAGAGCAGGGACTGCACCCTTTACTTCAACCGTGCACTCCCCAGTGCCCGGAAATGGCCCTGTGAACTAAGAAAAAACAGGCACCTCCCCTCCCCGCCACTGCCCAACCCCGCTCCCCTGCAGCTCTGGAACCGGCACTAGCCTGGCCCCGTCAGGAGCCCCACAACCTTGTCGTATTTTCTCCCCTTCAAACAGAAGGAAATTGCACTGTGTAGCAAACATACTCAACGAAACCCCAACACGGTTTCACTTTACTTTGAGGCAACGGCACTTGAAAAGGAAAGAAAAGGTCGCTCAGGCCTTCACAGAGATTGATCGGTAGCAAGCAAGGCCGATTAGAGTTCCGGGTCAGCCGTGGCCCGGGGCAGCTCGGTGCGCTCGGTGCAGACTCAGTTCTCTGGCGAGGTCGTACCCAAGGGGCGATTGGGGTTGCACCTTCGTCATCTGCCTGGCGTCCCAGGCGAGGAACTGCACTCAGAGAGACAAGCCAACACTGTGGTTGCTCCACAGGATGCAGGGACGATGTATACTTCCGGAACGTAAGCCTCAGAATCAAACAGCGATCGGTCACAGGACTGGTGCAACGTCGTCATCCGGCTCTCCACCGGGGGACCAGGTCCACCATTTCTCCAGCCTTGTCCGCTCTGAGCGGAGACGCCCCAGTGAAGGCCACCACCCTACGCTGGGCAAGATGAGCCATTCAGCGTGTCCTGGCCTGGTCCCAACCCACAGTCAAGAGTCAGTCTGGAGTCGGGAGGCCCGACCGGCCAGTGCTTTGGCCTGAGAATTGTCTGACAGGAAGCTCGGAGATGTTATTGACCCGTCAGCTCGGCGGGGAACAGTTGCCTCCAGGCACAGGATGGGCCAGGAGCTGTGGCAGGCTGCCAATGCCCAGACAGCCAGAAGGGGGTGCCAATTGGAGCCCGGAACCTCTAGTTCACAAAAGAACCGATGAATAAGAACAATAATTGGGGCATTAAATAATCATTATAATAATAATGATGATGGCATTTGTTAAGCGCTTACTACGTGCAAAGCACAGTTCTGAGCACCGGGAAGGATACAAGGTGATCAGGTTGTCCTACGTGGGGCTCACAGTTTTAATGCCCATTTTACAGAGGGGGTAACTGAGGCACAGAGAAGTGAAGTGACTTGCCCAAAGTCACACAGCTGATGAGTGGCGGAGCCGGGATTTGAACCCATGACCTCTGACTCCCCAGCCCGTACTCTTTCCACTGAGCCACGCTGCGCTTATTATGTGCCAGGCACTGTATTAAGCACTGCGGTGGGTACAAGCTAATTGGGTTGCACAGTCCCTGTCTGACATGGGGCTCCCAGTCTTAATACAATTTCACAGCTGAGGCCTCAAAGGTCACTCAGCAGACAAGAAGCAGAGTCAGGATTAGAACCCATGTCCTTCTAACTCCCAGGCCTGTGCTCTCTCCACTAGGTCACATGTCATGGAGTGGTTGCCCTGCGCTAAGCACTAAGGTGAGCGAATCAGACCAGGCATAGTTTCCGTTCCACCTGGAGCTCACAGTTTAAGAGGGAAGGGAAGCAGGGATGGAGCCTCATTTTATAGAGGAGGAAACCGAGGAATAGAGAAGTTAGCAACTGGCCCAAAGTCACCCAGCAGGCCAGTGGTGGGGCCAGGACTAGAACCTGGATCTCCTGACCGTCCCCAGCCTGAGGTCTCTGCACCACACCGCCCTGCCTCATGGCAGTTCTAAAGACTTAATGGGAACAAGAGTAGAAGCACAGACGCCACTGGGAGATCAACCCCGATTAAGGAGAGGGTCGGCTCCTCTGTTAGACCGTGGGCCCCAATCACCCCGACGCTCGGCCCAAGGGGCGAAATGGCAGCAACAGGACCAGCTCGGCAGGAACAGGTCATGTGGAAGAAAGGGATGGTGACAAAGACCGGGAACCTACCTCGTCGAAGCTGGTGTCATCTTTCTTCAGAGCTTTAAAGAGAGACATAGAGAGAAAGAGGGAGGGGGAGAGAGAAAAGACTGGTTAGTGCTGGGCACCTGGGTGGGCAGGAAGCAGTCGCACCCTGTGACCCCAGGAGGAAAGACATTACAGCTCTCTCTCGGCGGTCCACAGCCTGCCCACCTCCCCCAGCGTGCCTTCTCCGATTAAGTCCCAGCACCCCGAGATGCATAAGCCCAGTAGCCTGACTAGCAGTTCAGTCCTCAGTCACACCATCCTCAGTCCTGCACGTTCAGTCATTCACTCTGATTCCTCTATTCATCAATGCTCATTTCTCCATCTGCCCGGTTGGAGCAGAAACTCCTTGTGATCGGGGAACATGTCACTTCCCTGTTTTTACACTCTCCCAAGCACTCAGTCCACTGTTTTGCACAGTCAGCACTCAATAAGTTTCACTGATTAACTGACATTGATCGACTGAGTGGTCAACTGACTGAGCGCTTGAGGGGAGGCCAGTTGGGCAAGGCCCCAAAATTGGAACCACATGTCCATAGTCAGGCTGGCCAGCAGGGCACCTGCCCGCAGGGTCCTAGGGTCTGGCACCTGCACACTGTGGTTCATAGGTGCTGGACCCTGATGTCTTTTTACACATAGATATAAAATATATTTTTTTAAAATAGTATTTGTTAAGCGCTTACTACACGCCCTGCACTGTTCTAAGTGCTGGGGTAGATACAAGATCATCAGGTTGGACACAGCCCATGTCCCACGGGGCTCACAATCGCAAACCCCATTTTACAGATGAGGTACCTGAGGCACAGAGGAGTGAAGTGACTTGCCCAAGGTCACCCAGCAGACAAGTAGGGGAGCCAGGACTAGAACCCAGGGCTTTCTGACTCCCAGGCCCGTGCTCTATCCATTAGGCCACGCAGTTCTGGGGAGGAGACCCCTCAGTCAGCAGCACCTGGACAGCTGCCAGCTCACGGCTAATGGCGATCAGGACCCTGGAAGGCCCCACCTCTGTCATCTAGTCTGGAGCAGGGCTACTCTGTTGGGATGGGAGAGGGGAGAGGGAAGGATGTGGAGAGAAAAGTCGGGGGGAACGGAGGGAGGGCTCTATCAGTGAGGAGCCCTGAGCTGGACACAAGATTTGCTGCCCAGTCAGGAGCCACACTGCTTGGGGTCTCAGTTTCCCCATCTGTGAAAATGTCCCCAGCAAAGCCCCACCCCCTGCGTCCTAGGGACCATCTGGACCTTGGCTTCCAGCACTCTGGAAGAAAGGCCCAAACAGACGGACACATAGACAGGCAGGCGGACAGGTGGACAGACTGCCAGCTACCCAACTAAAGTCTCTAAGAATCCTCAGGATGCCCGGGAAAAATGATTTTCCAGTTGCCAGATGGAGCAGAAAGCCCCACCACAGCTGACTGGATGTGGTGGAGCTTGTGGGCCCGGGGCAGACATCCAGAGGATGACCCTGAGCCAGCCCGAGACGCCCAGCCAAAGCGCAATCCGTCCCCTGGAGAATCCGGACGGAGCCTGGGTAGAGCGGCCGGCACAGGCCACGCTGAGAGCCCACAGAAAGAGCTTTCTCCACACTGCACTGGTAGAACCAGGCTCTCGCTTTGCATATTCATAGGGTCTGATCAACAATAAGTCATCGATCTTCACTCAGCAACAACTCTGTGACAGAGTTGGAGGGCCAACAAGGCAAGGCAAGGCTCTCCCCACCTCCTGTCGGCTCCCTCCTCCCATCCCTCCCCAGCCCCGTGCTCATCTGCTCCACCCCTCGGGGTTTGGGGTCGGGAGGGGCTCACTTTCTTCTCTCATCTTCTCATGAAGCAGCATGGCCTAGTGGACAGAGCACGGACCTGGGAGTCAGAAAGACCTGGGTTCTAATCCTGGCTCCACTGCTTGTTTACTGGGTGACCTTAGGCAAGTCATTTCATTTCTCTGTGCCTCAGTTCCCTCATCTGTAAACTGGGGATTAAGACTGAGCCCCACGTAGGACAGGGACTATGTCCAACCCACTTTACTTGTATCTACCCCAGCGCTTAGTACAGTGCCTGGGGCGTAGTAAGTGCTTAACAAGTACCACAATTATTGTAATTACCATCTCCCTAACTTTGGACTCCCCCCTCACTCTATTCCTTCAGATGCACCGGAACGCCCCTCCCTTTCCTCGCAAATGCACTGGACTTCCACCCTTCCCATGTTCCAACCCCTGTTAAAACACCACCTCCTCCAGCAAAGCCTTCCCGGGATCCACACCCAGCACCCCAAGTCAACCCACCTCATCAGCCCGCACAAGCCCAGACCTCTTTATTTATAACCACTCTCAGCCCTCTAGACTGTGAGCTCCTTCTGGGCGGTGATCGTGTCTACCAATCGTGTTGTGTCGTATTCTCCCAAGCACTTAATACAGTGTTCTGCACATGGCTCTGCACACTCACATACCACTGACTGGTTGAAATAATAATAATTGGTATCATGGTACTTGTTAGGTGTTTTCTATAAGCCGAACACTGTTCTAAGAACTGGGGTAGATACAACAATCAGGTTTAACATAGCCCCTGTTCCATGGCGGGTCAGAGTCTAAATAGGAAGGAGTAGGATTTAATCGCCATTTTACAGTTAAGGAAAATGAGGCATAGAGAAATCAAGTGATTTGCCCAAGTTCACATAGCAGATGTGTGGCACATAGCTGAGGTTAGAACCCAGGTCCTCTGACTCCCAGGTCCACGCTCCTTCCACTAGGCTATGCTGCTTCTTGTGCATATCATGTAGCTGTTCATTAGATTTTTATTCCAAGCATACTCTCGATAATCAACACCTCTGTCTCTCCCGGAAGCTCCTTCTGCTTCTCTGGTGTACATTCCTGGGCACAGAGTTTGGCGCCAGGCATTCAGGGGTCAACCCGTCAAGCAATGAGACCTAGTGGATAGAGCCCGGGCCAGGGAGTCAGAAGGACCGGGGTTCCAATCCCAGCTCCGCCACTTGTCTGCTGTGTGACCTTAGGCAAGTCACTTCACTTCTCCGGGCCTCAGTGCCCTCACCTGTAAAATGGGGCTTAGGACTGTGATGCCCATGTGGGACTGCGACTGATTAGCTTATAATTATCCCAGAATGCCTGGCTCATAGTAAGAGTTTAACAAATACCATTAAAAAAAGAAATTCCACCACTGTCCCTCCTCCCGGAACACAGCCTCTCAATTCAGGAACGAGTGACCTCAGTCTCCGAGCCCTCGGCCTCCGTTTCCCGTGGACTCCCATGGGCCCGGCCCCGGAGAGGTTAAGTCTATTGGCCGAGCCGGGGGCCATTCGATGGAATCACCCAAGTCCTGACGTTTCCGGGGACCCGCTAACCCGGGATTTCTGCTCGGGGAGCTTCTCACGGCTACCCCTGGTGTGCTCTGGAATAGCTTTAAGCTTCCTCTCTCCCCAGACTGGAAGCTTCTTGAAGGCAGGGATTGTGTCTCTTAATTCTACTGTATTCTCCCAAGGGCTTACTATGGTGCTCTGCACATAGTAGAGGCTCAGCATATACCACTGATGGATTAGGACCCAAGAGTCACCTCTTCCCTCTGCAGGTGGTTTGGAGGGGTGGAGGATAGGGTGGCCCAGCCAACTGGAAGGACTCCTGACCAGCTCCCTCCTCTGAGAGGCGTCTGTCCAGACCACATGTCTCTCCGTGGCCAGAGCCAGTGCCAGGACACACGTGACCTTAGGCCCAGAGTAGTAGTCCAGAGGAGGGCCTCCCTCTACTTACACTGTTTCCCAGGTGGCAAACCCAACGGTGAGGGGTGGGGAATATTTGTGGACACCCTCCCTCCTCCCCTGCCTGGGGGCATGATTTGGGGCTAAACCATATGCCCGTTCTC
Organism: Ornithorhynchus anatinus; assembly: GCF_004115215.2. Lineage (NCBI taxonomy): Eukaryota > Metazoa > Chordata > Mammalia > Monotremata > Ornithorhynchidae > Ornithorhynchus > Ornithorhynchus anatinus. The sequence continues at coordinate 70,730,721 of NC_041735.1, forward strand.
TGCGTAATCAAGGGGCAAGGCCCGGCCCCCAACACCGGCGTGTATGCCGAGAGTCCTGCCCACCATCGTGTCCCGTGGAACGGCGGTGGCAGTGACCCTGGGAATCCCACTGCCACCTCCACGGTCACAGCATGGGCAGCGAGGCCCTGCGTCCTCTCCCGAGCCACGAAGGGTCGGTCACGTGCGACAGGAGCTCGGGAGTCACTGCCGCTGTCCCCGACCGGGGTGGGAAGGATCACTCCACCATCACGATGAAGAAGTATTGATTAAACTTCAATTACTTTAGAAGACTTCCCTTTGGCAGCTAGCGGCTGGTTCAGTGTTCCGGCCGGCCGTGAGGTCTGCTCTCCTGGCCCCGGCCATCAATGCCGGTGGCCAGCATCAGCCCCGGTGGGCAGCGGCCGGGTCAGGAGCCCAGCTTTACAACACGGAAGAGTCGCTCTCGGCCACTTGAGCCATTGGAGCTGATGGTGAAGCACCCGAGACCGTCTCATCCCTTTCTCCTTTCACCAGGCAGCGTGTTGGGCCCTGCCCGGCCTCTGCAGGGGCCCATTGGCCTCAGCCAGGGTACTCAAGGCCTGGGGAGCCACCCAGAGTCACAGTTCACTCCCTTCACCAGGATGGACGGACGACTGGGGCGGCCCTTGCTTTTTCAGGTCCTTTTCCTCTAACTCCTCCTCAGGCTCTGCCTCCATGCCTTACTGAGCATCAGATGGAAGAGGGGGTGGGGAAGTGGGGGGTGGGGAGAGTGCACACCAGGGCCACCCCTGCTAGCAACTGCTCAGCTAGGGCTGAATGTCTTTTCACTCTTGGCTCGGAGGGGACTATGCTTCCAGTTTCCACGGCTCTCTACAAGCAACCCAGGCCCAAGCCAGCCCCCATAGGTCCCCGGCCAGCCACCCCGGGTTCGTGGCCAGACCCCCCCTCCCGACCCCAACCCCGGGTCCCCGGCCAGTCCCGGCCAACTGGGATGGAAGCATATGGGCCCTTGGGAAGGACTAGACCTGGGCCATACATGTTTGCTCTAGACTGGACCTCGACCTATGGCCGGGGGCGGCGGGGGGAAGCTGGTGATTCAGTTCCCGGGGGGTGTCACGGCATGCCCATGGGGTGCAGGACAGGACAAAGACTGCCCCAGTTCCTGCTGCACGGCCGGGGAGAAGCGCCCAACTCAGGAGCTGCTGCAGACCGCCGGTCTGCCCGACCGCTCCCCACGGGGGCCCTCGGAAGGGACGGTCGAAGCTGACCACTGCCACAGCTGGAGATCGGGCACAAAGAGCCAGGCCAAAGAGGGAGGGGTGGCTTGGGTCCCTCCCAGCGGGGCTGTGGCCACGGGGCCGGCCGCTCTGGCTCTCCGACCATGGGACCGGCTCCCCGGGCCCAAAGGCTGTTCGGACGACGAGGCCCCAAGAGACGCCGCTACTGTCGTCCTTCAACTTTCTACCCCCAGCTACTCTGTATCTACCCCTACGCTCGATGCAGTGCCTGGCCCATCGTAAGCGCTTAACAAATGCCGTTAAAAAATACAAAAAACTTTCTGCAAACCACCAGGGCCGGCGGCCTCTGCCGGAGCCCAAGCTACCGAGCCAGGGGCTCTAGTTTCCGCTCAAGTTTCCAAGAGTTTCTGGTTGGGTTTTTTTTATTGGCAGCATTAAAGGAATTGGAGGCTGGTGGGAGTGTGTGGGGAGAGTGGGGTGGCTACAGGGATAGGCCTGGGGGTAGTAACCCTCCTCGCCCCGAGCCTGCAGGGCGGCGGGAGGGGGGTGGGGGGGCTGAGGATGGGTTTGGGGTAACTGGATTTGGGGTAACTGGGTTTGGGGTGACCCTCCTCCTCCTCCCCCCCCCCCCAGTCCCCACCCCTGAGCAAATGCAGAACACAGCCCTCTGTCCCCGCCCCTGCCCCCCTCCCCCGGTGCAGCCCCCAGCGGCCGCCCCGACAAGCATTTCAACGTCCCCGGGAGTGGGGGGCGCGGCCGGGGGCTGGGGGAGGGGGAGGGGGAAGGGGAAAGGGGAAAGGGTCGGCAGAGCGGCCTGCCTGTCGGGCCCGAGGGTGGGTGGCACTGTCTGGGCGAGGGGGGAAGGCGCGAAGGGGGTGGAGGCTGAGTTTCCCGAGGGGCAGGGGGACCCAGGGTCGGCCTCACCTAGTCGGGGGGGCGGAGGGTTGGTGGGTGGTCTCTCCTGGGAGGGCGAAAGGGGGCTCTCCTAAGCGCGGGGGGATGAGGGGGTGGGTGAGTTTTCCTAAGTGGGGGGCGATGGGGGAGAGCTCCCCGGGGGGAAGGGAAGAAGGGGCTCTCCTAAGTGCGGGGGGATGGGGGATGAGTTCTCCTAAGTGGGGAGGATGGAGGGAGGGCTCCCCGGTGGGGGGGGGGAAGGAAGGGGCTCTCCTAAGTCGGGAGAATGGGGGAGTGAGTTCTCTTAAGTGGGGGGAGGAGAGCTCTCCCAGGTGGGGGAGGGGAATGGAGGGGGAGCGGTGATGGGGGGATGGTGATGGGGGGGTGAACTCTCCTAGGCGGGGGGGCGGGGGGGAGCTCTCCTGGTGGGGGGGGGCTGGAGGGTGAGCCGTCCTAGGGGAGGATGTCGGGGGGCCGGGGGGTGAGCCGTCCCGGGGGAGGATGGCGGGGAGCCGGGGGGTGAGCCGTCCCGGGGGGCGATGGGCGATGGCGGGGGGCGCCGTCCTGGGCGAAGGTCGGGGTGTCACTTGGGCGTGGGGAGGGGGGCTCACCGAGGCGGCTGAAACTCTCGGACAAAGTTCTCCGTAACTTCTTCATGCCGCCGCCGCCGGCTCCGCCGCCCCCCCGGCCCCCGGCCTGAGCCCCGACCAGCTCGCACATCCGGGCGGCCGGGGCGGGGGGGGCCCGCGGGGGCAGCACCGCACGCTCCCCGGACTCGCTCCCCGGACGCTCCCCGGACTCCGCTCCCCGGACGCTCCCCGGCCCGTCCTCAGCCCGTCCTCAGCGTCCGGAGCCACGGGAAAGGAAGCGGCCGGCGGCCGGAGCCCCCGACCCCCGCAGCCCTCGCGAGTCCAGTCCGGCCTGGCCTGGCCTGGCCTCGCCTCCCCTCCCCGGCCCGCCCCGGCCCGCCCCGGCCCGGCCGGCCTGGCCTCCGGACGCCCACACTCCGGCTGCTCCCGGCCCCGAAGCGGACGCAGGCCCCGCCCCCCGAAGGCCCCGCCCCCAAGCCCCGCCGCCACTGGCCAGACCCGGACCTCTGGCCACGCCCACTCGCTCTACGGACCCCCCCCCCCCCCCGCTTTCCCCCCTTCCCTTCCTAATCCCCCCGACTCTCTGTCCCTCTCCCACCTCCCTCCTTCTCCCTCTCCCTCCCTTTTCCCCCCTCCCCCTCTCCTCCCTCTCTCTTTCTCTCTCCCTCCCTCCCTCCCTCTCGCTCCTTCTCTGTCTCTCCCTCCTTCTCCCTCTCCCTCCCTCCCCCTCTCTCTCCCTCTCTCTCTCTCCTTCCCTCCGTGTCTCTCCCTCTCCCTCCTTCTCCTTCCCTCCCCTCTCTCTCTCCCTCTCTCTTTCTCTCCCCCTCCCTGTCTCTCTCTCTCTTTCCCTCTCCTTCCCTCCTTCTCCCTCTTCCCCTCCCTCTCTGTCCCTCCCCCTCCCTGTCTCTCTCTCCCTCTCCCTTTCTCTCTCCCTCCCTCTCCCTCCTTGTCTCCCTCTTTCTCTCCCTCCCTGTCTCCCTCTCTCTTTCCCTCCCCCCCTTCCTCCCCCTCTCTGTCGTCTCTCTCTCTCTCTTTCTCCCTCTCTGTCCCTCCCTCTCCTTCCCTCCCTCCCTCCTCTCTCCCTCCCTGTCACTCTCTGCTCTGTCTCTCTCTCTCTGTTTCTCTCCTTCTCCCTCTCTCCCTCACTTTCATGCATTCATTCAATCGCATTTATTGAGCGCTTACTATGTGCAGACCACTGTACTAAGCGCTTGGAATGTACAATTCGGCAACAGAGACCATCCCTGCCCAATAATGGGCTCACAGTGTCCCTCTCCCTTTCCTTTCCTCCTTCTCTCTCTCTCTCCCTCTCCCTCTCATCACCTATTCTCACCAGACACTCCAATACCCCACACAAACATGAGAAGTAGCATGACCTAGTGAGAGTCGGAAGGACATGGGTTCTAGTTCCACTTCTGCCACTTGTGCGCTGTGTGACCTTGGGTGAGTCACTCTACTTCTCTCTACCTCAATATCCTCTTCTTTAAAATGGGATTAAGACTGTGAGTCCAATGTGGGACGTGGACTGTGTCTAACCTGATTAGCTTGTATCTACCCTTAGCTTATCTACCCTTAGCTTGTATCTACCCTTAGCTTGTATTTAGTTGCCATTGTTTTTAAGAGATGTTCTTCCCCTTGACTCTATTTATTGCCATTGTTCTTGTCTGTCCGTCTCCCCCGATTAGACTGTAAGCCCGTCAAATGGCAGGGACTGTCTCCATCTGTTGCCGACTTGTTCATTCCAAGCGCTTAGTACAGTGCTCTGCACATAGTAAGCGCTCAATAAATACTATTGAATGAATGAATGAATGAATACCCAACGTTAGGTACAGTGCCTGGCTCGTCATAAGCACTTAACAAATGCCATAGTTACAAACACATATGTAAGCTCATCCTATAGACTATAAATTCGTTGTGAGGAGGGAATCTGTAGGCCATCTCTGCTGAACTGTACTCTCCCAAGCACTTATAACAGTGCTCTGCACATAGTAAGCACTCAATAAATATGATCGATTAATCTACGGTAGCTCCAGCAGCACCCGCAAGGGAAGGGGGGAGTTGACACACTTACACACCCATACACACACACATTGGCACAGACACACGTACTCCAGACCACTCACAAAAGAGACACCCAAACTCATGCATACACCCAGACATGCACCCTGACACATTCGTCTCACCACTTGGGTTCTCACCACTTTCCACTGCAGTTTTGTATGTATCGTTTTATATTTCTCTTATTTGTCAATTATTTCATGTCTGGCTCCACACTAGATTCCTTTTGAGTAGAAATTGTGTCTTCTTTTATTGTGTTCTACCAAAGGCTGGAGGAAGAGCTGGCTTGACAGAGGTTGAGGGTCTGTGAGGCGGGAATGGGGTTTGTTTATCTTTCTTAATAGCTAAGGGAAGCTAGCCTGGAGAGGGGACTGTGGTTGCGGAATGTGAATCTCCCTTAGGGGTGGAGAGAGGAGGAGCTCAGTGAGTGCATTTGGGCCAAAACTTTTGGTGAATAGAAAGGAATTCTAGTAATCCTGAGTCATCGGGCTCTGTGGTGCTGGCAGGACAAGGAGAGGGGCCCTGTTGAATTTGGAGGAAGTTTGCATCTCGGTGTTCAGATTTTAATCTTAGAATAAAAGCCACTTTGTGGCTTCCTGAGATTGTGAGCTGGAGGGCAGGGACATGCTTGGTCTACTCAGCAGCAGCAGTAGTAATGGTGTATTAACTGAGGCCCGACTGGGTGGTTGCAGTGAATTTAATAATAATTTAGCACGTGGGCTTGGGAGAGCACAGTAGGTAAGCACAATCCCTGCCCTCGAGGATTTTACAATCTAGTGTTAGAAATGGCTGAAGGCCTGATATGGCTCAGGGGTCTGGGAAATTAATCAGGGAAAGCTTGTTGGAGAAGGTAAGATTTTATTATGGTTTTGAGTGTACGGAGAGCTGAGGTCTGTCAGTTTTAGCGAAGGAGGGAGTTCCAAGCCAGGAGACCAGTGTGAGCGAGAGAATGGAGGTGGGAGAGTTGAGAGAGAGGCATTGTTAAAGAGTTGGCTTGGAAGGAATGAAGTCAGAGGGTGAAGAGAGCAGAGGAGTAAGGTAAGATCAGCCCAGCTGGTGGACAGCCTTGAAGCCGAAGCCATGCTTCAGGGAGACAGATGATCCATTCAACAGTAGCCAGATAGAGATTTGAAGGGTGAGAGACTGAAGGCTGGAAAACCGGCGAGGAAGCTGTCTACCCTTTGTAGACTGCGAGCCCGTTGTTGGGCAGGGATTGTCTCTATCTGTTGTCGAATTGTACATTCCAAGTGCTTAGTACAGTGCTCTGCACAGAGTAAGCACTCAGTAAATACAACTGAATGAATGAATGAATGAATGAATGAATGAATGCATGAACAGTCTAGCCAAGGCAAAACCGGAGCTGGTACCAGGATGGTAGCAGTTTGACTCCGTGGTTCCCTCCAGGTATCACCCCAACTCCTTTTTTTTAAAATGATTTATGTTAAGCATATACTATGTGCCAGGCACTGTTCTAAATATTGGGGTAGATACAAGGTTATCGAGTGGGACATGCTCCATGTTCCACATAGGGCTCAAAGTGTTAGTCCCCATTTTACAGATGAAATACCTAAGGCACAGAGAAGTTAAGTGACTTGCCCAGGGTCACAGAGAAGACAAGTGGTGGAAGCAGGACTAGAACACAAGTCTTTCTGACTCCCAGGCCCTTGCTCCATTCATTCAATTGTATTTATTGGCGCTTACTGTGTGCAGAGCACTGTACTAGGTGCTTGGGAGAGTAAAGCATCAATAAACAGACATAATCCCTGCCCAAAAGGAACTTACAATCTAGAGTGGGGGAGAGAGATATTAATATAAATTAATGAATTACAGATATGTACATAACTGTGGTCAGGCTTCAGGGGAGAACAGAGGGAGCAAGTCAGGGTGATACAGAAGGGAGTGGGAGAAGAGGGAAGGGGGGCTTAGGCAGGGAAGGCCTTTTGGAGGAGCTGTGCCTTCAGTAAGGCTTTGAAAGAGGGGAGAGTGAGTGTCTGTAAGATTTGAAGAGGGAGGGCATCCCAGGTCAGAGGCAGAACGCGGTTGAGGGGTTGGTGGTGAGATAGGCAAGATAGAGACATAGAGAGAGGCTAACATTAGAGGAACAAAGTGTACGGGCTGGGTTGTAGTAGGAGAGTAGCAAGGTGAAATAGGAGTGGGCAAGGTGACTGAGTGCTTTAAAGCCAATGGTGAGGAGTTTCTGTTTGATTCAGAGGCGGATGGGCAACCACTGGAGTTTCTTGAGGAAACATGGGGAAACATGTCCTGAACATATCTGTAGAAAAATGATCTGGGCAGCAGAGTGAAATATGGACTGAAGTGGGGAGAGATGGGAGGCTGGGAGGACAGCAAGGAGACTGATGCAGTCATCTAGACGGGATAGGACGAGTGACTATATTAATGTGGTAGGAATTTGGATGGAGAGGAAAGGGTGTACTTTAGTGATGTTGTGAAGGTGGGACCGACAGGATTTAGTGATGGATTGAATATGTGGGTTGAATGAGAGAGAGAAGTCAAGGATAGCATCAAGATTATGGGTTTGTGAGACAGGAAGGATGGTGGTGCCGTCTTCAGTGATGGGAAAATCAGGGGAAGGACAGGATTTGGCTGGGAAGATAAGGGGTTCTGTTTTGAACATGGTAAGCTTGAGGTGACAGGAGGACATCCAAGTAGAGATGTCTCGAAGGCAGGAGGAAATGTGAGACTGGAGAGAGGCAAAGAGAGAGATCAGGGCTGGAGATGAAGATTTGGGTATCATCCGCATAGAGATGGTAGTTGAAGCTCTGGGAGTGAATGAGTTCTCCAAAGAAGTTCTCCTGCTCTGCCTCCCATCCTCTAACTCTGAGTTCCTCACTGCTCGGTTCTGAGTCCCCTTCTATTCTCCAGCTTCTTCCCACTCCCTTGGAGAACTCATTCACTCCCATGTCTTTAACTACTGTGTGCAGATCACTGTACTAAGCGCTTGGGAGAGTACAATATAACAGCGTTGGTAGACATGTTCCCTACCCACATGGAGCTTACCATCTAGAGCAGAGAAAGAGACAGTAAAATAAATTGTGGATATGTATACAAATGCTGCAACGTTGAGGGTGAGGTACATAAGGGGTACAAATCCAAGAGCAGGGAGATGCAGAAGGGAGGGAGCAGGGGAAATGAGGTCAGAGTTGGAAAAGGCCTCTTGAAGGACAAGTGATTTTAATAAGGTTTTGAAGATGGAGAGAGTGGTGGTCTGTTGAATATGAAGGGGGAGAGAAGTCCAGGCCAGAGGTAGGGCATGAGCAAGAGGATGGCAGCAAAAAAGATGAGGAACGGTGAGTAGGTTGGTGTGAGAGGAGCAAAGCGAGCAAGCTGGGGTATAGTAGGAAATCAGTGAAGTAAGATAGGAGGGGACAAGGCGATTGAGTGGCTTTAAAGTTTATAGAAAGGAGTTTCTGTTGGATGCAGAGGCGAATGGGCAACTGATGGAGGTTCTGGAGTAGTGGGGAGATGTGGACTGAACTTTTTTGAGAAAAATGAACCAAGCAGCAGATGAAGTATGGACTGGAGTGGAGAGAGACAGGAGACAGAGAGGTCAACCAGAAGGCTGATGCAGTGATCAGGATGGGATCGGGCAAATGCTTGGATTAACACGGCAGCAGTTTGATGGAAAGGAAATGGCAGACTTTAGCAATATTGTGAAGGTAGAACCGGCAGGATTCGGTAACAGATGGAATCTGTGGGTTGAATGAGAGAGATGAGTCAAGGATAAAGCCAGAATTATGGGCTGGTGAAAGAGGGAGGGTGATAGTGTTGTCTACAGTGAGAGGGGAGCAAGAACAGGGCCATTCAGCTTCCACAGTAAGAGGAGAAGCAGAGGAGGGGCCGCTGAATGAAACTGAGAAGGAGCGGTCAGAGAGAGAGGAGGAGAGCCAGGGTAGTTCAATGTCAGCAAAACCGAGGGAGGCCTGATAGTGTTTCAAAGAGAAGAGAGTGATCCACAAGTTTCAGAGGTGGCTGAGGGGTCAAGGAGGATTAGGACAGAGCACAGCCCTCTGGAGGTCACTGAGGACTTTAGAAAGTGCAGTTTTGGTAGAGTGAAGAGGTCAAAAGCAGGATCGTAGGGGGTAAAGAAGAGAATTGGAGAGGAACAAATATAGGAACAATTCTTTCAGTTGGGACAGGAATGGACCTCGGTTTCCTTACCTGTATTCTGGCGACATTAATCCTTGCCTCCTCTCCCACCTACTGCCTCTCCACAAGGCTTGGTGAGATCCCGACATCTGTGGCTGATTGCTCTTCATGTCCCAAGCAGAACTGGCTCAAGAGAAGTGTCGAGAAACAGCACGGCTTAGTGGATGGAGCATGGGCTTGGGAGTCAGAGGATGTGAGTTCTAATACCGGCTCTGCCACTTGTCTGCTGTGTCCTTGGGCAAACCACTTAACTTCTCTGGGCCTCAGTTACCTCATCTGTAAAATGGGGATTATTCATTCATTCAATAGTATTTATTGAGCGCTTACTATGTGCAGAGCACTGTACTAAGCGCTTGGGATGAACAAGTCGGCAACAGATAGAGACAGTCCCTGCCGTTTGACGGGCTTACAGTCTAATCGGGGGAGACGGACAGACAAGAACGATGGCAATAAATAGAGTCAAGGGGAAGAACATCTCTTAAAAACAATGGCAACTAAATAGAATCAAGGCGATGTACAATTCATTAACAAAATAAATAGGGTAATGAAAATATATACAGTTGAGCGGACGAGTACAGTGCTGTGGGGATGGGAAGGGAGAGGTGGAGGAGCAGAGGGAAAAGGGGAAAAAGAGGGATTATGACTGTGAGCCCTACGTGGCACAACCTGATTACCTTGTATCCACCCCAGCGCTTAGAACAGTACTTAGCACATAGTAAGCACTTAACAAATACCATAATTATTATTATATAATAATTATATGTATTTAATATATATTTATATATTCTGTCATCTCCATACCTGACTCACCTCCATCAGTGACCCAGTACAGACCATCCAACACCCCTGACTCTCCCCTTCCTATCCCTTATTTTTCCTCAGTGATCCAGGGCAGACCATTCAACGCCGCCGTCTCTCCCCTGTCCTTATCTGACTCTCCCCAGTGACCCAGAATGGGCCATCCCACACCCTTGAGGCTCCTCATCTCCATTCCTGACATTCCCACACTCCGAGTCTGGGTCAGCCCTGTGCCATTCCTGAGTGCCCACTGCAATCCGGTCAGCAAAAGAAGGGCTCGGATTACCAGAAATGGCTTTCTTATCAGGGGCAGGGCACAGCTTCAGTAACTTGCATGGGGATCAAACTGGTCTTACAGGTTGAGGGCGGCAGGTGGGATGCAGACTCCTCCTCCTCCTCCTCCTCCTCCTCGGTCTCCTACAACCCAGCCCATACACTTCACTTCTCTAATGCCAACCTATTCACGGTGCCTCATTCTCATCTATCTCTCCACCAACCCGTCACCCATGTCCTCCCTCTGGCCTGGAACTTCCTCCTCCTTCGTACCTGTTTGGATGGAGAGGAAAGGGCTCTTCCTCTGCCTCCCACCACCTAATTCTGGGTGTCCCTCAAGGTTCAGTTTTGGTTCCCCTTCTATTCTCCATCTACACTCACAACCTTGGAAAACTCATTCGCTCCCATGGCTTTAACTACCAACTCTAGGCAGATGATTCCCAATTCTACATCTCCAACCCTGATCTCTCTCCCTCTCTGCAGTCTTGCATTTCTCCTGCCTTCAAGATATCTCTACTTGGTTGTCATGCCATCACATCAAACTTAGCATGTCCAAAACCGAACTCTTTATCTTCCCACCCAAACCCTGTCCTCCCCCTGACTTTCTCATCGCTGTAGACAGCACCACCATCTTTCCTCTCTGACAAGCCCATAACCTTGGTGTTATCCCTTGACCCCTCTCTTTCGTTTAACCCAAATATTCAAGCCATCGATAAATCCTGTCGGTTCGACCTTCATAACATTGCTAAAGTCTGCCCTTTCCTCTCTATCCAAACAGCTACCACATTAATACAATCACTTGTCCTTTCCCCTCCTGGATTATTGTATAAGACTCCTTGCTGACCTCCTTTCCCCACACCAGTCCTTACTTCATTGCTGTCCAGATCATTTTTCTACAAAAACATTCAGTTCATGTTTCCACACTCGTCAAGAAGCTCCAGTGGTTGCCCATCCACCTTCACATCAAACAGAAAATCCTTACCATTGCTTTTGAGGCACTCAATTACTTTGATCCCACCACTCCTCTACTACAACCCAGCCCGCACACTTCATTCCTCTGTGGCTAACCTTCTCACTGTACCTCAAACTCGTATATCTTGCAGCCGACCTCTCCCCCATGTACTGCCTCTGGCCTGGAACGCCCTCCCTCCTTCTATCAGACAGACAATTACTCTTCCCTCCCTTCAAAGCCTTACTGAAAGACGCTTCTCCTCCAAGAGGCTCTCCCTGACTAAGCCCTCATTTCCTTTTTTCCCACTCCCTTCTGTGTTGCCCTGACTTTCTCCCTTTACTCATCACCCCCGCCAGCCCCACATCACTTCTGTATATATCTGTAATTTATTCATTTATATTAATGTCTGTCTACCCCTCTAGACTGTAAACTCACTGTGGGTAGGGAATGAGTCTGTCATATTGTTGTGTGGTACTCTCCCAAGCTCTTGGTACAGTGCTCTGCACACAGTAAGTGCTCAATAAATACAATTTATTGATTGATCGATTGATGGATTGGGAAGGCGGATTGCAGGCAGGCGGTGGGAGAGGACAGGTCAAGGTGGAGCTCCAGAGTGGGCACAGTTGGGGGCTGGGGTCCAGAGGGCAGCATTTGGCAGATCTCTTCATTCAGGTGGGCCTGGAAGGTGGGTTGACATCCCTCCCGTGGGAGTAGGGGAAGGGGCTTCCTCACTCCCTGAGGGGCCGGGGCGCTGTTTCTTCGTTCCCGTGGGACTGGGGACAGGGGGCAGGGGGCAGGGGCGGGCTTTCCACACCCAAGTAGGCTCAGTAGGTTCTCCTCCTTCCCGTGAGTCAGGGGTGGAGCTACCTTACCTTCACGTGGGACCGGTGAATAGGGATACTCACTCACCTTGGGGGGGGCGGAGGGTCCTTGTTCATACATTCAATTGTATTTGTTGAGCGCTTACTGTGTGCAGAGCACTGTACTATGCGCTTGGGAAAATTAAATACTCGTTCCCGTGGGAATGGAGAAGTGCGGAGGGGAGAAAGGGGTGGTCTCCTCGTTCACGTGGGTCCGGGCCCAACCAAGCCGAACCGGGCCTGGCCGGGGCCCAACCGAGCCTAACCGAACCAGGCCTGGCCTGGCCGTGCCTACCGGAGGGGCCTGGATGGCTCTCCAAATAATAATAATAATAATGTTGGTATTTGTTAAGCGCTTACTATGTGCCGAGCACTGTTCTAAGCGCTGGGGTAGACATAGGGGAATCAGGTTGTCCCACGTGGGGCTCACAGTCTTAATCCCCATTTTACAGATGAGGGAACTGAGGCCCAGAGAAGTTAAGTGACTTGCCCACAGTCACACAGCCGACAAGTGGCAGAGCTGGGATTCGAACTCATGAGCCCTGACTCCAAAGCCCATGCTCTTTCCACTGAGCCACGCTGCTTCTCAGTGGAAAGCTGCCGGGCCTCAGGCTTCCCACTCCCAAAATATCCCTCATCCCAGCAGCAGCCCCTCCCAGATAACCTTCAATTAATAATAATAATAACTGTGGTATTTGTTAAGCACTTGCTATGTACTAAACGCTGGGGTGGAATCAAGCAAGTCGGGTTGGACATAGTCCACCTCCCACTTTGGGCTCACAGTCTCCATCCCCATTTTACATATGAGGGAACTGAGGCCCAGAGAAGTGAAGTGACTTGCCCAGGATCCCACAGCAAACAAGTGGCGGGGCCGGGATTAGAAGCCAAGGCCTTCTGACTTCCAGGCCCGGGCTCTATCCACTAAGCCACACTGCCGCCTTGCGCCGCACTTCACTAAGCCACACTTCAACCCTTCACCGGCCTCCTACGCTCAGGGCCGGCCGCCCATCCTCAGCATATGGACAGAGATATATATTGGAGCGAATATTCAATTTAATCTGATTTATTTCCATCGTAAGCGCTTAATAAATGGTATCGTTATTATTTCATGACATGCACTGTACCAGATACAATTTCATCTGTTTGCATACAGTCATAGTCCAACACAGGGCTCACAGACTAAGAAAGAGGGAGAAAAGTTATTTTATCACCATTTCACATATGCGGAAACTAAGGGACAGAGAAGTTGGGGGACATGCCCAAGGTCGCCCAGCAGATTCATTCAGTCGTATATATTGAGCACTTACTGTGTGAAGAGCACTGTACTAAGTGCTTGCAGATAAGGGATAGAGCTAAAACTCTTGGTGAGACCTAGGTTTCCTGACTCCCAGTTCCATGATCTCTTCACTAGACCACACCACCTCTATACGTATCCTACTATTTAAGCACATCTCCACAAACATGCTTGCTTCCTCTGTTTCTGTCTCTCCCCCTACGACATTGTAAACTTGTCATGGACAGGAATCATGCTTCCTAACTCTATTGTATTCTCCTAAGCGCTTAGTCCAGTGCTCTGTAATAATAATAATAATAATGTTGGGATTTGTTAAGCGCTTACTATGTGCCGAGCACTGTTCTAAGCGCTGGGGTAGACATAGGGGAATCAGGTTGTCCCACGTGGGGCTCACAGTCTTCATCCCCATTTTACAGATGAGGGAACTGAGGCACAGAGAAGTTAAGTGACTTGCCCAGAGTCACACAGCCGACAAGTGGCAGAGCTGGGATTCGAACTCATGAGCCCTGACTCCAAAGCCCGTGCTCTTTCCACTGAGCCACGCTGCACTCCATAAATACTACTGATTGTATCTAATGTTTATGAAATCTTCCCCATTAGTCACCGTGGGCAGGGAACGTGCACTGGGTTTCTGGCGGATTTCCCAAGTGCTTAGTTCAATGTTTTGGACTCACTTGTGATGCAGCGTGGCCTTAATGGAAAGGGTACAGGCCTGGGAGTCGGATGATCTGTGTTGTAACTCCAACTCTGCCACCTGCCTGCTGTGGGACCTTGGGGAAGTCACTTCACTTCTCTGTAATTCAGTCTCCCTCATCTGTAAAATGCCTATTCTCCCTCCCACTGAAACCCATGTGGGACAGGGCCTGTATCCACCTTGATCTTGTACCTATCCCAATGCTTGGTGCAGTGCTTGGCACATAGTAAGCACTTAAAAAATCCCACAGTTACAATCAGTACATACCACTGCTCTGCTCCTCGGGAGTATTGCAGGGCTTCCCTCTGCCTACAGGGAAGCCCCGGTCGTTCATTCCATAATAATGTGTTGAGTGCTCTGCGGATTGCATCGTGGCGTATTAAGGCCCAGCACACAAAGATTCTGTGCAATGGTCCACAGGAAGTTGATGGCCGCTGAGGTGTCCCCGGAAAACTCACCACCCCACTCCCTGTCCCCTGCCTGTCAGGAGCCGCCGTGTACCCCAACTGGGGTCTTGTTCACATGGGCGCTGCTTCTAAGCCCCAGGACTTGGAGGCGGAGGGAGGCCGGGTGCTGACGCTAATAATCATTCATTTATTCACTCATTCAATTGTATATATTGAGTGCTTGCTGTGTATGGGGCACTGTGCTAAGCATTTGGGAAAGTACAATACAATAATAAATATACACATTACCTGCTCACAATGAAATTGCAGAAGAACAGGTGCCAGACCAACCAGGATCTGGGCTGCCTCTCTGGGGAACAGTCTGGCCTGTCACGCTGGCCTTCGAGTGCCAGTACCAGGAGGGCATCAGGCCCCGTTAGCCTCACTGGGCTAATGCCTGATGCCTGGAATCAGGGGGCTTGCACTCCATCTCAGTCCAACCCCTGGCCAGTTTGAGCCTGGTCCCCTTGGATTTCAGTCTCTCATGCTTTCCCCATGCTTTCCACTGTCTGCTCCCGGTGCCCCCCTCCCCCACCCCCCCAACTAGTCCCGCCAAACACCATCCAGGCCGGGGCCACCCAGGAAGGCTTCTGTTGTGGGCACTGTGTGAGCTAAGTCCAGTCTTGATTCCTTGGGCTTCGCTGCTCTGCCGCCAGGCTCTGGAAGGGGTTAGGGTTTGAAATCAGAGACAAAAAGTAGGGTCAAGAGGCCCTCTGGTCCAGCCCACTGCCTCCAGACAGTTGAATTGGTGAACTCACCCAAGGCAGACTGAGATCATTCTCACCTTATTGATCCCAGGACTCCAATTCTCCCGGGTGGCATGTTCCATGGGGTGCGGCCCCAACAGATGGAAAGCTCTTCCTTGCATCCCTCCACTCTCCCTCCTGCCTTGCTTAAGCCCTCTTCCCTTCTCCCACACACAGAGAACGGCAGACTGGTGAGAGAAAGCCTTAAGAATTGTGCAGACAGTTTGTGTCTTCCCATCTCCCACATTAGCTCAAGAGTCACTTGAGGGCAGGGTAGTGGTCCTGGTCTGGTCGCCTGTTTCCAGATACCCAGTACAACGCTCTGCAGGACACCGAAGCCAGCACCAACCATGGATGGGAAGGGGGAGGTGGGGAGCATTAATTCATTCAATAGTATTTATTGAGCGCTTACTATGTGCAGAGCACTGTACCAAGCGCTTGGAATGTACAAATCGGCAACAGATAGAGACAGTCTCTGCCCATTGACGGGCTTACAGTCTAATCAGGGGAGACAGACAGACAAAAACAATAGCAATAAATAGAATCAACGTGATGTACAGCTCATTAACAAAATAAATAGGGAGCAGACACCCAGTCCAGAACCCTGTACGCCATAGGCACCCAGTGAGCGCCATGCATGATGGTAATACCCGGCCACTCGGCAGCCGATTTTCCAACCCGTCAGAAATCCAAGTACTCGGGATCTCTAGCCAGCCCGGCTTCTGCCTATGCTGGGTGGGGCCCAGACTAGTTCCACAGGAACTCGGGACAGCAACCCCCAAGCAGTGGCCCCGCTGTAAACTATAACCCTTCAGTCTTGACCCTTGGACACCCCGCTGGGCAGCATCAACCCTCCTTCCTGTCCTCAGCTCTGTGCCTGAAGCAGCGGAGGGGCAGGGTGACACCAAGCTCCCTGTGGGCAGGGAATGTGTCTGTTATATTGTACTCTCCACGCATTCATTCAATCATACTTACTAAACTCTCCCAAGCACTTAATATGGTGCTCTGCACATAGTAAAGTTTCAATAAGTATGATTGACTGAGGTGGACCAAGTTCAGACCTACTCTCAGGCCAGAGTCTGTCCCAAACAGGGTCTTATGTGGGTGGGAGTTGGGGGGGGGATGGGCAGTGGTGTCCTGGGGACCCTCAGGGCAAAGGAGGCTCCCTGTGGGCAAGGAGGAGGGATGGACATAGGGATACCAAGGGCGCGAGGGGGCAGGCCCACTGACCAAAAGTTCACTGAAAGCCAAAATGCAGTGGAAATGTTGCTACTGTGACTACTTATTCTAAAATAAGTTCTGAACTGAGATACCAGCTTTCTTGGGGCCTCAGGGGAAGACATAGAGACCACAGACAACTCTTCAGGGAAAATTAGCTTTATTGTGCATCAGCTTTTAGTAAAACCAGGTCAAAGGCATTGTGACATGCGCATCCAGCTGCAGGGTCGGCATTTCCCACCCCCAACCCCTCGGCAGGGTGACCCCCGAGGCTGCATTCCGCTTGTCATCCTTAGGGCCCTACGTCCTCGGAAATGTGATTTGATGAGGGGGGCACATGCCGCCTTTATGAGCAGTGAGTCGGTCTTCCCATCTGGGACCCCTGGGCCCCTCAAGAGAGATTTCCCAGAACTGAAGGATGCCGGGAGAAGCGATCTTCTCAGAGCTGGAAAATCTTCCTGATTACCAGCATCTGGATGGTTGGGCTTATTTTGGCAGAAGGTGTCCTCAGCCCAAACTCAGACATACACACACACACACACACACATATACTCTCTCTCTCACTCATTCTCTCCACCCACAGGCAGGATAAAGGAACCCACATTTTCAGGGATATGCCAGCCCCGAAACTTGATTCTTAAAATGACCAACTTAAAGTGCCTTATGACACAAGCCCTCTGGGCACCAATCTCCTCCCCTCCGGCCCTGTGTGGTTCAGGGGGCCGGCTGGCCGGCCAGACAGCAGGAGAGCAGGGATGGCAGAATGGGATCTGGAACGGGAATGTGAGCTACCCAGACGGGCCTCCTCCTTGCTTAGTCGTTCTCCAAGCGGCTGTAAGGGTGGTCTGAGTCCTGGAGAAGACCTGGGGGTGCAAGGGAGCACAGTGATCTCACCACCGGTCCCCTGGCTTGCCCTCGCTGAGTTTGTGGGGGGGCTCGGTGCTGTCAGGGCCAGTCCCCGGGCACTGGGTTTGCGGGGGGTATGATGCTGCTACTGCCGATCCCCTGGCTCCCCGCATTGGGGGCGTGGAGCCCCGACAGCCGCAGACTGCATCTTCCGACCCCAACAGGCCCCAGGGCCTGAGTGAGACTGGCGCCTGGAAAACCGGGACGGGATCCGGGACCACGATCCTGGGCCCAGGGTTGGGGGACAGGGAGCAGGCCAGGTGGACGCTGAGGTGAAAATAGACTGGGGCCTCTCCGCCAGGGGCCCCAGGGCTGGATGCCCAAGAGCTCTGGCATGCTCTCAAACTCCCCGTGGGAGTCCCTGTGCCTTCGCCTGGCTTCCTGCCACGATTGCTCTGCCCACTGGGTACCCCCAGATGAAAGCCAGGGGAGGGTTATTGTTGCCAGCTTCTCTCGGGAGGGTCGCCCTGCTGTGCTGGTCCAGGCCCACATAAGTTCTCCCTAGCAGGCCTGTGGCCCAGGGCCTTGGACACCTGCCCCATCCTCCAGGAGCTGCCAAGCCGGACCTGAGAGCCTCGAGTGAGACAGATATGTCCACATCTGTAATTTGTTTATATTAATGTCTGTCTCCTCCTCTAGACTGCAACCTAGGGGCAGGGAATGTGTTATGCTGTACTCTCTCAAGAGCTTAGTACAGTGCTCTGCACACAGTAAGCTCTCTATAAATACAGTTGACTGATTGACAAGGACTCCGTCCCATGCAGCGTGGCTTAGTGGAAAGAGCACGGGCTTGGGAGTCAGAGGTCATGGGTTCTAACCCCAACTCCGCCACCTGTCTGCTGTGTGACCTTGGGCAAGTCACTTAAGTTTTCTGTGCCTCAGTTTTCTCATCTGTAAAATGAGGATTAAGACCGTGAGCCCCATGTGGAACAACCTGATTACCTTGTATCTACCCCACCACTTAGAACAGTGCTTCGCACATAGTAAATGCTTAACAAATACCATCATTATATACCTATGCCAGTGTTTAGTACAGTGCTTGACGCAGCAGGAGTCCCTATGATTAGCACCATTAGGACATCGATGATGATGATGATGACAATGACGCTTACAGAACCTTTGTTCTGGCCAGTTCCACCCTTCCTCCAAGCCCATGGGAAAACTTCCAGGGGGCACCCTGGCAGGGGAAATGGCTGAAGAATATTTAGTTGTTTTCACTCTTATCCTTTGCCAACTAAATGCACGGCACAAGTAGCTCCGTGTCTTCCCAGCAAAATGCAGAAACCATGATCTTGTGCTCCTATTGTGTGCTGTCAAGTGCCCTGTCCAGTGCCAGGCAAGGCAGCAGGTGCCCGGTCCACTGATGGACAGGGAGCAGGTGTCCCGTACAATGCTGGGCAGATAGCGGGCACCCCATACAGTGCTGGGCAGATAGCAGGAGCTCTGTACATCACCGGGCAGATAGCAGGAGCCCCGTACAGCACCGGGCAGATAGCAACGCTCTGTACAGCACTGAGCAGGTAGAAAACACCCCATATAGCGCCGGGCAGGCAGCAGGTGCCCCATATAATGCCAGGTAGATGGCAGGTACCCCACACGGCACTGGGTAGATAGCAGGAAACTTGTACAGTGCAGACTGGCAGGAAGTAGGCACCCTGTACAACGCTGCGCAGGCAGCAGGTGCCCCATACAGTGTCGTGAAGGTGGCAGACATCCCATACGGCACTGGGCAAGCAGTAGGTCTCAAATACAGCGCTGGACAGGTGGTAGGCACTATTTTAAGCTCCACAAAGAAAGCCCCAGGCAGGTGCCTTGCAGGAGCCCACTCTGGTTTCTGAGGTGGGGAGGAGGTGGGGGTTTTAGAGGGCAGGAACCCAAACCGGTCTCCCCCAGGTAGAACTGCTCCGAAGGATTTTCCCCGAAAACAAAAACACCTCCTTCCGCCTTGCCACACCCCTGACTGGACAACGCCCGGGCCCCGCTGTGGGGGTGGAAGTAGAAGGTGGGCAGGAATAGGGGAGGAGATGCTAACTACTGGACAAGAGGCTCTGGTCCAGCATGGCTGCACAGCACTGTCATTAGGCAAAGAGACGAATCATAGCACCTTAGCAGCCACGGCGAGGGGGAGGCTAGGCCGAAGGGACAGTCGAGTTCTTCTGAACTCCTCGGGGGCTTTAAGTGGGCTAAGACCCACATGACTACTACTGCTTGTTCCCATTCTTGCCCACTCCCTCCTCTCTCAGGGAAAGGAAAATCCCAGCAATACTCTCCAAACAAAGACAGCATCCATGGATGGCTTAAGAACCAGCCTGCAGGCTCCCAGAGGACCCTGGGTGGAGGAGAGAGACACTAGTGGTGAATAATAAACATGTCATTAGCATTTCAATGGAGAGGGGGGCTGGCAGCTGGTGGGAAAGAGATTTCCTTAAACCCCTGGTCAGATGTGGCTGGCACCACTTACCTGTCCCCTGCTACCGGCGGCAGCAGTCAGTTAACAAAGCTTCTGCCACTTTGCCCCCCGACACTGCCTGCTTTCTTGCCCCCCAGGGGCAACAAGAGGGTAATAATAATAATGGTATTTGTTAAGCGCTTACTACGTTCCAAGCACTGATCTAAGCGCTGGGGTAGATACAAGGTAATCAGGTTGTCCCACGTGGGGCTCACAGTCTTAATCTCCATTTTACAGATGACGGAACTGAGGCACCGAGAAGTTAAGCGACTTGCCCAAAGTCACACAGCTGATGTGGCGGGGTTAGGATTAGAACCCACGACCTCTGACTCCCAAGCCTGTGCCCTTGCCACGAAGCCCCGCTGCTTCTACATTTTGGAGGAGCCCTAACATTTTGTAATCATTTTCAAATGCGACTGGGAGAGGTTTGATCGGCAGGGATACCCAGGTCAGGGGTGGGCGTGAGGGTGTCCGCTGCCCTGGCCAACAGCCAGGCAGCCAGATACGACGGGAGTCAGGACAGGTGTCAGGAGGCCTTAAATTCCTAATCTTTCGGTTACTCTGAGAGATCCGAAAGGAGGATGAAAACTGGCAAAAAATTGCCATTAAAAGTGTGGTTTTGGTCAGCCCTTGACCCTGAGGAGAGGGTGGTGGTGCTTAGGACATCCTAAAGTCCTCCCAGTCCATGGCCTCAACGTTTCAGGCAGCAGGATCCTCCTAGGCTTGGAGGCTAAGGCAGGCCAGCATAGGTGCAGAGGGCAAAGGACAGTTAATGGCCAGTGCTGGGCAGGCAGCTCCCAGGATGACATGGTAGGACATGGTACGAGGGGGCGGGGAAAGCTCCAGTTTAAACAATCGGCGTCAGGGCTTGGACATACCATATTTCTTGCGGATCTCGTCATGCTGTTTCTTCCTCTCATGTTTCCTGGGGAGACAAGGGGGAGAGCCTGTCACCTTGGAAGTTTTCCCCATCCAAACCCCTGGCCATCCAACTGGGCCCGGGCCTACACGCTCCGGGCCCAGGCTGGGGCCGGTCGGCCAGTCGTCCATCCGGCCGCCCCTCCCACAATCTGACGACCCAGGTCCGCGCAGGCAGGAAGCTTCTGCACAACCAGAACCGAAGTCTTTGAGCAGAAAACTGCTCATCAGGGTCATATTGATGAGCACAAATCCCACCGAGGCAGAGGAGAGGACCTGTCAGCCTCCTCCCAGGGATGCAGTCCCTGCTGCCAGGGAGTCCGTCCCAATAGAGGCACAGGAGAAAAATCCTCCCCTTTTCAGCAAACATGTGGTGGGGAATAATAATGTTGGTATTTGTTAAGCGCTTACTATATGCAGAGCACTGTTCTAAATGCTGGGGTAGACACAGGGGAATAAGGTTGTCCCACATGGGCTTACAGTCTTAATCCCCATTTTACAGATGAGGTAACTGAGGCACAGAGAAGTTAAGTGACTTGCCCACAATCACACGGCTGACAAGTGGCAGAGCCGGGATTCGAACCCATGACCTCTGACTCCAAAACCCGTGCTCTTTCCACTGAGCCACGCTGCTTCTCCTGAATCTTGAATCTTACTCAACTCCACAAATTTACACCAGGAGAAAGATTCCATAGCCTCACTAATGTATTTTTCAGTTTTGTCCTTGAACCACGAGGGTTGGAGTGTACACATTACTCTGGGGAAAAAGTCACTCCAGTTCATGTGTGTTTCTGTGTGTACGTGTGTACGTGTATGGAGGGGAGGAAGGAGGAACCGAGAGCATATGTGTGGAAAAACCCTAATGACTCTAGGGAATGTTGTGTGGGCACGTGTGAGGAACACTACCTGTTTTAAGGAGTGTTTTATGTGCATACGGGTGAAGAGCATTGGGTTTACTTCTGTGGACGAAGTATCCTGTAGGTTTTAGTAGATGACTTAATGAATGCCCTCTCAAAGGTCACCCATGATCTCCTTCTTGAGAAAGCCCGCGGTCTCTACTCCACAGTAATCCTCCTTGACCTCTCAGGTGCCTCTGACATTGTCGACCACCCCTTTCTCCTGGAAACATTTTCCAGCCTTGGCTTTACTGACACCATCCTCTCCTGGTTCTCCTCCTATTTCTCTGGCTACTCATTCTCAATCTCTTTGGCGGGCTCTTCCTTTGCCTCCCACCTCCTAATGGTGAGAGTCCCTCAAGGCTCAGTTCTAGGCTTTCTTCTCGTCCCCATCTACATCCACTCCCTTGGAGAACTCATTTGTTCCCACAGCTTCAAGTACGATCCCTATGCAGATGAGTCCCAAATCCATATCTCCAGCCCTGAGTTCTCTCCTTTTCGGCAGGATCGCATTTCTTTCTGCCTTCAAGATATCTCTACGTGGATATCTCACCGACACCCCACACTTAACGTGTCCAAAACAGAACTTATCTTCCCACCCAAACCCTATCCTCCCCGTGATTTTCCCATCATTGTAGACAGCACCACTATCATCCCTGTCTCACAAGCCCATAACCTTGGTGTTATCCTCGACTCATTTCTCACACTCAACCCACATATTCAATCTGTCACCACATCCCGTCGGTTCAATCTTCACAACATTGCTAAAATCTGCCCTTCCTTCTCCATCCAAACTGCTACCGTGTTAATCTAAGCACTTATTCTATCCCGTTTTCACTAGCGCATCAGCCTCCCTGCTGACCTACCTGCCTCCTCTTGTCCCTCCCCACTCCAGTCTATACCACCTCTGGACCACTCCAGTCCAGTCTGCTGCCCACATCAATTTCCCACAAAAACTTTCAGTCTATGCTTCCCCACTTCCAAGAACCCCCAATGGTGCCCATCCACCACGGCATCAAACAGAAACTACTTACCATCGGCTTTAAAGAGCGCAAATACCTCACCTCGCTGCTCACCTACTACAATCCAGCCCGCACACTTCACTCCTCTGATGTCAAACTTCTCACTGTATCTCAATCTCATCTACCTCACTGCCAGCCTCTAGCCCAAGTCCTGCCTCTGGTCTGAAAGGCCCACCCTCCTCATATCCAACACAACACCCCTCTCCCCAGCTTCAAAGACTTACACATCTCCTCCTCCTCATTTCCTCTTCTCCCAGTCCCGTGTGTCACCTTTGCACTTGGATTCGAACCCTTTATTCATCCCTCCCTCGGCCCCACGACCCATCTGTACATATCTGGAATTGACTTATTTATATTAGTGTCCGACTGCCCCTCTAATCTGTATGCTCACTTCGGGCAGGAAACGTGTCTACCAACTCTGCTACACTGTACTCTCTCCAAGTGTTTAGTAAAGTGCTCTGCGGAGAGCAAGCAATCAATAAATACGATTGACTGCCCGCCACAGAACAGCTGTGTGTGTGTGTGTGTGTGTGTGTGTCTGTCTGTCTGTCTGTCTGTCTGGGGAGGGAAAGTGTGAGAGAGCCTGCGGCCAACCCTCGAGGTTTGGGGCTTGCCTGTCCGCACAGTGACCAGGAAGACCGCGGGAAGTCTGGAAGGGCCCCTGGGGGGCCGGGGCCACTGTGCGGTGGGCAGTGTGGACGCCCCCGAGTCAGGCAGGTGAAGCCTCCTCCCGGGATGGGTGTCAGCCTTTTCTCTGAAAAGCTTGGACCGCTGAGCAAAGCCAAAGTCCCTCTGGGCCGGCTGATGCTGCAGGGGGGAAGGTGAGGTGCTGAGCGGGGTGGAGTGACCGGTCAGAGAGGGGAAGGAAAAGCGTGCAGTGCTGCCTTTCAGAGGACATGCAGGGAAGACAGCGTGTTCGGCTCCATTCAACGAATAAAACCAAAAGCTGCGATCTCGCGAAACCACGGGAGGGACGGCGACCCAAACAGTCAGGGAAAACTAAACGACAGACGGGGAATGAACGCCCTCTTGTGGGATTGGGGAGGAACACATGGGGGGAGAGGGAGAGGAGGAGGGGCAATCGTATTTATTGAGCGCTTACTGTGTTCGCAGCACTGTACTAAGCACTTGGGAGAGTACCATATAACAGTAAACAGACACAGTCCCTGCCCTCAACAAGCTTACGGTCTAGAGGAGAAGAAGGAGGAATAGGAATCGGAGAAACATTAAAGGCAGCAGAGTGAGAGCTACCCATAATAATAATAATGATGATGATGGCATTTTAAGCATTTACTATGTGCTAAGCACTGTTCTAAGCGCTGGGGAGGACACACGGTGATCAGGTTGTCCCACGTGGGGCTCACAGCCTTAACCCCCATTTTACAGATGGGGTCACTGAGGCACAGAGAAGTTAAGTGACTTTCCCAAAGTCATACAGCTGACAAGTGGCTGAGCCGGGATTTGAACCCATGGCCTCTGACTCCCAAGCCCGTGCTCTTTCCACTGAGACATGCTGCTTCTCTTCCAGTGATCTGCTCCCAAAAGGACTCATGTTCTCCACTCCCTGCCCCTGCCACAGTAACACTCGCTCACTGTCCAGAAGTGCAGACTTGGTCAAACCTGACCCGGGGCATCCGGCTCGTTCGCCGTGAATGAGAATGAATAGCCGGCTCTCAGCATAGAGTGAATGCTCAGTATATACCACTGACTGACAGACTGGCTAATGATTGACTGGCTCCTGAAAGCCAGGTTCCAAGTAAGTGAATAGGCTCCCCAGGCCCAGCCCTACACCGCTCCCAGGCCCCAGTCAGCATCCTCGATAGGGTTTCCCATTCCTGGGCTGAACAGCTCCCTCCCCGAGTCATGCTGTTTCCACTCTAAAGCCTCCCTCTTCCCTGCCACCAGTTGACGAGGGCATCCCTGCCAGCCCCAGGTTGGAGCAGGACTCTGCCCCTTCCCTGCCCTCTCCCAGCCTGACTAGGGCCCTCAGCACGGGGACTCAAAGCCCTAGCTACCCTCCCTGCCAACCTGTCACCTCCCGGCTTTCCCTCCACAAGGCACAAAATGCGCCCCCCCCCCCCCCAGGCCCCTGCAGCACTCAGAGAATGGCTTGCCCAGAGCAGGACCGAATCTGCATCCTATCACCACAAGAACTCTGAGAGATAGGTTTGACCCGGCCCATCAGGCAGGCAGACAGCCAGACAATGGACTTTACTGAGTGCCTACTGCATGCACAGCACTGGTCTAAGCGCTGGGGAGAGTACAATACCACTAAGTTGTTAGAAACAGTCCCTGCCCTCACAGAGTTTAATGCCTACTGAGGGAAGACAGACACTAAAATAAGGTAGATAGGAGGAAGGAGGAGAAAGGATGGAGAGTTGAATGGCGCACAGGTGGGCCCAAGGGCTGGGGAGTTGAGGAAATAGGGGGCTCGGGGCTGGGGTCTCAAGGCAGAAAGTCACCCTTCTGAGTTGTTACAGCCCAGACAGGAAACCCCCCGGCCTCATCAGAGACCTCGAGTGAGCAAGGCAGGGAGTCCGGCCGAGTCGGCCTCTTTGGGGCACAGGGTACCAGCACCTGACAGAAATGGCCAGAAAGCCTTGAACAAACTAAAGCCCTGAACAAACTCCCATCCGTCTCCTGAATATGGGCCCAAGTGCCACAGGAAGGGTGGGAATCAGGAGGGCTGCACCGGAATAAGGAAGGAGGGCAGAACGGATGGAGGAGAGTAGGATGTTTAGTAGGGTTTTAAAGGAAATGTGGTGACACGGTTTGGCAAAGTGGAGGACACAGGGATGCCCTGCAAAGAGGAAGGGACAGAATGTCCAACCAAAATGAAGATTCTGGACAAAATGGCCAGCTGTTTTTCTGTCTCAGAGAAAGAAATATGCCCGTGTCAAAGAAATGTGTCAGGGTAGAGATCAAAGGCTGCCAGATCAGCTGTTTCAGTGGCCAGTCCACATGGAAGGGGTGCAGACCTGGACCCACAGAGATGAGTTAAGGGCCCTGAAAACCGCCATATCATCCCAGGCCTCAGTTGGTCAAAATGACTGCCTGTTTGGCAACAGTAAAGTGTAAGGAAGGGGGCGCTCTGAGTGGCACCTGGTGTGAAAATGGGGCTGGGGAGCTCTGAACAGTACCTGAGGGGACTCTAACGAGACCAACTCTCCCATGGTCCTTCCCTCAGGTGAATCTGCATGTCGGGGGGAATGGAGAGGGATGGAACACGTACAGGAAGACAGATGATCAGGGGGTGCCAACCGGAGAAATTCCTCCGCTGGAGGTAGGGCCCCCCGGCTCCAGGTTCGACAGCCCCTTGCTCCGAAACACTTTGCGCACACCTACTTTGTGATCCGATCAAGGGCAAGGGGCACCACAGGGTTTCAGATCAGATCTTACCGCTGAAGGGACTGCATTCTTCGCTCCTCTCGCTGTCTGGTCAGTCTGTCTTCATCGTCATCCAGCCTGGGGAGAGAAGCGAGAACCCAGCTCACGCCAGCCTCCAGAGCCGCCCACGGGAAGCCCTGACGGGGGAGTGGTGGGAACGGATGAGGGGAGCTGGGGTTGGCTGGAGCCCTGAGGCTCGGCCGGGGGAGCGGCCGGTGGGTCCCTAGGGGAGCTGTGCAGAGAAGCGGAGCGGTGGACTGGGAGTCCCTGGGTTCAGCACACCAGGGACTGGAAAACAAGGTTCTCTGCAGACCTAGTTTGAAATCCTGTGATGCAACTACAGCTGGTGAAAATATCAGTTATCTGGGTCTATCCGGAGAGAGGGTCTGAGTGGTCCCTAAATGACAAACTGCAAATTCAGACGTGCTCTCACGGGGTTGAGGGGGTAAGACGGGACGGGATGTCTCGCCACTCCTCTGAGCCTCGGCAGACAATCCACGGAGGGGCGAGACTGCCTAGCTGCACCCAGATGCTTCCTGGGCCTTCTGGGCTTCCAGATCTAAGAGCTTCAGGAGGGACTCTGGTATGGAGTCCCAGAAGTCCCTTCACAGCTGGAAGGAGCCGTGGGCACTAGGCACCAGGATTGCCCTTGGCACCCCACCCGAAAGACAAGCTGGACATGTCCGGGTTCTACCCAGCCTCTTCAGCCACACCCCCCCATGGGTGAGCTTTACCCAACAGGGATGTCTTACTCGGGGACAGAGATCATGCTTGCACAATCAATTGAGGGTATTTACTGAGTGTTTAGAGCTCTGCGCTGTACAGTTGGCAGAGAGGACAATAGAGTGGGTAGATACGGTCCCTGCCCTCGAGGAGCTCTGCGCCTCGTGCAAGAAGCTGACGTTAAAATAAGTCACAACCGAGGATGAGTCCAAATATGTCATGGGGCTGGCTAGGCCAGTTGGCAGCGAGAGACGGGACTCACCTCCTTGCCCGCTTCCGGCAATAGCAGCAGTAGCAGCAACAGATAGTCACGGACAACAGAAGGATCCCCACGATCACAGAAATGGCAATGACCAGTGCCTCCAAGTTGACTGCAAAACAACCAAGTGCAACTCCTTCAGAATGGGAGCATATCTCCCCCGGTGACCCGTGGTTCCTTTCCACTCCTCCTCACCCCAACCCCAAACTCAGGAAATTTCAGAACCCCTCAAAGGCATTCAGCTCTCACCTTAAACAAGAGTGAAATCCTACCGAATCTCCCTACTCGGCTGGTCTCCAAACCCTCGTCGTATCACGGTTCCACTGTTGTATCGGTCCCCTCGCTCTTGGCCAGATTGTCATTCAGCACCCACTGCTTCCCACCCTTCACATCCTCTATTCTTTACTCCACACACACCCCCCAGCTCACTTCCCCAAACCGCCCTCTTGCCTCTCCAGGCCACCACCCCTCCACCTGGAACTCCCTTTCCTCCTGACCAAATCTATCTGACTTCAAAATCCCACCTCCTCCGAGAAGCCCCACCCTTATTATTTCCCTACAACCTCATCAACCTCAGTCCCAACACCCACCTTCAGCACCCCGGTGCTTACTCCTGTCCTCGACACTCATGAATGTCTATTTATTTGATCACAGGCAGAGTGGCCCTTAGGAAAGTATAGGCCTAGGAGTCAGGAGACCCAGGTTCTAGGCCCATCTTTGCAATCTGCCTTCTGGGTGACCTTGGGCAAGTCACTTTACCTTTCTGGACCTCAGTTTCCTCCTCTGTAAAATGAGGACAAGATACCTCTACTTAATGCATCAATTAGTATTATTTACTGGGCCCTTACAATGGAGAAAGCACTTACTAAGAACGCAAGAGAATATAAGAAGTAGAAATGATTACTGCCCTCGAGAAGCTTACAATTTGGCTAGGGAAGACAGACGTTATAATCGATTACAGGTGGAAGGAAGCAACAGAATATAAAGATATGTACATAAGGGCAATGGTTGAGGAGAGAGGGGGACGCCTAGGGGAGGCAGAAGTGCCAAAGTGGCAGTGAGGGTGATAAAGGATTAATAAGTGAAGGCTGCTTGGAGATGTGATTTCAAAAGGGTTCTGAAGGTGAGGAGAGCAGTTATCTGCCAGATTTGAGGGGAAAGCGTACGAGCGGTGGGAGAGGTGAGAATGAGGCCCAGTAGGAGAAGTGGGATGTGGCAGAAGGACCTCAAGGATGACTGTGAGGGAGAGAGGCTTCTGCAGGTGGGGGAGACGAGCACAAGATGATGTTTCAAAAAAATGCACAGTGAGGTATGGGCAGAAGAATGTTGAGGCTGGAGGCAGGGAGGTGGTGTGTTAGAAGGCCAATATACTAGTGGAGTCAGATATGTCGAGTGCTAGGAACCGGTGTGCTGGCAGTTTGGATGGTGAGGAAGGAGTGGATTCTAGAGATGTGACCACAGAACCCACAGGATTTAGTGACTGACTGAATCCTTGGCGGAGCTGGGGTGGGCGGGGGAGAGAAAGAGAGCGAGAGAGAGATGAGTCAAGGATAATGCCAAGGTTTTGGGAAAGATAGTGGTGGTGTCAACTGGGATGGGAAAGCTAGATGGAAGAGAGGATTTGGGAGGGAAGAGGTGGTATTCGATTTTGGAGCTGTTCAGCTTGAGGTGCTGGGGGCCACCCGTGAAGAAGAGATGTCCTGGAGGCAGGAGGAAATACAAAGAAGATTGCAGAGGACTAGGTCAGAAAGACCAAGGTGCAAGAGTGTTTCCAGGACAAGGGGGTGGTCCACCGTGTCAAAGGTAGCTGAGAGGTCAAGGAGTGGATGCCCTTAGATTTGGCCAAGAGGAGGTCAGTTTCGGTGGAGCAGAGGCTGCGGAAGCCGAACTGCAGAGGGACAAAGAAGGGTTGGGGGAAGTGGAGGACATGAATGGGGGAAGGGATATGGGCTTGGATATATGGATGATACCGTGGGATGACGGGAGATATTGAAAGCAGAGGGAAAGGAGCCAGCAGAAAGAAAGTAGGAGAAGAGGGCAGTCGGTCAAGGAGGGAAAAAGAGTGGACACAAGGGCTTTTTTACAAAGGCAAAGGCCCGGGGCTGCAGGGGCTCAGAACGTGACTCTGGAAAATGTGGGAATCTGCCATTGAATCCGGAAAGAGGAGTGCGGCTGCTTTTGTGGGGTCTGGAGGCGGGTGGCAGCGGGCGGCAGCCGCCGGCCAGAGCGAGCCGGCCTTGCTGTGCCCCGACGAGCCCCAACGTGCCCAGGTATGGTGGCCCTGGCGTGCCACCCCCGATATGCCTATCCCAAAGTGCCCCGATGCGCCAGCCCCAACGGGTTGGCTGAGGAACAGACGAGAACTCACTCCAGCAGGCGGCCCAGCGAGTGTCCGCTAGCGGACACAAGGAGGAGGAAGGGAGGAGGCTGCTCACGGGGTAATCCAGGCAGGTTTCCTTGGTGCTGCACCACAGGCACTGTGAAGAGGAAACAAACACCCACGCACATACACACACCGCCATCACAGTGAGGCCAGAATAAACTCACAACCCTTGTTGTTACCACCCCCCCACACACCCCATCCCCCTGCCATCAATGCAACACCCACACCCACACCCCTGCCATCACTGCAAGGCCACAAGGAACACACAACACTTGTTACCAAAAACACACACATACACACCGCCATCTCTAAGTTCAAAATGAACACACAACCCTCACCATTACCACAGACACACACACACACTGCCATCACTG
Organism: Ornithorhynchus anatinus; assembly: GCF_004115215.2. Taxonomy (NCBI): domain Eukaryota; kingdom Metazoa; phylum Chordata; class Mammalia; order Monotremata; family Ornithorhynchidae; genus Ornithorhynchus; species Ornithorhynchus anatinus. Next base: position 70,760,245 of record NC_041735.1, read on the forward strand.
AGAGGCCAGAATGAACACAGACATCCTTTGCCGTCACCACAGACACCCTCCCCTCTCCCCTTGCCCCCTCCACTGTCCAGTCCAAGTGTAGCCTGGCGTGGGGACAGCCCGGGAGCACTGGGGGCGGGGGAGACCAGCAGTGACTCCACTTCCCTTTTGGTGGGTGGGGTTTTTTCCACGGTCACGAGGGGCCGGCAGCTCTAACCCATGGAGCTTCACGCTTCTGGCTCGAGGGGCCGATCATACCGGCAGCCCCCGTGCCCCACTGTCCGCAGCCTCCCCACCCTCTTGGCTCTGACCACGGTTTGTTGTGGGGCAGGGGGCGCGGGGAGCGGCTCTAGGCTCCCGCTGGCTAAGGGCCCCAGCGTATCATGTTGGCCAGAGGGCCTTACTGTAAGCAACCCAGCCCGTGACACTCACACAGTCCACAAACAGGCCAACTATGACAGACTCCTCGCCGGCAGTCACCGGGAGGGAGGGGGCAGGGGGCAGACCCCGAGGGGACAAACAGGATCCTCAGACTGGGGCCTCTCAGAGTTGCCCAGCCTGGGAACCCACAACTTGTGGGGCACAGAGGACAGCTTTCTCCCCCATTAGAGTATAAGCTCCTGGAGGGCAGGGAGTTCCCCGAGGGCATCTAGTGTGGCTATAGACTTCCCTCTAGACTGTAAACTCGCTAAGGGCAGAGAATGAGTCTACTGTTCTACTGTACTCTCCCAAGCATATAGTAGAGCGCTCTGCAAATGGTAAGTGCCCAATAAATACAAATGACTGACTGCTCCTTGGCACCTGGGTTACAGCTCTGGAATCTGTCCTATCCTCTCTATCTAAATAGCTAGCATGCTAATCCAAGCATTGGTCATTCCCACCTTGATCAATGCATCACTCTCCTTACTGACCTCCCTGCCTCCTATCTTTTCTCACTCCAGTCCGTACTTCACTCTGCTGCCTGGGTCGTTCAGCCCACGTCTCCACACTCCTCAAAAACCTCCAATGGTTGTCCATCCACTTCTGCATCAATCAGAAATTCCTTCATCATTCCATCAGTCAGCTCACCCCTCCTACCGTAGCTTGCTGATCTACTAAAACCAAGCCCACACACTCTGCTCCTCTAAATGCCAAACTTCTCACTATACCTCGTTCTCATCTACCTCACCACTGATTGCTTGCCCACGTTCTCCCTCAGGCCTGGAAGTCCTCCGCCTTCATATATGATAGACCACCACTTTTTCCACCTTCAAAGCCTTATTAACATCACATCTCCTCCAAGAAGACTTCCCTAACTTAAGCCCTGACCTCCCCTACTCCCTCTTCCTTCTGTGTCGCCTATGCACTTGGATCTAAGCACTTGCCCCGCAGCGCTTTCCTACGCTTCCATAATTTATTTTCATATCTGCCTCGCTGTCTAGGCTTTAAGCTTCTCGTGGGCAGGGATTGCAGCTACCAACTCTGACATGCTGTACTCTCCCAAGCATTTGATGCAATGCTCTGCCCACAGTAGAAGCTCAATAAATACCATCGATTGATTGACCAGACCCTCTGCCCCAGCCCAGGAGGGCACCCTCCCCTGCCCCAGCACTCCTCGACTGATATTCTGAGTATCCTTCTTATTCATTTTTGCATCTTTCCAAACTCTTGCTCTGACCAATTCTTACCAACTGCATTTTTCTTCCTGCTCCCATGGTTTGTTAATAACTAAAACCCCTCTGCACTGCCCACTGCCCTGGCCACTCCTCGTTCCAATCCCTCACCAGAGCCCTGCCTCACTCCCCAGTGGACCAAAGGATTCTAGTATAGAAGTGGGGGGAGATGATGGAGGAGGTGGGGGGGGTGGGTAGATGATGAAGGAGATGAGGGGGGCGGGGGGAAGAGCTGATGGAGGACGTGGGGGTTGGGGGGGAGGGGTTGGGAAAGTCACCAGTAGTCAGGGTCGGAGAGTGAAACCACTGAGGCCTTCAAAAAGTGAGAAAATGATCACAGGAAGTACGAAATCCAAAACATCAATGCAGCAGTAAATGGAGGCCAAAGAAGGAAATCTCTGAATCCCACGAAATGTTCCATTCTCTTTGAAAATGTATGCTGGATGTTCATATTCTAGGGAAGCATGGGTTCAGAGGAAATGAGCGCATGAATTGAATCCCACTTTCTGTTTAGTGCTGCCAAACAGCCTTACTGTTTAGTTTCATTCTTTCCTCTTTTCCTCTCATTTCAGAAGTGGGCAGGGGGGCAGGGGGACGGACGGGGCAGTGGGGAGAAGGATAGGGAGCCCTGCTCAAAAATGGAAGAGGCTGTCATTTATCCCTGTTCTTCCTCCTGCTTTCATTCTTTGTAAATTCAGTCTGTCCACCTTCGCCCCCATTAGACATTGAGCTCTGACTTGTCTCAGTTCGGCTTTACTAGCCTCATCAGTCAATGTTATTTACTGTGTGCTCACTGTGCCCACAGCGCTGTCCTAAACATTGGGGAGAGTATAACAGAGATTAAGTTGATGAGATCCCTGCCCTCAAGGAGCTGACACTCTAAGCCCTAGTGCTCAGTATGGTGCTTTGCCTTCAACAAGTACTGCTGACTGACAGGTTAATGATGAACCGTTGTGCCTGCTGTGGAACAATCATGAGGAAAAACGACTTGCTGCAAATGAAAGGTAACTTACGGAGATGTTTCTTAGACAGTCTTCACATGACTCCTTGGAGAAGTTGGCACAAGCTACAAAAAAACACAGGACCCAACCTGACTCCCAGTAGCAGCACAGCTCACCCGCTACCGGATCCTTCCTAGTTAGGCAAAGCCCCCAGGGACATTGGCCAGACCTGGGCTCCGGACACTAGCCACACCAAGGCTGCAGATACTGACCAGGCCGGGGCTCCGGACACCGGCCAGACCAGGGCTCCAGACCCCGGCCACACCAGGGCTCCCATATGGGGCGGTGGCCTGAGGCTGCCAGTACCCAGTGCAGAGGGATGTGGGAAAGACGGCTGAAGTGCCCAGAATGTTGAGCAGGTGGAGGGGGTGACCATGGGATGGCTGTTGCCAAATCCTGCTGCATCACGAAGAGTGACTCCGGCCGGGGCCCCCGCCGTTCTGGGGGCAATCAGTGGTTAGGACTCCCATGCCCCACCTGCTCACCGGACACTCAAGGAAGAGGGACCACAGGGTTGCGGGATCCCCCAGGGGATGTTGTTGAGCCAGACGTGTGACCACTCTGACCACACCACTATGTCAGGGATGTCATGGCTCACCACATCAGCAGCCAGTGTCCCCATGGGGGGGGACCCCAGTCCCCCAGTCCACAGGGCCCCAGGGCAACCCTCCGCTGCATTCTCTTTGCCCCCAGTGGGTCAGCTGACCCCTGTGTGGCTCCGCCTGCACCTGGTTTAGACTGTAAGCCCATTATTGGGCAGGAATTGTCTCTATCTGTTGCCGAATTGTACATTCCAGTGCTTAGTACAGTGCTCTGTACATAGTAAGCGCTCAATGAATACTATTGAATGACTGGTGCTGGGAACCTGGTGCCCACCTTCCTGGCAGAGTGGGTCTGACGGGCGCCAGGCTCCGGCGCCTATGGGGAGTGTGGGGGTGATGTGGTGTGGTGCCAAGTAGGAAGATGCAGGCGTGGTCAGAAGTGTTGTGAACACGCATTCAATCGTATTTACTGAGCGCTTACTATGTGCAGAGCACTGAACTAAGCGCTTGGAATGTACAATTCGGTAACAGATAGAGACAATCCCTGCCCACTGACGGGTTTACAGTCTAATCGGGGGAGACAGACAGACAGAAGCAGCGTGGGAAGCAGCGTGGCTCAGTGGAAAGAGCACGGGCTTTGGAGTCAGGGCTCATGAGTTCAAATCCCAGCTCTGCCACTTGTCAGCTGTGTGACTGTGGGCAAGTCACTTAACTTCTCTGTGCCTCAGTTCCCTCATCTGTAAAGTGGGGATTAAGACCGGGAGCCCCTTGTGTCTACCCCAGCGCTTAGAACAGTGCTCTGCACATAGTAAGCGCTTAACAAATACCAACATTATTATTATTATTGTTACAGAAACCAGCTCCGTGCACCACAAGGCCGGGTGCTGCCCCGCTGGGACCGGCAGTCCTGGGGACCTCCCCCCCCCACGCCCCACGAAGAACCCTGCATCATGGCGTCTGGGGGAGGGGAGAGGCAGGAGGGAACGCAGATGTGGGCAAGGGGCTGGTCTTCTTTCCTTCTCTGTGCCCTGCCTCCCTTGACCCCCGTGTACTGCCCAGTCCCCTGAGGAGCGGGAGGCGAGGCAGGAGGAGAGGAACCAGGTGGGAGAGGGGGGTCTAGGGTGGGGTGGGAGGGTGAGGGGCCGGGTGAGCCCCCGGGGACCCTCCCCAAGCGGTTCTAGAAGTCCCGGAATCGGCTTAAATCCAGACCGATCCAGCGCTCGGCCCAGTGCTGCGCACACAGTGAGCCCTCAGGGAATACCACCGGCTGACGGGGTCTCGGCCGTCCCGCTTCCCCGGATCCCCGACCCAGACCCTGGATCAGGCAGACAAACAGACAGTCAGCCTCAACCGCCGGAGGAAGGGGCGGGGAGAGGACAGGAGGGGAGAAGGAAGGGGAGGAGAAGGGGAAGAGGAGGGGATAAGGAGGGAATGAAGAGGGGAGAAGAAGGAAAGAGGAAGAGGAGGAGAGGAGGGGAAGAGGAGGGGGAAAAGGTGGGAAGAGGAGGGAAGAAGAGGAGGAGAAGAAGGGGAGGGGAAGGGGAGGGGAAGGGGAAGAAGGGGGGGAGGAGAGAGGAAGGAGAGGAGGGGAAGAGGAGGGGAAAAAGGGGGGAGGAGGGGAAAAAGGGGGGAAGAGGAGGGAAAGAGAGGGGAAAAAGGGGGGAAGAGGAGGGAAGAAGAGGAGAAGGGGGAGGGGAAGGGGAGAAAAAGGGGAAGAAGAGGGGATGGGGGGAGGAGAGAGGAAGGGGAGGAGAGGAGGGGAAGGGGGGGGAAAAAGGGGAGGGGAAGGAGAAGAAGGGGAAGGGGAGGGGTTGAGGAGGGGAAGAGGAGGGAAGAAGGGGAGGAGAGGAGGGGAAGAGAAGGGGATGAGGAGGGGGAGAAGGGGAGGGGCCAGGGCTCGACTCGGCTTCATTTTCCTGGTTGGAGCCCGGGCCGCTTGGGGGCTGCCTACCCCACCCTGACCCCTGACCCTTAACCCCGGCGCCGCGGGGGAGGGTCGAGGGAGGCCCGGGGGCTGGGATGTAGATGTGTGTGTGTGTGTGTGAGAGTGAGAGAGAGAGAGAGAGAGAGCTGTGGATGGGGAAGGCGGGGCGGGAGAGTTGTTCCGGGGCCCCTTCCTACCTGGGCCCGGAGCAGCGGCGCAGGGTTCGGGCGGCAGGAAGAGGAGGAGCGGGAGCAGGGGCAGGGGCAGGGGCGGGAGCAGGGGCGGCAGGAGGAGGGCGGACAGTGCGGGGCACGGCCGCATGGCGCACCACGCTCTGCCCAGCCCGCTCGGGCCCGGCTCGGCCACACCCAAGCCGCCCGCCCGGGGGGGAGGAGGGAGGGAGGGACGGACGGACGGACGGAGGGAGGGAGGGAGGGACGGACGGACGGAGGCAGGGAGGGACGGAAGCAGGGAGGGACGGAAGCAGGGAGGGAGAGCGGGCGCTCTCTCTGCGCAGGCGCGGTGGGGTCGTGGGGGCCCCCTCCCCCGTCCTCCCTTCGGTGAGCGCGCCCCCTGGCGGAGAGGGGTCCCGCCGGCGGCAGGAAGGGCGGCCCCCGGACAGTTGGGGAGGCCGGAGGTCGGGGCCGACAGCGCGGCCTGGGCCTGGTGTGTCCTCAACCCGCCTCCGACGCTTGTCAGCTCCGTCACCTCGGCCCAGTCCCTTCCCTTCTCCGGGCCTCAGTTCCCTCATCTGGAAAACGGGGATGGAGCCGGTGAGCCCCACGTGGGACGGGGACTGTGTCCAGCCTGACATGCCCTCTCTACCCAGCGCTTCGTACGGTGCTTGGCACCTAGTAAGCGCTTAACAAAGACCACGATGATTATTATTATGCTCTGTGCCGCCGTTCCCTCATCTTGGCACATAGTGAGCGCTTAACAAATACCACCATTATTCTTCTCCGTGCCTCCGTTCCCTCATCTTGGCATTCAGTGAGCGCTTAACAAATACCACGATTATCATTATTATTCTCTCTGCCTCAGTTCCCTCACCTGTAAAATGGGGATGAAGACAGGGAGCCCCACATGGGACAACCTGATGACTTGGTATCTACCCCAGTGCTTAGAACAGCACTTGGCACATAGTAAGCGCTTAACAAACACCGACGTTATTATTATTAAAGCTGAGGGTATGGACTTTGATGCAGAGGCCGACGGGCTACCGCTGGAGGTCTTTGCGGGGTGGACCCGTGGACTAACTTTTTAGGAGAGCTCATCTCCTCCAAGAGGCCTTCCCAGACTGAGCCCCCATTTCCCTTTGCTCCTCTTCCCCTTTCAGCACTGTGCTTATTTGTATATACTACTTATTACCCTATTTATTTTGTTAGAGGTGTACATGTCCATGATTCCATTTATCTTGATGATGTCTTTGTTTTGTTGTTTTGCTTTGCTGTCAGTCTCCCCCGTTTAGACTGTGAGCCCGTTAGTGGGCAGGGATTGTCTCTGTTGCCAAATTGTACATTCCCAGCCCTTAATACAGTGCTCTGCACATAGTAAGCGCTCAATAAATACTCTGGAATGAATGAAAGCGAGCTGGCCTAGAGAGTGAAGTGGGGATTGGAGCGGGGAGAGTCGGGAGGCAGGGAGGTTGGCCAGGAGTTGGATACGGTAGACAGGGCGCAATAGGATAAATCCTTGGATCGGCAGTTTGGATGGGGAGGAAAGAGAGGATTCTAGTGATGTGGCAAAAGTTGAGCTGACAGAATTTGGTGACAGCCCAAATACGTAGGTTGAATAAGGGGGGTGGGGGTGAGTCGAGGATGATGGCCAGGTCACTGGCTTGTGGGGTAGGGAGGATGATGGTGTTTACAGTAATGGGAAAGATAGGGGGAGGACAGGGATTGTGTGGGAAGATGAGGAGTTGTTTTCAACATGTTAAATTTCAGGGTTTTTGGGTTTTTTTTAAATGGCATTTGTTAAGCACTTACTATGTGCCAGGCACTGTAGTAAGTGCTGAGGCAGATACAAGATAATCAGGTTGGACACAATGCCTGTTTCACATGGGGCTCACAGTCTTAATCCAGCACGGCGCAGTGGACAGAGTTTAGGCCTGGGAGTCAGTAGGTCATTCAATCCAATCCTTTCATTCAATCCAATCTGTCGCCAAATCCCACCAGTCTCACCTTCACAACATCACCGAGATCCGCCCTTTCCTCTCCATCCAACTGCTACCACGTCAGTACAATTTCTCCTCCTATCCTGATCAGATTACTGCATCAGCCTCCTTTCTGACCTCCCAATCTCCTGCCTCTCCCCACTTCTGTCGATACTTCACTCTGTTGCCCGGATTATCTTTCTACAGAAACGTTCTGGGCATGCCACCCCCCTCATCAAAAATCTCCAGTGTTTGCCCATCAACCTCTGTATCGAACAAAAACTCCTCAATTTTGGCTTCAAAACTCTCCATCACCTTGTCCTTTCTTAACTCCCTTGGCTCCTTCTACATCCCAACCCACACATTCCATTCCTCTGGTGCTAACCTTCTCCCTGTGCCTCCATCTCATCTGTCTAGCCACCGAACCCTGGCCCACGTCCTGGCCTGGAATGCCTTTCCTCCTCAAATCCATCAAATAATCACTCTTCCCCGCTCCAAAGCCCTACTGAAGGCGCATCTCCTCCAAGAGGCCTTCCCAAACTAAGTCCCCTCTTCCTCAGCTCCCCCTTTCTTCATCACCGTCTCGCTCCCTTTGCTCTTCCCAACACTCTCCACCCCACAGCACTTATATATCTATCTATATATAACGATAATTCTACTTATTTATATTGATGCCTGCTTACTTGTTTTGCCGCCTGCCCATGAGCACACATTCTAGCTGCGGGGAGACAGACATCAAAACAAATTCCAGATATATACATAAGTGCTGTGGGGCTGGATTGCGGGGGGAAGAGTAAAGGGAGCACATCAGTACCACATATAAGGGAGTGGAAGATGAGGGAAAGTGGGGCTTAATCCGGGAAGGCCTTTTGGAGATGTGCCTTTGGTAAGGCTTTGAAGGGGGGGGGAGAGTAAATGTCTGGCAGATTTGAGGAGGGAGGGCATTCCAAGCCACAGGGGCAGGACATGGGCCAGGGGTCGGCAGCGAGATAGATGAGATCAAGGCACAGTGGGGTTAGCACAAAAGGAGTGATGTATGCGGGCTGGGTTGCAGGAGAGAAGCAAGGTGAGGTTGGAAGGGGCAAGGGGCTGGAGGACTTGAAAGCAGTGACCCACTTCCCATATGGCACTGCTGCTGCCTCCAGAACATAAATCCCCACCCGTGGAATACATTTGGTTTGAAGAAAAGCACTCTCAGGAGAAAACACTTTTATTGAACCAAAAAAAACTCTCACAGGGAAAGATCCATCAGCAAACAGTGAACAAAGTGGAGGCTAAAGTGGATCAGAGATCCGAGTTTGCAAAAATCCCTCCTTCACATTCACACTCAGGCATACTTGTTCTGTCTCACTTTTTAAAAAATGGTATTTGTTAAATGCTTACTGTGTGCCAAACACCATACTGAGTGCTGGACTGTCTCACACACACACACACACACAAATGCACCATGATACACCTACATGTACACACACATGCACACAAGCACACAGACACGCACACCCAGGGTCAACTCAGGCAGCTGCTCACATCCAGGCTCCACACACATCCACGAAAACCAGGCCGGGACCCCAGCATCCTCAGCATGTGTTTCTGGCAGTTTTTTCCTTGGCCCACCAAGAGGACGAGCTGGTCCAGGCTCAGGGCCAAGGGGGCAGAAGGAAGATGGCCGCACAGGCGCACGAGCGAGAGCCGCCCCGGGGGGTTGGAACGGGACCGACTTGGATCAATGGGCGAGGCCATCACTGGGGGCCTCTGGCCACACGCAGGCCCGAGGCCAAGTGGAATGGACAGGCGCAGGCGATTTGAGCAAGACGCTTTAATTGTCTCATGGCACCGAGGGGCAGGGCGCCAGAGGAGGGATTGTCTAGGGGTCATGGGTGCCTGGTCTGGGATCAGTCTTCCCTCCCCAGCTTTCTATGCTTTCCAGTCCCTTCTCCACTGCAAAGCGACCCACAGATGTGGACAGCAGCAGGCTTGGGGGTGAAGAAGGAAATATTAGCAGTAGATGGTCATGGGATGAAATTGGGATTTCAATTACCCCACTACCCATCCTCCATTCCCAAGGACAACCATCCAAAAGAACAACACGGGGAAGAGAGAAGGGACTTGTTTTGGGAGGGACAATGGGGGCAGAGAGTCATGATAGCTGTTAGGCCCTTGACATACCCACAGGGACTTGCATTCCAAACCATCCGCCCCCCCTCCCCACTGCTGCCCATCCTCCCATCCCCCATCACTCCCGCCATTTAAAGCAACCCAGCATGGTCATCGACGTCAACCCGGGCCCCTGAGGGAGAACTGAAGAACGGCATCTGGCAATAGCCGCAGCCCCTGGGCAGCAGAGAGTCCGTGTCCACGGTGGGGGAGAAGGCCAGTGGCTTTGTTGGACTGATTGATTCTGTCCAGGACAGCTAGTGGAGTTAAGAGAAATAGGGTCTAGCAGATCCGGAGCCAGCTCCTCCTCCCGGGGAGACTCGGAGCCAGCCACTCCTCCCTGGCAGACCTGGACCCAAGTAGGTGGGCAAGCCTGGACTGCTCCTTGGGCTCTGCCAGCGGCAAGGGGAGATGATGGTGAGGAGGAAACCACCGGCTCCAAAGAGGGTCAGGTTTCAGGGGCCAGGGGTCTGGAGGGAAGGGCTTGAGGTGTCCCATGGGGCAGGGCGTGAGGGGGGTCAGGGAGTGGGTGGTCTGGGGTCAGTCAAGGACCACCTCCCCAACCAGCCTCAGCGACTGCTCCCAGTCAGCCCGACCCGTCCCCTCCAGACTCGGCCAATCGGATCCGCATGGAAGTGGAGGCTGCCTCTCTGGGGCCAGGGAAAGGGAACCGGCAGGGGTAGGGTCGGAGCCAGACGGGAGGGGGACGAATGGGATGCCCGAGAGAGTCCGGAGCCCGGGAACCCTCGCTCTAAGAAGCGCTTAGGTCGCGCGCGAGACCACGGGAATGTCGATCTCGATGGCCGACAGGCGGGACCGGGACGAGTAAGGCTGGGAGTAGGTGTGGGCGCCGGGCTGGGGCGGGTGCGGGTAGAGTGGCTGCCATGAGGGCGGGGGTGGCGCCCTGCAGGCACAATACCACACGAGCAGCAGGAGGGCAGTGAGGAACAAGCCGCCGGCGCTGGCCACCGCCACGTACACGGCGTAGTCGAAGGAGAACACGGGCTCGTACTGCCGGTTCAGCCGGGCCGTGTGGAAGACCACCCAGATGGATGGGGCGAGGCTCAGGGCGCCTGCCAGGAGGAAGAGCAGCCCGGCCACCAAATGGCAGCCCGCGCTGTTGACGAGGCAGCGGGCCCGCTGGATGCTGGGCGGAGTGGGGCGGAAGGCCGTGTCACCCATCCCTACCAGCCCCAGCAGGAGCGCTCCCACGGCCACCAGCCCGCTGGTGGGGAGGGCCAGCTGCAGCACGCGCAGGTCCAGCTGGTCCACGGACGCGTACCAGGACGGATCATACATGAGGCAGTCGCGGGCACCATCCTGGCGTGCGCATTTCACCCAGAGCCCCGTGTACACGGTCAGGTTGCGCTCGTTCCTGTTGAAGGTGATCAGCCTCAGCCGCCTCCAATTGGGCAGCAGCATGGCGGCAAACAGCCCGGCCACCGAGGCCACGCCGCAGAGGAAGGAGAGCACCGTGGCCGCGTGGACGTCCCGGCATCCCATGGCGGGCGGGAGGGTGGGCGGGCCGTCCCCAGAAGCCGGGCCAGAGAGCTGTGGACAAAACACAGACGTCGAGCCCGGGGTCGCGAGCAGCTTCCGGTCAGAGGGGCCCCGTGGAGACGGACTTTCTGCCCCCACACACTCCGGCCACCCCCTGGGACGGGTGCCCGCCCACTCGGGTTTGGTATTAATCCACCCACTCGGTGAAGAATGTGAATGCCCGCCCCTCATTTTTAGGGGGCCACGGCCGGGAGGCTGGGGAGCAGAGTCATCCCTTCTAGCGTCCTTCTGGTCTCAAGGGCCTAGGCCCACTCTCCATCCCCCTCCACCCCCACCGACCCCACTCTCCCAGCTGTCGGCCACGAGGACCCTCTCAGCACCCCCAGGACTGACTTACCTGCTGGGTGACCTTGGGCAAGTCACTTCACTTCTCTGGGCTTCAGTTTCATCTGTAAAACTTTCTCCCTCCTGAGCCCCACGGGGGACAGGGACTGTATCCGACCTGAAGATCTTGTCTCTCTCGCAGCACTTAGTACAGTGTTTGGCACCTAGTAAGTGCTTAACAAATTCCACAATTCATTACTATTATTACTATTAACAGATATGATTATTGTTCATTCATTCAATCTTATTAAGCACTTACTGTGTGCAGAGCATTATACTAAGCGCTTGGGAAAGTACAATGCAATAATAAAGAGGGACAATCTCTGCCCACAACGAGCTCACAGTCTAGGGGGGGCAGACAGACATCACTGCAAATAAATAAAACGACAGATATATATGTAAGTGCTGTGAGGCTGGAAGAGGGTGAAGAGCAAAGGGAGCAAGTCAGAGCGACGCAGAAGGGAGTGGGAGATGAGGAAAAGTGGAGCTTAGTCTCCTCGGGGGCTTGCGTAAATATTGCTATTATTATGAATGTATCTGCACTGTACTCTCCCAAGTGCTTAGTGCAGTGCTCTGCACACAGTAAGCATTCAATAAATATGACTGAATGACTATTATTGTTCCTGGATGCAGACTAGGGGCAAAACACAGCACTAGGCCCTGGGGAAAATAGAGTAAAGCTCAGACAAATGGGGAAGAGAGTCCAACCTCAGAGCCTCCTGTACCACTTAGGGTGCGGAAGCACAATGGTCAAGGCCTTGCATTTGCCCCTCCCTCTAGGCCTTTTTGATCACCTCTGGGAGTGTTTGATTAACTCAAGGCAAGTACTTCCCTAACACATCTTCTTCCTTTTGTTCTTTTGTCTTCTGAAAGGAGCAGCATGTAACCTGAAGGCAAGATGAAGCTACTCCCTTGATCTAATCAGGACCCTTGGCCCTACTGTTCAGACAGATTTAATCACCCAGAGAATTCATTCATTCATTCATTCTTACTAGGTGTAAAGCACTGTACTAAGCACTTGGGAGAGTACAATATAACAAGACACATTCTCTGCCCACCAAGAGGGATCTAGGGAAAATGCCCCGTGGACTTACTGCTGCCGATCCTAACTTATTTATCCTTTAATGTTCCCTTCAGATTAATTGCAACTGTATATAAAGAAACTGGATTGCTTAGAGCTGAACTGGCCCTGACTGGCAGAAGTAAATCTGCCCATCAACCACCACTCCCTACTAGTGCTAGAAGAGGCTCCAGTAGTAATAAACTTATCTCTAACATACCCCTTTGAACACAAGTTCCAAGAAGTTTTTCTTCCTTACGGGCCAACAGAAAAATTACCTCTAACCCTGCAACCAACCCTTTGCCCCCGACAGGCCCCAGGCCTCAGCTGGCATGGCTGACCCCAAGACTCCCCTTCTTGGAGGGGGCAGGTCAAGGACCATTCCTTGCCCCCGGTTCTCTCCCCGGCTCTCCCTCTCCAACCTGACGACCAAATAGATGCTGATGATCAAATAGATGCTCTCAACTCCATCCCCTCTACTCAACTCAAATCACTCGCTTCCCTATCCCTTTGTCGCTCTGGCACCACTAACCCACAGCCCTCGATCACTCCACTGTCTGGCTCCTTTGCTCTTAAGCTCGAGTCGCTGAATGCTGCTGGTGGAAATCTAAACACCAGGTCAACCTTGTCCACTTTAAGTTTGTCCTTTTTGGCCTTAACTCTGCCCTCTCTTCTGCCCGGCAAAACTATTTCTCTTTTCTCATTGACATCCATGCCCATCAACCTCGTCAGTTGTTCCAGACATTAAACTCCCTCCTCAGGTCCCCTCCCCCATCCCTCACCCCCAACCATCTGGCCACCTACTTCACTAGGAAAATTAACACCATCAGGTCTGACCTCCCCAAAATCACCCCTCCCCCTCCTCCCTCCCTCTCCGCCAGCCCCCCTTTCACCTTTCCCATTCTTCCCAGCATTATCTTCCGAGGAATCTCCTCTCTCCTTTCAAGTGCCACCCTCACCACATGAGCATCAGACCCCATTCCCTCACACCTTATAAAAGCTCTTGGCCCTTCCCTCCTCCCCTCAACTCCATCCTCAACCGCTCACTCTCCAATGGCTTTTTCCCCTCTGCCTTCAAACAGGCCCACATCTCTCCCATCCTAAAAAAGCCCTCCCTTTCCCCACAGGCCCCTCCAGTTATCTCCTCATCTCCCTCCTGCCATTCCTCTCCAAACTCCCGGAGTGAGTTGTCTACACTCGCTGCCTCAGATTCCTCTCCTCCAACTCTCTCCTGGACCCCCTCCAATCCGGCTTCCGTCCCCTCCGCTCCACTGAAACCGCCTTCTCAAAGGTCACCAATGACCTCCTTAATGCCAAATCCAACGACTCCTACTCCATCCTAATCCTCCTCCACCTCTCAGCTGCCTTTGACACTGTGGACCATCCTCTTCTACTCAACATGTTATCCAACCTTGGCTTCACTGACTCCATCCTCTCTCTCTCATCTCTCTGGTCGTTCATTCTCAGTCTCCTTCGAGGGCTCCTCCTCCCCTTCCCATCCCCTAACTGTAGGGGTTCCTCAAGGGTCAGTTCTTGGTCTCCTTCTATTCTCCATCCACATTCACTCCTTTGGTGAACTCATTTGCCCCCACGGCTTCAACTACCAACTCTATACAGATGACATCCAAATCTATATCTTCTCCCCTGTTCTTTCTCCCTCACTCCAGGCTCACAATCTCCTCTTAGAGAAGCAGCGTAGCTCAGTGGAAAGAGCATGGGCTTGGAAGTCAGAGGTCATGGGTTCGAATCCTGAGCTCCCCTTTTCCCTCTGCTCCCCCTCTACCCCCCTTCACCTCTCCTCAGCTAAGCCCTCTCTTCCCCCCTTTCCCTCTGCTCCTCCCCCTCTCCCTTCCCCTCCTCTCATTACTGTACTCATCCACTCACCTGTATATATTTTCATTACCCTATTTATTTTGCTAATGAGATGTACATCACCTTGATTCTATTTATTTGCTATTGCTTTAATGAGCTGTTCATCCCCTTGATTCTATTTATTGCTATTGTTTTTGCCTCTGTCTCCCCCGATTAGACTGTAAGCCCGTCAAAGGGCAGGGACTGTCTTTATCTGTTAGCGATTTGTACATTCCAAGCGCTTATTACAGTGCTCTGCACATAGTAAGCGCTCACTAAATACTATTGAATGAATGAATCCTGGCTCTGCCACTTGTCAGCTGTGTGACTGTGGGCAAGTCACTTCTCTGTGCTTCAGTTCCCTCATCTGTAAAACGGGGGTTAAGACTGTGAGCCTCACGTGGGACAACCTGATGACCCTGTACCTACCCCAGCGCTTAGAACAGTGCTCTGCACATAGTAAGCGCTTAACAAATACCAACATTACTATTTATTATTATTCTCCCTCTACACCCACTCCCTCGGAGAACTCATTTACTCCCACAGCTTTAACTACCATCTCTATGAGGATGATTCCCAGATTTACATCTTTAGCTTCGATCTCTCTCCTTATCTGCAGTCTCACATTTCCTCCAGCCTTCAGGACATCTCTACTTGGATGTCCCGCTGACAACCTCACACTTAACATGTCTAAAACAGTACTCCTCATCTTCCCACCCAAACCCTATCCTCCCCCTCATTTTCCCACCACTGTAGACAGTACCGCCATCCTCCCTGTCTCACAAGTCCATAACCTTGGCATTATCTTCAACTCATCTCCCTCATTCAACCCACATATTCAATCTGTCACCAAATCCTGTCCGTTCAACCTTCACAACATCGCTAAAATCCAGGCTTTCTTCTCCATTCAAATCGCTACCACATTAATGTTGGTATTTGTTAAGCGCTTACTATGTGCAGAGCACTGTTCTAAGCGCTGGGGGAGATACAGGGTAATCAGGTTGTCCCACGTGAGGCTCACAGTCTTAGTGTCCATTTTACAGATGAGGGAACTGAGGCCCAGAGAAGTGAAGTGACTTGCCCACAGTCACACAGCTGACAAGTGGCAGAGCTGGGATTCGAACCCGTGACCTATGACTCCCAAGCCCGTACACGTTCCACTGAGCCACGCTGCTTCCAAGCACTTATCCTGACCACTTTGATTAGCGCCTCAGCCTCCTCGCTGGCCTCCCTGCCTCTTGTATCCTGTCTCTCCCAACTCCAGTACATATTTTACTCTGCTGCCCGGATCATTTTTCTACAAAAACGTTCAGTCCATGTGTCCCCACTACTCAAGAACCTCCGCATCAAACACAAACTCCTTAGCATCAGCTTTAAAGCACTCAATCACCTCACCCCTCCTACTTCACCTCCCCGATTTCCTACTCCCTCAGCCTGCACACTTCGCTCCTCCAATGCCGAGCTATTCACTGTATCTCGGTCCCGTCCATCTAGCTTCCGACCTCTCATCCACGTCCTGCCTCTGGCCTGGTACATCCTCCCTCTTTGTATCCGACAGACAATGACTCTCTCCACCTTCAAAGCCTCAGTGAAGGCACATCTCTTCCAAGAGCCCTTCCCTGATTAGGCTCTCATCCCTTCTACGTCACCCTCTCACTTGGACTTGCATTCTTCATTCAACCCTCCCTCAGCCCCGCAAAGCTTACATACCTATAGCTAAATGCTTTATTCATTCATTCATTCAATCGTATTTATTGAGCGCTTACTATATGCAGAGCACTGTACTAAGCGCTTGGAATGTACAATTTGGCAACAGATAGAGACCATCTCTACCCAATAACAGGCTCACAGTCCAAACGGGGGAGACAGCAAAGCAAAACAGAACGAAACAAAACTTATATTAATGTTTGTCTGCTCCTCTGGACTGTAACCTCCTCGTGGGCAGGGAAGATGTTTACCAACTCTATTATAATGCATTCTCCCAAATCCTTAGTACAGGGCTCTGCACCAGTAAGGGTTCAATAAATATTACGGACCCATGGGGGGCCGTTGCTGAGGCTGCCGGTTCTGAGGGGGTTCTAGGTGTGCTTCTGTGGGGCAGAGGGGTTGGTGAGGAGGAGGGGACAGGAGCTCGACTGCAAAGGTCCCACTGCACGTGACCCTGTTGTGCCTGGGTCGTTGGGCGGAGCCCCAGGTGGGTGGAGGGGTGGAGGGCGCTCCCTGCCCTGGAGGCCTTCCTTGTCTGACCCGGGTTGGGTTGGAGGCAGAGAAGGAAATCCTGCTGCCCAGGAGCCGAACAAGCCCCCCCCAGGGTCCAGGGCCCCGACGACAGCAGATCCGTCACGGTCTAGAATGATGATGATGATGGCATCTGTTAAGCACTATAATAATAATAATAATGTTGGTATTTGTTAAGCGCTTACTATGTGCCGAGCACTGTTCTAAGCGCTGGGGTAGACACAGGGGAATCAGGTTGTCCCACGTGGGGCTCACAGTCTTAATCCCCATTTTACAGATGAGGTAACGGAGGCACCGAGAAGTTAAGTGACTTGCCCACAGTCACACAGCTGACAAGTGGCCGAGCAAGGATTCGAACCCATGACCTCTGACTCCAAAGCCCGTGCTCTTTCTATGAGCAAAGCACTGTTCCAAGCACTGGGGGGATACAAGGTGATCAGGTGGTCCCCCATGGGGCTCACATTTTTAATCCCCATTTACAGATGAGGTAACTGAAGCTCGGAGAAGTTAAGTGACTTGCCCAAAGTCACACAGCTGACAAGTGGGGGAGCCGGGATTATTCATTCATTCATTCAATAGTATTTATTGAGTGCTTACTATGTGCAGAGCACTGGACTAAGCGCTTGGAATGAACAAGTCGGCAACAGATAGAGACAGTCCCTGCCGTTTGACGGGTTTATGGTCTAATCGGGGGAGACGGACAGACGAGAACAATGGCAATAAATAGAGTCCAGGGGAAGAACATCTTGTAAAAACAATGGCAACTAAATAGAATCGAGGCGATGTACAATTCATTAACAAAATAAATAGGGTAATGGAAATATATACAGTCGAGTGGACGAGTACAGTGCTGAGGGGATGGGAAGGGAGAGGGGGAGGAGTGGAGGGAAAGGGGGAAAAGAGGGTTTAGCTGCGGAGAGGTGAAGGGGGGGTGGCAGAGAGAGTAGAGGGAGAAGAGGAGCTCAGTCTGGGAAGGCCTCTTGGAGGAGGTGAGTTTTAAGTAGGGTTTTGAAGAGGGGAAGAGAATCAGTTTGGTGGAGGTGAGGAGAGAGGGCGTTCCGGGACCGCGGGAGGACGTGGCCCAGGGGTAGAACCCATGACCTTCTGACTCCCAAGCCCGGCCTCTTTCCACTGAGCCATGCTGCTTCCCTAGAAGCTAGATTCCAGGCCTGGGAGTCAGAAGGTCATGGCTTCTAATCCCGGCTCTACCAATTGTCTGCAGTGTGACCTCGGGCAACTCAGTTCGCTTCTCTGTGCCTCGGCTCCCTCATCTGTAAAATGGGGATTAACACTGTGAGCCTCGTGTGGGACAACCCGATTACCTTGTATCCATCCTAGCGCTCAGAACAGTGCTTTGCACATACTAAGCGCTTAACAAATATCATAATTATCTATCCCAGCGCTTAGAACAGTGCTTTGCACACACTAAGCGTTTAACAAATACTATAATTATCCCAGCGCTTAGAACAGTGCTTTGCACATACCAAGCGCTTAACAAATACCATAATTATCTATCCCAGCGCTTAGAAAAGTGCCTGGCACAGAGTAAGTGCTTAACAAATGCCATCATCAATGATAAAGGTATTTGTTAAGCGCTTACTATGTGTCAAGCACTGTTCTATTATTATCATCGTTTAGACTGTGAGCCCGTCATTGGGCAGGGATGGTCTCTCTCTGCTGCCGAACTGTCCATTCCAAGCGTTTAGTCCAGTGCTCTGCACAGAGTAGGCGCTCAATAAATACTATTGAATGAATCATCCCCCCACCCCACCCTTTGTTTATGACTCTATTTATTGTCATTGTACTTGTCTGTCTCCCCCGATTAGACTGTAAGCCCGTCTAAGGGCAGGGACCGTCTCTATCTGTTGCCGACTTGTTCATTCCAAGCGCTTAGTCCAGTGCTCTGCACATAGTAAGCGCTCAATAAATACTCTTGAATGAGTGAATGAATGCTTACACACACACACACACACACCACACACACACACTCCCGGGGACCACGACAGTAGAGGAAATGCTTAATAAATAGGACTGAATGAATAAAGGACACCCATAGCGGAGCGACCCCGAGATCCGGGTGGGGGCCATGTATATTCGCTTCGGGGGGATTCATTCAATCGTATTTATTGAGCGCTTACTCTGTGCACAGCACTGGACTAAGCGCTTGGAATGGACAAATGGGTAACAGATAGAGCCAGTCCTTGCCCTCTGATGGGCTTACAGTCGAATCGGGGATGGGGTGGGTTGGGGTTAGAGTAGACTGTGAGCCCGTTAATGGGCAGGGATGGTCTCTCTCTGTTGCCGAATTGCCCCTTCCAAGCGCTTAGTCCGGTGCTCTGCACAGAGTCAGCGCTCAATAAGTACTATTGAATGAATGAATGAATGAATGAATGAATGAATGGGGTGGGATGGGGCGAGGGCAGCCCCCGCCTCCCGGGGGGAGCCAGCCCCTGCGGCCGCCCTCCAACCTCCCCCCTCCCCGGGCAGCATCTTCCCGACGGCCCAGCCACCGGCACCTACCGCGGGGTCGGTGGAGCCGGGACCGGGGTCGGTGGAGCCGGGACCGGAGCCGCCGGAGCCGCCGCCGGGGTCCCAATCTTGCCGGCGCCGCTGCCCAAGGTTGGAGGGATGGCGGCCGCGAACAGGCCCCGCCCGCACTACAACTCCCGGCAGCCACCGCGGCCGCCGCCCCCTCCCGCACTACAACCCCCGGCAGCCACCGCGGCCGCCCGCACTACAACTCCCGGCAGCCACCGCCCCTCCCGCACTACAACTCCCAGCAGCCCCCTCCTCCTTCTCCTCCTCCTCTTCCGCCTGGGCCCCCTCAGCGCCGAGCCAAGAACCGCGACTCCCAGAAGCCTCCGGTGCCCCCTGCCTCCCCGCGCCCCACCGAAAACTACAACTCCCAGAACCCTCCTCTTCCTCCGCCTCTTCCGGGACGGGGAAATAATAATAATGATAATAATAATAATAACGATGTTGGTATTTGTTAAGCGCTTACTATGTGCAGAGCACTGTTCTAAGCGCTGGGGTAGGCATAGGGGAATCAGGTGGTCCCACGTGGGGCTCACAGTCTTAATCCCCATTTTACAGATGAGGGAACTGAGGCCCAGAGAAGTTAAGTGACTTGCCCACAGTCACACAGCTGACAAGTGGCAGAGTGACAAGTGGAAATAATAACGATGGCGTTGGTTAAGCTCTTACTATGTGCAAAGTACTGCCCTAAGCCCTGGGGGCTTTTTATTTTAATTTTATTTTGTTAATGAGATGTACATCACCTTGATTCTATTTATTTGCTCTTGTTTAATGAGATGTTCATCCCCTTGATTCTATTTATTGCTATTGTTCTTGTCGGTCCGTCTCCCCCGATTAGACCGTAAGCCCGTCAAAGGGCAGGGACTGTCTCTGTTACCGACTTGTCCATTCCAAGCGCTTAGTACAGTACTCTGCCCAGAGTAAGCGCTCAATAAATACTGTTGAATGAAGGAATGAATGAATGGGGAGATCCAGGGGATCAGGTGGTCCCACGTGTGGCTCCCAGTCTTCATCCCTTTTTGACAGATGAGGGCACTGAGGCCCAGAGAAGGGAAGTGACTTGCCCAAGGTCACACAGCTGATACGCGGCGGAGTAGGGATTAGAACCCATGACCGCTGACTCCCAAACCCGGGCTCTTGCCACAGAGCCCGGTCCCTTCCCCTCCGCAAGGGAAAAGGGAGGAGGCGAGGGAGCGTCGAACTTCAAAAGCATTGTGATCCGCCCAAAACTGCATTTAATAATAATTCAGACTAAGTCCCACTTTTCCTCATCTCCCACTCCTTTCTGCGTCGCCCTGCCTTACCCCCTTTGCTCTTCCCTCCTCGGCCCCACCGTGCTTATGTCTATATCTGTAATTTTATTTATTTCTATTTATGTCTATCAACCGCCCCCCAGACCGTGAGCTCCTTTTGAGCAGGGATCGTCACTCTTTATGTTGTATTGTACCTCCCCAAGCGCTTAGTACAGAGCTCTACCCACAGAAAGCACTTAATACATAATAACGATGGCATTTGTTAAGCGCTTACTATGCGGCGAGCACTGTTCTAAGCACTGGGGTAGATACAAAGTAATCGGGTTGTCCCACGTGGGGCTCACGGTCCTAATCCGTGGGGCTCACGGTCCTAATCCGTGGGGCTCTCGGTATATCCCGGCTAGACTACTGTGTCAGCCTTCTCTCTGACCTCCCTTCCTCCTCTCTAGCCCCGCTCCGGTCTATTCTTCACTCCGCTGCCCGGCTCATCTTCCCGCAGAAACGATCTGGGCCTATCACTCGCCTTCTTAAACAACTCCAGTGGTTGCCTATCGACCTCCGCTCCAAACAAAAACTCCTCACTCTAGGCTTCGAGGCTCTCCGTCACCTTGCCCCTTCCTACCTCTCCTCCCTTCTCTCTTTCTACCACCCACCCCGCACGCTCCGCTCCTCCGCCGCCCACCTCCTCGCCGTCCCTCGGTCTCGCCCATCCCGCCGTCGACCCCTGGGTCGCGTCCTCCCGCGGTCCTGGAACGCCCTCCCTCCTCACCTCCGCCAAACTGATTCTCTTTCCCTCTTCGAAACCCTACTTAAAACTCACCTCCTCCAAGAGGCCTTCCCAGACTGAGCTCCTCTTCTCCCTCTACTCCCTCTGCCATCCCCCCTTTACCTCTCCGCAGCTTAACCCTCTTTTTCCCCTTTTCCCTCTGCTCCTCCACCTCTCCCTTCCCATCCCCACAGCACTGTACTCGTCCCCTCAACTGTATATATTTTCGTTACCCTATTTGTTAATGAATTGTACATCACCTCGATTCTATTTAGTTGCCATTGTTTTTACGAGACGTTCTTCCCCTTGACTCTATTTATTGCCATCGTTCTCGTCTGTCCGTCTCCCCCGATTAGACCGTAAGCCCGTCAAACGGCAGGGACTGTCTCTATCTGTTGCCGACTTGTTCATCCCAAGCGCTTAGTACAGTGCTCTGCACATAGTAAGCGCTCAATAAATACTATTGAATGAATAATCCCCATTTTACAGATGAGGTAACAGAAGTACAGAGAAGTCAAGTGACTTGCCCAAAGTCACACAGCTGACAGGTGGTGGGGCAGAATTAGAACCCATGACCTCTGACTCCCAAACCCAGGCTCTTTCCACTATGCCATGCAAATGAATGAATTCTGGTGCTTGTTAAGTGCTTGTTATGTGCCAGGCAATGGGGTAGATACAAGATAGTCAGTTTGGACACAGTCCCTGACCCTTACGGGGTTCACAGTCTTACTCCCCATTTGATAGATGAAGAAACTGAGGCCCAGAGACCTGAAATGATTTGCCAGCAGACAAACGGTGAAGGCGGAATTAGAACCCATGACCTTCTGACTCCCTTGCCTTGCTCTGTCCACTAGGCCATGCTGCTTCCATGGTTAATTTCTTCTTTGTGGGCTCACGTGCCTTTTTTCTCTCTCCCTGATTTTAAGAAATATTTAGTGTCTCCTCTACTTTAAGTTATCATTAGGCCAATAAGTCATACATACATTAATATTAAGAGGGAAATGGTGGAAGGGGGGTAAAATGGTGGAGGTGAGGAAGAGAAAAGAGGAAGAGGGCTGTGGGACTCTGAGAGCAGGAGTTTCTGAGGAAACGGCGATCAGGGCATCATCGTTGAGCCTGGCACTGCCCAGCTGTGGCCAGGGACACCGGAGAACAGACCAGCGGGGTGCGACCGGGATGGGGTGACTTTAGGTGGGCCACGGTGCCCAGTGCTCGAAAAGGAGAGCACGCTACGGGGGGGGGGGGGGGGGTGTCAAATCCAGCAGGCGGTGGATTTGCAGAAGTGGGAGTTGCTGGCTTTTCCCCTCCCCAGCGGGACTTGGCAGTCCAGGGGGTTGATTTATCACCTTTGCTTTCTAATGCTCCCATCCCACCGGGCTTTCTGAGCCCCTCTATGCTCCCAGACACGTCCCGGAGCCCCATATCCCGGAGGACTTTCAGGCAGACCGTGCCCAGCCAGGTGGGCCCAAGTTTTAGGTCTCGCTCCGCAGTGGGCCAGGCCAAACGTAGGCAGCGGTTGTCCACTGGAGGTGCTTGGGCCACACCAAGAGGAGGCTCCTCTCGTTCCCTCCTCGGTCAATCCCCGGCCCCAGGGTTCACACCCGGATCAGGGATTATTCCTTTTGTACACTTGCTTATATTCTTTAATGTCAGTCTCCCTCATTAGACTGTCAGCTCCTTGAGGGCTGGTATCGTGTCTAACAAATCTATTTTACTCTCTCAAGCATCTCAGGACAGCACACAGGCCTGGGAGTCAGAAGGATGTGGGTTCTAATCCCAGCTCTGCCACTTGTCTGCTGTGTGACCTAGGGCAAGTCACTTCACTTCTCTGTCCCTCAGTTCCCTCATCTGTAAAATGGGGATTAAGACTGTGAACGCCATGTCGCTTGTATCTGCCACAGCACTTAGTGCTTGACACATTGTAAACGCTTAACAAATACCATCATTATTATTATCATTCAAAAAGTGCCATGGGTTGATACGCCAAAGACTTAATGTTTGCTTGTTGGCATAGCACCAATTCCTGGTCTTCAAACACCCCGCTGAGTTCGGATGCCAGGCTTCGCCAGATAACAGGTCAGAGGCGGACACTGTGCTGGAGTCAGTCCTATGGCTTCCTCCATAAACAGGAGGAAGAGGCTCTCAGCATCCAGTAAATGCTAATTAAATACTCCCACACCCTTACAGGGCAAATATTTTTAGAAATGGGAGAATGAAGATTCAAGGAGAGTGAGAGATTTGGCCAGACCCAGAGATGGTGGGGTTGGGGGTGGGATAGGGAGGGGGGCTGGATATTGTCCACTTATTTACATTAATATCTGTACCTTGTTCTAGAGAGGGGACATGTTCTGGGGAGGAGACATGTCCTCTTGTGGGCAGGGAACAGGTCTAACCGTCACATTATATTTTGCCAAGTCCTTAATACTGTGCTCTTCACCCAGTAAGTGCTCGATAAATGATTGACCAATTACCATATCCCACTTTGACTACTGCATCAACCTTCTTACTGAACTCCCTAACTCTTGTCCATTCTTTGCCCCTGGATCAAGTTTCTAAAATAAGTTCAGTCCACATCTTCCCTCTCTTCAACAACCTCCATCTCCACATGATGGAGATAAGGCCCTTGGAATACATTAATATTATCATCAGCTTTAAGGCACACAATCAGCTTGGTCCCTCCAACCTTACCTTACTGATTTCCTTCCACAACCCAGCCCACATAATTTGCTCCTCCAAAGTCAACTTACTCTTTGTACCACAGTCTCATCCATTCACCATCAGCCCTTTTCCCATGTCCTCCCTATAGGGACTCCTTCCCTCTCGATATAAGACCACCATTGTCCCCACCTTCAAAGCCTTTTAAAATCACATCTCTTCCAAGAGATCTTCCCCAACTAAGCCCCCGGATTTCCCCTACTCTTTCTCCCTTTTGCATCGCCTTTGCACTCGGATCTGAACACTAAGCACAATATTCACCCCACCCTCAGCCCCACAGCACTTACGTACCTATCCACAATTTAATGTCTGTCTCCCCGTCTAGACTGTAAGCTCCTGTTGGCAAGAAATGCGTCTACCACCAGGGTTGTACTGCACCTTCCCAAGTTCTTAGTATAGAGCAGGGCACACACAGTAACTGTTCAAAGAACACCACTGCCTGAAAAATCCAGAAAAAACAACCCCCAGGATTGAATTGCAAATGCCTCAGAGGGAACAGGGGCTGAAAACTTGCCAGGGTAAACTACCTTCTAGCCTGTGAGCCCACTGTTGGGTAGGGACTGTCTCTTTTGCCGAATTGTACTTTCCAAGCGCTTAGTCCAGTGCTCTGCACACAGTAAGAGCTCAATAAATACGACTGAATGACTGAGTGAATGAAAACCAAGTCCTGCCAGTATTGTGATTAATTTCTGGTGGCCCCAGGACACACCCTCTAGACGGTGGCTGGGATATTCAGTATAAACTCTGTGCTGGCTGAGAGATCATTCACCACACTCCATCACAACAGTCCCGGTTGAATGCCGACTTTGTCCTTGTCCTAATTCTGCCCAGTCAAGTCAGGCCGTTGCAGCGGCTCCAGACCTACAGAGGCCTTACCACCCTGCTCAGAGGCAGCTGGCGGGCATTGGGAGGCCGGGAAGGTTCCAGCATCTTTACATCCACCACACACATTTTTTTTCTCCTGGGGGATTTTCCTGCTTCCTAGCTGGGAAGGACCCTGCTGTTTCCTCAGCCTTGTGCCTAGGTCCAGTTTTGTTCCTGTCTTGCATTCAGCACTTTTGTTGCCCCAGTGGCTGGCCCAAAGCTCCCATCCAAGATTTGGCTATTGCTGGGCCTGGCGCTCAGGAGCCTTGGCCTGACCACAGGAGGCTGGGATTCCAAGGGCCCGCCCACCCTCACTGTCCTTCAACCGACACTGGGAAGGCAGAGATGTTGCCAAGGAAACGCTTGCCACCCAGATGCTGAGCCCATACCACATCGATAAAAGCTAAAATACAATCTGCAGCTTTAAAAATGTAAACCAGCAGGTAATCTGAATTTTAAAAAACACATCTCCTTCCCCCAATAATTAGCTTTTGAATGATATATTTTTTGAAATCCTCCAAGCTCACAGAGAGCCCTTCGGAGTTACCCAATCACACCAAACTGCAGGAAGCAGCGGCCGCGCTCCTGGGAACTGGAACAACCCTGCGAACTGAAGTCACCTAAGAGAAGGTAAAAGGAAATAAGCTCTCAGACAGCAGCAGGGTCAGAAGTATAGGACATAGACCCAGAAGGACCTGGGTTCTAATCCCAGCTCTGCCACTTATCTACTATGTGACTTTGGGCAAGCCACTTAACTTCTCTGTGCCTCAGTTACCGCAGCTGTAAAATGGGGATTAAGACGGTGATAAGAGTGTGGGACATTAAAAAAGTGCAGGCTGAAGAACAAATTGTTCTCAACAACACCGTTGGTTCCTCGGGCCCATTTTTCACCCTCCCCATATGCAGGGAACAGTTCCACCCGACAGGAAGCTGCTACACACTTGAAACCCACAGCCTCGTACCAGCTGTGGCCTCCATGCAGCCAATTCATCCCAATGTCAGGGAATGGCTCAGCTCTCCTGAGCGCAAACAGGTGATGGAGGAGTCGGTGTTCCTTGCAGCTTTATTGGCTCCCAAAAGATTGAATGTCAGTCGGCGGTGATGGAGATTTGATGCCGCTCTGGATTCTAGGATCCCGTCCTGAGAGTGCAGATCCTGCAGGCCCGGCCTCGTCGACCAATATTCCCAGCTCTTCAGAATTCCTGCTAGCCCTCGAGCAGCGGGGCCAACTCGCAAAGACTGGGCCCCTGAATCTGCCTTGGCGGTTTCACACCCCCCACACCAACGGCCAAGAAGGACTCCTTGAGCATGCAGTATAGGGGATTGGGGTTTATAGGGCCAGTGTCTGAGGAGCCGTTAGTTTCACATCCCGATCTTTTCCGATCAGGTTGCTCAAATCTCGACTACCCCGGGGTGCCGATCACTGGGGGCCAATCTGGGATGTCAATCACAGAGTGGGGAGAGTGTCGATTGCTCAGGGTCGAGTCGGGGCCGCTGCCCACGCCCTCGGGATGCTTCAGCAACTCAGCGGCAGACTCGCGTGCGACAGTGGGGAAAGCAGCAACATAGTCATTACCTGGGCTTCAGTGCTGCTGACGAGGACCGAGCACCTCTTATAAAACACCCCACGCCATGCACACACGAGCAGGGCCATGACCTACTTCCTGGGAGAATTAATCAGCATTCAATCGATATTTGGAACGAGAGGTTGAAGTCCTCCAGAGGTTAGGCAGTTTGAGGGCAAAACTCCCTCCACCCCCAGAACAAAACTCCCTCCTTTCCCAGAACAAATCCCCTTGGCAGCAGTTTCCCTGCTGTGCACAGCACCAGGGCCCGGACCATCCGGACGCTCACCACCTGTCCGTGTGGTCAGAGAATGGGTCTACCAACTCTGTTGAATTGTTATATTGTACTCTCCCAAGCACTTAGTGTAATGCTCTGTACATAATAAGCGCTCCATAAATACCACTGATCGACAGAACAGTTGCCTTGCACACAGTATGAGCTCCGTAAATATGACTGATTACTATACTCTCTCAAGTGCTTAGTACAGTGCTCTGTTCACAGTAAGCACTCAATAAATACCATCGATTGACTGACTGCTTCCGCCTCTAGCTCAAAGATGGGTTACCTCAGCCCCGAGGAAGTTCTGAATGAGAACGTGCGCCAAGGAGCAATGATCGGTTATCAGAGCTTGCCCCATTGGCCTGCAAAAAAGACCAGTGTCGACATCAACGGCAACGGTCACGTTTCATTCAGCCAGATTCACTTTATAGCCTTGCCAGTCGTCCCGGCTGGGGCGGGCTCGCACGACGTGGCACTGAATACTAATTCTGTCGCCTGTAAATTACGGAGTCTTTCTCTGTGGTCATCTTCCTGGCCCTGACTGGCAATGTCGTCAAGAGATTTCCTGATGCAGACCTTCAGCTCTTCGATCCCTTCCCCCATCAGGGCTGAGACTGGCACGACGTGCTTGAAGTCTGGAAGTTTTGTGGGCACCATGTCCCTCTCCAATGAGTGCAGAAATTCTGAAACACAAAGTGCAAAACTCACAGCCCGGTCCTGTCCCTAGGGGAGGTACAGTTGGGACAGCAGTGATGTAAACAACAATTCGGACATTCTAGCTTCTCACAGCTTCTTGAGAAACTACATGACCCAAGGGAAAGGGCACGGGTCCTGGAGTAGGACTATCTGGCTTCTAACTTTGACTCTGCCATCTGCCTGCTGAGTGACCTTGAACAAGTCACTTAACTTCCTTAGGGCTCAGTTCTCATCTGTAAAATGGGGCTTCAATTCCTGCTCTTCTTCCCCTGAGACTGTGAGCTCCAGGTGGGACAAGGACTGTACCCAACCTAATGATCTTTTGTCTACCCGAGGCCTCAGCAGAGTGCTTAACATAGAGTAAGCACTTAGCAAACACCACTATTATTATTATTGCCCCCAAATACAACACTGTCACGAGCAATGGAGAGAATTTATAATATGTATTCTAACACCACATTACGCGGCATAAAAAAATGCTACCCCAAACCCTAAAATCTACTTCTCTTTTTCCCTGACCCTAACTCCCTTTTAAAATGTAAACATTTTTTTAACTGGATAATACTTAACAAACTGATCCATTTTTGCATCGAGGCTTTTGTGTTTTTTATTGGTTTATCTGGCTGCCAGATAGTCAAGTTCAAACAGAATCTGGCTGCTTTGAGCTATTCTGTAGTCCGATCGATGACGATGGAATGCAGAGGATGGATGATTGGGGGACAGCACAGGAACGAGGGGCCAGGAAGCCAAATGACCCAGCTCGCATTACCATCCAGCCTCCTGGGGTATCGCTTTTTCGCTTTGTGCACCTCTCTGAGTCATCTCACTGGATTTACACAAGCCTGGATCTGTGAGAAGTGCAGTGCAAGCCATCTCCATGGAGACTTCACAGCTTCTTTTCTAAAATCTCCCGGCCCCTCCCCTCCCCACCATCATTAATGAGTCAAAAGGCAAGGTCTGCTGCTCTTTCAACTCAGTAGGCCCAAGTGCACTTGGGCTGAAGCTCTTGAATCCTGTGCTTACAGCTTCGGGCCAGTCCCTTCATCAAGACACCTAAGAAAGCCCTGCTAAGAGCAGCAGAGCAGAACACAACCCATCTGCCAGCCAGCCATCTGCCAGCCTCAAAGCCAGATGCACGCTCTGAGCTGTGGCTCAGCACGGGGAAGGCCACAGGCTCTGGAATCAGTTCCCTGGCATCGGTTCCCCAGTCTTGAGGTTCCCAGGCCCAGGGCGCACAGGTTGTTTTTTGGGGGGGGGGGATGGGGACGGGACTCCTCCCTCGCCCACCCCAGCCCTCACAAGTTTGCGCATGTCTAACATTGTCCATTTGATGACCATCGAAAACCATTTCCGGTACTTCTGCCTTTTCATTCCTTGGCCTCTACCAGGCAGGCTGGCTGGGCCTTCTGCGAGCTATTCCTGGAGGCGGCCAAAAGGTACTGGTTTCAAGGGAAAAACGACGATAACTGTGATACTGGTTAAATGCTTGCTATGTGCCAAGCACTGTGCTAAGTGCTGGGTTGGTATAAAGTAGTCCTTGTCCCACATGGGGCTCACAGTCTAAGGGGAGAGAGAACAGGCATTTTCTCCTCATTTTTACAGATGAGGAAACAGAGGCCCAGAAGAGGGAAATGACTTGCCCAGGGTCATAGAGCAAGCAGAGGGCAGAGCCAGGATTAGGACCCAGGTCCTCTGACTCCTGGACCCGTGCTCTTTCCACTAGGACATGCTGCTTCAGCAGGAGAAGCTGCCATCTCTCCTCTCCCTAGATGTCCTCATAAGGAAAGGGAAGAAAGGCCAAGAAGGGAAAAGTTCTCCTCGGGTTCCTTAGTATGGAGTCCCGGCCGATTGTGGCCAGAGCAGGGATCCCTCACCATCAGCTCTTGGCAAGAGGCAGGGATGCCCTTCACACATCCACGTTTACCCAGTTAACCAGAACTGACAGTTTCCTGAAGCTTCCATCTGCACAATGGGACATTCAAGCACAAAATACATTTTTAATTGTTCAGTAACATTTCATATGGGAGGCCTAAAAGGCTCCTAGAATAGAGTTCTCTGTTGTTAAATGAAATCTGGGAAAGAAATTTAGGGCAGCTAGTTTACCTCTGGGAGCCTTCAGCTGGTTCAGAAGCTCCTCGCATTTCTCTTCAGCGTCTGGCAAATCCATTTTGTTGATCACAAGAAGTGAGGGCTTTGCCTGGAGTTCCTCCTGGTACAGCTCCAATTCCTTAAACAGACATCCAGGATGACTTGGATACACTTTTTTTTCCTCTAGGGGCCAACGCCCTTACGCCCTCTACCCATAATCCTACTTATCTTCAAGGAAGCCAACCTTGAAGTGACTTCAGAAGCAACGAGATAAATATCTACACTGGACTGGACCCGGCCACTTCCGGGCCGGGATGCCTCCCTACCTTGGTGAGCAGAGCGATCGTTTCAAAGGCAGTTCTGAACGGAGAATGGGACGAGAGCTGAAATCCAGAGACGTCAACCTAAAGATAGTAGCAGAATGAGACTGAGAACCGTTAGCTTTCCTGCTTAGACTGCAAACTCCCTGTAAGCGAGGAAGATGTCTACCAACTCTGGTATACTGTACTCTTCTGAGCACTTAGTAATAATAATAGTTATGGTATTTGTTAAGTGCTTACCATGTGGTAGGCAACTGTATTAAGCGCTGGGGTGGATACAAGCAAATCGGGTTGGACGTAACCCCTGACCCGCATAGGGCTCACAATCTTGCTCCCCATTTTACAGATGAGGTAACTGAGGCACAGAGAAGTGAAGTGACTTGCCCAAGGCCACACAGGAGACAAGTGGCAGAGCTGGGATTACAACCTATAACCTTCTGATTCCCAGGCCCAAACTCTATCCACTACGCCATGCTGCGTCTCATTTTATTATTATTATTATTATAATTATTATCCTGGAAGTGGGGGATTCCACCGGGCCCAGTTACTAGGCTTGGGGGACCCATCTGAGGGGGAACTGACTCACCACAAAGAGAAGCTGCTTCGTCCTCTCCACGTGCTTGAGGAACCGATGACCCATCCCTCGGTTCATGTGCGCTCCTTCAATCAAACCCGGAAGGTCGGCCACTGAGATCTAACAAAACCCAAGTTCCTTCATCAGTGCATTTGAAAACGCCTAGCCTCACCTATGAAGAGATCTGAAAGAATGACTAGGCCAGGAGACCAAAGTGACGACTGGCCCACCTGGTTGACGTTTTTCCCCCTCGACTGATTCCCACACTTACCTGCTTGTGGTCTGGGAACATGATCTTCCCCAATTCAGGTTTTACTGTGGTAACTAAAAAAAACAAGAAACAGAGCAACATTTGTGACTACTTGTATGACGTGTGTGCCTATCGGCCACCTTACATCCTGGGACTCCTCCAGGAGGCCTTCCCTGACTAAGCCCTCCTTTCCTCCTCTCCCACTCGCTTCTGCGTCACCCTGACTTGCTCCCTTTGCTCCTCCCCACTCCCAGCCCCATGGCACTTATGTATATACCTGTAATTTATTTATATTAACGTTTCCCCCTCTAGACTGCATGCTCATTGTGAGCAGGGAATGAGTCTATTGTTATACTGTACTCTCCCAAGTGCTTAGTACAGTGCTCTGCATCCAGTAAGTGCCCAATAAATATGATTGTCTGACTGCGATCGATCCCGGGGGGGCACTGTGTGCCAGCAGCAGCGGGTGAGAAGCTGGGAGGACAGAGAGCCACATGCGCCCTTGCCAGAAGGCACACTTACATTTGCACGATGGAGAGAATCTCAGGCCACTCTGTCCCCACCTCCACCAATTTCCTTGGATTTACTTTCTAAACTAAACCAAGTGCTTCTCTTTTACATTTTGCATCCTCTCCTGCCTCCCAAATTTGCAGCGCGCTCCTGTGACAAAAGCAGTGATCTTGTACAATTCTAAACTTCCAATATGATTCCCACCCCTTCTCATCATCATTTTTTGGTATTAAATTCATATTAAATATTAAGAATGTAATTAAGTACTGTAAATAAAGAGGTCAGTTGTCCAGTTTTGCACCACAGTGACAGTCCAGTTTTCAGCAGGCCTGACTCCCATCCCTGGATACAGTACTGGACAGCTTTATGTCCCAAACTATTTTCCACGCCCACTTTCCTCCCTCCCCATGCCCAGCTTAAGCCACGGCTCCGGACCGAGCAGGACAATGAGTCCGTGGCCTTGGAAGGACAGATGAGGTGGCGGATCACTCCCATCCCCCTAGTCCCAGGGAGGGCAAGCTCAGAGCCCATTTCAGCTCCATCCCAAGTGAGACAGGGCCATTACCATATCGATTTGAGCCAGGTGTTTGTACTTACACGCGTAATCTGCAATCTCAGGGTGGGCGTGTGACACCTTACTCAGCAAAGAAGATTTTCCAGCATTTGGGAATCTGAAAGAGAAACAGTGGGGCCTAATGGAAAGAGCATGGCTCTGCCCCTTGTCTGCTGGGTGACATTGGGCAAACTGCTTGACTTAAAATGGGGATTCAATAACTGACCTTTTCTTCCTCCCACTTAGATTGTGAATCCCCCATGGGGCAGACACTCGTTAACTTGTACCTACCCCAGCGCTTAGAATAGTGCTTGATACACTGTAGGCATACAATATAAATAAAATATAAAATTTCCAGGGCAGCCCAATTTGCTTTGTAGTTTCCAGAGTTCAGATCTAGGGATGAGACGAAATGCTTTGGTAAGGTCTATGAAAACTGGGTCAAGGACTTGATGCTCTTTCCTGTTTATTATTATTAAGTGCCACTGAGTCATTTCCAATTCATAGTAATTCCATGGATATTCTTTCTCCAGAACATCCTGTCCTCTGCCATAATCCACAACCTTTCTAATGGTTCTTCCATTATCACTGTTATGGTCTCTATTCATCTAGCTGCCAGTTTGCCTCACCCACGTTTTCCTTGGACTTTTCCTAGCATTAGTGCCTTCTCCAGAGAATTAGTCCTCCTGATTATGTGTCCAAAATATGCCAATTTAAGTCATTTGGCCTTCCAAAGACCACTGTGGTTTTATTTGCTCAAAATCCAACTGTTTGGTTTTCAGGCAGTCCATGGTATTCACAAAAGCCTTCTCCCACAGCAAAGATCACGGCCCCCCGTACCACGTTGTGATCCGAAGTCACACTGTGATTCTGGGAGCACGAGGTGGATGATGATCCTCAGCAGCCACGAGGGCTCTGGCTAGGATCCTGTCAGAAATAGAGATGCCTCGATAACTGAGGCAACTGTCTGACCCTTCTTGAAGATGGTGATGGCATCAGGAGTCCCTGGGTTAAGAGACAGCTCGGGGAAAGGGTTGAGGCAGGGTATTCCCTCCAAGGGTGTAGAGTTCAGTGGGCAGGGCACCGGCGGGGCCAGGTGCTTTGTGATTTCTCAAGGCTCTGATTGCTCCGGTGACTTCCCCAATCACTGGGACGTAAGTCACCTCTGCATATGGTGGAAAGTTTTGCCTGTGTTGAATGGCAGATGTCTTGAGAACACTGAAAGCTTGTTTCCATTTCTTTAGGATTCCTTCCTGGTCTGTGATGAGCTGGAGCCCTGCCATCTCCATCCTTCCTAGGTTTCCTGATGGCACACGCGGGGCCAAACAATCCCTTTTATGATGGGTAGAAGTTTTCGGTTTCCTAAGAAGCTGCATAGACTCAGATCTCTTCCACCTTGGCAACCCACTACCTGTCGTGCACGCCTCCTAACTTGAAGTGCACGCTGTGTCACGGGTTTCTGAGCACCTCACTTGTCTGAGCCTTGGGGTGCCGCCAGGTCCAGGAGTAATCACAGTAAATAGACTTTCTCTCTCCGAGTCATTTGGGCCGAACCAATCACGGTGACCTGGTTGGACCACGTCCATCGCCTTGGCCGATGCCTGGAATTCAGCATCTTGGAGAATTGCCCAGTGCAGTATAAATGGATTTTTGCAAACATTTATAAAGCAGGAACTTGAGAGAGTCAAAGCAATTTCTGTCGATTCTGTAAATATGCCCTCGTATTCTTCCCGTACACTAAACTTCTAAGGGAGACTCAGCAATGAGGCAGGATGAAATGACCATAAAATATTTCTGAGTGCCTATTTTTTCTAGAAAGTACATTGTTTCCTCATGTTCATGGTTGACATTTGTTAACCCCTTCAACACCCTCTGAAGATCAAACCACAACCGTTCTTGAATCTCCCAACGTGCAGCTCAACTTGCTGAACTTTTCTCAATGACGCGACTGGTTTCGACTGACAGTGACAAAAGCGTTTGTGTAAATAGAGCAGTAAGAGCATAAGCTCAACGGAAAACAGAGAACTAACAGGGAGTGGATCCCGTGGTTGCCTCCCAAGTCAAAGAAATACAAAAACTCTCCTTTTCCCAGTTTCACTTGCCATGCTTCTTGTCTATGGGTTCAACAGACTCTGCACTAATACATCTTGCCTTTCTGATCTCACTGGAAGCATAACTAGGGTATTGCCTGGTGACCAGGTCTTTCTGTGAGTACGAGCGATTCCGCCGCCGAACACATCATTCGTCTGGCGCAACCGGAAGAGGGCACGTTCTGAGTGCAGGTCGGCACAGCGTGCAAAGACGGCCCAGGCCTGGGCTGGCCCAACTCGCGGTCTGTTGTGGTTCTCTGGGAGGACTCGTGGTAGGTAAAGCTTCCTGGGCAGGTTCTGCTGCTTCCAGCTAACTGACAAGCTGGAGTGCTGTCAAAAGAACACTGAGTTTCTGAGCACTAGCTGGGAGGTTGAGGGGACTGAGTGGGGTGGCCCACAGTCCCAAACCCTACTCCTGTCTTGTGGAGAATGAGTAAAATATCCTAACACCACAGCCTGTTTTCCAGTTTCCACGGATCTCACTATCTAGAAAACTACAATAGGGAACAAGAACAATGGGGTCATCGCATGTAATTATAACAATAATAATAATATGGTACTTGTTAAGCACACACTATGTACCAAGCACTATTCTAAGCGCTGGGGTACATACAAGTTAACCAGATTGGCCACTGTCCCTATCCCACATGGGGCTCACACGCTTAATCTCTGTTTTATAGGCGAGATAACTGAGGCCCGGAAGTGACTTCCCAAGGTGACACAGCACTCACGGGGCAGAGCCAGGATTTTATGTGACGTGTACATAAATGGGCCCATCTGTGATATCTGTGGAGCGCTTTACTATGTCAAGAGCACTGTACTGAGCACTTGGGCAGGTACAATACAACAAAGCTGGTATAAATGTTCCCTGGCCACAACGAGCTTACAGTCTAGAGCCAATGGCCCACGCTTGAGCAACTCCACATGGGAAAATCTCACATTGCTCAGAATTTCTTAGAATAACTGAGTCTAAGGGAGGGAGAAGATAGAGCTCCCAATAGGACAGAGAGGAAATCTGAGACTAACTCCCTTTTCCCACAGGGAGAGAGGTGGCTCAGGAGGGTTTCTGTAAAACAGGGGCTGGTGGGAATGTGGGTTCCTGTGGCCTGGGTATTGGGCACTTAATTAAAACTCTGGAAATGCTTCTGAAGTCCCTTTCCCATTTCTCCATTCCCTTTCTGGTCCCACTCTATCACCACATGTACTTGGAACTGCCTGGAGTTTACATCTAAATGCTCCAGGTTCCATGCAAATATTCACTCAAAGGTGCAAACTCTACTTACCCCACTAGGCCTATATCGGCTATCAGCTTTAAATCAAGGTTAATAATCCTTTTCTGGCCTTTCAGGGGTAGGAAATTTGAAAGCAAGCAACCACCAAGACCTCCTTGAGCTACCAGAACTTTGTCTTTGTCTTTGTTGAGTTCTCCTAAAAGGGAGAGACAGAGAGATTAATGTTTTCAGAATCAAAACCATGCCATGATTTGGCCACTGCTTTCTAGGTTCATCTGCAAAATGGAGATTGAGTGTCTGTTCTCCCTCCCCTTGGACTGTGAGCCCCATGTGGGTCAGGGATTGTATCCAACCTGATGATCTTGTATCGAGATAATAATAATAATTATAATGATGATGGTATTTGTTAAGTGCTTTGTGCCAGGCACTGT
Source organism: Ornithorhynchus anatinus (assembly GCF_004115215.2). Classification (NCBI taxonomy): domain Eukaryota; kingdom Metazoa; phylum Chordata; class Mammalia; order Monotremata; family Ornithorhynchidae; genus Ornithorhynchus; species Ornithorhynchus anatinus. The sequence goes on from NC_041735.1 coordinate 70,795,413, forward strand.
ACTAAGCACTGAGGTATCTACAAACAAATCGGGTCCCTTTCCCACGTAGAGCTTACAGTCTCAATCTCCATTTTACAGATGAGGCAACTGAGGCACTGAGAAATGACGTGACTTGCCCAGAGTCACACAGCAGTCAAGTGGCGGAGCCGGGATTAGAACCCATGACCTTCTGACTCCTAGGCCCGTGCTCTAGCCATGCTGTTTCCTCCTTTTCACAGTACTCGGCACACAGTAAGTGCTTTATGAATATAATTATTGTAACTATTATTCTAAATTGTCATTTTTGGAAATGTGATCCCATGTCAGTGTACACCACACAGAATAAAGCCCCCCAAGAATGCAATAACCTCAATCATGAATGAATAGGAGGCAGAAGTGGGGCGGGGGGGACACGGGACACAAAATCACCCTAAAGTGGAGGGGGCTTGGGTCCAGAAAGACAGTGGAGGTGGGAGGGAGGCTCGGTAACAGTACTTACCATGAGCAGAGCACGGTACTAAATGCTTGGGAAAGACAAGAGCAGCATCAGTCAAGTTGCCTGCCCACAAGGAGCTTCCATTCTCTCACAGAAGGTAGCCATGGGCCAGTGTGGGGGAAATGGGAGCCTTGGCCCTGCACTCGGGGGCCACAGCATGACAGAAGCCAGGAGAACAGGCGGGCCTGGGGCCGTTCCAAGTTTACACACGCCCCTCACATAGATCATTCACACAGAGTAGAAAGCAGTCCCTTACTTTGAAAAAGTGATCTCAGAGGAATTCAGGAACAGTCTGGCCTGGAGTATATACAGGCAAGACAGGGCTGAGACTGTCTGAAACTCCTCACTCTAGGCTTCAAGGCTCTCCATCACCTTGCCCCTTCCTACCTCTCCTCCCTTCTCTCTTTCTACCGCCCACCCCGCACGCTCCGCTCCTCTGCCGCCCACCTCCTCACCGTCCCTCGGTCTCGCCTATCCCGCCGTCGACCCCCGGGTCACGTCCTCCCGTGGTCCCGGAACGCCCTCCCTCCTCACCTCCGCCAAACTGATTCTCTTTCCCTCTTCAAAACCATACTTAAAAATCACCTCCTCCAAGAGGCGTTCCCAGACTGAGCTCCTCTTCCCCCTCTACTCCCTCCGCCATCCCCCCTTTACCTCTCCGCAGCTAAAGCCTCATTTTCCCCTTTTCCCTCTGCTCCTCCACCTCTCCCTTCCCATCCCCACAGCACTGTACTCGTCCACTCAACTGTATATATTTTCGTTACCCTATTTATTTTGTTAATGAATTGTACATCGCCTCGATTCTATTTAGTTGCCATTGTTTTTACGAGATGTTCTTCCCCTTGACGCTGTTTATTGCCATCGTTCTTGTCTGTCCGTCTCCCCCGATTAGACTGTAAGCCCGTCAAACGGCAGGGACCGTCTCTATCTGTTGCCGACTTGTTCATCCCAAGCGCTTAGTACAGTGCTCTGCACATAGTAAGCGCTCAATAAATACTATTGAATGAATGAATGAAAGTGATTGGGTGGCTACAGAGGTTGCTCTGCTGAGCTCAGAGAAAAATAAAAGGGATGGGACAGAGAGAGGTCACACTAGGAACAGATGGAAAGGAAGGAGAGAGATAATAATACTAATGAGGCTGAGAATGGACCGACAGGACAGAGAGAGAGACCAGGCCGGGGACGGATGAAGGGAGAGGCCAGAGGCAGATGGACAGGATAGAGAGATATCAGGCCAGGATGGACGGACAGGATGGAGAGAGACCAGGCTGGGACTGGCCGGACAGAACAAAGAGGCCAGGCTGAGGATGGATGGACGAGATAGGGAGAGAACAGGTCAGGGACGAATGAACAGGCCAGAGAGACACTAGGCTGGGGACAGCTGGAAAGAACAGAGAGACCAGGCTGGGGAAGATGGGCAGGACACAGAGAGAGATCAGGCTAGGGGTGGTCGAGCAGGATAGAGAGAGACCAGGTGGACGGGGGAGGGAGGGAGGAGGAACAGGACAGAGACCTAGCAAATGACCGAGAGGCTGCTTGAGCCAATGGCTCACTGTCCATATTGTTGTCTGGGAGGATGTATGGTTTGAGGACTTCCATCCAGGGGCGCGTTCAGATTAAATGCGTGTGGCGGGGGTGGTGGGGCCCGAGGTTTCAGGCCGTCACCAGGTCCGGAAGATGCTGCCAGGTAAGGGCACAATGGCAGACCCAGAGAGTCCACATAAGAGATGGAAAAGAGGCCACTGCTGGCAGTTTCCAAAAACGGATCCAGTTTGGGCTTGAATGCAGTCCTCTTCCCTGACATTAGGCCAGAACCATCAGGCCAAGAGCAACACCCCATCTAGAAAGTTTTTCAATATTTTTCTCACTGCCACCTTCTGGGGGCAAGCAGTTCTTCTTGATCTTAAAGCCATTAAAGAAAACTTGACTGAGCCCTTCCCATCCCTGTCAACCCAGATCTTGGGCAAGTCACTTAATTTCTCTGGGCCTCAGTTGTGTCAACTGTAAAATGGGGGTTGGACTGTGAGCCCCATAGGGGACAGGGACTGGGTCCAACCTAATAAGCTTTTATCTACCCCAGTGCTTAGTACAGTGCCTGGAACATGGTAAGCACTTAACAGATGCCATAAAAAACACCACCACCAACAAAAAACCCATCTGATCTGACCCAGCCCAGCCTAGCCCCCATCCGTGATGTTGGACCATCCCGTTGGGAGTGACAGAGAAGCCTTAGGCCGAGACCCGAGGACCGACAGGACAGCCTATGGGGAGGGGGAGGTTCCGATGCTGGTGGCTTGCGCGGCGCTGGCTGTTTTCTTGTTCCCTCCTGTCCTGCTCCCGTTGGGACCCCTAAAATAAACTCAGATCCTTGGGAAACAATGCAAGACTCTCACCAATAACTCTGCCGCTTTCATCAGTTACTGATATGCCCACAGGGGCAGGGATGGCTCGGTCCTTTCCTTTCTGACCTTTCAATGCCCGAACCCTACAAGAAATAAAACACCAAAAAAACTAGGTTAAAGACCCTCTTTCAACAAAAGCAGAAAATCCCAGAAAAACATCTCCCAAAGTAGAGTGCTGGACTATCTCTGGCCGATCGGGGTGACCGGCCCCCCGAGACTCCTCTGCATCAGCCTCCTGGCAGCACGGTCTCCCTGAGGCGAGAGGAGGACCCTGCAGGCTGGGCTTCCCTGATGAACTACTCTACCTGGGCTGGAAACTGCGTTAAAAGCACAAGCAATTTTGGTGAAAACGCACTCTAAAATTCTGAAGCAAATGCATTAGCCAGTGGACCTGGGGAACATATTCAGCTTCTCCTCTCAAGCACAAAGCCCAACGACCCTGACCAACACAGAGAAGTCAGAATGCAGTCAGCTGCGTTCAGCTCACTCGGGGGGGCCGGCACGATATAACTTTCAGACGATACTAGGAGGAGAGCTTCCCAAGAAGCAGCTTGGTGTAGTGGATAGAGCCCGGGCCTGGGAATCAGGTGGTTATGGGTTCTGATCCTGCCGCTGCTGCCATTTATCTACTGCGTGGCCCTGGGCAAGTCACTTAACTTCTCTGTGCCTCAGTTACCATATCTGTAAAATGGCAATTAAGATTGTGAGCCCCACGCAGGACAGGGACTGTGTCCAACCTGATTTGCTCATCCACCCTAGCACTTAGTACAGTGCCTGACACATAGTAAGTGCTTAACAAATATCATCATCACCTCCTTCCAAGTGATGCAGATGAAGAGCTCTACATTCCCTCACTTCTGATTTCCTCCCACTCCCCTTTTCCGCTAGCCCAAGTATCCCCGGCCTTCTCCCTTCCCTGGCCCAGCAATCCCACTTCCCTGTCCCCAGCCTGTGGGCTCAGTGGGTTGGTCATAAGCACGTTTGTGTTTTTCTGCCTACTTGTGGGTGGGAGGCAGGGAAAAACCATTTGAAGCCTCCTACCTAGGGAGGGGCAAGCCAGCAGGGCCTAGCTGCCTCACACCTTTCTCCTCATTCTAGCAGGGGGCAGCATTTGACCACTGGCAAGCAGCAGGACAGGCAAGAGAAAGATAGCCAAGTCCTCATCGCTTTCCTGGCCTGGGCTCTGGCAGTGGTGTGGCCTGGGGCACCAACGCCGTCTGGGGAATGCCCCGGAGGAAGGAGGCATCAAACAGTCATTCAGTCACTCAATCGTATTTATTAAGCACTTATTGTGTGCAGAGCACTGTACAAAGCACTTGGGAAAGTACAATACAACAATAAATAGTGACATTCCCTGCCCACAGTGAGCTCACAGACACGGGGGCGGGGACACAGACATCAATACAAATGCATAATATTAGAGATATACACCTAAGTGTTGTGGGGCTGGGGGTGGGGGAGCAAAGCAAATGCCATTAAAAAAAAATTTAAAAACCTGACTATTGGAGATTTCCCTCAGGAAAACCTGTAAGAAAACCTTGAGCCTGGTAGTATTCCAAGACCAAAGTACTTACTGACTGTTCGCTCCTCTTTCTGCCACGAACCGTTTTTGGGGATACAGGTCTTTTATTTTCTTCAAGGTCATTCCCTTCTGGGCCACAACCCATACGTCACCCCCTTTCCCACCTTCTCCGCCTAATCGTGGGTAACCCATCCCCCCAGTTCCTCCTTGGGTGAAGAGTCTCAGGTTATCGATGAAGTTTCCATACTGTGGGGCAAAAAAAAAGAAAGGCAATTCATTTTACTGAATTCAAATTAAGAACACAATTAGGCTCACAGAGGCCCCACTAGGTTCTTATTTTTGAAAGCAAGAGTACCCCGTTCTCAAGAGGGACAACAGCCTCAATGTGGATTTTTGGAATACCCTAACTCTTCAGAAAAGCTCCGAGTGCTTTTCGATTTCTTTCCCGATTTCTCAATGCTTCAAGCAGCAAAAAGTACCAATGGAGAATTTGGGCGTTTAGAATTATTAATAATATAACACTAATTGTGACAGGTAGGAAGCCCTTTCTATCTGTTAAGCGACAGATATAAGGTTTTGAAACCAGATACAAGGTAATGTCTCAGTCCCTGTCCCGCAGGGGGCTCGCAATCTTACTCCCAGTTTACAGATGAAAAAACTGAGGCTCAGAGTGAGTGACTTGTCCAAGGCGAGTGGTGGAGCTGGGACTCGAACCTGGCGCTCATGGCTCCCAGCTCTCTGCTCTTTCCACTAAGCCACGATTAGAAAATTCCAAGCTTACTTAACAAAAGGAAATGGAAATGCTGAGATCATATTCCACTTGATTCAGCTTTACACATTTTACACAAGAGCCCGGGCTTAGGAATCAGAGGTCATGGGTGTGAATCCCCGCTCTGCCACCTGTCAGCTGTGTGACTTTGGGCAAGTCACTTCACTTCTCGGTGCCTCAGTTCCCTCATCTGTAAAAAAAAAATGGGGATTAAGACTGTGACCCTCAAGTGGGACAACCTGATTACCCTGTAATAATAATAATGTTGGTATTTGTTAAGCGCTTACTGTGTGCAGAGCACTGTTCTAAGCGCTGGGGGAGATACAGGGTCATCAGGTTGTCCCACGTAGGGCTCCCAGTCTTCATCCCCATTTTACAGATGAGGTCACTGAGGCCCAGAGAAGTGAAGTGACTCGCCCACAGTCACCCGGCTGACAAGTGGCAGCGCCGGGAGTCGAACCCATGACCTCTGCCTCCGAAGCCCGGGCTCTTGCCACTGCGCCACGCTGCAATTAGTAGACCCGGGATTAGCACTCATGACCTCTGACTCCCAAGCCCGGGTTCTCTCCACTGAGCCAGGCTGCTTCTCGGTGACTTGGCCAAAGTCAGCCAGCTGCCAGGTGGAAGGGCTGGGATTCGAACTCGTGACCGCGGACTCCTAAAGCTAATAATAATAATGTTGGTATTTGTTAAGCGCTTACTATGTGCCGAGCTCTGTTCTAAGCGCTGCGGTAGACATAGGGGAATCAGGTTGTCCCAAGTGGGGCTCACAGTCTTCATCCCCATTTTACAGATGAGGGAACCGAGGCCCAGAGAAGTTAAGTGACTTGCCCACAGTCACCCAGCCGACAAGTGGCAGAGCTGGGATTCGAACTCATGAGCCCTGACTCCAAAGCCCGTGCTCTTTCCACTGAGCCACGCTTCTCAGTGACTTGGCCAAAGTCAGCCAGCTGCCAGGTGGCAGGGCCGGGATTCGAACTCGTGACCTCGGACTCCTAAAGCTAATAATAATAATAATGATGTTGGTATTTGTTAAGCGCTTACTATGTGCCGAGCACTGTTCTAAGCGCTGGGGTAGACATAGGGGAATGAGGTTGTCCCAGGTGGGGCTCACAGTCTTCATCCCTATTTTACAGATGAGGGAACTGAGGCATAGAGAAGTGAAGTGACTTGCCCACAGTCACACAGCCGACAAGTGGCAGAGCTGGGATTCGAACTCATGAGCCCTGACTCCAAAACCCATGCTCTCTCCACTGAGCCACGCTTCTCTGGGACTTGGCCAAAGTCAGGCAGGTGGCAGGGGTGGGATTCGAACTCGTGACCTCTGCCTCCTAAGGCCGGGCTCTGAGCACTGCGTCGCGCTGGGGGCGGGGAGGCCGAGGCGAGGGCGCCACGTACCTGCCGGAGTCGCAGCCCGCTGCCCCGCACCATGGCCACGGCCCACTGAGGGGCCGCGGAGGCGTCTGGGAGCTGAGGCGGCCGCGGAGGCGTCTGGGAGCTGCGGGGCCGCGGGGGCGTCTGGGAGCGGCGGGGCCGCGGGGGCGTCTGGGAGCGGCGGGGCCGCGGGGGCGTCTGGGAGCGGCGGGGCCGCGGAGCCGGCAGCCGCACGTGCTGCAGGGGCCGCGGGGGCGCGCACGCACGTGACGTCATCCGCGGGCGGGGCCTGGGGCGGGGCCTGGCGGGGCTCGGAGTCATAATGTTAAAAATATGTTGGTATTTATTAAGCGCTTACTATGTGCAGAGCACTCTTCTCAGCGCTTTGGGAGGGAGGGAGGCAATAATAATAATAATGTTGGTATTAAGCGCTTACTATGTGCAAAGCACTCTTCTCAGTGCTTTGGGAGGGAGGGGATGCAATAATAATAATGCTGGTATTTATTAAGCGCTTACTATGTGCAGAGCACTCTTCTCAGCGCTGGGGGAGATACAGGATAATCAGGCTGTCCCACATAATAATAATGCTCATATTTGTTAAGCGCTTACTATGTGCAGGGCACTATTCTAAGCGCTGAGGTAGATACAGGGTAATCAAGTTGTTCCACGTGAGGCTCACGGTCTGAATCCCCATTTTACAGATGAGGGAACTGGGGCCCAGAGAAGTTAAGTGACTTGCCCACAGTCACACAGCTGACAAGTGGTGGAGCCGGAATTCGAACCCATGATCTCTGACTCCCAAGCCCGGGCTCTTTCTACTGAGCCACGCAGCTCACAGTCTTAATCCCCATTTTACAGATGAGGTAACTGAGGCACAGAGAAGTAAAGTGACTTGCCCACAGTCACACGGCTGGCAAGCAATAATGTTGGTATTTGTTAAGCACTTGCTATGTGCTGAGCACTGTTCTAAGCACTGGGGGAGATACAGGGTCATCACATTGGCCTACGTGGGGCTCACAGTCTGAATCCCCATTTTGCAGATGAGGTCACTGAGGCACCTCCAAGTCAAATAAATAAAATAAATATATGGTGGTATTTGTTAAGCGCTTACTATGTGCAAAGCACTGTTCTAAGTGCTGGGGGATACAAGGTGATCAAGTTGTCCCACATGGGACTCACAGTTTTCATTCCCATTTTACAGATGAGGTAACTGAGGCACAGAGAAGTTAAGTGACTTGCCCAAAGTCGCACAGCTGGCAAGCGGCGGATCCGGGAATTGGAACCCATGACCTCTGACTCCCAAGCCCGGGCTATTTCCAGTGAGCCACGCTGGTTCTCTAATAATAATGATGGTATTTGTTAAGGGCTTACTATCTGCCAACCCCTGTTCTAAACTCTGGGGTAGATACAGGATAATCAGGTTTTCCCATGTGGGGCTCACAGTGATTCATTCATTCAATAGTATTTATTGAGCACTTACTATGTGCAGAGCACTGTACTAAGCGCTTGGGATGAACAAGTCGGCAACAGATAGAGACAGTCCCTGCCTTTTGACGGGCTTACAGTCTAATCGGGGGAGATGGACAGACGAGAACAATGGAAATAAATAGAGTCTTCATCCCCATTTTACAGATGAGGTCACTGAGGCCCAGAGAAGTGAAGTGACTTGCCCAAAGTCACAGAGGTGACAAGTGGCGGAGTTGGGATTAGAACCCATGACCTCTGACTCCCAAGCCGGGCTCTTTCCACTGAGCCACGCTGCTTCTGTAAACCGCCGATTGAGTGCGACGAGGGGCCTCGCTGTCCAAGTAGGCACCGCTGAAAGTGGGGCTCGTGAGACCGAAAAGGCCAACCATTCATTCATTCCATCGTATTTACTGAGCGCTTACTGTGTGCAGAGCACTGGACTAAATGCTTGGAATGGACAATTCGGCAACGGATAGAGACAATCTCTGCCCAACAGGGGGCTCACAGCCTTAAAGGGGGCGACCAACAGTGAAACAGAACAAGTAGGCATCAATACCATCAAAATAGATAAATAGGATCATAGATATATACACATCATTAATAAAATAGAGTAATAAATAATATATACAAATATACCCAAGTGCTGTGGGGAGGGGAAGGGGGTAGGGCAGAGGGAGGGAGAAGGGGGAATGGGGAGGGGAGGAGGGGCGGAGAGAAAGGGAGGGCTCAGTGTGGGAAGGCCTCCTGGAGGAGGTGAGCTCTCAGGGCTTCGAAGAGGGGAAGAGAGTTAGTTTGGCAGCTGTGAGGAGGGAGGGCGTTCCAGGTCGGTGGTGGGATGTGGGCCAGAGGTCCGTTGGCAGGACAGGCGAGCTGGAGGCCCAGTGAGGAAGTTAGCAGTGGCAGAGAATAATAATAATAATAATAATAATGTTAGTATTTGTTAAGCGCTTATTATGTGCAGAGCACTGTTCTAAGCACTGGGGTAGACACAGGGTAATCAGGTTGTCCCATGTGAGGCTCACAGTCTTCATCCCCATTTTACAGATGAGGTAGCTGAGGCCCAGAGAAGTGAAGTGACTTGCCCACAATCACACAGCTGACAAGTGGCAGAGCCGGGATTCGAACCCATGATCTCTGACTCCCAAGCCCAGGCTCTTTCCACTGAGCCACGCTGCTTCTCTAGAAGTGGAGTGTGCGGGCTGGGATGGAGAAGGAGAGAAGGGAGGTGAGGTAGGAGGGGGCCAGGGGATGGCCTGCTTTGAAGCCAAGAGAGAGGAGTTTTTGCTTCATGCGTAGGTTGATTAGGCAACGACTGGAGGTTTTTCAGGAGGGGAATGACATGCCTAGAGCGTTTCTGTAGAAAGATAATCCGGGCAGTGGAATAAACTGTAGCGGGGAGAGACAGGAGGATTAGAGATCATTCCGTTGTATTTATTAAGCACTTACTATGTGCAGAGCCCTGTACTAAGCGCTTGGGAGAGTACAATATAACAATAAGCAGGCACATTTCCTGCTCACAGAGAGTTTACAGTCTAGAGGACCTGAGTTATAATCCCAGCTCTGCCACTTGTCTGCTGGGTGACCTTGGGCAAGTCACTTAACTTCTCTGTGTCTCGGTTTCCGAGTCGGTCAGGGACTGTGTCCGAGGTGATTGAAGCATACTTTCCCCAGTGCAGGGCTTAGCCCATGGTAAGCACATAGCAAGTACCGTAATTATTATGGTTAATTACTCTCCCAGCTTTTAGTACAGTGCTCTACACATAATAAGTGCTTAAAAATATGGTTGATTGATTGATTGATTGAGTGACTGAAAGTGGAGGAGGGGCAGATTCACTGAGGTGACTGTAAACTTTCCTCTAGGAGAGAAGCCTCCCTTGGGGCCTAGGAAGCCCCAGGTGATCTCCAGGTTAACAAGTGAAGGGAGGAAGGGCGACCAGACCTGGGTATCTCCGGCCAGTAGGGTTGCCATGCCCGGTCGCATACTAGTCCCATTCTGCTAAAAGCCTTACTTCCAGCCTCCTTCCGGGGCCTCATTTACTTTGCTCAGGTTGGACTTCCATCTTCATCCTAGCTCCCTACGAAGGCAAAGTACAGCTCCTGCATTTCTGGAGAAAGGGCAGGAAATCCAGACTGCTGAAGGTTTCTGCCTTTCTTTACTAAGCTGCCTTTTCTCCACCTCATCCCTGCTTGACATGAAACCTGCCTCGGAGCCGTGAGGCGCCTCCAGATAAAACCCCTAACCCCTCTTATAGCATCCCTAACTGAAAGAGGATCTCACAGTTCCATCAGGGCCAGGCCCCTGCCTCCTGGCTGCTGAGTTGAATCCGCACCCGGGACCCACAGAGTCTATTCTCTCCTGAAGATCTCCTTACTGCTCAATAAATAAGGCTGTGGCCTGCGGCAGCAAGGCCCCAGGAGGCCAGACTGCAGGGTTCTTCCCAGGCTCCGGGTTGGGGGAAGCAGGCTATGACCCAGGGCAGCCAGCCTCTCCCTGCTGCCCGAATTCCTGACACCCAGGGGTCAAGTAGCGGGGTGGGCAGGGGTCTGCCCCGGGAGCATGGTGTCCCACGATGTCTACTTCCCTTGCAGGCTCTGGTGAAGCGATGGGGTCTGAGGCTGGTCGAGGGCGGGGCCTTGGTTGCTGCTGCTGCTAACCATTCTGCTCACCATCCGCCCACAGAGTCTCAAAGCAGACATCCAGGGTGACCTAGGGGAGACTCACAGAAATTTGGTGGACATGAATTGACCAAGTCCCCACTCTCTGGGCCTTCATGTTTTTCTTGAAGAAATCTCCGAAGCTCAGGCTCAAAGACCTCTTCAACCCATTAACCCAGGTTTCAGGAACACGTTACATAGACTGGATTGTGTCCAGATCTCGTGGATTGGACGGGAGGCAGCTCGAGAGACCCAAGAACAGTGTTTCACATCTGCAGGACTCTGCGGAAGGTTATTCTCAGTCATTCCACTATGACAGGCATTTAGATTTCTACATTATTAAAGGCGGGTTTTAGCCTTTGGTTCTTTCCTCCCTGCTTCTGCTGAGATAGCGAAGTTCCCTGAGTTCCGTGTCCCGTGTCCGTGACCCTCAGACAAATCGGTTGGTCGTTTGGAAGCTCAAGCCTTGAATTTCTGCTACAGTATTTGCTTCTGTTCCCTCTCCTGAGAAGAGGTTCCGGGTGGGGAGTCTCCCCTCTGGTAGCTCACAGCTGCCGACACCAGTGGGCTGGACCTGACTGACTGACCAGTCACATCAGCCGACATCCCTTGATTTCCAAAGCCAACTCATGTTGCCCAGGCACTGCACTTAGGCTCTGGGCATGATAGTGGTCACCAACTGGCTCAAAGCTGGCCTTGGCCTTCACCTCAGCTGGCCCCGTGAATGACTTCTTTCTTGTCCTCAATCTTGCGGGATGTAAAGCTCAACTACATACCTATTGCGCCCCCAGAACTGGCACCCCTCTTTCGGGACCCTCCCAGCCAGTCGTCTCCGTGTCCGGTGGCTCCATGCCTGCAGTCTCTGTGGGGTGAGTGTCTCTGTCCGACCGCTCCAAGCCCCCTCCGTCCTGCTGTCCCGCTGACCTTCCAGCCCAGCGCCTCCCGCCCAGTCCAGCTGCTGGGTCTGGGGGAGGTGGCGGGGGGGAGGTACTGTACTAAGCGCTGGGGTAGATACAAGCTAATCAGTTTGGACACAGTCCCTGTCCCACATAGGGCTCACTGTCTTAATCCCCATTTTACAGATGAGGTAACTGGGGCTCAGAGAAGTTAAATCGCTTGCCCAAAGTCATCCAGCAGACAAGTGGTAGAATCGGGATTAGAATTCAGTTCCTTCTGTCTACCAGGCCTGGACTCTATCCATCTCCCCTCCTCTAGACTGTCTCCCTCCCCCTAAACTGTCTCCCCCTTTCCAGACTGTGAGTGGGTTGTGGGCAAGGATTGTCTCTCTTTATTTGCTGTATTGTATTTTCTAAGTGATTAGTACAGTGCTCTGCACGCAGTAAGCCCTCAATAAAAACGATTGAATGAATGAATTATACCGGAGAATAGGCTGGAGAGGGGCTTCAGAGAGGCAGGCGGGCTGGGTCCTTTCGGAGGGGTGGGATCGAAGGGGAGGGAGCAGAGCCTATGAATCTAGGTGATTCTATGATTCTATTTATCTATTTTGATGGTATTGATGCCTGTCTACTTGTTTTGTTTTGCTGTCTTCTCCCCCTTTCAGACTGTGAGCCCGTTGTTGGGCAGAGATTGTCTATCTGTTGCCAAATTGCACATTCCAAGTGCTTAGTACAGTGCTCTGCACACAGTAAGCGCTTAATAAATACGATTGAATGAATGAATGAAAGGGCTCTTCCAGAGAAAGGGTGGGAGCAAAGGGCTCGGTGGCAAGTGGCCTGGACCCTGCCCCGAGACGGACCTGTGGCTCAGACGCCCGTGGCAGCGAGGCCCCAAGAGGCCCCAGGAGGCTGGACTTCAGGGCTTGCTCCGGGCTCTGGCTCATGACACGGGGCAGCCAGTCTCTCTCTGCCGCCCAAACTCATGGCACCTCGCGGTCGGGTGGCAGCATGGTCAGGGGGCAGCCCCAGGGGCGTGGCGTCCTACAGTGTCTGCTTTCCTTGCAGGTTCGGGCTGACACAGGGGAGTCTGAGCCCGGACGTGGGAGAGGCCTTGGGCCGGGATGCCCGGTGGCTCGCTGCCGCTGCTACTGACCGCTCCGGTTACTGTCCGCCCAGAGACTTCAGAAGCAGCCTTCCAGACTGACTTAGGGGAGACTGACGATCGGAGCAGAGAGATCACCTCACAGAGACTGGTGGACATGAAAAGACTCAGTGGAATTAATAATGTCCCTGTATTCTGGTCCTTCATGTCATTTCTGAAACTATCTCAGAATCCCATACACTTTATTTACTACACAACCATCATCGATATTTTTACAGACATGTACTTCAATTGTTTTAGCTCAAACTCGGAAAGTAGAAAGTAGATGAATTGGGACTGTAATTCCCATTAACTCCAATACCATAAGCGTTTAGTTTTCTGCGTTATTTGCTTTGCATTATCCCCCAGTTTCTAGTGAGGTAGTGAAGTGCCCCGTTTCCATGTCCCAAGTCCATGGCTCTCAGACACTTTGGTCAGTGTCATTTGGAAGCACGAGGGTCAAGTTCTTGCTAAAGAGTTTGCTTCCATTCCCTTTTTCGAGAATAGGTTCTGGGTGGGGAGTGTCCTTCTAGTAGTGCACAGCTGTCGAGAGCAGAGGGGTGGACCTGACCGACTGACCGACCAATAACAATAATTATAATAATGATGGCATTTGTTTATGTGCTTACAATGTATCAAGCACTGTTCTAAGTGCTATGGCAAATACAAGGTAATCGGGTTGGGCACAATCCCTGTCCCACATAGGGCTCACAGTCTCAATCCCTATTTTACAGTTGAGGGAACTGAGGCTCAGAGGAGTTAAGTGACTTGCTCAAGATCACACAGCAAACGAGTGGCCAGTCACGTCACCCCTTGCTTTCCAAAACTAATGTGTATCGTCTGGACGCTATGCTTAGGCTCTGGGCATGGTAGCAGTCACCGATTGGGCCAAAGGCCACCGTGGTCTTCACCTCAGCTGGCCTCCAAAATTACTTGTTTGTTTCACTTAATCTTGCAGAATGGCTTTATAGGATCTTGAGGAAAAATGGAACGAAGATATAAAAAGCCTGTGGAAAATACTCCATCCAGTTGAAGGAAGGCAGCCGCCTGCTTCTTGGAAGCGAAGATCGTCCAAGCTCCCTCTTCTGACCTTCCTCTGAAGATTCCCATTTGGAGAAGGATCACTGAAACTCCGGTTCCCTCTCCTCAAACACACAAACACACCATCCTCTCTGTCCAGCCAGCTAAGTCTGCCCCTCTAGATGATGTCTGAGTGCTCTTGGGTCAAGGCGACGCTATCAGAGGACATTTCTGGAGAGCAGTGGGCAATATTTGGTCACTTTCTACTTAAAGAGACCCCATCTAAACCTGAGACCAGGGATATCTGACCCCTTGTGCATTAAACTCCATTAATAAGGCTCTAGTGCCAGTTTTAAACTCAGACTTCACGTGTGCTCTAGGTGTGGGCTGGCTAGTCACTCGTGGCTCCTGCTACCACTAAAGGATTTCCTTGGGTCATAAGGACCAGGCCCTTTGCGGGTTTCATTGTGGTAGGCTGTAATGCAGTTGTGTGATTTCCACAAAGGAACCAGAACTTTCAGAGCCATTTGGACCTCCAAGTGTTCACCCAAAGTCTGAACTTCCCAGGGGAGGTGGTGTGGGGTGTTAAGCATTGTATCTCATTTAGGTGGTCCCCCAGCTAATAGCAGGCTTGGCCCACAGGAGAACGAAGGGTCTGTAGGCAACCACCCCTCCAACTGACCATCCGAGTGGACTCTGTGGCCCTTATAGACAGAGCAACACGAGCCGTCATGCTCTGGCACAGAGCCATGGACACAGGAGCCATTGGGACCGTGGGCCAGAACAGCCCTGTGCCGGGGCAAGTGTTCAGAGTGGCCCAGCTGGAGGACTTGTGCAGAGTCATCAGGGTGGTTTGATGCCAGCACTTTGTCCACTGGGTGTGGAACGGCAGGGAAGGTGAGACTGGTTTTGGCAGTACGATTTTCCCAGTGCCATAGAACCTTGTGTCTCTGGTGCCATTCAGGGTGCCATTTTGAAGCTTCAAGCCCGGGAAGGCTCCCCAGTTGAGCACTGTGGGTGTGAGATCCGAACAAGGTGGCTGACCTGGCCCCAGCCAAGGCCCCAAACATGCTATCCAGTTCTGTGGAAAACCAGCAGCCCAAGCTGCAGCGTTCAATTCTCCTCCAGCCAGTGTCCTGGCAGAAAAGCTTACTGCCCCTCACAGGGACCTGGACTGCCAGTTGGGCTCTGACCCCTTTTCCAATGTCCCTGGTCTCCCCACCCACTGGTTAACAGGCATGAGGGGTTCTGTGCCTGAACCCTGCCCCAGTTGTGTTGCCCTTCTGCAGCCAAATTTCAGCGCTGGCTTGGAGGCTGGGCTGAAGTGTTCTTTGGCAGAAGAACATCTGCCCAATCCAGGTTCACTTAAAACAGAGATGCCAAAGGGGCCTCCCTGTGGTGGCACTGGCACCATATGTCAGGGCGATCAAAGGTCTGAGGCCGCACCGATATGAGAAGACCCCCAGGCTTGCAAGGATGGGAGTGTTGTTTGGTGTCGCTTGAGGCTACATGCCATGTCTGGGTGTCGCTCGAGGCTACGTGCCATGTCTGGGTGGCAGGAGCCGCTGATATAGATCGAAGAGGATACTTGCTCCAAGGAATCTGCCCAGCCAGGCCAGGAGCTCATTCTGCAGCCAACTGCAACTGTTCCCGGCTGAATGGATTCCAGATTGGGTGAATGATTGAGGTTGCAGTAGGCCAGAGTCCTGAGGTAAACATTTCGCTGGAACCTCTGACCACCGACAAAGAAATTCCCTGTGTCCTGTATCTTGCGATATCGGGGCCTTGGGCCTGCCGGGACCTGTAGGCCTGTCCAATTTCCCAGCAGAAGTCAGGTGCTCTCCATGAGGAGTCAACCCTGTGAATGTTTCTGGGTCACCATAGTTGAGGGGACAGAGCAGGAGGTTCTACTCCCAGCCTGCCTTGCACCCATTGGACCCTTAACACAGGCCACCACGTCTACAACCATTAAACCAATTCCAAAGAAAAAACACATATTTTCAGGTTAACCTAAATTTATATTCTTAATTCCACATCACTGCTTCTTCCCCTCAATCTCTCTGTCTGCCCTTGGGCTGCCATCAGCCACTGTCCTCCTGCCTTGCATTCTCCCCGATAGTCTCTCTGCACTGGATCGTAAGCTCCTCGAGGGCAGGAACTATGTCTGCCAACTCTACTGTACTCTACAAAGTGCTCAGTACAGTGCTCTGCCATTAGCAAGTGCTCAGTAAACACTGACGGGTGGATTGATTGGCTGATTCAGGGGAAGCCCTGGCCACACCCCAGCCTGGGGTGGACTAGGGAGAAGCGACCCAAAAATAGCTACAGCCAGAGGCAAGGTGGTCACCTTTCTTCCCTCCTCTTCCTCTCACCTCGGTAGTGTCCTGAGGTGTGGCAGCTGAGTCTGAAGACTCTCTCTCACTGCAGTAACTACCCTGATCAGGTCATCCCCCTGGGGCATCTGATTATACAGTTGGTCTTTTCTGTTGGACACGAAGGCTCAAGACCCTTGGGACCTCCACTGGCTCTAAGGTCAGATGTAAAAAGAGTTTGGAGCCCCCTGACTGGCGCGACAGGAGAGTTGAAGGCCCTCCATCCACCTCTCCCACAGGCTTGGAGACCACAAGCAGGTTGGACTCTACTCTGTGAGCAGAGAGGGACCCCTAGGTTGGAACCCGACCGCAGAGCCTATGGACTATGCACGTCACTGAGATGTAGTCACAATTCCCAGCACAATCCTTGTCCACAAAGTTACTTGCCGGGAATGATTCAAAACGAGACAGTGGTACCAGTGGCCTGCAGTTCAGAGCCTTGCCCCGATGTTTCCCATCAAAAAGTGCACATATTGCACACCTGGAATGAATTTACCTGGAAAATAGAATGAAAACAACAATTTCTCTATTTTGTTCGTGGAGTGGTAAAAAGGGGGTACCCTTGGGGACACTCCTCTGCCTATGAGGTGCTGATGGTGCCCCACTTGGCCAGACTGCCAGAACGCCACATCACCTTTCATCAGGCCAATTTAACAAAAGGGCAAACCCAAGTTGTCCCAGAGACTCACTTCTAGCCTGAGCCATCACTCTCCTCTCCCAGGATCTGCAGGCTTCCATGGTGGCTGCAAGCCTTGAAGAGACTTGGAGCCCGTTATTGGGCAGGGATTGTCTCTATCTGTTGCCGAATTGTACACTCCAAGCGCTTAGTGCAGTGTTCTGCACATAGTAAGCGCTCAATAAATACTATTGAATGAATGAATGAATGGACCAGTGGGAGCCAGAATTTAGACCTTCCAGTGGTGGCACTCAGCCAGAACTGCAACCCTGCCCAGATGTAGCAGGAGTGGTCCCTGACCCTGAAAAGTACCGGTTGGCATCAAGGAATCATGTCTGGCCCACATTCAGGGCAGTCCAAGCCTGGGGTTTGGAGGGAGAAATCCTTTTCTCAAGCATCTTGGCTCAGTCCCCTCTCCCGAAAGAACGTTGCAGGGCCTGGCCGTTGACACCATAGACCCTGTCGGGGGTTGGGGGCGGTGGGAGGAGGTGATTAGGTGGGGAAAGACCGCTTGATGTCCCTGACCATCCTGTCCTGGGACGACCTGACCACCCTGGTGTGTCCCCGAGCTGCGCTGGGCCGCGATTCTCTCCCCTCTCCGCCCCACTGTCCAGCACATCTCATTAACAGGACAGGCCCTCAGGGTTTCATTTCCACCATCAGTCCCAAGACCAGGCTTTCCTTCCTGAGCCCCAGTAGCGATCATCACACCTAAGGACTGAATTCAATGTGGGGCGGACAAAGTTCTGCCTCTCGTCTCCCTCTACCATCAACCATTTCCCGCCTCCACAAGGCAAGTGGATCCCCGCCTTTCTGGAAATTCTCATCACTCACATCTGTGATGCAAATGAAATCCCAAACTTGTTCAGTGTCATAACTTTTATTCTTGTCTCGAACCAAAGGACTGTAGCCCAGTAACCCGGATCCTGGGTCCGCGGCCCATCCCGCAGCCTAAAGTCGCCGTAATCCATTTCCCACGGTCCCCATGGCCCGAGGCCGTTTGACTCTACAGACTCGGGTCCTTCTTTGGCGGATCCGCCAGCTGGGCTCCTCGGACCTTTTGCAGAGCCCCTCCTCGAACGGGCAATGTTTTCAGTGCGATGTCTGTGCCGGCGAGGGTGCCCCCCGTGAGCCGGGTAGGCGTGCTCTCCACCGTCACTAGCCGGCCCGGGGCCACCTGGAAGATCAGAGGGGGAACCCGGTTGGAGAGTTGCTTCCCCTCCCGCACCAGTGAGGAGAGCTCTGGGCTCAAGGCTCCTGGGAAAACATGATGCCCAACCTGAGGTATGGGCTCCGGTGCCATAAAGGGGAGTGCTGGGGCCCGGGTCGGTCAGTTATGAGATGAAGCAGGGAGATGGAGGAGGTGATGACCCGTGACCTTGATTCATGCATTCAATCATATTCATTGAGTGCTCACTGTGTGCAAAACACTGTACTAAGCGCTTGTAATAGGGATGATGCCACACACACATGAGCCGTGCCCGAGCGGCTTTGGGTGCCAGTTCCAGGAGGGGTGGGCTAGACTGGAGGGGCCCTGCAGGGTGAACCAGCCTGGACTGGGACCCTGGGCTTGCTCTAAGTGGAAGGGAAGTTCAACACTAAGATTCCTGAGCAATTCAGAAGTAAGCAGTTTCAACTCCTACGCCCTTCCTGTGCCCAACCCACCCCCTATTACTGCTGAAAGCCCAACACGGGCACATGCCCCACAGTGGGCAGGCGGCACAGGCCTGGGAGTCAGGGGACCTGGGTTTTCATCCTGGTACTGCCATTCGCCAACTATGTAACCTTGAATAAGTCACCTCACTGCTCTGGTCCTCAGTTTCCTCATTTGTAAAATGGGGATTCAGTACCCAATCTCTCTTCCATTTAGACTGTGAATCCCCTGCGTGACAGGGACTGCTTCCAATCTGGTGATCTTAAATCCGTTCCAGTGCTTAGTACAGTGCTTGGCACAGAGTGAGTGCTTAACAAATACCTCAACTGTTCTTATTTTTCCACAGCTCTCTTCGTCCCTGCGAGGCAGCAGCACCCATGGTGACCAAGAGGGCCATAGGATAATATTAAGAGCCTGACTGGAAAAGAGGGAGTTCTGTGTATGAGGGCACCGAGGGCATAGACACCATGGGTCTGCTCTGGAGCTCCAACACCTGAATCCCAGCCCCACCTGCCCTGTCCCTGAAGCCCTGCATCCTGGACTCCAGCACCCCAGTGCGCTGCTGCCTTGTCCCTGAGGCCCCCGTGTCCCGGAGCCCAGTGCCCCAGTGGTCAGCTGACCTGTCCTTGAAGCTCCTGTGTCCCGGAACCCAGCACCCCAGCTCCAAGCTGCTCTGTCCCCAGAGCTCCCACAAACCCAGACCTCGGCGTCCCAGTGGCCAGCTGCCCTGTCCCTGAAGCCCCCGCATCCTGGACCCCAGTGTCCCAGTGCTCGGCTGTCCTGTCCTCAAAGCTCCTGCAGCCCCGTGCCAAGCTGCCCTCTTCCCGAAACTCCCATATCCTGGACCTCAGTCCCTGTCTCCAAAGCAGCACGGCTTAGTGGAAAGAGCGGGGGCTTGGGAGTCAGAGGATGTGGGTTCTAATCCCTCCTCCACCACTTGTCTGCTGTGTGACCTTGGGCAAGTCACTTAACTTCTCTGTGCCTCAGTTACCTCATCTGTAAAATGGGGATTAAGACTGTGAGCCGTGTGTGGGCAACCCAATTACCTTGTGTCTACCTCAGTGCTTAGATCAGTGCTTGGCACATAGAAAGCACTTAACAAACACCATAATTATTATTATCATTATTATAAAGCCCCCGCGTCCTGGACCCCAGAGCCCCAGCACCCAGCTGCCCTGTCCCTGAAGCCCCGCTGGAGCCTCAAGCCGGGAGCCAGGGCTGGGAGACAGAAAGCACAAATCTGATGAAAGCCCAATGCTGGGATGAGTGACGCTGGCCAGATCAATACGTTCTGCTTACAGTGGTATTGAGCCCTTCGATGTTCGTCGGATGGACTATGGCACTTGGGGGCCGGCCCTGGGATCTGGAAGCCGCGGCGGCCTTCTCCTGGAGTTTCTTTGCTCTCTGTGGAAAGAGAAATGAGGAGAAGAAAACATTGTCATTATTTCTCTTCTTCCTCCTCCTTTTTCTTCTCCTCCACCACCACCACCCCATCCCCGGCTGTGAGTGACCAAAGATCCTGGTTGTGTGTCGGCAGGGCCGCATTAACCAAAGCCCAGGCTTGGGGCTCGGCCACCTCACTGGGGCCTTTGAGGTGGCCTGTGATTCAGATGTCATGAATAGCTCTGGGTGATGACATCGGTATGGTGTCACTGGGGATGTGGGATGTGTGGAGGGATTATCAGGGGGAGCAGGAGGCCCCCCACTATGGCCAAATGGCATTTCCTGGTGAGACTCCCCTACCTGCTCCCTCTCCACATTTCACCCGGCCACTTGCTCCCCGGATGGCGAAGGCCGCTACGGGGTGGGGAGTTGCGGGGGAGGAAAGGCGGCAAGAGAGCCCTCCTATTCCCCCCTCTTACAGCAACACTCCACGGTGCAGTGGGGCAGCCCCCCAGTGAGTAAAAACACAGACACGGTCACCTCAGCTCCCCCAGAGGTTTCTGGGTTTCCATTTCACCTAATCGCCAAATAGCCTCTGTAACACCACTTACTACTTAATGACCTCCAGAACCAAGAAATCAATTGAGAGGAATAGCTGGGGGAGGGAAATGGGGAAAGGTAATTTGTGTTAATCACTAGCCCCTCCTCACGCCCAGAGAAGGAGGAGGAGGAGGTGGTTGAAGGGGTGGTGAACAAGCCCAGGCCCTCCACCCTGCTGGGGTGAACTCTGGGGTATTTGTGTGAGGGGGACACATGGAGGCTCTCTTCCCTTACGCTGCCCATTCCGTGAAACTTAAAGGACAGTATTCTCTTTAAGAACCAGCTGCGTCCGCTGGGCTGCCTTGCAGTGGCCATTTTGAAAAGGCCATCATCTTCACGCCTCAAGCAGGGTCATGCTACTAAGGACAAAAAGGAGTGCAATTCTGGGGGTTGGCTGAGGCCTTAAGATGAAGTCCTGTTAGTCACTGTGTCAGTCTCCTCTGTGTCAACTATGAACTTGGCCGTGTACCCCTTAAACACCCACTCCAGCTTCACAATACCTATTTAAACATTCTTCTGTGTTACTATTTCCTCTATCCTTAATCTATTTTAATGTCTTTCTCCCCCTGGAGACTAAAAGACCATATGGATAGGGATTGCATCTACTAACTGTTGTACTTTCCCAGGTGTTTAGTGCAGCGCTTTGCACACAGTAAGCACTCAATAAATACCACTGATTGATTGATTGATTGATAATCCGGCTCTGCCTGTTGGGGCATGGCTTCTCACTGTCCCTCGATCTCATCTATCTTGCCGCTGACCTCTGTCAGCCACATCCTGCCTCTGGCCTGGAATGGCCTCCTTCTTTATATCTGACAGACCATCCCTCTCCCCACCTTCAAAGCCTTACTAAAGGCACATCTCCTACAAGAGGCCTTCCCCTACTAGGCCCTCATTTCCACTTCTCCAACTCCCTTGTGCATCGCTCTTGCACTTGGATTTGCTTCCTTTATTCACCCCTTCTTTAGGTCCACAGCAATTTTTATTTACTTATGTTAATGTCTACCTCCCCCTGTAGGATGTAAGCCTGTTGTATGCAGGGAACATGTCTATCAACTCCGTTAGATTGTACTATCCTAAGAGCTTAGAACAGTGCTCTGCACGTGGTAAGCACTCAATAAATAAACGGTTGATCGACTCTCACCCTGCACCACATATATACCCACAGGACCAGAGAGAGAGACACACACACAGACATACACAGACACACACACACATACACCTACATAAACACACACATGGGATGGGGAGGCAGACACACAAATACACATATGCACAGGACCTGGGGCTGACCGCATACAGAGAAAATGGGAAGGTGAGGACCCCACATCCCCCGACCATACGTCAGGGAATCAGAGAGGTGGATACACACACACGTATGGATCGGGGGTGGAAGTGGTGCCTTGCATTGCAGCCCTCTGGGACCACCCGCCCACCCCTGATGCAGTCCCACCTGCAGACCGGAGCAGTCCGTGGGAGAAGCTTGAGGCAAGGAGCCTCCCCTGGTGCCAGGGCTGCATTGTCTCATGATGTCAACCTCAGGCCAGACTTGGGTAAGTCTCAGTGCTCCCTGGAGACTGCGGAAGGCTCCTTCATGGTGGAGTCTGGGGTCATCTCCCAACTTTCCTGCCACCCAACAGCCTCTCCAACCAAGGTCCTTCCCGCCCATCCTGCCCTGCAGGCAGCCCTCAGCCTCCTACCTTTAGAGCTTTATAGTTGGACGTACGAGACACAAAATCCTCCCATGACTTGCTGGCCAGCTCTCTCTGCTTGTGAGTGGCCTGAATCTACAATGACAAGTGCATGTGTGAGTCACTGAAAATGCACGGTCATTTCAACTAAAACACATGAGCCCAATGTGTGGGGATGTTCTGAGCGACTTGGTTCAGGGTCAACATAATAGGGGTGGGTTCTGGGTGACTAGGTCTGGATGTCAGGCCTTGGGTGGGGAGGGGTTCTGGAAACCTAGGTCCAGTGCCAGACTGTGGACAGGCTGGGTGTTCCTGGTTCTCCAGGTGTCTAGTTTCAGGTCACCATCTGATCCTGGGCATAATTCAGAGCAGTTCATGATCCATTTAAACACCTCGGACCTCACTGGACAACACAAGATAGAATCCAGCTCATGAGGAATAATTCCCTCCCCATCCCACTCCCTTCCTCTCAAAGCTGGTATTCAGAGCTCCTTCATAGGGTCGTTACTGGACCAGATATCACGTAGGATGAGAGACCCCAACTCCAATGGTGAATTCCCTCCATTTCAGGCATTCTGCATGTTTATATCCCCCAGACTCAAATTGCTTTCACAATGCAGGCACGTGGCAGCTCCATGGTATGGTGGGGAAGCAGGTTTAGGGGTGAGGGTCGGGAGGGATTGATGGACACTGGGCATAGAATCTGGGTTGGAGCCCTGCCAGGCCTGCCTACACCGCTTTGGGCAGGGAGTCACTGGACTAGCCCCGGGCTGTGATCACCGCCCCCGTCCCAGAGAGGGAGAGGAGAATGCAGGAGCCCTGTCCCAGCAGGTGGATTCAAGCCCGTAGCTCAGGCCACCCCTGGGAAAATCCCTTGGGAAAGCCCCATCCTCACCTTCCTGTAGGTGAGCCCCCATCCACCCAGGAAGTGGTCCCCGAGCCCGGCTGACCTTGGTGTAAACTTTCCGTTCTTCCTGCATATCGTGGTGTCGCTGGCTTTCAACCATCTCCGTTTGCAGAGCGGCGACCATTTTCCCAACATTCTCTGATGCCTCCGTGATAGCCTCCAGAGTTTCCCTGTCAGCCGTCACTGGCCTGAACTCCTCCACTCTTAGCTCATTGCTTATTTCATCCCAAATCTCCCCGATCTTAAAGAGAGAGAGCTAAGTTGGCCGGGCAGCTTCCCACCTTCTCTCTGTATGGGGTCTGGAACACCTCCAGATGGTCCCTGTGGTTCTGGCTGAGGCCAGGATCCCTTCCCCCTCCCAGTAGCCGAGCCACTGGGATGCCAGTTCTGCAGGAGGTATCCTCTAATGGACTACAGGGGCCACACACCCCCGGAAGGTTGCTGGAGTCTGGGAGGGAGAGACTGGCTCTGTTGGCAGCATTGCCTCCAAACAGCCTCTCATTTGCCAGGACAGCAGCCTGTACAAGGAACAGCTCAGGGTTTGAGGCCTGGGCCCATGCACTGGGAAGGGTGTATTCATGTATTATACATGCCCATGCATGCATGTGACCATGCATGTACATGCAGGGCCATCCATGTACATTAATTACTTCACATGTATTTTTGGACAGACCCTCACTCCCCAGGAGTTGCCGTTGACAGGATGCCTGGCACCTTGAGGCCGGCAGCACTGCCCAGGCCGGGGGTGGGGCTGGCCAGGACCCAGATGGGTCTGGGACCCTGCAGCCTGCATCCAGAGGATGGGGCCTTCTGGGAAGCCCTGACACCAGAATGACGGAGGAACTGCAGAAGAGAGGGAAAGCGGATGGACATCAGAGAACAGATCCTGGGACAAAGGAATCTGAATGAAAGCAGCATAAGCCCCACCGGGCCCAGCCCAGCTCCGGACCAGCCAGGAACAGAAGCCATGGGCATGAACAAGAGCCCTCCCGCAGCCTGGGAGATGACCATAATGGAGATTCTTACCTTCAAATCCAGGTATCTGTGGATGACACAGAGTGTGACAAAGTCTTCTGCAGACAGACCCGGCAAGTTTTCAAAATCTAAACAGGTTCAGAGAAACAAATTGTCATGAGCCTGGCATTCCTATCCTAGGTGACTTTCCATCTGGCTCAGAGGGCCTGGGTCTGCTGTGGGCAGGGAATGTGTCTGTTTATTGTTGTATTGTACTCTCCCAAGGGCTTTGTACAGTGCTCTGCACACATTATGTGCTCAAGAGATCGAGTCCTAGGGAAGCAGAAAGGGGAGGCCGGGGATCGGAACCTTTCCCAGGACTCTGCTGGCTGGACAGTGGGAAGACAGCTCCGCAGGGAGCAGAATCCAGACTCTTTCAAACTCTCGTGTCCCAGCCGATCAATCCATCAGTCGACCCTATTTGAGTGCTTACTGTGTGCAGGGTACTGTTGCGGAGAACTTGGAAGAGTACAATAAAGCAGATCTGGTAGACCTATTCCCTGCCCACAAGGAATTTACAATCTAGAGTTGCAGAAATAGAGTTGCAGAGTTGCAGATGATAGTTGCCGACAATAGTAACTGTAGTATTTGTTAAGCGTTTACTACATGTTGAGGATTGGGCAAAGCGCTGGGGTAGATACAAGAAAATCAGGTCCCACGTGGGGCTCACAGTCTAAGTAGGAAGGAGAATAGGTATAGGATCTCCATTTTGCAGATGAGAGAACTGAGGCACAAAAAAGTTAAGTGACTTTCCCAAGGTCACACAGCAGGTTCATGGCTGAGCAGAGATCAGTACCCAGTTCTCTGACTTTCTTTCTTTCATTCTTTCATTCATTCATTCATTCATTCATTCATTCATTCATATTTATTGAGCACTCACTGTGTGCAGAGCACTGTACTAAGGGCTTGGGAAAATACAGTACAAAAATAAACAGATTTATTTCCTGCCCACAGTGAGCTAACAGTCTAGAGGTGGGGAGACAGACATCTATACAAATAAATAAAATTACAGATATGTACATAAATGCTGTGGGGCTGGGAGGTGGGGGAAGAGCAAAGGGAGCAAGTCAGGGTGATGCAGAAGGGAGTAGGAGAGGAGGATAAGTGGGGCTTAGTCTGGGAAGGCCTCTTGGAGGAGATGAGGGTTTGCATGGGGGGAGAGTAACTGTCTGGCGGATTTGAGGAGGGAGGGTATTCCAGGCCAGAAGTAGGATTGTGGGTCAGGGTTCGGGGGCAAGACAGGCGAGATTCAGGCACAGTGAGAAAGTTAGCAATAGAGGAGCGAAGTGTGCGGGTTGGGTTGTAGAAGGAGAGAAGCGAGGTGAGGTAGGAGGGGGTAAGGTGTTAGAGTGCTTAAAAGCCAACGGAGAGGAGTTTTTGTTTGATACGGAGGTTGATGGAAAACCACTGGAGTGTTTTGAGGAGCGGGCTGATGTCCTGAATGCTTTTGTAGAAAAATGATCTGGGCAGCATAGTGAAGTATGGACTGGAGTGGGGAGAGACAGGAGCCTGGAAGGTTGGCAAGAAGGTTATTGCAGTAATCCAGGCAGGATAAAATGAGTGATTGTATTAATATGGTAGCAGTTTGAATGGAGAGGAAAGGGCAGATTTTAGCAATGTTGTGAAGGTGGGACTGACAGGATTTGGCAACAGACCAGTGCTTTTTTCCCTTGGCCATGCTGTTTCTCAAATAACAATAATAATAATAATCATAATATTTGTTATGCGCTTACTATATACGAAGCACTGTTCTAAGCACTGGGGTACTTACAAGATATTTAGTTGGGCACACTCCCTATCCCACATGAGGCTCACACTCTAAACAGAGGGAGCAAGATCTAATTCCCACTTTTACTGATGAGGAAACTGAAGCTCAGAGAAGTTAAGCGACGTGCCCGAGGTCTCACGGCTTACAAGTGGCAGAGCCAGGATTAGAACCCAGGTTCCGCGCCTCCCAGGCCTGGGCTATCTCCACTAGGCCATGCTGCTTTCCATATGCACTTAGGTACATAAGTGTATATGCACATATGTGCTGTGGGGCTGAGAGTGGGGCGATGAAAGGATTCAAGGAGAGGGAATAGGAGAAATGAGGGCTTAGTCAGGCAAGGCCCAAGATGGGTCATTTGGGAATGAGCATTCAATAAATAGTGTTCATTGAGCATCTTCAGTGGGTAGGATGTGGTCCTGCACGCCTATTACAGAGCAAAGGGTGTAGTCCTAGGCACCTATTGTGACGTGCAAGGTGCCGTCCTAAGTGTAGGCAGGTAAAGGAATAAGTAATGGAGCGATCCAAATAGATTTTTTTTCTCAAGTCCTGGCTCCTTCCAGCCTGGAGAGAGGAACCTTCCATCCCCAGCCTTCTCAGACAGAAAATCATCATTAAACTGGGCAGCCTGGGCTGTCGGGCTGCTACGCTGAGGCCTTGGTAATGTCAGTCTCCTGGATCCCTGGCCTACTCCTTGCCCTCCTGCTGTGCTCCCTTAAGGTCAGCCAGGGTAGATTCCTCTGATGCCTCCCTCGCCCCCGCCCACCACCGGCCCTCCGCCGCCCAGGTACAGGCTGGGGCGCCAAGTCTCCCACTGGTCTTGGGAGCAGAGGGGGGCTCCGGGTCTCAGCAGCCTGTGGGAGCAGGCCAAGCTACTGCATCTCAACCCACACGGGGCAGGCCGGGGCTGTATGTATCAGTCCCCCGGTGGGGGGGGGGGGGGCAGGCTGGGGCCCACGGGGCTACTTACCCAGTTTCCCCAGCACAACATAAATCTTGGCCCTGATGTTCTCAGAGACATCCAGGATGGCGGCTGTGGGGCAGTTGGCTGGCATTGGAATGACTGCTTGTTCCTCCTGGAAACTGGTCACCAGTGGTTTCTTGGCATCTAACCATGGGTCGACATGGGCAGAGCAAGAGGAAAAGGTGAGCTAGGAGACGTTCGTCGACCCAGGGTTCATTCATTCAATTGTATTTCTCGAGGTTACTGTGTGCAAAACACTCTATTAAGAGTTTGGGAGAGGATGATATAATAATAAACAGACACAGTCCCTGCCCACAACAAGCTTATGGTCTAGAGGGGAAGACAGACATTAATGGAAATAACTTACGGATATGGACATAAGTGCTGTGAGGCTGAGAGGGGGTGGTGAACGAAGGGAGCAAGCCAGGGAGACAAGGTACCCTGAATCACCACAAGGAACCCTGCATCCCCACAGTTCTACGTGTAGAGAGAAACTTGTTCCATGGTTCCCTTTGGCAGAGCAATCCAGAAAGCCGTGTTGGCTTCATCTCCTCAGGGCTGCCGCATGGCCGATCACCCGACGCTCCTTCAGCGCAGGATTCTGCCAGGGGACAATTCATGCGCTATCCCATTCGTGTGCCCGGTGCCATGTAACGGAGCTTCCCCGGACCACAGCCATTCTGCCCAGACAGATGTGGGTGCCACACGGTGTTGGGAGAACTTCCCTTAATCCTCCCAAGGGCTCCCAGTAGTAATAATAGCTTCTTCTCCTCCCTCATCGACACCCATGCCCGTCACCCCCGCCGATTGTTCCGGACCTTTAACTCTCTCCTTAGGCCCCCTGTTCCTCCCCCTCCCCCATCTCTCACCCCTAATGATCTGGCCACCTATTTCCTCACGAAAATCAACACGATCAGGTCTGAGCTCCCCAAAGTCATCCCTCCGCCTCTCCCCTCCCCCCCAACAACCCCCTCCCCTACTTTCCCATCCTTCCCTGCAGTATCCTCAGAGGAGATCTCCTCCCTCCTCGCAAGTGCCACCCCCTCCCCCTGCGCCTCGGACCCCATTCCCTCTCACCTTCTTAAAACCATCGCCCCTGCCCTCCTCCCTTCCTTAACTTCTATTTTTAACCACTCAATCTCCAAGGGCTCCTTCCCCTCTGCCTTCAAACACGCCCACGTCTCCCCCATCCTAAAAAAACCCGCTCTTGACCCCACTTCCCCCTCCAGTTATCGTCCTATCTCCCTACTACCCTTCCTTTCCAAAATCTTAGAACGAGTCGTCTACAATCGATGCCTAGAATTCCTTAACTCCCATTCTCTCCTAGACCCCCTCCGATCTGGCTTCCGTCCCCTCCACTCTACCGAGACTGCTCTCTCTAAGGTCACCCATGACCTCCTTCTTGCCAAATCCAATGGCTCCTACTCCATTCTGATCCTCCTTGACCTCTCTGCTGCCTTTGACACTGTCGACCATCCCCTCCTCCTCCGTACCTTATCTCACCTTGGCTTCACGGACTCTGTCCTCTCCTGGTTCTCCTCTTACCTCTCTGGCCGATCATTCTCGGTCTCCTACGCTGGAGCCTCCTCCCCCTCCCATCCTTTAACTGTTGGAGTTCCTCAAGGGTCAGTTCTTGGCCCTCTTCTGTTCTCCATTTACACTCACTCCCTCGGTGAACTCATTCGCTCTCACGGCTTTGACTACCATCTCTACGCAGATGACACGCAGATCTACATCTCCGCCCCTGTCCTCTCCCCCTCCCTTCAGGCTCGCATCTCCTCCTGCCTCCGGGACGTCTCCACCTGGATGTCTGCCCGCCACCTAAAACTCAACATGAGCGAGACTGAGCTCCTCATCTTCCCTCCCAAGCCCGGTCCGCTCCCAGACTTCTCCGTCACCGTGGATGGCACGACCATCCTTCCCGTCCCGCAGGCCCGCAATCTCGGTGTCATCCTTGACTCGTCCCTCTCGTTCACCCCACACATCCTATCCGTTACCAAGACCTGCCGGTTTCACCTCTACAATATCGCCAAGATCCGCCCTTTCCTCTCCACCCAAACGGCTACCTTACTATTACGGGCTCTCGTTATATCCCGGCTAGACTACTGTGTCGGCCTTCTCTCTGACCTCCCTTCCTCCTCTCTCGCCCCGCTCCGGTCTATTCTTCACTCCGCTGCCCGGCTCATCTTCCTGCAGAAACGATCTGGGCATGTCACTCCCCTTCTTAAACAACTCCAGTGGTTGCCTATCGACCTCCGCTCCAAACAAAAACTCCTCACTCTGGGCTTCAAGGCTCTCCATCACCTTGCCCCTTCCTACCTCTCCTCCCTTCTCTCTTTCTACCGCCCACCCCGCACGCTCCGCTCCTCTGCCGCCCACCTCCTCACCGTCCCTCGGTCTCGCCTATCCCGACGTCGACCCCTGGGTCACGTCCTCCCGCGGTCCCGGAACGCCCTCCCTCCTCACCTCCGCCAAACTGATTCTCTTTCCCTCTTCAAAACCTTACTTAAAAATCACCTCCTCCAAGAGGCCTTCCCAGACTGAGCTCCTCTTCCCCCTCTACTCCCTCTGCCATCCCCCCTTTACCTCTCCGCAGCTAAAGCCTCATTTTCCCCTTTTCCCTCTGCTCCTCCACCTCTCCCTTCCCATCCCCACAGCACTGTACCCGTCCACTCAACTGTATATATTTTCGTTACCCTATTTATTTTGTT
The DNA here is from genome assembly GCF_004115215.2 of Ornithorhynchus anatinus. Classification (NCBI taxonomy): domain Eukaryota; kingdom Metazoa; phylum Chordata; class Mammalia; order Monotremata; family Ornithorhynchidae; genus Ornithorhynchus; species Ornithorhynchus anatinus. The sequence goes on from NC_041735.1 coordinate 70,824,871, forward strand.
AATGAATTGTACATCGCCTTGATTCTATTTAGTTGCCATTGTTTTTACGAGATGTTCTTCCCCTTGACGCTGTTTAGTGCCATTGTTCTTGTCTGTCCGTCTCCCCCGATTAGACTGTAAGCCCGTCAAACGGCAGGGACTGTCTCTATCTGTTGCCGACCTGTTCATCCCAAGCGCTTAGTACAGTGCTCTGCACATAGTAAGCGCTCAATAAAATACTATTGAATGAATAATAGCATTTACTAAATGCTGACTTTGTGCAGAGAACTGGGAAACAGTTTACAAATGGGACTCGGGCTCAGACCCTGTCACTCAAGGGGCTCCTAATCCATCCCCCTGTTGTGGGGAGTAGCTTGTGATGTTCAGGAGAGCCCACCCTTGGCCAGGAAAGAACATACTCTCAAAAACACCGAGTACACAAAATCCTCCTCCCTTCAGGGGGCTGACTCCTCCCCTGGGGCTGCCTGAACAATGAAGTGATCATTCACAATGAAGTAATAATTCTGCTTCGTTTCTGCCACCTAGGCCACGAAGCACCACAGTTTGGTTCTCCAGATCAGAAATGAACAAACAGCAAAGACAAGATGACGGAAAAACCCTGTCCATTTCAGACACGTTTCAGAAACTGGAAGGTGCGAGAAAGAAAGTTTTTCCATTTTAAAGCCCGACTGCTCACTGTCATGCTAAAGTTGAAGTGAAACCACGAGGACACTTCCCAGTCTTCACTTCATTCTTAGAGCATTAGTCACAGACAAGGTAAAAAACCTTGCATTAGGAATGTGGGGCAAGGCCTGGCCCTTGGCTGAGGCCTAAAACTGAACCAGATCAAAACATCGTGGGCAGAGCCCTGAGGCCTAGGACAAAGTCCCTGAGTCCCTCCCCTACCCCCCCCCCCCCTCTTTTTCCCCTTCCCTTCCCCCACAGGGTCGGGTGTCCTTTCCATTCACCCAGGCTTATAGAGACGGTCAGGGGCCCAGTGATCTCCTCAGCCTCTCTTGCACTAGTAGAGGAAGCTTTCCTGCCGGAAGCAGCCCCACAAAAGGGATGGCGTCTTGGGTATCCCTTACTAGCAACCCCTAACGAACCCCTAACCCCTAACCGCTGGGTGGTTTAGCACATTTCTAAATCGAGTCCTTGGTCTAGTCTAGAGCTTCCTCACTCCTGTCAGGGTGCGGATTTCCACACAGTTTCACACTGTGTTCAGGCTGGGCGCTGGCGGGACCTGGGGAAAGTTCAACTAACAAGCTGAGTGATCGCATGATAATAATGTTGGTATTTGTTAAGTGCTTACTATGTGCAGAGCACTGTTCTAAGCGCTGGGGTAAACACAGGGGAATCAGGTTGTCCCACGTGGGGCTCACAGTCTTAATCCCCATTTTACAGATGAGGGAACTGAGGCACAGAGAAGTTAAGTGACTTGCCCACAGTCACACAGCTGACAAGTGGCAGAGCTGGGATTCGAACTCATGAGCCCTGACTCCAAAGCCCGTGCTCTTTCCACTGCGCCACGCTGCTTCTCACAGCATGATGCTGTGGTGCTGGAAGAAAGAGCTTGTGCACTTGTGCAAGGTGGACAGGTAGAACTGGGGAAGACTATAACCAAGCTTGCCTTAACTTGCAAAGGTGCTACGAGAGACTGTCCGCTGGGACAACTGTGGAAGGAGAAGTGGGAAGGGATGAAAGACGCTCTCTGGGGACTGGAGTTTAACTGGAGGGAGGAAGGAGAAGAGGGGAGAAGCTACTGGGCTACCGGAGTCTGAAGCAGGGAGGAGGCCCTTGAGAGATGCTGACCTTCCCATGAGCACGTTTGCTGGTCCCCCGGTCCAATTAGCTTGGAAACTGCGAACGGACTCACCGATGATTTTCCCGTCTCGATCCCGTTTCACTCCCAGTTCTATCTCTTCCTGCCTCCACAGCTTGATCAGAAGGCTAGCAGCCGTCTGGTCATTGACCCCTCGCCACGCGTTGATGTGCGCGGTAGTTTTGGGATTGTCACAAAATTCCACCATTATCCCAAGGATGAGATTACACAGGTTTTTGTAGTTCAACTTCATTGGGAAAAGAGAGAGAGAAATTGCAAACACACGTTCGTTGAAGAGTTGCTTGCTGACCACAAATCATGTTTTCATGTATCAGTAATACACCTTTTCTGAGTTTCTTATGAAGAAACCCCAAATTAAACACCTTCCGGGACAATTACCCATTCAAATGAAGAGAAATCATAACACACAGTGTAGTGTGATAGACTCCGCACCTAACAAAGTAAAATGATAAAAGACCAAACTATGATGATTTCAATGTAGTCTTGGGATCAGATAAACTAACAGTCACAGGGGAAACGTTCAGGCTGGTGTAAATTCAGCCTATGCAGCATTGCTAGTGAACCCCTAGCTGTGTAGGTAGGGGACTGGTACTGGGAAAGTCTCGCAGGAACAATCTCTTGAACATCAATGATACTTTTTGAGTGCTTACTGTGGGTGCAAGAGCACTGAACTAAGGGCTTGGCAGAGTACAATACAACAGAGTTGGTAGACTTGTTCTTTGCCCACAGTGAATTTAGGCTCTAGGGGGGAGACGGACGTTAATACAATTATATAATTTATATATGATTTACAGACATGTAAATAAGCGCTCTGGGGTTGAGGGTGAGGTGAATATCAAATGCCCAAAGGTCACAGATTCAAGTGCGTAGATGACGTAGAAGGGAGAACAATAAGAACTGGAATATTTTTACCTTCGGGTAAGACGCTTCTCTTTATTTTTTCCCATTAACCATTGCCTTCATCTCCCCTCCTCATGTGTACTCTGGGTCTGGACCCTAGCCCCACCTACTAACCATTACCTTCATCTCCCCTCACTGTACACACTCTGGGTCTGGGCCCTGGCCCTACCCACTGTTCAGGACCAGAGAGTCTGTCTGGTGCTGTTTTTCCCCACAGTGGGCATTCGATGGACTTGCTTACAGAGTACAGTTTATTGTTGGAAAATTTCCCCATCAAACCTGAATTGCACTTCAAAGAGCCAAAGCTCTTCTCCTGCTTCTCAACTGGGCATGTGCACAACTCTCGAGCCACGGTCCCCCCGCCTTCTCCATGGGCATGCGCACATCTCCAGAACTGTGCTCATCCCATCCCTTACCTGGGTACATGCACAACTCTGGTACCAAGTTGCCCACGTTTTTCAGGCCTGGGAGGCTTCAGCCTAGAACAACCCTCCAGGGAGGTCTGTTTCTAGTGAAGAGCTGAGCTACTTCTCAATATTCAAGAAACCCTCATGGGATAGGGTGGGTTTTTTGGGGTGGTTTTTTTTTTTTTGGTGTGTATTAGGACAATACTCACTGCCAGCAAATCCAGAAGGAGAAAAATGCCCTCCTTTTCGAGAAAGTAGTCCTCCATGGGATAGCATCCCAGAATACAACACCTGAAGTAGAATGAGCTCAGTTTTAAGGTTTTGTTTAGGAACTGGCCAGACAGTCAAACAATCAGTCAGTAGGAGGTATTGAGCATATGGACAGCAATGAACTAAGTGTCTGGAGAGTATGATGGTAGCGTTCAAAGGGCCTGCACTCTTAGGGGGGAGCCAGACCCGATAAATCGATAAATGATCAGAGGAAGAAGCAAGTAGGATGATGCACAGGGGAATGTATAATTGGGTACATGAGTGCTACAGGTGCCCGTGATTGCTGTCACTTGGCGGAAGGAAAATTAATTGGCAAAAGCCTTCTGGAGGAGGTGAAGTTTCAGGCTTACAAGTATTTGGATATTATTTTAATGTTATTGCAATAACAGCTCTACAGATCTTTAAAAAATCCCCCAGGTGAGCCAGGGGAGCGCTGGGGAGCCCAGCCAGCCCTTCTGCAGGTAGACTACGTTTGCTCAGACCAATCTTATGTGAACCCTCTGGGTTCATTCCACTTGGGGTCGCCCTGGCAAGCAATGTGGCCTAGTAGAAAGAGCATAAGCCTGGGAGTCAGAGGACTAGGCCTCTGCCCTTTGCTTGCCGTGTGACCTCTGGGCCTCAGTCTCCTCATTTATAAAATGGGGATCAAATATTTGCTTTCCTTTCTTCTTAGACTGTGAGCCCCATCTGGGACAGGGATAGTGTCTGAACAGGTTATCCTGTATCTGCCCCAGTGCTTAATACAGTGCTTGTCACATAATAAGTGTTTAACAAATACTGAACTTGTTATTATTATTATTACTACTGGAGGGGGTAGCTGGGGTTCACTGGGGGCCTCCAATCGTTGTTGGTAAAATTCCTCACTCACCACAGTCCATCCAGTGTACTAAGAAGAAGTCGATTATGCTCTAATCCACTCTGGAACTTCTTAGGGTCCATTTTCATTAGGTGGAGAAGGATGTCTACTCCGTCCGTACCTAAGATTTCCTGTTCCCGGGAGAGTTATTAGAATCATACCCTGGAAATGAATACATGGTCTCCTTTTCTCCTCCCCCCTGTTCTAAACTTGAAAGAACAGCAGGGTGTTCTTTTCAACAGTTTGCTTTGAAAGTTGTAGTTATCCCATCTCTACTATTTGTAACTTAAATGATCTGAAAACTCTGTCACCATGGTGGGCCTGTTGAAAGGGCAACATGTCTGGGAAACTGCCCACTTTCCTCAGTTAGCCATACTCTTCACTTCCTCGGCCTTCGGTCGGTGAGTACAGGCTCCCATGCCTCCCAGTACCAAGATAAGTAGGCACCCATTGAACCTTGCTGGTGATGGGCTGCAAATTAACAAGAGGAAATAGTTCCCCCAGCAAGGGGTAGAATTCCTTCCTGCAGGAAACTCTACAGGGAGGTTTAGATAAATCTGTGGATGGGAGATCCATGCTGGATCACCAGAGAGGAAGTTAGAGGTGTTAGATGGTCCAGAGCTAGATTGCTGACAAAAGGGAGGCTGGGATGAAGAGGGGAGTTTGGATGTTGGATGGTCCATCCCTAACCACGAGGGTGGATGTTGGAGGGCAACTATCACAGAAGCCCCCCCCAAGGGTTCTTATTCTGCCATTGGATTGGACAGGATGGTCTTTTGGACTGATCCAGTAATAGCCTTGCTTAGATTCTTCCTTTCTTATATGTTCAAGACAGCAAAAATGTCTCCAGTTTGAAATGGTTCCTAGACTAATAGGACACTGGAAAGTAGCGGTCCAGTAGCCCAGACCGTCAGTCCCCCACCTTCCTCGGAAGATGGTTTTCACACAGCCCGGACAAGATGAGCAGGGCATCGGCTTGAATCTCTAAAACAATTGTGTCGTCTTTCTCCTTGGCTTTCTCTTTGCTGGTGGTCCCTTTCAAGATTCCTGGGGGCGGGGGAGAGTGAAAGAAGTTGAAATGAAGCATTGTTTGTAAACAAGCATTTTGAATCTACTTTATCCCACATGTTCACTTTCAGAACCTCATCAGAAAAAAATCACCAAGTCCAGGGGCCAGGCCAGTGGATGTAGGCTTTCGCGAGCACTTTCAGCTCCAAGCGCTCGGCATCTCCGGCCCACACTTCTGGTTCGTTCCAGTACGGTGCCTAGCTCCTGCCAGTTGGGCCCACCAGAGCACACCTCCAACTGGCCTGTATTCCCAATAGACCCTGCGGGCCCCAGAGGCTGCTCAGAAGGGGGAGATGTCTATGAGAGGTTCTTGTATTAGTCCAGATTGGCAAAACTTGTTGGGGGAGGGGTAAGGGCAAAGGCTCATGGGGTGGAAGTGTGTTAGGGATGTGGACAGATTAAGGCTCAAGTCTGAACATGTTGGCGACAGCTAGATAAACTCTGCATGCCTGGCATCACTTAGGTGCAGGTTAATTCTCAAAGAAAATCAGGTGCAGCAACAGTTGAAAGCACACTGTTTGTGTGTCACCGCTTACACTGTTCCTATCTGGCAAAGAGTTCACAGCCTGATGTTCTGCCCATAGTGGTCCCTTGCGTTGTTCCCCCATACGCATTTGGCAAGGGACTGGTATTGACCTGTTCCATACTTTCTGCTGCCTAACTGAGCCTCTGTGAGGTTAGATTGTTTCTCTGGGTGGGGCAGGTTCTATGCTTGCCCCATTCAAGGAGGCTCTGGGTCACTTGCCTGCCAGCTTCCTACTGTGCTGCAACGGATTTTCCTCGTGACTTGACCGGAGCATGACTTGCCCTTTGTAAAATCGACTCCAGGTGTGCAGAGCTTATCTGTGATGGTCACAGACGGGTTCAGACTTGAGCCACCTTGGCCAGTGGCACCACATCCCGAAAGCACTTCATCTCATGAGGCTTTGCTCACCCTTTTTGCCAACAGTGGGTCCTTCCCCAGCCTGGTTCCTGTGGATGGGGAGAGAAACCTGAAACTCCAGACTGTAAGTTTGTTGTGGACAAGGAACAAATCTACCCACTCTGTTGTATTGTACTCTCCCTAGTGCTTAATACAGTGCTCTGCACACATGGACAACACACAATGGCTCAATAAATGCCATTGATTGACTGATATCTTAGAGAAGAGCTCTAGGGAAAACTGGAGGTCTGCACTTAAATCAACCGACCAAGAAACCAACAGTGTTGGTTGAGTGCTTACTGTGTGTGGAGCACAATGGAGTTACAAGGCAAGATCCTTGTGGAGGAGAAAGACCAAAAAGATATTTTAGAGAGGAGGAAGGAGAGAATGGAAAGAGGATTCCATGGTTGAGAAAGTATTTAAAAAATAGAACAGGTAAATTGACACATACAGAAATGCTATGTGTAGTTATGAGTGCCTAAAGTGTGAACTTGAAAAGTTCAATGGAACTTATCTTACCTATCAACTGCTTAATTGCTCCCTGATCACAGAGATCCTGGCTCACTGTTTCATCACAAAGGGACACCATCGCTCTCAGTAGTCTGAGGCTGTAGCGCATCTGGGCCCGTTTGTTGCCGCGGCCTCCTGTGCCATGGAAGCAGTTCCCCTGGCCAAAGAAGGGATCTGTGAAGACACCAAAGTGACCGTTTTCTGCTGGAACCCACTTGGCAAACCCTTCAGACAGGTGAGGTCAGATCTGCAGCTGGAAGAGTCCTTTTCCTGCGAATCGCTCCTCGGATTCTTCGGCAGCCCCAGAATGGGTCCTCTTGAAGCCCAGGTCACTTAGAAAATATTTTCCCTGAAGAATTTAAGAATTTGCTCACAGAGTAGGTCAGATCAATAGCTTCCAGAACTCAAATGAACTGACCCCTGGCTGGGAGAAAGACCTTGTGGAGGTTCCCTCTGGATCTCAATCAATCAGTGGTATTTATTGAGCGATTACTAGGTGCAGAGCACTGTACTAAGTGCTTGGGAGAGTACAATACAACAGAATTAGCAGACATGGTCCCAGCCCGTAATGAGCTTACAGTCCAGAGGCAACAATCAGAACCCAAGTTTCCAGGACAAAAATGCTGCCTCCTGCCTGTCCCTCTCCCCGTGTGAAGTCCCCAGCATTGGGTGACATGGTGGCCCTGGTCCAGTTGGGAGATTGGACAAGCTCCCCAGGAATCGGACTGCCATGGGTGCAAATTCTATCAAAGTCCGGAACAAAACGAGCCCCAGTTCAACTTCCAACCTTCTTGCTCCCATCAGGGTTCCCGCCTTCATCAGGACCTCTGCTCCCTGGCCTATCAGTAGCCGAGTAAACACCTGAGTTTAAAGAGTTAGCCGAGCAGTATTTCTGCAGACTCTTTTTGTTACAATTCAGGCCAGAAGGAGTGAAGCCTGAGAGACACTCACTGGAGGCCAGACACTGTGCCATACTGGTTCTGTACTTGGGGCAGAACCACCAAAGCCCAAGACATATGCCCTGCTCTCAGGGAGCTTCTGCTCTAGCAGGGGGAGACAGAAATGAAATAGTTATACAAAGAGTAACCAGTATTAATTACATACAGATAAACACCGATACATGAATGCAGAGGAAGAGCAAAGTGAATCTATTGGTGCTAGAGTGTAAGCTCCCCATGAGAGGAGGGATCATGTCTACCCTTTCTATTGGAGTCTACTTTCCCAAGTGCTCAGTACAGGGCTCTGTACATGGTAAGTGCTCAAAAAATGGCACTGATCAATTAGAGGGGGCTGATACCACTTGGGTTGTGGGGAATCTATTGGGGAAGACCAATTGGAGGAGGAGGTGGGATTTCGGAAGCGTTCGAACATGGGGAGAGCAGTAGTTGGTTGGATTTGGGTGGCGGGGAAGGAGCTCCGGGCCGGAGGTTCTGGCCCCAGAATGTGGACAGAATGAGTCTGTAAATGATACTCACATCTGCCCAAACAACCTCTCCCAGTGAAAAGCTGGAGCCTAACGCAAGCCTAGCCCCAGGGAGTTTTCAATCAAATATCTTTGTTTTCACTCGTTCCTGTTGTGTACTTGCTATTTGTGTCTGTCTGTCTTTCCCATTAGATTGTAAACTTCTTGAGGGCAGGAACTGTGTCTACCAACTCTTCTGTTCTCTCTAAAGTGTTTAGTACAGAGCTCTACACACAGTAAGAGGCCAGATCACTGCTCTTCCATGATGAGGATGAGGATGTAGAATGAGAACAGGATTGGGAGTCAGAGGACCTGGGTTTTAATCCCAGCTTGGCCACTATTTTTTTTTTATGGTATTTGTTAAGCACTTACTATGTGTCAAAGCACTGAACTAAGTGTTGGGGTAGATATGCTAACCAGCGAGGATACAATATGAGTCCCACATGAGGCTCCACAGTCTTAATCTCCAATTTACAGGTGAGGTAACTGGGGTACAGAGAAGGGAAGTGACTTGCCCAAGGTCAAAGAGTAAACACGAGGCAGAGCCAGGATTAGAACCCAGATCCTTTGATACCCATGCCTGTGCTCTTCCCAGTAAGCCAAGTTGCTTCCCTGTTATGTGACCTTAAGAAAATCACTTAACTTCCCTGTGTCTCAGTTTCCTCATCTGTAAAAGGGGGATCCAATACCTGCTCTCCCTCCCTATTAGACTATGAGCTGCATGTGGGGAGGGACTGTGTCTGACCTGATTTCCTCCTACCTACCCCAGCACTTAGTTCAGTGCTGGGAACATAGAAGCACTTAGCATATACCACGAGTACTATCATGAGAATGAAGATGAGGAACACACTGCGGAGTGACTCCAGCCTGGCGTCATCACCTCCAGCCTGGAAGAAGACTGTCAACCGTCCCCAGGCCTTCTAATTCCATGGGTCTGGCCCAGCCTCTCACTGAGCTGATGGAAGGAGAACAGTAAAACGTGGTGTTTCGGTGCCCCATGGGGCCTTCTCACCTTCACTCATGCACCAGTCCAAAAAGAGCAGGATACGGGTATTGCCCTGGCACGCCATGTAGTCGTCAATCAGCAGAGGTGCCACCGATGCCAGGGCAGCCAGTGCGTGGAGCTGCAGTTCCTCATGCTGGGCATCTGACCACTCGTTCACCTTGTGTTTTTCCACTTTCTTGACGTAGTTGAACAAGGCCAGCACCATCTGGCCCTCGGTCAGGAGCTGTGGGCCCGACAGATCAGCGGGGAGCAGGGTCGGGCCAGAGTAGCGTCAGTCAGTCAGTCGATCATATTTACTGGGGCACGGAGGGGGAATGAATAAAGGGAGCAGGTCAGGGCAATGTAGAGGGAGTGGGAGAAGAGGAAAGGAGGGCTTAGTCAGGAAAGGCATTTGGGAGGAGGTGTGCCTTCAATAAGGCTTTGAAGGGGGGAGAGTCACTGTCTGTTGGACATGAGGAGGTAGGGTGTTCCAGAGCAGAAGCTGTAAGTGAGTGAGAGGTCGGTGGCAATACGAGATCGAGGTACAGTGAGAAGGTTAGCATTAGAGGACTGAAGTGTGCAGGCTGGGTTGGAGTAGCAGAGGAGCGAGAGTTCGGTGGCAAGACGAGATCGAGGTACAGTGAGAAGGTTAGCATTAGAGGACTGAAGTGTGCAGGCTGGGTTGGAGTAGCAGAGTAGCGAGGTGAGGTAGGAGCAGTGACAGGATCACCACTGCCAGCTGGGTGGCCCAGTAGGGCAGTTTCGGCAAGGTTGCCTCGCCAAGGTAGTCTCATCAGGGCTCTCCCCCGCCCCCCGCCAAGCATAACACCACCACAAGGCTGTAGCTGGAGGCGATGTCTGGTCTGGATTCAGCATCCCCTGGGAGAACAGGGCACACTGACCCTGACCGCTGCCCAGGACCGCCGCCTCCCGGACGGTCTCGGTTAGTTCCGGACTTACCTGGACAGTGGGCAAGTCTTTGGATAAGACCACAATTACGTTAAGCAGCAGTTTCTTCAACTCAAAATCTTCATTGCTATTGGACAGTCTTACACTTTTTATCAAAGGGTTATGGGTTTTTACTGTGAACAAAGTGATGAGAAAGTTCCATGTGAGTCAGTCCCAGTGTTGCTTCAGACGCTGGGGGAAAATTGGCCACCCCATCCGGTCCAACTGACATCTAAACATTATGCTGCATGTGCACGCAGCTTAGAGTGATGGTATAACAATGCCCCACCCCACTCCAACCCTGAACCTAGAGCACTTCTCTTAGGGGGCCCTGGCCCCACCCTGGCTCCAGAACCATGGTGTTTCCCTCCCAGGTCCCTGTTCTCACAGACAACGCATCCTGCTCGAGGCGGGGGGGGGCTAAGTGCTGGCTAATCTTCAAACTCCATTGGCCCCCGGCCACTTCTTGATGCCTCACTGCTGACCCTCTGTGACTTCTCCGGTCGCTGACCCTTGGCAGCCGCCCTGCTGCTGGCCCTCAGCGGCTACCCCGCTCACTGACCCTCAGCAGTCTCTCCATTTGTTGACCCTCAGTGACCACCCCACTCATTGACTCTTGTTGGGCCACCCCACTGCTGACCCTCGATGATCACTCTACTCGTTGACCCTTGTTGGCCACCCCACTGCTGACCCTCGATGATCACTCTACTCGTTGACCCTTGTTGGCCACCCCGCTGCTGACCCTCGGTGACCATCCCACTCATTGACCCTGGGACACGACTCCGCTCATTGATCCGTGGCAGCCGTCCCGTTTACTGACCCTTGGTGCTTTCCCCACTCATTGACCCTTAAAGGCCACCCAGATAATCCCTGGAAATGTCAGCACTGAATCCAACAGCTCATTTCAAGAAGGCAGAATCAGGCTTCCCGGGCCCCCAACTCCAGCTGTCTTGCTTTGGCCTCTCTCCCATACCCCATACAAGAGTTGCTTGTATTTGCTGCAGTTCTGCTCCAGGTGGCCAAGAAGCACCAAACTGAGACTATAAAGACAGGGGTTTTTTCCATAAGACTACATCCTTGGGTGTGTGTGACTGTCAGCCTCTGCCCCGCGGGATGAAGCTTTTCTTCTTATTTGCTAAGGATTAGTATGAGTTTGCAATTTCGATTTGATCTTTGCAGGACCTGGTGACCAAATGGGAGCATTTGAGACATCTTGTGTGATGTGGGACAAATGCCCCATTTCCCAACTACCATTCCTCTCCAAATTCAATGAGCGAGTTGTCTACACCCGCTGTCTCAAATTCCTCTCCTCCAGTTCCCCCCTTGACCTCCTCCAATCTGGCCTCCGTCCCCTTCACTCCACAGAAACTGCTCTCTCAAAGGTCATTAATGATCTCCTTCTTGCCCAATCCCAATGGCCTCTACTCCATCCTAATACTTCTTGACCTTTTAGCCTTTGACACTGTGTACCACCCCCTCCTCCTGGAAATGGTATCCAACCTAGGCTTCACTGACTCTGTCCTCTCCTGCTTCTCCTCTTATCTCTCTGGCCATTCATTCTCAGGCTGCTTCACGGGCTCCTCCTCTGCCTTCCACCCTCTAACCGTACGGGTCCCTCAAGCTTCAGGTCTGGGCTCCCTTTTATTCTCCTTCTACACCCACCCCTAAGAGAACTCATTTGCTCCCCAATGCTTCAACTACCACCTGTATGCAGATGATAAATAAATCTACATCTCCAGCCCTGACCTCTCTCCCTCTCTGCAGTCTCGTATTTCCACTTGCCTTCAAGACATCTCTATTTGGATGTCCTCCCGTCACCTCAAACTTAACATGTCCAAAACTGAACTCCTTATCTGCCCATTCAAGCCCTGTCCTTCCCCTGACTTTCCCATCACTGTAGACGGCACCACCATCCTTCCTCACAAGCCCGCAACCTTGGTGATATCCTTGACTCTTCTCTTTCATTCAACACACGTATTCAATCCATCACCAAATCCTATTGGTCCCACCCTCACAACATCGCTACAATCCGCCCTTTTCTCTCCATCCAAACTGCTACCATGTTAATACAATCACTCCATCCTATTCCACTTGGATTACTGTATCAGCCTCCTTGCTGACCTTCCAGCCTCCTGTCTCTTCCCACTCCAGTCCATATTTCACTCTCCTGCCTGGATCATTTTTCTACAAAAACGTTTGGGGCATGTCAGCCCACTCCCCCAAAATCTCCAGTGATTGCCCATCCATCTATGCATCAAACAAAAATTTCTCACTATTAGCTTTAAAGTACTCCACCACCTTGCCCCCTCCTACCTCACCTCGCTATTCTCCTTCTACAAGCCAGTCAGCACACTTCACTCCTCTAGTGCTGACCTTCTCATTGTGCCTTGATCTCTCCGGCCTCGTCGCTGATCCCTGGTCCACGTCCTGCCTCTGGTCTGGAATGCTCTCTCTCCTCAAATCTGACAATTACTCTCCCCCTCTTCAAAGCCTTATTGAAGGCACATCTTCTCCAAGAGGTCTTCCCAGCCCAGGCCCCCCTTTTCCTCTTCTCCCACTCCCTTCTGCATCTCACTGACTTGCTCCCTTTGTTCTTCCCCCTCCCAGCCCCACAGCACTTCTGTTCATATCTGTAATTTATTTATTTGTACTGATGTCTGTCTCCCCCCATCTATACTGTTAAGCTCATTGTGGGCAGGGAATGTGTCTACTTATTGCTGTACTGGACTCTCCCAAGGGCTTAGTACAGTATTCTGCACCCAGTAAGCACTCAATAAATACTATTGAATGAATGAATGAATGAATGTGGGACAGGGACTATGTCCATTCTGATTACTCTGTACCTTGTGCACTACTGAGATCAGTGCTTGGCACAAAGTAATTGCATAATACATATCATCATCATTATTAGTATTGCTATTATGATTAGATCATCCACGGTCTGCTCATGCCTGTTTCCCTGGGTTAGAGTTAGAGCAATTCTAGCAAGTGCCCCTGCTTCCAACCAATCTTGTGGACTCTCCGAAATTGGGTGGTCATGAGCCCCTCTGCCCTCTGCCTCTACGTTGGCCAGGCTGCTTGGGCACTGGGGACACCCCAAGTGCCCACCGGGAATGGGGTGGGGAAGACGGTGGAAATGGGTGCGTTGATGCCAGGGATCACAGGTAGGTTTGGGCAAGGGCTGGAGGTTCCGGTGGCAGGGAGAGGCTCTTGGTGGCATAAGGCAAGGGCATTGGCGGTGGCTCAGAAGAGAAAGTTGCCTGGCCCTCCGCAGATTCCGACAGAAAGAGGGACTTCCCATTTGCAAGGGGCTGCGGAAAATGCCCCATGCCCAGTGCAAGAGGCCAATCGATGGTATTTATTGAGTGCTTACTTGTTCAGAGCAGTGTACTAAGTGCTTGGAAAGTACAACTCAGCAATAAAGAGAGTCAATCCCTGCCCACGCTTGGCTTACAGTCTAGAAGACTTGGGAATGGACAATACAATAAAGTTGATAGATACAATCCCTGCCCACAAGGAGCTGAGAGTCTAAAGGGGGAGACAGATATTAAAATGTTACAGATAGGGGAAACGGCAGAGGATAAATTTACGTCAATAAATACTGTGGGGCTTATTGAGAAGCAGTGTGACTTAGCGGAAAAAGCCCGGGCCTGGGAGTCAAAGGACCTGAGTTCTAAACCCAACTTTGCCACTTATCTGCTGTGTGACCTTGGGCAAGACACTTCACTTCTCAGTGCCTCAGTTACCTCAGCTGTAAAATAGGGATTAAGACTTGGAACCCCATGAGAGATAGGAACTGTGTCCAAACTGATTATCTTGTACCTACCCCAGCTCTTAGTATAACAATAATAATACTAATTATGGTATTTGTTAAGCGCTTACTATGTGCTGAGCACTGTTCTAAGTGCTGGGGTGGATTCAAGGTAATCAAGTTGTCCCACGTGGGGCTCACAGTTTTAATCCCTATTTTACAGATGAGGTAACTGAGACACAGAGATGTTAAGTGACTTGCCCACGGGTATATCAGTGGCAAGTGGCAGAGTCGTGATTAAAACTCAGGTCCTCTGACTCCGAGGCCTGTGTTCTTTCCACTAGGTTGCGCTGCTTCCCAAGTAAAAGTACATTTCCAAATAATAAACTGCTCTGCACAAAGTAAACACTCAGTAAATACAACCGATGAATTAGTCAGGGAAGGCCTCTCGGAGGAGTTGTGATTGGAAGGTGAGGCAAGTGGTAGTTGTTCACCTATTATGGGGGAGGAAGTTCCAGGACAGAGAGAGGTTGTGGGCAAGGGGTCAGGTTAGAGAAGCAGCGTGGCTCAGTGGAAAGAGCATGGGCTTTGGAGTCAGAGGTCATGAGTTCGAATCCCGGTTCTGCCACTTGTCAGCTGTGTGACTGTGGGCAAGTCACTTAACTTCTCTGGGCCTCAGTTACCTCATCTGTAAAATGGGGATTATGACTGTGAGCCCCATGTGGGACAACCTGATTCCCCCGTGTCTCCCCCAGCGCTTAGAACAGTGCCCTGCACATAGTAAGCGCTTAACAAATACCAACATTATTATTATTATTAGGGCAAGATAGACGAGATTGAGGTACAAAGAGTAGGTTGGTATTAGAGGAGTTAACCGCAGGTTGGATTGTAGTAGGAAATCAGCAAGGTAAAATAGGATGGGGAGAGATAATTGAGTGCCTTAATCAATTACAGGGGGTCTCCGATGTTGAGGTGGACAGGCAACTATATTGTTTATTACCCTATTTATTCTGTTAATGAGATGTACGTTCCCTTGATTTTATTTATCGCGATAATGTTGTCTTGTTTTTGTTTTGTTCTGTTATGCTTTCCTGTCTGTCTCCCCCGATTAGACTGTGAGTCCATCATTGGGCAGGGATTGTCTCTATCTGTTGTCGAATTGTACATTCCAAGTGCTTAGTACAGTGCTCTGCACCTAGTAAGCTCTCAATAAATACTATTGAATGAATGAATGGAGGTTTTTCAGGAATAAGGAGATGTGGACTGATTTTTTTTAGAAAAAGGATAGGGGCAGCAGAGTGGAGTGTGGACCGGAGAGGGGAGAGACAGGAGGCATGGAGGTCAGTGAGGAGCTCGTCGCAGTAGTCAAGGTGGGATTAGGTGGCAGCCATTTGGATGGAGAGGAAAGGGCAGGTTCTGGAGATGTTGTGAAGGTAGAACCAACAAGAATTCATGAAACTGAATGAGAGAGATGAGTCGGTTTCAACCACCTTCTGATAAATCTCCAGTGGTTGCCCAACTATCCCAACTCCACCACTTATCAGCTGTGTGACTCTGGACAAGTCATGTAACATCTCTGTGCCTCAGTTCCCTCATCTTTAAAATGGGATTAAGACTGTGAACCCCATGTGGGACAACCTGATTTCCTTGTATCTACCCCAGTGCTTAGAACAGTGCGTGGCACATAGTAAGTGCTTAACAAATATCATCATCATTATTATTATTACCTCTGCATCAAATACAAATTCCTTCATTGACTTTTAAAGCACTCAAACACCTTGCCCCCTTCTACCTCACCTCACGACTCTCCTACTACAAAGCAGCCAGCACACTTTGCTCCTCTAATGCCAACCTACTGACTATAGCTTGATCTCATCTATCTCAGGCCGACCTCTCACCTCTTGCTTCTGGCCTGGAGCATCCTCCCCCTCCATATCTGACCGACAATCACTCTCCCCACTTTGAAAGCCTCATTGAAGACACATCTCCTCCAAGAGGCTTTCCCTGATTAAGCCCTCATGCCCTCTTCTCCCATTCCCTTTTGGGTCACCCTTGCACTTGGATTTGCTCCCTCTACTCACCCTTCCTTCAGCCCCACAACATTTATGTACGTGTCTGTAATTTATTAATTTATATTAATGTCAGTCTCCCCCTCTAGACTATAAGTGCATTATGGGTAGGGAACATGCCTACCAACCCTGTTTAATCAATCAATTGATTGTATTTATTGAGCACTACAACTCTATTGAACTCTTACAAGTGCTTAGTACAATGCTCTGCACATAGGAAGTGCTCAATAAATACAATTGATTGATTGGCTATTGCCAAGGTTATGGGCTTGTGAGACAGGAGGATAGTGGCACTGTCTACAGTGATCAGACAGTCAGGGAGGACTGGGTTTGAGTGGGAAGGTGAGGAGTTTTGTTTTGGACATGTTAAGTTTGAGGTGTCAGCAGGGATTATCATAATCATAATCATAATTGTGCTATTTCTTAAGTACTTACTATGTGCCAGGCATTGTACTAATCACTGGGGCGGATACGAGCAAATTAGGTTGGACACAATCCCTATCCCAAGTGGGGCTCATAGTCTCAATCCCCATTTTACAGATAAGGTAACTGAGGCCCAGAGAAGTGAAGTGACTTGTGACAAGGTCACATAGCAGACAAGTGGTGGAGCTGGATTAGAAACCACAACCTTCTGACTCCCAAGCCTGTGCTCTATCCACTATACCATGCTGCTTCTCACTAGGACAGGTTAGAACACCGTGCTCTACAAAATTTTATTCAGGTGAAATCCTTCAAGATGATAAGATAAACGGATGGCTTTTAATGGCTACTGACCGATTGGCTCATTTAAGCCACTTAAACAAATTACTAGGTCTCCTGATCTTCTGAGCAGGGGGTGGCACTGGGAGGGAAGGACTTCCCAGAAGCTCGGCAGGAGGAAGGGACTCGCATGTACACATGGTTTTCTCTGAAACCGAAGCATGTGCGGGTGAACCTGCAGCTGCCTGCTGTGGTGGGGAAGCGGAATGGGGAGGGGGAGGGGCACACGCCCAGTCTGGGCCGTCACAGCCTCTCTCTCCCGGCTCCTCGGGAGGACTGCTCAGTCCAGGCTCCAGCACGGGAGCTGGAGCGGGAAAATCTGGAAGGCCCTTGCGGCTTCTAGCCAGAACTCATACCCTCTGGCCCCGGCTTTGGGGGAAGCGGAGGAGATGAAATGAGAAGCCTCGTGTCTGGTTTTCTTTTTATTTTTAAAAAATAAATCCCATGGGTCAGCAGTGGTCCGAGACAAGGGTGACCCCTGCACAGGCGAGTGCCGATGCCATTGTCCGACCCAGCGGGAACGTGTGTGGGGCCTGGTACCGGGGGCTGGCGTCAGATTGTATCATAGGACTGGCTGGGAGAGGCAGGGCCACAGTGTGTCGTAGTTCAACCCCTTCGGCTATAGATTTGATCAGGTGCTCAGACAAATCAGTCAACCAACCAAATGTCTCTTAGGCAAATTGCAAACCCCGACCCCCCACCCTCCAAGGACACGTCGGCAGGACATCCGAGTAGAGCTGTCCTGAAGACAGGAGCGAATGGGAGATTGCAGAGAGGGAGAGAAGCACTAACGAATCACATGATTCTGAACCAGGCTATGGCAGGTGGAGTCCAGAAAGAAATTATTTAAATCCAGATGGGCCTTACCTTCACCATAGGTTGCGAAACGTATCAACTCTCTCGAAAACCCACTCTCCTAACACGAAAGCACAAACAAGCGTGACGTTAAGTCCAACTAGAGCTCACAAATCCACCGCACTCATCTTACTACCAGATTCTACTACTTAACCCGTTCTAATTTGTTCATTTCGCATTTTAACCAGAGCAGACCAATTGCATGATTTCTTTCATAGGCCGCTCTCACCAGCACCTACTACCACGTGGCCCTCTGCCCACGGCAGGTGGTCAGTATGGCCCTCTGCTCAGAGGAGGCAACTGATAGAGCACTCTGTTCACAGCAGACGTTCAGTATGGGCCTCAGATATGGTGCTCTGTCCACTGTAGATGCTCAGCACTGCCCTCTGCTCAGAGGAGGCATCTGCTACAGCACTTTGTCTACAGCAGGGGCTCAGCACTGCCCGCTGCTCAGTCTGCCCATACAGCTGCTCAATAAACACTACTGTATGAGTGAAGCAACCACCATTTTTTCCCTTTCATGACTGTGCTGAAGAATGGCTGCCCAAATTCCACACGACCCAGAGCGGAGGGGCTGGCTCACTGGTTTCCTGCCTCTGCTTTCTGGCGAATGGGGGAGTAGGCTGAGGGACATCCTGTGAACGTGCAGTCCAACCTCAGCTGTTCTCTGAGCAGCTTAAGCAAAAGTACCTTTTCAACACCTTCCCCCAAATCCTTTCCCAGTTGAGCCCTCTGGTCCCCCCCAGTGATGATGATGGAGGCTCCGGATGAGATCAAGGATGGACCACATTCCCGAGATTGTGGAGCGGAGAACCCCCACACGAGCCCTGATTCTAGTGGTGGTGGGCTCCCCGGAGCCAGGGACACCCTCTCGCTCTGGCTCCTGCCGAGGCATGGGGTGCAGTAAGTTAGTAGGTGAGTAGGGGGGTGGCGAGGTGCCTGCCCGTCAGCTGATTCCCCAAGGTACCTGTTCTAGGTGCTCCCCTGCAGACCACTGGAAGGGCCCCATCTCAGCTGAGACATGGCAAAAAGGATGAGGTGACTGGTGCCTCGCCCAACCCCACCAGCCACCGCCCTCCCGCCGGGCACCCCCGTCCTCCCCAGCCACCCGGCGGGCCAAAGACGGGGACCTGTTTGTACTCACAATCATGGGAGCCCCTGGGTTTTGAGCCAGGAGGGTAGTGATCACTAAGAGATCGTTCCGCAGTTGGCGGTCATAATGGCGAAATCCATTTGTAAACAGGTTGACAAAAACTTCTTTCAGAGCACTAGGAAGGAACCAAAGATGCTATTTCAGTGACTTTCTCCCCAGCTTCCTTTCCAAGTTGGTATTTTCAGAATTTTAAATTTTAAACTGAAACCCATCCTGGCTCAATGATCAGATTGATAAATTTGATGGATTGAATTTTTTTTAAATGGTTATTTGTTAAGCACTTATTATGTGCCAGGCACTGTACTAAATGTTGGAGTAGATACAAGCTAATCACGTTGGACACAGTCCATGTCCTATGTGGGGCTCACAGTCTTCATTCCCATTTTACCGATAAGGGAATCGAGGCACAGAGAAGCTTAGTAACTTCCCCAAGCTCACCCAGCAGGCAAGTGGTGGAGCCGGGACTAGAACCTGGGTCCTTCTGACTCCCAGGCCTATGCTCTATCCACCAGGCCAGTCTGCTTCTCTCTTTTTTATTGTTTACAACAAAAAGTGTTTTTACAACTTCTCTGAAAGCCAGAGGCCAGACACTCACTGCCACATGAGCTCTCTCCGTTTCTGCGGTGGGGGCTGATGAGAAGCCCTCCTCACCCCAAGCTCTGAGCTCAGCAATCAACGATACAGAAAAACACCTTCCCGCTACTGGAACATCAGCCCCTCCTGCTTCCAGGTGCCTGGATCCACTGGAGGCTGCCCCTGAGTGGCATTAGTGCTGCCTCTTGGGCACAGAGTATCGCCGCCCCCCCCAGCCACGGGCCAAACCAGTGCCCTCGGACAAGTTTGAGGTCACCGAACCAATGACAGATAATTAATAACTGTGGTATTCGTTAAGTGCTTACTATGTGCCAGGCACTGTTCTATGTGCTGCGGTAGATACAAGATAATAGGTTTGGACACAGTCCCTGTCCCTCAGAGGGCTCACATTCTTAATCCCCATTTTATAGATGAGGGCACCAAGGCACAGAGAAGTTAAGTGACTTGCTCAAGGTCACACAGCAGACAATTGGCAGATGCGGGATTAGAACCCAGATCCTTTTGATTCCCTGGACCGTGCTCTATCCACTACTTCACACTGCTTTTCCCAAGGGCACAGACCTACAGAATATGAGGAGGGTTGGCCACTGCGGGAAGGGGTGATAGTGAAAGGTTCATTCATTCATTCATTCAATAGTATTTATTGAGCGCTTACTATGTGCAGAGCACTGTACTAAGCGCTTGGGATGAACAGGTCGGCAACAGATAGAGACAGTCCCTGCCGTTTGACGGGCTTACAGTCTAATCGGGGGAGACGGACAGACAAGAACAATGGCACTAAACAGCGTCAAGGGGAAGAACATCTCATAAAAACAATGGCAACTAAATAGAATCAAGGCGATGTACAATTCATTAACAAAATAAATAGGGTAACGAAAATATATACAGTTGAGTGGACGAGTACAGTGCTGTGGGGATGGGAAGGGAGAGGTGGAGGAGCAGAGGGAAAAGGGGAAAATGAGGCTTTAGCTGCGGAGAGGTAAAGGGGGGATGGCAGAGGGAGTAGAGGGGGAAGAGGAGCTCAGTCTGGGAAGGCCTCTTGGAGGAGGTGATTTTTAAGTAAGGTTTTGAAGAGGGAAAGAGAATCAGTTTGGCGGAGGTGAGGAGGGAGGGCGTTCCGGGACCGCGGGAGGACGTGACCCAGGGGTCGACGTCGGGATAGGCGAGACCGAGGGACGGTGAGGAGGTGGGCGGCAGAGGAGCGGAGCGTGCGGGGTGGGCGGTAGAAAGAGAGAAGGGAGGAGAGGTAGGAAGGGGCAAGGTGATGGAGAGCCTTGAAGCCCAGAGTGAGGAGTTTTTGTTTGGAGCGGAGGTCGATAGGCAACCACTGGAGTTGTTTAAGAAGGGGAGTGACATGCCCAGATCGTTTCTGCAGGAAGATGAGCTGGGCAGCGGAGTGAAGAATAGACCGGAGCGGGGCGAGAGAGGAGGAAGGGAGGTCAGAGAGAAGGCTGACACAGTAGTCTAGCCGGGATATAACGAGAGCCCGTAATAGTAAGGTAGCCGTTTGGGTGGAGAGGAAAGGGCGGATCTTGGCGATATTGTAGAGGTGAAACCGGCAGGTCTTGGTAACGGATAGGATGTGTGGGGTGAACGAGAGGGACGAGTCAAGGATGACACCGAGATTGCGGGCCTGCGGGACGGGAAGGATGGTCGTGCCATCCACGGTGACGGAGAAGTCTGGGAGCGGACCGGGCTTGGGAGGGAAGATGAGGAGCTCAGTCTTGCTCATGTTGAGTTTTAGGTGGCGGGCCGACATCCAGGTGGAGACGTCCCGGAGGCAGGAGGAGATGCGAGCCTGAAGGGAGGGGGAGAGGACAGGGGCGGAGATGTAGATCTGCGTGTCATCTGCGTAGAGATGGTAGTCAAAGCCGTGAGAGCGGATGAGTTCACCGAGGGAGTGAGTGTAAATGGAGAACAGAAGAGGGCCAAGAACTGACCCTTGAGGAACTCCAACAGTTAAAGGATGGGAGGGGGAGGAGGCTCCAGCGTAGGAGACCGAGAATGATCGGCCAGAGAGGTAAGAGGAGAACCGGGAGAGGACAGAGTCCGTGAAGCCAAGGTGAGATAAGGTATGGAGGAGGAGGGGATGGTCGACAGTGTCAAAGGCAGCAGAGAGGTCAAGGAGGATCAGAATGGAGTAGGAGCCATTGGATTTGGCAAGAAGGAGGTCATGGGTGACCTTAGAGAGAGCAGTCTCGGTAGAGTGGAGGGGACGGAAGCCAGATTGGAGGGGGTCTAGGAGAGAATGGGAGTTAAGGAATTCTAGGCATCGATTGTAGACGACTCGTTCTAAGATTTTGGAAAGGAAGGGTAGTAGGGAGATAGGACGATAACTGGAGGGGGAAGTGGGGTCAAGAGCGGGTTTTTTTAGGATGGGGGAGACGTGGGCATGTTTGAAGGCAGAGGGGAAGGAGCCCTTGGAGATTGAGTGGTTAAAAATAGATGTTAAGGAAGGGAGGAGGGCAGGGGCGATGGTTTTAAGAAGGTGAGAGGGAATGGGGTCCGAGGCGCAGGTGGAGGGGGTGGCACTTGCGAGGAGGGAGGAGATCTCCTCTGAGGATACTGCAGGGAAGGATGGGAAAGTAGGGGAGGGGGTTGCTGGGGGGGAGGGGAGAGGCGGAGGGGTGACTTTGGGGAGCTCAGACCTGAACGTGTTGATTTTCGTGAGGAAATAGGTGGCCAGATCATTAGGGGTGAGAGATGGGGGAGGGGGAGGAACAGGGGGCCTAAGGAGAGAGTTAAAGGTCCGGAACAATCGGCGGGGGTGACGGGCATGGGTGTCGATGAGGGAGGAGAAGAAGCTTTGCCTGGCGGAGGAGAGGGCAGAGTTAAGGCAGGAAAGGATAAATTTGAAGTGTGTGAGGTCGGCTTGGTGTTTGGACTTTCGCCAGCAGCGCTCAGCAGCTCGAGCATAGGAGCGTAGGAGGCGGACGGAGGAGGTGATCCAGGGCTGTGGGTTAGTGGAGCGAGAGCGGCGGAGGGAAAGGGGGGCGAGAGAGTCGAGATGAGTAGAGAGGGTGGAGTTGAGAGCGGAGACCTGATCGTCGAGAGTGGGAAGAGAGGACAGGGCGGCAAGGTGAGGAGAGATGCTATTGGAAAGACGGATGGGATCGAGAGAGCGGAGGTCTCTGTGGGGCCGTAGCGAAGATTTGCAGGGGGAGGGAGTGTGAGAGATGAGGCAGGTGAGAAGGTTATGGTCAGAGAGAGGGATTTCAGAGTTGGTGAGTGAGGAGATAGTGCAGCGGTAGGAGATGACGAGATTGAGGGTGTGACCGAGTCGGTGAGTGGGCGCAGTATGGTGGAGGAGGAGGTCGGCAGAGTCGAGGAGGGATAGCAGGCGGGCGGTAGAGGAGTCGTCGGGTACATCCGTATGGATGTTGAAGTCTCCAAGGATCAGAGTGGGCAGAGAGAAGGAGAGGAGGAAGGTGAGAAAGGGGTCAAGGTGGTTGAAGAAGTCGGAGGTGGGACCGGGAGGGCGGTAGATGACGGCGACAAGTAACTGGAGTGGGTGGTAGAGGCGAATGATATGGGCTTCGAAGGAGGGGAAGGAGAGGGAAGGGGGAGGAGGGATAGTGCGGAAGCGGCATCGGGGCGAGAGGAGGAAGCCGACGCCTCCTCCCTTACCGGTGAGTCTGGGGGAGTGGGAGAAGGAGAGGCCTCCGCTGGAGAGAGCGGCGGCGGAGACCGTGTCTTCGGGAGAGAGCCACGTTTCCGAAAGGGCGAGGAGGAGGAGAGAGCGGGAGAGGAAAAGGTCATGGATGAAAGGTAGCTTGCCTGTAATAGAGCGGGGGTTCCAGAGGCCACACTTGAAAGTAGCTGTGGGTGCAAGGGGAGGAGGGGGGGAAGGGCGGGGGGAGGGGAGGGTTTGGATGGGAAGGAGGTGGCGGGGCCCTGGACGAGGAGAGGGGGATGAGGGGTGGCGGTGGGACAAGAGGACTGGGATGGGGCATGGGTGGGAAAGGTTTTGGGTTTGTTTCGGGGGTGAGGCTGCAGAAAATGGGGAGACAATAATACAATACAATATTACAATACAAAAACACATAGGAGGAGAAAGAAATTGTTGGGGCAGATTGAGGGGCACCACCAGCAAGACATTAAAACGGTCAAGTCCCATAGTTCCAGAACAGGTTTTTGGTGTCAACTTCTTCCTCCTTTTGTCTCCTTTCCGCCCCCTGCCCCCCTCCCTCCCACATCTCCCCCATTCTCAAAGAGGCAATTCCAGCTTTTCTCTAACCTCAAGCCCCTGGATGCTCTTCCTGCCTAGGAGCTGGTTCAGAAGCCAGATTTGACACTGGGCCAGCAACTAGATTAGACACTAGATAGAGTCTCGGGACAGGATCCAGAGTAGAAGACGGATTCGGCACTGGGCCAGGATCTAGATTAGAAACCGGATTTGGTCCCAGGAAAGGATTCCGAATAAAAACTGGATTAGGTGCCGGATTAAATGTCAGATTTGCAGCCAGACTAGGAGGTGGGTGTGGCACCGGGCCAAGAGCCGGATTAGAAAACAGATTAGGTGCTGTTCTAAAAATCGGGCCAGGTGCCGGGCTAGAAGCCAGATTAGGTGCCGGACTCGATGTAAGATCCTTGAGGGCAGGGACCCTGTTTTCTCCCTCTATCATATTCCCACAAGTGCTTAGAACAGTGCTCTGTATTCAGTAGGTGCTCAGTAAAAACCACTGACTGAATGATTGACAGATTGACCAAAAAGAGTGCTCAAAGAGTCAGGAAGCAACATATCAGGTTTACAGCACCTTGACCTTGGATTTGCACCCTTTATTCACCCCACAGCGCTTCTGTACATACCCGTAATTGATTTTTTAAAAATTTATGTCTGGCTCCCCCTTTAATCTATAAACTCCTGTGAGCAAGGAATGTGTCTACCAACTCTGTTATGCAGTACTCTCCAATGTGCTTAGTACAGTGTTCTGCACACAGTAAGCGCTCGATAAATACAATCAATTGATAGAAGGGATTGGGATACCTGGATTTGGTTTCCTCAGCTTTATCTAGTGATCCCGAATCCTTCTACCTGAAAACGTAATTAGAATTCTGGATAATAATAATGTTGGTATTTGTTAAGTGCTTACTATGTGCCAAGCACTGTTCTAAATACAAGGTAATCAGGTTGTCCCACGTAGGGTTCACAGTCTTCATCCCCATTTTACAGATGAGGTAACTGAGGCACAGAAAAGTTAAATGTCTTGCCCAAGCTCACACAGATGACAAGCGGCGGAGCCGCGATTAGAACCCATGACCTCTGACTCCCAAGCCTGTGCTCTTTCCACTAAGCCATGCTGCTTCTCTCTGGATCCCAGCCAGTCTCCCCTTCCTTGTCTCTGCAAACATCCTGGCCCCTGAGGCTTCTCTCCTCCATGCCTCCCACTCCCTTCCCTGACTCTCAGGGCAGCTCGGGCTCCCGGAGAAGTGGGGAGCTGTGAGGGAAGGGAGAACAGCCTTTCCCACACCCCAACTTTCTCCCGGCCACCGGCCCAGGGCCAGCAGAGGGAAACAGGCTGGCTGTCCCTCAGAGAGACCTGGGCTCTGTGAGACAGCCACCGGCCAGATGGGAGGCATAGGGCGACAGGGCCAGCAGCACAGTCCCAGGTGGAAAGACCAGCACATTCTCCGGGCTCGGCTTAGGCCTGGCCACCACCCCTGGGAAACCGGGAAACAGCCCGGCCGGGTAGAAAGAGACCCGGTCTGGGAGTCAGAGGACCTAGTTCTAATCCTGGCTTTTCCACTTGCCTGCTATAGGGCCCTAATAATAATGTTGGTATTTGTTAAGCGCTTACTATGTGCAGAGCACTGTTCTAAGCGCTGGGGTAAACACAGGGGAATCAGGTTGGCCCATGTGGGGCTCACAGTCTTCATCCCCATTTTACAGATGAGGGAACTGAGGCACCGAGAAGTTAAGTGACTCGCCCACAGTCACACAGCTGACGAGTGGCAGAGCTGGGATTTGAACTCATGAGCCCTGACTCCAAAGCCCGTGCTCTTTCCACTGCGCCACGCTGCTTCTCTGACCAGATCATTTAACTTTTCTGTGTCTGTTACCTCCTCTGCAAAATGGGGACGGAATGCCTATTTCCCCTCTTATTTACATTACGAGCCCCACGCGGGACAGGGACGGTGTCTGACTGATTATCTTATATCTATCCCCGTGTTTAGTACAGTGGTTGGCACATAGTAAACCCTTAAAAAATACCCCAAGTAGTAGTCGTATCATTCTTACTGTGTGAGGACGAGATAAACCCAGGCAGGGGGGCCTGGGAGGTTGGGGTGCAGTGCTCAAGCCCCATGAGCCCCCCTCCCCTGACGGGACAGCCCCGTCACAGCATCCCATTGATTGGGAAGGCCATGCAGCGGCTTGACTGGACTTACCACACGCACTCCAAGGTGCTGAGCTGATTAATGATTTCCTCTTTGGATGTGTTCTCCAACAGGTTCCAGAGAATCTCTGACGAACGGAACAGGAGCTGTCCGGAGGGATCGGGGTCATTGAGGTGAGAACAGACCCTGCTGGCGGCCTGGGCTTTCATCATTAGGTTGCAGTTTATTACTGGAAATAGAAGACTGCTGTCAACAACCGCCTTCCGAGCGTCACTCCGTCGTCTTGGGCGGATTCGCTAGTCAGGATGGAGGAGGGGTCACGTCCGGGTTCCCCATCCTCTACCCACCCGAGGTGGAGAGATGCTGCAGAGCCTTCAGGACCCACAACTTCTCTGTCAGTTGATCCTCGAGGGAAGCCATCGACAGGACGAGAACACCCGCCAGTCCCCCCGACTCGGCCATCCGAACCTTGTAGGAGGGGCTCACCGGCTGATAGCCTGAAGGAACAGCAGTGAGCGGATGGGGTTATTGTCCATCGTGAATGCACGCCAACATGGTTCCAGATGGGTCCAGAAATGAGCCTTTGCTGTTTGAGAAGCAGCCTGGCCTTGAGGAAGGAGCCCGAGGTTAAACCCAGGTTCTAATCCTGGCTCTGCCACTTGCCAGCTGGGTGGCCCTGGGCAAGGCCCTTACCTTCTTTATATCCATAAATTATTTAAATTAATGGCTGTCTCCCTTGCTACACTGTAGGCTCACTGTGACAGGGAAAACATTTTTTTTTTAATGGTATTTGTTAAGCTCTGTGTATTAAGCGCTGTTCTAAGTGGTGGTATCTGTTAAGTGCTTACTATGTGCCTGGCACTACTGAACGCTGGGGTGGATAAAGTAAATTGGGTTGGACAGAGTCCCTGTCCGTGGGGTTCACGGTCTTAGTCCCCATTCTACAGATGAGGTATCTAAGACACAAAGGAAGTGAAGTGACTCTTCCAAGGTCACACAGCAGAAAAGTGGTGGAGCCGGAATTAGAACCCAGGTCCTTCTGACTCTGAGGCCCATGCTCTTTTCGCTAGGCCACGCTGCTTCAAGTACTGGGGTAAATACAAGTTAATCAGTTTGGACACAGTCAGTGACCCACACAGGGCTCACAGTCTATGGAGGAGGGAGAACAGGTATTGAATCCTCATTTTTCACTTGAGGAAACTGAGGCACAGAGAAGTTAAGTGATTTACCCAAGAGCAAAGCAGGCAAATGGCAGAACTGGGATTAGAACCTAGGTTCTCTGGCTCTCAGGTACGTGTTTTATCCACTATACGTGTTTTATCCACTATGCCACACTGCTTCTCAACATATCTACCAACTCCATAGTATTGTACTCTCCCAAGTAGTTAGCACAGTGCTCTGGACCAAGTAAGCCCTCAATAAATACCACTGATTGATTCTTTGCGCCTCTGTTTCCTCATCTGTTCTTCCCTCTACTCAGACTGTTTGAGAGGACTGGGTCCACCCTTTTTATCTTGTGTCTACCTCAGTGCTTAGCACAGTGCTTTGCAGATGGTAAGCATGTTGATCCAAGTATTATTATGATTACAATTATGTTTGAAACACTGAGCCACCCTGAGCCACTGCCTCCAGACCAGCCCTGGGCATATAGAGTCTACAGCAGCGAGCTCTGAAGCCACTACCTCTGGGCCAGACTCAGATCAAATAGTTCACCTGCGATCGGCTTCTTCGGTGGCTCCGCGTGGTAAAAGTCAACAATGCATTTACAGATACGGATCCTCACCTCGGAACTCGGGATGCTCATGTAGTGACCTGCCGAAATGGAAACAAACGAGCTTCATTTCGGATTGGTTACAGCCCTGACACAAACTTGCAAGGTTAAGCCTCCCAAACTGAGGAATTAGCAAGGGCCCAGAATGGATGTCTCTTCCAGTTCTTTCTCTCGGTGCAGTCAGTCCTTAACGCGTCAGGGGTGGTCAAACGACGGCTTGCCAGACACTAGCTCCCGGGCTGGGGAGGAGTGAGTTTCCTAGATCCTGCCGCCAGTGGCTGCGCCGCCACTCCCGCCCTCTGGCATCCTCCGCCCCAACCCAGAGCATCTGTTCACCATTCCAATTAAAGGAATATTTTCGCATCCGAGGCTCCCGAACGTATTATGTTTTTACTTTGTGGCTCTTTCGTTCATGAGACTTGGCAGTCCCCGACACACTGGATCGCTTTGGAACTTTACTGGGAAAGAAGCTTTGGCAGACCCAGTTTTCTTTGGAAAGGTTCTTGTGCCCTGTGCTAAGACTAGCTAGTATATTCTAGTATGGTTTATATCTCAGCGAGGCTCAGTGGAAAGATCACGGGCCTAGGAGTCAGAGATCATAGGTTTTAATCCCAGCTGCGCCACTTGGAGAAGCAGCGTGGCTCAGTGGAAAGAGCACGGGCTTTGGAGTCAGGGCTCATGAGTTCGAATCGCAGCTCTGCCACTTGTCGGCTGTGTGACTGTGGGCAAGTCACTTCACTTCTCTGCGCCTCAGTTCCCTCATCTGTAAAATGGGGATTAAGGATGTGAGCCCCACGTGGGACAACCTGATTCCCCTATGTCCACCCCAGCGCTTAGAACAGTGCTCGGCACATAGTAAGCGCTTAACAAATACCAACATTATTACTTGTCAGCTGTGTGACTTTAGGCAAGTCACTTAACTTCTCGATGCCTCAGTTACCTCATCTGTAAAATGGGGATTAAGATTGTAAGCCTCACGTGGGACAACCTGATTACCCTGTAACTACCTCAGCGCTTAGAACAGTGCTTGGCACATAGTAAGCGCTTAACAAACACCAACGTTATTATTATCTGTAATTTATGTACATGTCTGTGATGTACCTGTCTGTCTCCCCACTAGACTGTAAGCTCAATATGGGAAGAAAATGTGTCTGTTTATTGTTATATTGTACTCTCCCAAGCGCTTATTACAGTGCACTGCACACAGTAAGCACTCAATAGGATATCACTGACTGACCAGTCACCCAGCTCAGCCCAAGGATGCTCCCGAGCCCATACTGAAGCTTGGTGAGCTGGTCGACAAGCAGCCCTTCCGGGACCTCTGTCGGGCCCGTTTCCCTTGGGAGGAGGCGGAATGGAACCTGGCAGGGTAGCAGGCTCTGGGGCCTCGGTTCCACCCCTCCATGCATCTGACTGCAGAGCCCCTGGAGGCAGGGGGTGGAGCTGGTCGGCAGGGGGGTCCCAGGGCCCTGCTCTGGTCTGGAGCTTCAGGGAGGGCCTCACCTAAACCTATGATGGTCCTCCAAACTATGGGTTCAGCTTGACCCCGGCAACTTCTGAACCTTGGGGGACTCTGGCGGTCGACCTGGACCCCTCTGAGGGCACTGGGGAGCCCCAGTCCCTACCTGGCCTGGGAGGGCAGCAAACCCATCCTGGGGAGTGAGCAGATCCAGGATGGTCCTGGACTGAGAGAGAATATGAAGTGGCTCAATTTTCCTCTTCCTTTAAAAAGGTCGCTGTACTCAACCTTGATCCCAGAGCCAAACCCCGGGGGAAATCACCACCCCCCGAGACCATCTAACAGCGGACGATTCAGCTTTCTGCTTACCCAAATGAACGGTCAACCGAACAACCACAGACAGACAAACTGGCCCTCCCAGAGGGGCAGAAATCGAAACTCACCCAACTGTGCGACTGAATCGGAGACAACTTTGGCATAGTTCTCTTCATCCGAGAGTTTCTTTTTCAAAAATGGTAATCTGCAGGGAGAAATGAGGAATTGGGTAGCAGATTATTACAAACATGCTCAACCTGTACCTCCACTGCAGTATCTTTATTCAGATTGTTTCCTTGGTTTCGAGCACAGAGAATCTTCGGCACTTTGCCAGTGTGTAATTATTCTCTATTAAACACAGTAGGAACTTGAGCGAGCGGGAGCGGTGGGAGGCTTAAAGGGAAAACCAATCGAAGGCAGCAGCAGGCAGGGTTGGAAAGGTTTTCCTGGAGCCCAAGTTGGTTGGGAAATGCTCAAGGAGAGTTCCGCTCTACAGAGATTCGTTTCCATTTAGACTGTGAACTTCATATGGGGCAGGGACTATGTCCAACCTGAACATCTTGTATCTACCCCAGCGCTTAGTACAATGCTTGGCATAGCGAGCGCTTACCAAATAGCATTACTATCACTGTCAGAGATTGGGACGGTGATGGTGGTCCCAAAGGGTGGGATCGGGGCTGCTGATCCCGGGGGGCTGGGAGGAAATGGTGTCGCTGGTCCCAGAGGGAGGCCTGAGGAACTGGATAGTCACTTTGGACCCAGCATCATTTGGCACTTGAAAGCAGCTCCAGAACCTTTCCAAAAGCTTCTCAAACCCTGGCCAATAGGCTGGGATTTTTGATGTCTCCCTGCCCAGGACCCAGCCCTCAGGAGGACCACCAGGGTTCTCCTGGAAGCTCACAGCTCCCTTCCATCCCTCCCAAATCCCGCATTAATCCCTTAGCGGGGCAGGAGGTCGGGCTTGGGCTGGGGGAGGGGAGGGGCACCTAGGCCAGCCCAGTCCATTAGTCCAGGTCTGCTGACTCTCCACCTGGGATCCCTCCACTGTAAGATGCAACTGGAGGGCCCAGGAGGAAGAACATCCCGAGTAAAAGAAACCGCATTTGCCAGGGTAAGCTTGTTTTCCAGATGGCTTTGTATTAAGGCTAAGCCTCTGCTCAGATAGGAACAAGACTCCAGCACAGCCACCTTTGCTGGAACAAGGGTGGTGGGGGCGGAGGCGTGCTGAGGCTGATCAAAGGGCACAATGAGCAGTTCTGTGTGTTAATCCAAGACTAGGGCAATCTGCCTGGGGAAGAAAAGACCAATTGGAATGCAAAATAAATTCTTTACACTGGTCCCCAGCCTCTCCAGGTCCACTGGTTGGGCCTCAGGGGAATGAGAAGGTTATCTTTCCTTCCTGGCCTGGCTTTGTCCTCTAGCCCACAAGAGACTTGCTGTTGGGGCCGGCCGAGCTGAGTAGGATCATCAAATTATCCTAGAGAAGTAGCATGGCCGCGTGGCAAGAGCGCAGGCTTGGAAGTCAGAGGACGTGGGTTCTAATCCCTATTCTGCCACAGGTCTGCTCTGTGACCTTGGGCAAGTCACTTCACTTCTCGGTGCCTCAGTTCCCTCATCTGTAAAATGGGGACTAAGATTGTGAGCTCCACGTGGGACAACCTTGTATCTACCCCGGGGCTTAGAACAGTGCTGGCACATAGTAAGCACTTAACAAATACCATCATCATCATCATTAATAATGTTGGTATTTGTTAAGCGCTTACTATGTGCCGAGCACTGTTCTAAGCGCTGGGGTAGACACAGGGGAATCAGGATGTCCCACGTGGGGCTCACAGTCTTCATCCCCATTTTACAGATGAGGTAACTGAGGCACAGAGAAGTTAAGTGACTTGCCCACAGTCACACAGCTGACAAGTGGCAGAGCTGGGATTCGAACTCATGACCTCTGACTCCAAAGCCCGTGCTCTTTCCCCTGAGCCACGCTGCTTCTCTCATTATTTTTAATATTATTATTAAATGGGCACCGTGGAAAAGAAAGAACATGAGGTAAAAAGGGAGGAGAGAGAGGAGGACAGGGGAGCAGGAAATGAGAGGGAAGGAGGAGAAAGAGCAGGACTGGGGAACAGGGAACAAGAGGCGAGGGGAGCAGCCGGCCGGTGTGTCCACTCTGCGGAGGACCAGTTGATGGAAATGAAACTCAGCTGTTGAGGCTTCCCCTGAAGCCAAAGTCTTTCTGAATCAGAGAATCAAATTACCAATCAATGGTATTTACTGAACGGTTCCTGGGTGCAGAGCACTGTACTTAGCACTTGGTAGAGTACAAGATAACAGAACCAACACTCTGTTGCACTGGGAGAGTTCCAGAGCTTCTGAATGGGAGGAGGAAGAGAGAGAGACGGGCCCACTGAGCTCAGTGAGCAAATGCAGGGGCAAAGAATGAGACTCATTCATTCTAAGGTGTTTCTTTTCTGGTCCGGGACTGGAGGTGGTGCTGCGGCCCACGTGGAGTCCTGACCTCGCTCAGCGGGCCACCGGCCACCTCGGGGCAGCAGACACCCAAGAACCTCCTGGCCCGTCCCCACCACCAGGAAATTGACATCCAGCCCACCCGCGGGACAGCAAGCCGGTTGAAAAGATAAAATATGCCGGGTTAGTTTTGAGTCTCAACTAGAATTTGCATTTCTTCCCCAAAGAATGCCAACTGAAGGCAAATGACATTTTATTCTC
Organism: Ornithorhynchus anatinus; assembly: GCF_004115215.2. NCBI lineage: Eukaryota > Metazoa > Chordata > Mammalia > Monotremata > Ornithorhynchidae > Ornithorhynchus > Ornithorhynchus anatinus. Next base: position 70,856,810 of record NC_041735.1, read on the forward strand.
TATTCAAATCTGCAAAATAAAAGGAAACTTAAAGCCCAAAGGCCCACATTCAGTCTGTTGCCAAATGCTGTTAGGTTTTTCCCTGCAAACTTCCAGGTTCAGTTCCTTCCTCTTTCCTCAAATGGCTATCATGCTAGTCCAGTTGGGCGGCATATAACCTGGCACGATGACTACATCAGCCTCAGCTTTCTCTTAGAGTTCCCCGCCTCCAGAGTCCACATTTCATGACGCAGCTCAAATTGTATTTCTAAAACGTTGTCATCCACGCCTCTCCACAATCAGTCGAAACTCCTAACCACAGACCTTGAGCCCTCGTCTGCCACTCCCCTTCTAGCTGTACCTCGCTCTCATCCGTCCCACCTCCGTCCCCTCATTCACATCATCCGTCCCACCTCCGTCCCCTCATTCACACTCTTTGCTTGCAATTCCCTCCCCAAACTCAAAACTCTCCTGCAAACCCACCCCATCTGGCATGTCTTCCCCGATTAATTCCCAGCATCCCGAGTCACATAAACACCTCAGCCATCTTTAGCGCTTATGTACGGCTTGTATCCAGTCTCAGATTTACCTTAATTCATTTATACATTCAGTTATACATTCGGTCACTTACGTTGATTACTCATTTGAAAATACTTTCATGTTGGTCTCTCCTGTTACGACGGAAGCTCCTCTTGGGCAAGGAGTGCATCACTTGCTTGTTTTGGGCTTCCCAATCGCTCGCTCGATGTACTGCACTGCACCCAGTGGTTGCTCAATAAATACTATTTCTCTATTATCACTACTACATAGCACTACTATGGCTATAGGTATGTAATCAACTCTCCCCCACCTACTTATTCACTCTCGTCTTCCACCGCCCCTCAGCTTGTACTCTTCGCTGCTCTCAAGCTAACCTAATCACTGTGCCTTATTCTTATCCCTCCCATCACCAACTTCTTGCTCACACCCTTCTCCCCGCCTGGAACTCCTTCCAAATTCACATCCAACAGATGTCTTCAAAGCCTTTCTGAAATTTCATCCAGTCCAGGAGGTCTTCCCTGATTAATTTCTCCCCTGCCCAGTTTAGATACCTGCAACTGCCATTTTGGTACAAACTGAGCACTTAAGTTCTCACAATCTGCATTAGCGATTATGACCATATCTATTAACTAAATACAAATTCACGTACATATCCTCTTCCTTCCTATCTGTAACTTTAGTGTCTTGTCTCTCCCCCTACTCAGTAAGGTCCTGGAAGGCAGGGATCATATGCATTAATTCTTTTGTGCTCTCCCAAGGACTCAGTTCAGTGCTCTGTACCCTGGAGGTGCTCAATAAATACTACTGGTGGTTGACTAGGGACTTCTACAAACCCCTCAGACCAAACTTTCCTTCTGCTAAATGATTTTAAAAGGCTTGGTGCACCTTTCCGAGGGCAATTTCTGCATGAAAGATTCCTAACAAATTTTTCTGGGTCAGTTGCCCCTTGGGGGTTCCTCAAGATGCCACAGGGAGCTAGACTGCCCCTGGAGCTCCCACCTCCCCTGAAATCCCTGACTGTGAGCTCCGTGCCCGACAGGGACTATGTCTGATCCGCTTCTATCACATCTACCTCAGCGATTAGCACAATGGTTGGCACATAGTACGTGTCTACCATAACTATCATTATTCTTATTGTTGAGACTCAAGACTACCCATGAGGATGAGTAGCACGGCCTAGTGGATAGAGCATGGGCCTGAGAGTCAGAAGGACCTGGGTTCTAATCTAGGCTCCGCCACTTGTCTGCTGCGTGACCTTGGGCCAGTCACTTCACTCGTCTGTGCCTCAGTTACCTCATCTGTAAAACGGGGAGTAAGACTTTGAGTCCTCTTTGGGACAGAGGCTATGTACAACCTGATTAGCTCATGTCTATCCCAGCGCTTAGAATGGTGCCTTGCACATAGTGAGCATTTAACTAAAGATGTAGTGAACAAGCAAATCTGCTTTCCAGGCCCATTGCCCAGTTCCTTGGGATTGGCAGCCTCGGCGCAGCAGGGCCCAGGCTCCCTGCGGGGCCCCAGACTGTGGCTGCCATCCGAGGCTCAAATTGGGCGCCCCGGAGCGAGCGTCGAGGTGGAGCCAGGACCAGCTGCTGGGGAGCTCCCGCCGCTCCGGCAGCTCCCGCGCTCGCTGAGCCGTTCCCGGGAGCAGAAGTGAGGCGGAATGCCAGTCTGCGGGTTTCCTGAGCACGTTGCTGGGCGGGGCCTGCCTTACCCACACAGTCGGAGGATTTCACACATGGGTTTGATGAAGCTGGGATGCTCCTGAATTTGTTCTGCACAAAGGTTCAAGATTTTAAATATCTGTTCAAAGTCCCTCAGAGGCTTTTAATGTTTTAGTTAAGAAAATAAGCGACAGTGAGCCCTCATGGGGCTTGACAACTCATAATAATCTATGCTAACCTGGGGCCCATCTCGGTTCTTGTTATGGACACCCGGCCCTCTTCTGGGATGGGCCCATGGCCAGGGCGGGGGCAAGGAACAACCAGAGCCCTGGGTCGAGGCAGAGACACATGCCAGCTTGGGTCCGGAGCTGGATGTGGGTGCGGTCAGGGAGCCGGGGGTCTGAGGTGAACCAGCAGCAGGCAGCATCCAGCCAGCAGACCCCAGGCTCTTGCTCAGGGCTCAATTGACCACCTGGCACTACCTGGAGAATCGCCCTCTCAGGAAAGGCAACAGAGATCACTGGAGCAATCAGTCAGTGAATGGTGTTTATTAAGCACTTTAAACCATTCAATCGCCTTGCCCCCTCCTGTCTCACCTCAGCCTGCACACTTGACTCTTCTAATACTAACCTTCTCACTGTAACTCGATCTCATCTGTTTCGCTGCCGACCTCTCGTCCGTGTCCCGCCTCTGGCCTGGAACGCCCTCCTTCCTCATATCCATCAGACCATTACACTCCCCACCTTCAAAGCCTTATTGAAGGCCCATCACCTCCAAGAGGCCTGCCCTGACTAAGGCCTCTTTTCTTCTTCTCCTACTCGCTTCTGCGTCGCCCTGACTTGCTCCCTTTACTCATCCCCTCTCCCAGTCCCACAGCACTTATGTACATATCTGTCATTTATTTATTTATATTAATGTCTCTCTCCCCTTCTGGACTGAAAGCTTGCTGTAGGCAGGGAATGTATCTGCTATATTGACGTATTATACTCTCCCAAGAGTTTAAATATATATAAATAATTATAAATAATAAATATAACTGACTGGAAAGTACTTACTATGTGCAGAGCACTATACTAAGAGCTTGGGAGAGGACCATGTAAAAGAATTGGCAGACACGTTCCCTGGACACAAGGAGCTCACGATCACACGTAAGGGCTGTGGGGATGAAGGTGGGTTAAATGAGAGTTCCGGTAATCCGGAAGGGAATTCCAGTAGGGAAGCAGCATGGCTCAGTGGAAAGAGTCTGGGCTTCGGAGTCAGAGGTCATGAGTTCGACGCCCGGCTCTGCCACTTGTCAGCTGTGAGACTGTGGGCAAGTCACTTCACTTCTCTGTGCCTCAGTTACCTCATCTGTAAACTGGGGATTAACTGTGAGCCTCACGTGGGACAACCTGATGACCCTGTATCTACCCCAGCGCTTAGAACAGTGCTCGGCACATAGTAAGCGCTTAACAAATAACAACATTATTATTATTATTAATCTGCTTCATTGCCAAGGTGAATTCTTCTCAATCAGAAAATGGAAGAAAACTCTGCACACACAAAAAAAGGATACAAGCCCGTTCTGATAACAGTCCACCAACTTCTTGAGAGATTGCAGTTGTGTTTCTTCTAAATCAGCCTGAAACAGATAATCATTTTAAATCAAAGAGCATCTTATTTCTTGGTTCCTCTAGCGCCAACCTACTGACTGTACCTCAGTCTTGTCTGCCTCACCGCCTACCCTTTACCCATGTTCTCCCTCTTGTCTCACTCCCACCACCTTCAAAGTCCTACTAAGAACACACCTCTTCCCAGAGAACTTCCTTTTTGTGGGTTCTAATCCTGGCTCTGCCACCTGTCTATTCTATGATCTTGGGCCTCAGTTTCCTCATGTCTAAAATGGGGATTGAGATGGTGAGCCCCACATGGGAAAGGGGCTGGGTCCAACCCGATTTGCTTGTATCAACCCAGCTCAGTGCCTGGCCCATTGTAAGAGCTTAACAAATACGAGAATTATTATTAGGTCTTTATTTCTCCTACTTCCCCTTGCTTCTGCATCCCTTATGCACTTGGATCTGTACCCCTTAAGCACTTGATCTTTACCCCAGCCCCACAGCACTTATGTACATATTCTTATACTCTCCTTTTCCCTTCTCTGTAATTTATTTTAATTTTATCTGAATCTCACTCTAGATTGTAAGCTCCCTAAGGACAGGGATTGTGTCTGTCGACTCTACTCTATTATTCTCTCCCAAGTGCTTAGTACAATGCTCGGCATACAGCACACTCTCAATAAATACCACTGATTGTTTGATTAATTAATCGTATTACTATCCTCTTCCCTTCCTTGGCACGGTGCTCTTCAAAAAATAAGTTCCTCATAAAAGGTAATAATACAAGCCGCTAGTAGAACTCAGGTCCTTTTGATTCCCAGGCCCAGCCACTAGATCTGCTTTTCCCTTGCAAGTTGAGGCTCTTGATCCTAAGACAGGGCCACGCATTCCCCATAGGGAAGTAGAGGGCAGTTGGGGAGCAAGAAAATGGGTAGGAGCTCGAGCCATACTCAGGAGTGGTGGCCAGGCGGTAACCAAACAGAAGTGGCATCAGTAGAGTAGCATCCTCTCTAGACTGTAAGCTCCTTGTGGGCACAGAGCGGGTCTATCAATTCTGTTACATTGTCCTCTCTCAAGCATTTAGTACAAAACTCTGCTCACACTAAATGCTCAATAAATAATAATAGTAATAATTACGGTATTTCTTAAGCGCTTAGTATATGCTGAGCACTCTTCTAAGCGCTGGGCTGGATACGGGGTATTGAGGTTGTCCTACGTGAGGCTCACAGTCTCAAAGATAAGGTACAGTGCTCTGCACACAGTAAGCATTCAATAAATATTACTGACTGGCAAGTACTTACTATGTGCAGAGCACCGTACTAAGCGCTGGGGAGAGGACAATGAAAAAGAATTGGCAGATACGTTCCCTGGACACAAGGAGCTCATTTTACAGATGAGGTGACTGAGGCACCGCACCGAGAAGTTAAATGACTTGCCCAAAGTCACACAGCTGACAGGTGGCGGAGCTGGGATTAGAACTCCTGAACTCTGACTCCTAAGCCCGTGCTCTTTCCACTGAGCCATGCTGATCGATAGATCATTATTTACTGAGCACCCACTGGGAGCAATCACTGTACTGAACTGCAGAAGAGTACGGTCTCCGTTCAGGCACCGACATCCTTGGCCCAGATGGAAGTTTGGTGCCCACCAGAGTGGATAGCCGAGTACCTTCTGGCATCAGTGTTGGGCAGCCAATGCCCATGCTAGGTAATTGATAACCTTTTTCAGAAATGGTGCATTGCGCGCCCGTGTGTGTGTGCGTGCACACGTGTGCATGCAGACTTTAGCACGTATGTCTCCAGCAGGGTCAGGGCAGTCCCGGACCACTGCTCCTGCAGGAACTGGCCAAGATACGCTCTGACTACTTAGATGAGCTTTCAGTTCCGCTTTTCCTGGAGTAGATGATCCTGTGTCCGCCCTAACCCGTCCCCACCCTTTGGAGTCAGGCCCTGGGCTTGATCCGGGGCTGACACCCAGTAAGTTTAAATTGGAGGGATCTGTGGCCTGAAGAACCATGACTTTTCCGCCCAAGGAAAACTTTACTCTGACCCCGAGGCCCTAGTCACTGGCGTCGGGAATGACTGACTCACTCGTTTGGGCTCCTTGAGCAGCCTGACCACGAGGTCCAGGTCCACGGCCGCCAACTTCAGCCCCTGTAACACACGGGCACCACAGGGATGGGGGCAGGGTAAACAGAGGAGCCGGAAGAACTAGGGGGTGGGGGGGAGAACCGAAAAGTCATTCATTCAATACTATTCATTCATTCATTCGATGGTATTTATTGAGCGCTTACTATGTGCAGAGCACTGGACTAAGCGCTTGGAATGTACAATTGGGCAACAGATAGAGACCATCCCTGTCCAACGACGGGCTCACAGTCTAAACGGGGGAGGCAGACAACAAAACGAAACAGAACAAAACAAAAACAAGACAACGTCATCAAGATAAATAGAATCAAGGAGATAGACACCTCATTAACAAAATAAATAGGATAATAATATACACAAATGAACACAGTGCTGAGGGGAAGAGCAGAGGGTGGGGGGAGGGGGAGCAGAGGGAAAGGGAGGGCTCAGTCTGGGCAGGCCTCCTGGAGGAGATGAGCTCTCCGTAGGGCTCTGAAGAGGGGAAGAGAGTCAGTTTGGCGGCTCTGAGGAGGAAGGGAATATCAGGACAGCGGTAGGGCGTGGGCCAGGCGCGAACGGGGGACAGAGAGGTGGTGAGCGGCGGCAGAGGAGCGGAATGTGGGGTTGGGACGGAGAAGGAGAGAAGGGAGGTGAGGGAGGAGGGGGCCAGGGGATGGACAGCTTGGAAGTCAAGGAGGAAAAAGAAAGAGAAGGGAGGGAACGAGGAGGGAGAAAGGAGGAGCAGGGCGGAGGGCAGGGTCCTGCCCCATCCCCGACCCCCGGGAGGCAGGGACGGAGGGACCCCGGCCCGGCCCGGCTTGGCCGCACCTGCGGGGGCGTCAGGTCGCTGTCGGTCCCCAAGCCGGGGGGGTCAGCGGCCTCCGGCGAGGCCATGGCTGTCGCTCCCCGCGGGAGGACCACGCTCGATGGATGGATGGATGGATGGATGGATGGATGGATGGATGGATGGATGGATGGATGGCCGGCTGGCTTGCAGAGTCGCTGGTCCCGAGGGGGCGGTGGGGGGGACGGACTCACTACCTGCGGGGGAGGGAGAATCCCTGGGGGTGTCTGTGTGTGTGTGTGTGTGTGTGTGTGTGAGAGAGAGAGAGAGGTGGGTGCTCCCGGGGAGGAGGGGGCGGTCGGGGATCGGGGGCCCGGGGCTCGGCCGCGCCAGGACCGGCTCCGGCCGACGGCTCTCGGAACTTGGTTGGCGATGCTACCCGTTGCCATGGAGACCGCTCGGCTCCACTGAGGGCGGGGCAGGCAGGACCAGCTCTACGGAAGCCAGAGAGGCGCAAACCTCCTCCACTCTCCTTACTTTCCCTCCCCCTCCCCTCCACCCCCCGCCCCCAACCGGGAGCAATGTAGTCCCGGGCTTCCGGGTCCGGGCCCTCAAGGTGCCATCCACCCGGGACCGGCCCGACAAGTCATCCGCCAGCACAGCCCCGCCACGCCCTCCGTCCCCTCCCAACCTTTCCATCCCTCCCATCCCTCCCATCCCTCCCATCCTTCCCATCCCCCTCGCTCAGGTTTGGTTCTTAATAATAGTAATAATAATGATGGTGTTTGTTAAACGCTTACTATGTGCAAAGCACTGATCCAAGCGCTGGGGAGGATACAAGGCGATCAGGTTGCCCCATGTGGGGCTCACAGTCTTCAACCCCCACTGTACAGATGAGGCCACTGAGGCCCCGAGAAGTGAAGTGACTCGCCCAATGTCACACAGCCGACAGGCGGTGGAGTCGGGATTAGAACCCACGCCCTCTGACTCCCAAGCCTGGGCTCTTTCCACTGAGCCACGCTGCTTCTCGGTTCTTCGTGCTGCTTCAGTTCTTGACTGCTGCTTCTTAGAGAAGCAGCGTGGCTCAGTGGAAAGAGCCCGGGCTTAGGAGTCAGAGGTTATGGGTTTTAATTCCCCTCTGCCACCTGTCAGCTGTGTGACTTTGGGCAAGTCACTTAACTTCTTGGGCCTGTTACCTCATCTGAAAAATGGGGATAAGACTTTGAGCCCCACGTGGGACAACCTGATCACCCTGTATCTACCGCAGCGCTTAGAACAGTGCTTGGCAAAGAGTAAGCACTTAACAAATACCAACATAATAATTATTATTATTATTAAGCTTTTTATGGGCAGGGGATATGTCCGTTCATTTTGTTGTGGTATACTTAACTAAACGCTTAGTGCAGTGGGGATTGAATCCTCATTTTACAGTTGAGTAAACCGAGGTCCAGAGAAGACAAGTGACTTGTGCAAGATCACACAGCAGGCAAGTGGCAAAACTGAGATGACAACCCAGGTCCTCCGATGCCCGGGCCCGTGCTTTTTCCCACATACCATTCGGCTTCCCTGCCAAGGTTGCTGTTCTGTGAGAATGGGAGGCTGGTGGAAAAGTCACTGATGACGGGGAGGAGAGGGTCTGGGTGGGTAGATGAGTTTGGTTTGGGTCATGTTAAGTTTGACACTTCCATGTTGAGAAACATCCATGAAGAGGTGTCCTGAAGGCAGGAGGAAATAGGAAACTGCAGACCAATCAATCATATTTATTGAACGCTTACTGTGAAGAGAGCACCATACTAAAGCATTTGGGAGAGTACATTATCATGGAGTTGGTAGACATGTTCCCTGCTCACAACCTTACAGTCTAGAGGATAAGATGGTGACAATAATAATTATGGTATTTGGTAAGCACTTACTATGTGCCAAGCACTGTTCTAAGCACTGGAGTAGATACAAGATACTCGGGTTGTCCCACGTGGGGCTCACAGTGTTAATCCTCATTTTACAGATGAGGTAACTGAGGCATAGAGAAGTTAAGTGGCTTGCCCAAGGTCACGCTGCAGACAAATGGCAGAGCTGGGATTAGAACCCATGTCTTCTGACACCCAAGCCCATGCTCTTTCGCTGGCTGGAAAGGTAGATTTGGGAACTGTCCACCTAGAGATGGTAGTTGAAACTGTGGAAGGAGATGAATTATCCAAGGGGGAAGGTTCAGATCGAGACGAGAGAGGGATCCAGTACCGAGCCTCGATGGATCCCCCTCAGCTACGGAGGGGAGGCAGAAACTGAGAAAGAATAGCCAGACGGGTAGAAGGAGAAGTAGGAGAAGGTAGTGTCTGTGAAGCCAAGTTTAATGTTTCCAGGAGAAGGGGTTGGTCCACCATGCCAAACACTGATGAGAGATCAAGGAGGATTAGGAGAAGCAGCATGGAGTAGTGGATAGAGCACAGGACTGGGAGTCAGAAGGTCATGGGTTCTAATCCCTGCTCTGCCACTTGTCTGCTGTGTGACCTTGTGTCACTTCTCTGTGCCACAGGTACCTCAGCTGTAAAATGGAGTTTGAGATTGTGAGCCCCACCTGGGACAGGGACTGTGTCCAACCCCATTTACTTGTATCCACCCTAGCGCTTAGAATAAGGCGTGGCATACAGTAAGCACTTAATGAATACCATTATTATTAGGATGAAGTAGAGTTGGATTTGACAAGGAGGAAGACATGGGTGACCTTGGAGAGAGCAGTTGCAGAGGAATGGATTAAATGGAAATGAGTGGAATAAGTAGAGGAGTGAAGAGAGAGTTGAAAAAAATGTGGAGGCAGCTGATAGAAATAGCTTGTTCAAGGGGTTTAGAAAGGTAGGAGGGAGATGGGGTGCTAACTGGAAGCTGTAGTGGTGAGGTCAAGGGAGGGTTTTTTTAGGGTTTCTTATGGTATTTGTTAAGCACTTACTATATGCCAGGAACTGAACTGAGTGCTGGGATAGATATAAGATAATGAGGTCAGGTTGGACACTTCACTTCTCTGTGCCTCAATTACCTAATCTCTAAAATGGGGATTAGGACTTTGAGCTCCATGTGGGACACAGACTATGTCCAACCTGATTACCTTGTATCTATCCGTGCTTAGAAGAGTGCTTGGCACATAGCGCTTAACAAATACCATGATCAATATTGTTTTTATTATTATAATCACCCCAGCACTTAAAACAGTGCCTGGCAGATAATAAGCACTTAACAAATACCTTTTAAAAAATAAAGTGGTGGAGCTGGGATCCGAATACAGGTCCTTCTGACTCCCAGGACCATGCTCTATCCACTAGGCTAAGCTGCTAAGGCATGGCATGTTTGTGAGCAGAGGGGAAGGAGCCTTTGCAGAGTGAACAGTTGAAGATGACAGGAGGAGAAGATGGGAGGGGACCCTTGACCCTCCCTCAAGTGACCCAGCATGGACTATCCAACACCCCAATTCTGTCATCTCCATCCTTGACACTCCCCACAAACTGGCTAAAAACGGACCACCCAACACCCCTGGCTTTCTCCTCTCCATCCCTGATTCTCCCCAAGTGACCCATCATGTGTGAGCTCATTGTGGGCAGGGAGTATGTCTGTTTGTTGTTGTGTTGCATTCTCCCAAGCGCTTAGTGCAATGCTTTGCATGCAATAAGCGCTCAATAAATATGATCAATTGAATGAATGAATGAACGAACAGACTCATCAGCACTCCATTCCTTACTCTCCCTCCAGGGACCCAGCATGCCACACCCAACTGAATCTCCCCCGTGACCCAGTACGGACCATCCAACTCCTCTGACTCTCTTTCCAGTGATCCAGCATCGACACTCGTCCTCGGATCTACCCATACTCCACTGGACCTGCTGGTGTTTCTCGCTGACTGCTTCCTGTGGAAACAGATACCCTGTGCTAAACCTCTAGGGGTGAAGGTGGGTTTCTGCTATTTTGACCCAGCCATCCTCCAGCTCCAATGGGTTCCTCTCGCCCTGGTGGGAAACAATCAGTCAGTAGTATTTATTGAGCACCTACTGTGAGCCAAGCACTAGACTAAGTGCTTGGGGGGCTTACAGTAGAAAACATGCATTTCCTGCCCTCCCTTCACCTCTCTTTTCTCCTTGCTCCCTCTATCCTCCCTTCCTCTCCCTTCCTGCCTCTTCTAGTCCCTCCTCAGCAACTGTCCCAACAGAGGGAAATAGGATTAAATCATCCCAAGATGGGCTATCAAACAGAAGGAGTCACTGGCCAGAATGAGGTGCCCCAGTGGGGGAGGGCTGTAGTCAGTTGGTCCTTTGGCTGTGCGAATCAGGGGTGGGGCTGTGGCAACACACCTCACTTCCCTTCCTCTCTGGCCTGATCGCTCTTCTAGTGTTGGGACTCTGGCCTTGCCATGCTCACCAGTAGCTTGGGGTTTCCACGGTCTTCCCACCCCCACTCCCACACCCAGTGGCTGGGCAGCCTGGGTGACCTGGCTAAGGTTTCCTTTGGGGAGAGTCTAAGCCCTGAGGAGGTATAATGGTTCCTCTCATTGGGCTTGCCTGAGGAGATGGATGTTGGGTCACGGGGGCACAGGGCCCACAGGGGTATGAAGGTACAAAAGCAGGGCAGGGACGGAGCCGGTAGTTGGGGCCACGAGCCAGGGTTCAGCTCTGCAGTGGGACGGGGTACAGGAGGGTCTCTGTTGCCCTTAGGAGACCCACACTGGCTGCATCGCTCCTCCCTTGACTTCCCTCTCCTCCAACCTCCAGCAGACTTGGGTAGGGAAGGAGGGGCCAGAGTTTGGTCCGGGTCCCCCCTACTACACACCAATCCACTGTCCCGAACCACCAAACCTTAAACTTCCCTGAAGGAGACAAAGGGCACCTTTACCTGTGCTGGCCATGGTGTGACTTGAGACACGGGGAAAGATGAACAAACAGGGACATCATCCTCTGTGGAATTTGTTGAGTCCCTGCTGAGTGCACAGCTCTGTACTAAGCACTTGGGAGAGCACATCAGAAGCAAGAGATGACCATTGCCTTTCTGAAGCTGATGATCCAGTAGGAATTTATAAGTAGTGGGAGCAGGAGGCAGGACAAGGATGGGACAGGAACTGGACCACATGCATCAGGAAGAGGACACGGGATAAATAACTGTCCACACAAATAACGGTGGGAGACAGCTGCGGGTGCACGATCTGAAGCCCGTGAGTGGCCGGCTCCACCCAGGCCACAGACCAGAACCCGGCTCGGCCCCTGTGCCAGTAAAACAGTAACATTTATCCTCAGTGGCCCTGCGGATTCTGCAAAACTCCACCACATGCTGGAAGCCTTGTTTTCCTCGGAAAAATACAGGAGGGCAGATTCAGAGAAGAGTCATTAACGGTTAACCCGGTTCCCAGCCCGGAGAGGATCACCCGCGCTGTCGTTTCCAGACCCCAGACCGGGCCTGAACGAGCTAACTGGCAGAAATAGAAATTGCTGGTTAGAGACGATGTTGGCTTGCCACTTTCCCCCTCTGGCAGGCAGGCTGTTGCTCTCCTCCCTCCCTGCCCCCAACCGTCCCCACAGACACGGCACCCCTTGGATGGATCTATCATCGCTCTGGGGGTTGTTCATCTCTGACCTGCAGCAATGGATGTGAGTCAGCGGGAACAGAACAGTCTGGGTTGCCCAGCCAAGACACCGCGACCCGATTTGCTCGGGGAACAGGTCCAGCGGAATGCATTCCTGAAGCAGGATTTTCTCCACTGTAACATAACAGTTCACTATAAGTCCTCCAAGGGCAAATCGATTCAAAAACAAAGCCCATGAAGCAGAAAAAAAACCCAACAGTGGCCAAATGACCAAAATCATTAGACGGTAAGTGCTGGGTTAAAAGCCACTGATTGATTGGTAAAACAATGAAAAGTTCCTCTGGGAACCTAAGGAAGTAAGACAGTTGGATTCAGTGGCAGACCTGGGGTCAGGGTTCCTGAGGTTTAGCAGTAATGACTTTTAGAACCTCGGGAATGTTGGCGGGGAGGCTTCCTGTAACAACTGTGAAGCCTTTGGGAATGGTTGGCGGGGGAGGTTCAAAGCTGGGGAGGTGGCAGAAGCCAGGGGAACAAACTGAGGAAGGAGGAGGAGGCAGAGGGTGAAGAGGAGGGGACGTCAGAGAGAGCAGGAGGGGAAGAACAAGCAGGCCCCAGGGAGTGGTGGTGATGATGCGTGATGATGCCGACAGTGGTTCACGAGCCTCAGTCTGGCCTGTGGTGCGAACATCCCGAGTTCCCAGGCTGGGTGGTGTAGGAATCCAAGCTTCTCATCCAAAGGAAAGCAGAGAAAACATTCAGGGAACAACATACCGCTCCCCTCTCAATTGGGCAACAGCTTCTCCTGTGAGAGAAAAACCTAGTATTTCCACAGGGATAACATGGGAAAAAGACCTTAGATTAATCGACAGTCATCCCAGTAGTTGACCGAACCCTTTATTGGATCTGTGCCAAGAAGAAAGGGGGACCCATGTGCAGCTTTACAACTACTGAACTCGGACAGTCCTGGTCAACCGAATCACGGCCACACGACCAGCTCCAAACATTAGGACCGTTCAAGGAGACGAACGCCACAGGAGGGACACGGTCTGGTATCCACCTGACACGACCAATTGAGGGTCCCTCCCAAGTGGCTGGGGATGGCAGCGCTGCGCTGGGGCCTAGGTTCCGATCCCCTTGTGGGCCAGGTGCAGGCTGTTCTGTCGACGATCTCATCCCGATGGTCCCATTTCTTGGCTTCCCCAGGCTCACTGGGCCCTTCGGCTTAAATCGTTGCCCACACGTTCATGTGTTCATTTGTTTCTCCCTGTTTGGGGCTGTTTAAGCAACTCAATAGTCTCTGAACTTCCCTTGAGCCTTCTTCTGTCCAGCTAACGGCAGGCCCGGCCATCCTCCCCCTGATGGCTGAGAGCCCCCTAAACACACACCGGATTTCCCAGAAAGGAATGACCAACCCGCATCACCATGGTCACCCCTTTTCTGGCCGACACAGCACAGTCTCAGTCTGGATGGTGCACAGAGCAGCTGAAGCTAATGCAGTCAGAAACCGAGATGCTAATAAAGAAAAGTCTGGGGTGTTAGGATGTTTTATGCTGGGTAAAACGTATTTTCCAGACGAGAATGGGACACCAAGACTGATTCGGTAGCCATGGTTAATTAACTCTTAGAGGAAAGGGAAAGGATGAGGGGCATGGCATTTGCTTTGATACTGGAAAGGAAATCACAGCTCACAGGCCCCTGACCTCATGTCTATCTGTTCTACATGGGGTAGTGTTTCCTGAACCATCCTCTGTAGCACCCACTGCAGCACTGCAACATCACAGCACTGCACTGCAGGCAACACTGCAGCATGGGACTGTGGCTGTGGCACTGAATTCTTTCACTGAGTAAGAAGAGGATGCTACTCTTACCCCTCACAGGGGGCACAGCTCAGACAAACGCTACCATGATGCTCCGGTCACAAACTGTACCATCCTCCGGGAAAGTGCCAGCTCCCATTCCTTTGGCCTTTGGGCTTCCCACTCCCGGCTCGTTTGATGCAGACAGCTCGGTTGCCCGATGGACCTGGGGACTGCCCATCTCCCCAATAACTGTCTGTCTTCTACTGAGATAACATCTCCCAAGTAACGAGACCATGCCCATTGGTGATAAATAGGTCACTGGGCTTGGCAAGAGGATTCGATCGATAGGGACTCCCACGTGTAGCACAAACGGCAAATAATGACTTGGCTGAACATATCGAATGGAATTCATTTATCTTTCCAAGAGGACTTGCTTTGTACACATCCTTTGAAAAATGGACCCAGCCGCAATGGCGTGCCCATCCCCTAGAGCCTAGGGGCAGAGGGGCCTAACGATCCACCCACTTCATCCGCCCCCATCCCCGCCACATTCACCAACCCCAATCCCTTTCCGAGCGGCCACTATGGTCTCGGCTTATTTCTTGTGAGGATGAATCGCTCTGGTTCCTGCGTAAGCCCGAAGCCCAATTTCTAAATTTCCAGAAAATTGTCTGTTTCTCCTGGGATGTGCCAGAAGAAGAGAGTCCTGGAAACATTCAGCAATTCTCACCACATGATTTTCCAGCAGTCTTCCTCCAATCATATCCAGCCAGAAAGGCAACATTGGAATGTGCAACCATCTTTGGGAAGGGCGTAATTTTTCTGAAAATGATTTAACCTCAAGAAAACTACAAAAATGAAGCAACCTTCCCCTCTGAGAAAGCCTGGGAGATCTCAAATTACATGTATCACTGGACCTAGTGAGTCACCCCAAACACAACTTTGGTTTGAATTTGACTAGAGTCAGAAGCCAGTGGGCTATTTTACACTTCTTATTTTTTTCTGAGACTGACTGGGTCTTTACCTATGGACAGCCACAAGGACAACTGAGTTTAAGAGAAAATATGAGAGAAAAATTTAACGAGGGGCTGAGAACCAACCCCTGCTCTCCAACACACCTAGCCGGGCCTGGAGTTCCCACTGGAGAGCGGAGGCCGACTTGCAAAGCCGGCGCTCAGAGAACCCGTCAAAGGAACCAGCTCCCCCGACTCTCTGCGGCAGCTCACATCTCTGCTCTCCTTGGTCCTCACTGGCTGAGAGACCCCGTGAGCTTCAGTGAGGAATTTTGGTCAGCAGGGAGCCCCTCCTTAGGCACACCAGCCCTTGATGTTTCAGCAGGCATGGGCTAGCGGGAGCTGAATGTCAGACTGGTATGGTGTCCAGAACACTGCCACGTTGCAAGAGCAAAGGACCGGGTGGGGAGGATGGAGAGAAGGGGGAGGGCTCGGGGGTTCATGAGGTGTGGAGATGGCCTGTGGATATTTTTCAGTTCTGATTCTGCCCAGGAGACAGGAAATGCATCTGTTTTAGGGATGCCCAGCAGGCTTACGGCTGGCATGTGGTGCCCCAGGCCCACAGCTATGGTGAGAATGGGAACTTTTCTCTTAGAACCTGGCTGTGCTGGAGAGAAAGCAGCAGTGCCTCTCTCAGCGGCAATGATCCAGAGCTGGGGGTCTTGGAGCTGGGTGCCGAAGAGCCACTGCCAGAGATGGGGCTGCTGCTGAGGGGCATGCTTATCTTGGGAACCCAATTCCTTGCCTGACTCCAGAAGGCTGGGACCTTGGGTCCTGCCCTGGGAGAGGGGATTTTTGTGCTGGGGAAGGGAGGATCCTGTGCTGGGGGAAGGGGCCCTGTGGTTGGGAGCGGGGCCATAGACCCTTCCTGGGAAGAATGAAAGCCAGAGGAACCCAAGCTCTTGGCCAGCCTCCACCTTCCCAGAGAGGCACCGTCCATCACCATGACCAGGCTCTGGCCTGACCAGACCAGACCATCGTCTGGGTATTGTCAGCCCCTCTGTTGACTGGCCAGCCAGGCCAAATGATACTCTAGCTTTGTGGGAGATTGGCAAGGCATGAGAACCCATGATGGCATCTCTGAGCAATGTGCCCCTGGGCTGCCGGCAAGCAGATATACAACATGCCCCTCCCAGCTTCCTGGACACCAGCAGGCCAGGCCAGAGGGCACCCCCCAGGAGGGTGGAATGAGCCAACGTACAGATGCCCTGGGGCCCCAGGTTCCTATTCACTACCAATGACCTGGCTTTCTGCTGGGCAGCTGGAGTGGTCTCAGGCAAGGAATTCCAGTCAGACTGATGGGATGGCCTTTGGGTAGAAATATCTTCATGTTTGGAACACGCAATACCTTTAAAGATGAGTGACGGGCTGGTTTTTCACCTCCCTCTTCAGGCAAGGGCATCCTCGGGAGCAGCACGAGCTCTGAGCTTGCCGCGACCATCACTCGGGCAACAGCACAGGAGATGACGATGATGAGCAGCACGGTAACGACAGGGACGGCGACGACGATGAAAGCAACGACGACGAAGGCGAAGATGACCAGCGCAACGACAGAACGGCGGTGAAATTCTAACCCTGTTCCTGGTTCCGCGCTTACTACCAAGTGACTGACAGCCCAGTCACTCCTAATACTCAGGAAGAATGAAACAAATGGTAACTGGGTGGAGCAGCCCCCGGCAGGATCTGGCAGCCAACTTTCCCCAACTCCGGAGGCAGAGGGATGAGGCGGAGGTGAGGGAAGATGGACGATTTGGGTAGCGGGACTTTGCTCCGTCACATCACCGTGACTCTCTGGGGAGAAAACTGCTGAGCAGTCCCCGTAGCGTCTTCCTCAAACTGGCTCCTCTCCCAGCCCCTTTTAATACTCCGCAGCTTCCTGCTCACACACGGGCACAGGAGTACGCTCTTCCCCAGGATGACAATACAGGGCAGGACCAGAGCGAGGACAAAGTTTGGAGGCGTGTAAAAGCGGTAATATTCCTCTTCAAATGCTCTTTTCCACCCGTAAATGAGGACGTGGAAAGTGCTGATGAGCAGAGCCACATATCCGAGCGTAGACTTGGTGTGGGGCGGGTGGCAGGGGGGGAGAAAGAGAAAGGAAAAATAAAGTAATTATCAGCTCCCTAATTGCCCCGATCTCCTGACCGGTCTCAGGCCTTTTGGCCATCCACCCTGCCCAGTTGAATCCACCTGCTCTCCGCTCTGTGCCACATTCCCCTGGGTTGACATATAAACGGTCTTCCCATGCAGAGCACTGAGCTCTGCCATCCTGCCCATTTAGACTGAACTCCTGGCCTGATGGTTTTTTTTCCTTGAGGTCATTCTTTCACCATCTCGAAGGTTCCTCTAACCTGTCTGCTTTCTGAGCTTCCAGACGGTGCTGGGAAAGTTTATTCCCTTTGAGGCCATGGCATTGATTGGGTAAAGGCCCTCACCCTTTTCCATCCCCCAGGGAGGATGGCTCCAGTATCCTCTTTGACAGGACTGGGGGTTCAGTGCAAGGTGGTCCCCGATTCAACAGGGGCCACCGTGACAGGAAAGAACTTCCCGGATTAGCCTCCGGACCTTTCTGATGGGATGCAAGGACTCTGTAGGAAAAATTGGAAAAAGAGCCCCCCTCCTCCCTTTCCCCATACTCTCTTGCTCTTCCCATCTTCCCTTCCTCCCTCCCTTTCTCCTCCCCTACCTCCTTCTTCACTTCCTGCCTCCCACATTTTTCCAGCTTTGATTTGGGTAGGTGGGTTTGTGTGTGGTGAAAAGCCTGACAGCAGAGGCCCTGGGAGTTCCGACCAACATCAGTCACCCCTTCTCAAAATACTGCTGGGTTGGGAAGCGTGAAAGCATACTTTGGCAAAGTCATCGTGTTGCTATCCAGCTGCTGGGTTAGATGGTCCCAGCTCGTGAAATCTTGCAGACTTTGCGCTCCAGTCCAGCGTGAGCAAATCGGACCGCAGGGTGATTCCCACGAGCCTCTAACTCCTCCCCTAACCTCAGGAACTCCACTTAGCACCCTGGCCCCATGCCTCGCCTCCCAGAGACAGGGGTCTGAGAGCCTGTCTGAACCCAGGATATCATCTCTGGCCCAACCCAGGCCAGCCGGTGCAGGTCGTGGCCCGCAGGCTCCTGGCGCTGGGTGGTTGGGTGCCGAGCTGGCTGCCAGCTTGGCTGGGGCACAGCCCCCGCCACAGCCCCCCAGCCTCTAACGCACCTGGATGAAGCTGAATTCCCGCCAGTTCAAAGCGCTGCTCACAGAAGGGATGGACGTCACGGCGAGCAGCGACAGCAAGCCCAGGCTCATGATCCCAAACGAGATGTACATTTCGATCCTCCACACTTCCTCCTCATTCCAGGAGTTCTCAATGTTTGCGTGAACCTGACCAGAAAGCAACAAGGATCCCTCTGGTTGGAGAGCTCGGTCTAGATCAGCCCAGTGTCTGCTCCGAGGCTCGCTCAGCCCACCGGACGCCAGTTCCGGGCAGAAGATAGCCAGCCTGGGACTAACGAGACTCCCGGGCAGAAGGAGGCTAGGACTGAAATTGCTCTTTTTCTTTTGGGGAAGATACCCAGACCAAAGCTTCCTGCCTTCACTCCAGCTCTCTCTTCTGGGATTTCAGCATCTCGTTTCCACCCAGTCCCACGCCCCTTGGCCCGTCACACACCATCCCTCCCTGGGCCACGGGGCAGCAGCCAGCTCCGGAGAGCTCGGAGGCTGCCTCCCGGCTCCCCTCAGCAACCTCAGGCTTTGCCATGATACCAGCTTCCTGACCTATCGCCCTTTTCCCAACCAAGGGTAAATTCCTTGAGGGCAGGGATCATATCTGTTACTCTTACCGCGTGCTCCCTGGTGCCCAGTAGAGCCCTCTGCCCCAGCAGATTCCCAGGAGCGTGCTCTGCACACAGCAGATGCCCAGTACAGTACTCTGCCTGGAGCAGTTGGCCAAGTCAGTGCTCTGCCCACAGTGCTCTGCCCCCAGGACGCTGCTCTAATGAAATCCCTCTCCCTTCAGGCCAGGTGATCCCTCCCGGTTCCACAGATTGTCCATGTGACTGAGGAGCGAGCTGAAGCAGCATGGCTCGGTGGAAAGAGCACGGGCTTGGGAGTCAGAGGTCATGGGTTCTAATCCCAGCTCTGCCACTTGTCAGCTGTGTGGCCTTGGGTAAGACACTTAGCTTCTCTGTGCCTCAGTTACCTCATCTGTCAAAAAGGGATGAAGACTGTGAGCCCCACGTGGGACAACCTGATAACCTTGTATCCACTCCAGTGCTTAGAACAGTGCTTGGCACATAGTAAGCACTTAACAAATGCCATTATCATTATTATTATTATTGTCCTGTCCCCGTGGCCGCGCCCTAACGGCTCGGGCTGAGTGGGGTCTTACCTGCTGATACGCCATGTTGAGAAACAGGTAGCGCTCGGACCTGCGCATGGGCAAGCAGAGGCTGTAGGCGACGTGGACGGCGGCAAAGAAGAAACTGAGCAGCCCGAGCTGCTTGCGGCACTGCAGCCATGTCTCCAGCCACTCCGGGAAGCGCCGATACTTGGTCCCGTAGTAGAGCTGGTGGGCGGCGGCCAGGAGACCGGCCAGGTAGACCAGAGACAGCAGCGTCATGGCCACGACGGGCAGCGTCTGGTTCACGATTTCAATGGGGATCTTGTAGAAGTCGCTCTGCTGGTTCCTCGCGAACGGGTGGATGACGTCGCGGACGAAGGAGTAGAGGAAGAAAAATGTGGCCAGGCTCACGGCCACCACCACTGGCCCCCTCCACAGGGCGAACAGCCTCAAGGGTAAGTTCTCGATCTCCCGGGCCGACGACAACGCCCCGAGGTCGACGGGAATGAAGTCCAGCTGGCGAGCAAGTTCGATGACCTGGCGGCGAGCTTGGATGTGGTTGCTGCAGATGTAGACCTGCCGGAAACCCAGCCCTCAGTCGGTGACCACAGCGGGGCTGTCTGGGACGATGCCCTCTCGTGTTCCACACTGGACTGTGGCTCGTGCACAATCCTCCCTGCCCCCAGGGTCCGGCCCCCCTCCCCACTCACCCCCACCTCCAGATCACCCTCGGGATTGCCCCCGGCAGAAGAAAGTGGTTCAGCCTCAAGGATCTGAAGGTCAAGTGGAAAGATCCCAGCTATTACCCAGCTAGAATGATCCCTGCTGTGAGGGCCAGCCCCGAGCCGCCGGAGATAAAATTCTAGGTGTGAAAGATGAGGGAAGCAGGGAGAGGAGATCTTAGCGGCACCCATTTGAGAGAGAGCCCAGTGGGAAATGGGACAATGGAAGTTGAAAAATATCTTTCTCCTCAGCTGTCCTGCTGGGTCTGGCAGAAGATTTTTTTTTATTTTGGTGGCCTCTCTGACCTGGTGAACGGTGATTCTGCAGCCACACCTTTGACTGCAGTTACAGCCTGAGCCACGGTCACATCCTCAGCCCCAACCATAATCACACTCACAATCGCAGCCTTATCCTCGACCACAGCCACAACCACAGCCTCAGCCTTGGCCTCAGCCTCAGCCAATCATGATCACCGGATGCACTGAGCCGCCGTGTGACATACCTGCCTGCTGGCATCCTTGGGGCCCCCTTGCAGGGTCCACGCAGACACCACGTTGAAGCCCTTGACGACCTGGGAGTCGGGGAACAGGGACGCCAGATACTCGGCGTTGGACTCCGGGAACTGGTTGATACGCGTATTGTTGCTCACGTCGATCAGGATCTTCCCGGCCAGGAGGGGCCTCAGGCCCCTGAGGGAGGCGTAGTGCTCCCGGTGCACCGCCACAAAGACCACGCTGGCCTTGGTGAGCGCGTCTTCATGATGGGTGACATCAACCACGTGGGGGAAAAATTCCGAGGCAAACTTGGGGTTCCTGCTCCCAATGACCACGTGGTATCCACAGCGCACAAGCCGGATGGTCAGGGACTTGGCGAAGTCGCCGCTTCCAATCACGCCAATGGGGACTCGACCTGTGGCTTTGACCCCATTCATGCCGTTGGGCAGGAAGGTCTCGTGGCGGGCCTTCGGGCTGCCCAGCATAGATAGTGCTTCCATGACTCTCCAACCACCGATTCCTGGCCTGGGAGTCCTGGAAGAGACAACGGAGGGAGATCGGGCAAATTCCAAGAATCAAAACCATTAAAAAAATCCAGTTCTTCATTTAGCAAAACCCCGGTGTCCTTGACGACACATTGGTGAGATGGTCACCATGGCCAAACTGGCATGAGCCAGATGAGCCACGTCACCCATGGGCAGAAGGCTTGGCTCCAGGTAGCTGTGGGTACTCTCCCGGGGTGCACGGTGGGCCCTGGGGCCTGAGCGAGGTTCTTGGGGCCTGGCCCCTGGGTGGGGTTGAGCTCGGGGTGGGACAGTGCCAATCTGATGCCACTTGAGATTGGTTTGGTAACTGTGCCCCGGGGCGTTCCCGAACATGAGCGGGATCCCCTGCTGTGCCCCGGGGAGCAGCAGCTCGCTGTTCAGCTGTGCTCCTCGGCAGGAAACCCCACCCCTCTGGAGCCCCAGATGTGACCGCTCCACAGTCCAGAGGCTTTCCGGGAAAATACACTGCCCTGCCCCTCCCCACCCCCATCTCCCTGTAAGGCGGGCTGAGTACGGGGGGATGGGGCTCTGGGGCCAGGTTGAGAGCCGGGTCCACGCAGCAGAATTATGGGACATTATTACCGGCCATGGGGCTGTCTCCAATGGGTCACGGGCCAGCGTGGGACAGAGCAGAGGAGGTGGGGGAGCTCTAGAAGGGAGCAAGGAGTCTGGGCTGGAGGGGCAGGCAGGCTCAACCCTGGGTCCTTTCAGTCCAGCTCGCAGTCGATAAGGTCGGGTCAGAGACTTGGGGTGAGCGACACCGGAAGTCTGGAACTGACAGCTCGTGTGGAAAAATGACATCGTCCCCACGGCTGGAATCTGGGGGCACCGGCTTCATCAGCCCTTTGAAGTTGTCAGCATCCCCTTGAGGCTTGGAGAACCATTTCTAGGCCCCTCCAAGCTCCCGCTGCCCGGAACCGCACGCTCTCCCAACTCCTTACCGAAAAGGAGATGGAAACCCAGCCGACAAGGGACTGGCGACCGTGCATCTCGGCTGCAGTACTACTGTGGGGGATTGTCGTCACTGCCGGAAGCCCTCTCCCGCCACCCCAGTCTCCCCGTTGGCCACATCCCTCACCTCCGGTAAGGACACAGGACTTGGCTGGCCCTGCCAAGCCGAGTAAATGAGCAGGACCCGAGTCCCTGTCCAACTGCAGCCCCAGCCGTGGCCTGGAACTCTCAATTGCGTGGTGTTTGGGCTCCTCTTGGGGAAGGTCAGTTACGTTTCCTCCCCAAGCCACTGCCTGGATCGTATCCTGTTTTTCTAGCTTTTTCGAGAAAGTGTGAGTCAGGATGGCTGCTCTGCTGAAAGGGAGTCCTTTTCTTGGGGCTCGCCTGGGAGAGGAGCGTGGAGGTGGGGATTGGTTCCAGTGGGCAGGGCAGCGGGGGCTTGTCCAAGTGGGTGAGGAAGAGTGGTGACAGAGGCTAGTCCCAGCTGATGGGGCAGGGTGGCAGAGGCTGGTCTCAGTAGATGGGGCAGGGTGGGGAGGGGGCTGGTCCCAGTGGGTAGGGAAGGAAGGCGGGGGCTGATCCTAGCGAACAGCCTTGTAGCCTGCCATAGAGCATCCCCGCCTCTTCTGCTGCTCCCACCCCCAGCTATGGCAGGAAACCAGGTCTCTAAAAGACCTTGCCCCTCAGGGGTCCAGACTGGTTGTTGTATTTGTCCTGGGTCCCCGGCCTCGTTATCACTCCCCCTACCTCCGCCCAGAGGACAGGGCTCATCCCTGGCTCTGGTCGCCAGCCCCACCCAGAGTTAGAAAGAGAAATGCTGACATCCAGGGGCCCTCACAGGTGTCCTAGATAACTCATTAAGACCCAATCAATCCCCCTTCTCTTCTCCTCCTCCTCCTCCTCATCCCCATCTTGTGTTCATCTCTATGGGCCAGGGAGGCAGGAGGCAAGGGATTGTTTTCAGATAAGGGGGAAAAGGGGTCACCAGTTCTTCAGTCAAACACTTGCCACTTCCCCACTTTTTTATGCCAAACACACACAAACACAGTAAGCATTTAAGAAATATTTGTTAAGTGCTTATTGTATTTGTGTATGTCAAGCGCTGTTCTAAGCACTGGCGTAGATATAAGACAATCAGGTCGGACACGGTCCCTGTCCCACTTAGGGCTCACAGTCTAAGTCAGAGAGATGAGGATTTTATCCCCATTTTACAGATGAGGTAACAGGCACGCAGGCCAATCTTCTTCTCTTGCTGGGGAGGGCTGTGCCAGGGCGGACCAGTGTAGAGAGTGTCTAGCCAATGGGAGCTGTGCTGGTGAGGGCTGGTCCAGGGAGAACCAGGCTGGGGAGGGCTGTGCCGATGAGAACCATGACAGGGAGGGCTGGCTTGAAGAGCGCCCAGCCACTGGGGAATGCGCTGGTGAGATCTGTGCTATACTGTGCCTAAACATACACAGCAGACATGAGGCGGAGCTGGGATTAGAACGCAGGACCTCTTACTCCCAGGCCCATGCTCTTTCCTAAGCCACTCTTCTTCTCTTGGCATGGATCATGAACATCGTCATATCAGCGTACTCTCTCATCCTATCTCCACAATGTCTCTAGGACGTGCCCCTTTCTCTCCATCCAAATAACCCATCACGCTGATCTGAGCACTCACATCCCACCTTGACTACTGCCCCAGCCTCCTTGCTGACCTCTCTGCCTCTGGCTTTATCCCATCTCCAATCTCTACTTTACTCTGATGACCAAATCATCTCTCTAAAACACTCAATCAGCTCTCCTTTCTACCTAACCTCACTGATCTCCTACCACAGCCCAGGCTACACATTCCACTACTGTAACACCAACCTTCTCTCTCTACCTGGATCTCAGGTAGAACAGCCCAGGCCAGTCTGGGAAAGGCTATGAGGGAAGGGATGTGCCGGAGACAGCTTTGCCAGGCAGGGCCAGCTGAGGGGAGCTGTACTGGTGAGGGCTGTGCCAGGGCGAGCCAGGCCGGGAAGGGCTGTGTTGATAAGGGCCGTGTCAGGGAGGACCGACCTGGAGAGGGCCCGGCCGGTGGGGGCCGTCCTGGGGAGGGTTCTGCCAGGGTGAGCCAGGGTGGGAAGGACTGTGCTGATGAGGGCCGTAACAGGGAGGGCTGTGCCAGGGAGAGCCGGCCTGGAGAGGCCTGGCTGGTGGAGGCTGTGCTGGGGAGGGCTGTGCCGGAAAGAACCAGGCTGGGGAGGGCTGTGCTGCTGAAAGGCTGTGTCAGGGAGGGTTGTGCCAGGGAGGGATGGGCTGGAGAGTGCCCAGCCGGTGGGGACTGTGCCGATGAGGGCAGTGCCGGCCTGGAGAGGGCCCGGCCGGTGAAGGCTGAGCTGGGGAGGGCCAGCCTGGCTGGTGGGGGCCGTGCTGGGGAGAGCTGTGCCAGGGAGGGCCGGTCTGAAGAGGGCCCGGCTGGTGGGGTTGTGCTGCGGAGAGCTTTGCCTAGGAGGGCTGTAGGCCTGCCTCACTATTAAACAGCCCCAGCAGACGAGCCTTCGCACATTTCTCAGAGCAAGTTCAAACCCCTCCAATAAACCAAGAAACAACATGCCAGCACAGTGCTCGTTGGGGCAAATTACTTTTCACCTGTGGCCTTGTTCCCCGCCACTTGAGCAGGGCTAATGGGCCCCCTTGTTCCAACTTGCTGGTACCCCTTCCATGCCAATTTTGCCCAGTGAGGCCCGAGCAAACCCCGGCAGTGTGGTTGGGGCATGGGAGAAGCCACACTAATGAGTCCCGGTTTCTTCTGGAGCTTCATTGAGGAAGCCAGAAGACCTAGTGGCCTTCTTGTTAATGAGTTGAATTTCAGTTCATCTGAGAAGTAGATGCTCCTTGGAGGTCCTCCCTATCCCTGTACACAGCAGGCCGTGGTCAGGGGGCAAATACAGGCACAGAGGCCCCTCCCACAGCTTGTGGTCAATTACTCTGAGGCTCCTCCTTGCCCTGGGGAATCCTTCTCCAAAGCCTCCCGAATCAGCAAGGCTAGGGATGAACCAAGCTGCTTCTGTGCATTCTGGGCCAAGTGCAGCCCACCGCACCAAGTGGTGCTCACCAAATGCTACGACTACTACTGATGCTGCACTACCAGGCTAGAACCCAGGCGTGCTTGGAGATGATTCCGGAATCCGAGCCGAGGCCCGGCCCTGGGCGGTTCCGTGGCTGGCCACTCAGGCCCTGGGGCAGGCTGGTGAGACCGACTCGGCAGCCCAGAGCTTTCCGGGAGGAGGGAGGAAATGGAGGCCAGCTGAGCAGATCACCATCCTTCCCCGGGAGCCAGGCAGCCTCAAACCGTCCAGGGAGTCCAATCCCAGCTAGAGGCAGGTTCCCAGTTCCTTCTTCGCTCTCCCCTGAGCACACTGAGGAGTCTGCATTCAGTCGAAACCTTCCCATCTCTGCCAGGAGGGCTTTGTCTAATGGGAAAGTGGGCTCAGGGCACGGCCTCCCCTCCGGTCAGCACGAGTCAGAGCCTCCCCTCGGGTTGGCTCGGGTCAGGGGTCTCCTATCCAGTCTGTTTGGGGCTTGGGGAGTTTCTGAATGGCAGCAGGCTGGGATGCTGCTGCAGCAAAACTACTGATTTGGGCTCTAGCGGGGCAGCATTCTAGGCCACCTCTGTTCCCAGGGTCCCTGGGAGCAGCTTCTGCCTGAGAGGGACCTGCGCTCTAGCGGACACAGTTCAGCAAGGGCCTAACTGAATGACAAGACAGTTGCTGTGTCACTGGCACAGACGGGGACAGACCTGGAGCACTGGAATCACTAGCACTACCAACAGACGCCAGATCTACATCGCAAAAGAAATGTCAAAGACGTTCCTGGTTTGTGGTCCATGGTGGGTCACTGGAGGAGAGTCAGGGTTGGAGAGGGGAAAGTGAGTGGTGTTGGACAGTCTATTCTGGGTCACTCGGGGAGGGTCAAGGGGTTGGATAGTTTGTGCTGGGTCAGGTCACTGGGGGAGAGTCAAGGATGGAGAGGGAAGAGCCATAGGTGGTCCATACTGGGTTACTGGGGGAGAGTCAGGGATGGACGGGGAAACTCAGAGGTGTTGGATGGTCCACCTTGGGTCACTGCGAGAGAGTCAGGGATGGAGAGAGGAAAGTTAGGGGGTTGGATGGGTTCGTGCTGGGTCACTGGAAGAGAGTAAGGGATAGAGAGGGGAGAGTCAGGTGTTGGATGGTCCGTGCTGGGTCACTGGGGGAAAGTCAAGGTTGGAGAGGGGAGAGTCAGGGGTGTTGGATGGTCCACGCTGGGTCACTGGGGAAGAATCAAGGATGGAGCAGCATTCCCTCATAGATAAAGCACGAGCCTGAGAGTCAGAAGGACCTGGGTTCTAACCCCAGCTCCGCCACATACCTTGGGTGAGTCACTTAACTTCTCTATGCATCAGTTACCTCTTCGCTAAAATGGGGATTGACTGTGAGCCCCATGTGGGACATGGCCTATGTCAAACATGATTGTCTTTTATGTACTCCGGCGCTCTGTACAGTGCCTGGCCTATAGTAAGCGCTTAACAAATACCATAATAAAATGGAGAGGGGGGAGTCAGGGGTGTTGGATGGTTTGTGCTGGGTTACTGGACAGAGTCAGAGACGGAGAGGGGAGAACTGGGGTATGAGATGGCCCATTCCTAACCATGGGGGTGGGTGTTCAGGAGGGCAACCAGAACGTGGTCCCGCCACACGTCCTGTGTCACTGGCAGAAGTGCATAATCTTGGGTTGTGGGGAGTAGTGGATGGGGGGCTAACACAGCTACCATGGCTCAGGGGCTCAGGTTCCTTTACTTTTTGAGACAAGGGAGGGGAAACCCTGGCATAAAAAGTCAACAATAGAATAGGAGGTCAGAGGACAAAGTGAAAGAGCAAGAGGGAAGATGAGGATTGACTCCCTGAGTGTGGAATACCTTGGCCCTCAGCCCCTCACCCTCCTCGTCCTCTTGCCGTCAGCCCCTCACCCTCCTCAGCCCCTTACAGCCCAGCGGGGAGATCGGGTTAGACCCAGCCGCTGCAGCTGCGGCCGGCAGAAATCCACACAGGCCACCCTCGCTCTCCTCTAAAAACCGGACAGACTGTGACCTTCGGACAAAGGGCTCATGCAGGTTGCTCCCCGCTGCCCTGTACCATGGGCCGTCCGTTCTCCAGGCACTGTCCCCTGGATGGCAGGAAGGCAGGGTCGGTGCCCATGATGGTGGCAGGGGAAGCCCAAGGCCGCTCCAGCGACTGGGGTATCTCTGCTCTGTGCAGTTGCTCAGGTGGTCCAGCTCGTGGCTGGCGTTATGGGAGGAGGCTAATAATAATGATAATCATTATTATTATTATGGTATTTATTAAGCACTTACTATGTGTCAGGCACTGTACTAAGTGCTGGGGTGAATACAAGTATATTGTAAGTATATTGGAGAAGCAGCGTGGCTCAGTGGAAAGAGCACGGGCTTTGGAGTCAGGGCTCATGAGTTCGAATCCCAGCTCTGCCACTTGTCGGCTGTGTGACTGTGGGCAAGTCACTTAACTTCTCTGTGCCTCAGTTCCCTCATCTGTAAAATGGGGATTAAGATTGTGAGCCCCACGTGGGAAAACCTGATTCCCCTATGTCTACCCCAGCGCTTAGAACAGTGCTCGGCACATAGTAAGCGCTTAACAAATACCAAATAGTGCTGGGGTGAATACAAGTATATATTGTAAGTATACTGGAGAAGCAGCGTGGCTCAGTGGAAAGAGCACGGGCTTTGGAGTCAGGGCTCATGAGTTCGAATCCCAGCTCTGCCACTTGTCGGCTGTGTGACTGTGGGCAAGTCACTTAACTTCTCTGTGCCTCAGTTCCCTCATCTGTAAAATGGGGATTAAGATTGTGAGCCCCACGTGGGAAAACCTGATTCCCCTATGTCTACCCCAGCGCTTAGAACAGTGCTCGGCACATAGTAAGCGCTTAACAAATACCAACATTATTAAGTATATCGAGTTGGACACAGTCCCTTTCCCACACGGAACTCCTAGTCTCAATCCCCATTTTATAGATGAGGTCACTGAAGCCCAGAGAAGTAAAGTAACTCGCCCAAGATCACACAGCAGACAAGTAGTGGAGCCGGCATTAGAACCCATAATCCTCTGACTCCCAGGCCCGTGCTCTATCCACTGCTCCACGCTGTTTCTCGGCTACCCCAGAGGGGCATCTACCCCACCGTTCTCAACCCCGGGAGTCCGAGGTGGGAGTGACACTTACTCCGGGCAGCCTGGGCCGTCCCCATTCACACTCATCTGCCGTGTGACCTAGGGCAGGCCACTTCCCTTCCCTGGGCCTCAGTGACCTCTTCTGTAAAAGGGGGATGAAGACTGTGAGCCCCACGTGGGACAACCTGCTGACCTTGTAGCTACCCCAGGGCTTGGCACAGCGCTTGGCACATAGTAAGTGCTTAAATACCGTAATGATAATGATTATTATCCGGGTGGGATCGGGATGGCGGGGGGGCGGGGCGGACGGAGGGACAGGCGACGACAGACTGTGACCTTCGGACAAAGGGCTCATGCAGGTTGCTCCCCGTTGCCCCCTGCACCATGGGCCGTCCGTTCTCCGGGCACCGGAGGGCAGGAAGGCCATGATGGTGGCGGGGGATGCCCAAGGCCGCTCCAGGGGCTTAGTACAGCGCTTGGCACATAGTAAGCGCTTAACAAATACCATAATGATAATGATTATTATCCGGGTGGGATCGGGATGGTGTGTGTGTGTGGGGAGGGCTTTGTCGCACTCGCTCCGGACCCCCACCCCCCCAGTGAAGCCCCCTTCCCTCTGACCCCCTTCTCTCCCCTCCTGCCCCCACGCAGCGCTAAGTGGACAGCGGCTGGCGGCGGCGAGGGAGGGGATTAGGGCAGTGGGGTTGGGGCTCGGGCCCTGCGACCCCCGACCGGGGTGACGGGCGGTCCTGGGGGGGGGGAGTCGGGGGAGCCGGGCTGGAAGACGGGGCAGGGGGGTCGTGGGGGGGTCGGGGGCCTCCCCGCGCTGCGCGTGCATGCGGGAAAGCCGTGCGGGAGCGCGCCTCCCTTCCCCTCCCCGCCCCCCCGGTCCCCCTTGCTGGGGGCTGGACGCTTCCACTGCGGGAGGCCGCCTCCACCCGCTCACACCGCGCTGTGGACCCGCACCCGACCCGCACCGGACCCGGCCTTACCGCGCCCGCCGCTCACGCTTCTTCTTCCTCCTCCACCACCTCCTCCTCCTCTTCCTCCTCCTGCTCCCCTTCTTTTTTCTCCACCTCCTTCTCCTCTGCCACCTCCTCCTCCTCCTCTTTCTCCTCCTCCTCGTCCTCTTTCTCCTCCACCTCCACCTCCCCTTTCTTCTCCACCACCTCCTCCTCCCCCTCTTTTTTCTCCACCTCCTCCTTCTCCTCTTTCTCCTCCTCCTCCTCCTGCTCTTTCTCCTTCACCTCCACCTCCCCTTTCTTCTCCCCCTCCTCCTCCTTTTCCTCCTCCTCCTCCCCCTCTTTTTTCTCCACCTCCTTCTCTTCCACCTCCCCTTCTCCACCTCCTCCTCTTCCTCCTCCTCTTTCTCCTCCTCCTCGTCCTCTTTCTCCTCCACCTCCACCACCACCTCTTCGCCCTCCTTTTCTTTCTTCTCCACCTCCTCCTCCCCCTGTTTTTTCTCCACCTCCTTCCCTTTTTCCACCTCCTCCTCCTCCTCCTCTTTCTCCTCCCCTCCTCCTCCGCGCGGCCTCCGGGGCGTGGGGGTTCCTCCCCTGGGGAAGGAGCGGGGTCGGGGGCGGAGCCCCTCACTTCTGCCCTTCTGCGGCCCCTAGAGAAGCCTCGAATGACCCCTGCTCTCGGCCCCCCCCCCCCCCCCCGCAGGCTCCCCGACATGGCCCTCCCTCCCTGCTCTGTCACTCCACCTCCAACCTGGCTCTCTGTGTCTCATCAGATATTGTCTGTTAATCAATCAAGCTCAGCACCCAGTAAGTGCTCAATAAATACGACTGAATGAATGAAATGGATGAATCACATTGATTGAGCAATTACCCATGCTTAGAACAGAGCTTGGCACATAATAAGCACCTAACAAATACCATCGTTATTATTGCTGTGTGCAGAGCCCTGTACTAAGCACTTGGGAGGGTACAATACAAGAGAGTTGGTAGACCCGCTCCCTGCCTTCAACGAGCTTACTGTTAGAGGGGGAGACAGGCTTCTCCTTATGGATATGGACATAAGTGCTGTGCGGCCAAGAAAGGGGTGAATACAGGTACAAATCCAAAGAAGCAGTATGGCCTAGTGGATAGAATACGGCCTGGGGGGGCAGGTCGAGCAGACCTGGGTTCTAATTCTGCTGTTTGACCATAGACAAGTCACTTAACTTCTCTGTGCATCAGTTGCCTCATCCGTAAAATGGGGATTAAGATTGTGAGCGCAGTGTGAGACGTGGACTGTGTCCAACCTGATTAACTTGTATCTACCGCAGTGCTTAGTATAGTGCCAGGTACATTGTAAGCGCTTAAGAAATACAATAATAATAATAATAATTATAATAATAATGCGGGGAGAGTGATTGTCTGTCGGCTACGACGAGGGATCGTCTATCCTTTCCCCATTTTTTCATCTCTGCTCTGTCTCTCTATCATTGGCCCATCTCTTACCTGTCTCTCTACCTGTGCCCTCTCTCTCTTTCTCTCTCTTTATCCCTCTCTTTCTCTATTGCTGGATCTCTTTCTGCCTCTCCCTCCATGACCCTATTTCTCTATGTCTCTTTCTGCCTTTTTATCTCTGTCTCCATCTGTGAGGGTCTCAGTGTCCCAAAGCCCACCCAGCCTTGCTCCAGGGGCAGGGGAGGTACCGTTGGCCGCTTAAAAGGTCCCTGGGGAAGACCGTGTGTCCTCCAAGGGTGGGTACTGCATCCGCTTTCTGGAAAAGCTTGGTGGCTGGCACACAGACTCCTGCAGTAAGAAGGGCCAGTAGTAGTGTCCAGGCCCAGGGAATGGGTGGTTTTGGGGGACATTCTCAATTATGAATTTTTCTGCCAACCCTCAAAAGCAACCAGACCACAAAAAATCAATGAGGCATTGCTTGACAAACCATCAGAGAGAATAACAGGGGAGAGAAAACCCCAGGATCTGGAGGCCCTGATCCTAGTGGGGGTCACTAGGTGGCAGTTACTAGGGGGCAGGGTGGTACAAGGAAAGGGCCAGGAAAGGCTGTGGGTTAAAGAAAGCAAATCCAGAGGTTTTAGCTTCCTGTTGTTCCACCGGTGTCCAGTGACCCTCATGCCCCCAGATCAACATTCATATTGGGGCTGAGGGAAAGCAGACCAGGAGTGAAGGCTAATAGAAGGACAAGATGGAGCTGTGGGGGTTGGTGGAGAAGGGATGAGGAGGAATCATTTGGTTCTTTATAGGCCTCAGTAGATCAATCAGTCATATTTATTGAGCGCCTACTGCTTGGAGAATCCTGTACTAAGTGCTTGGGGGAGAAAGCTTACTGTAAGCAGGAAATTTGTCTTCCGACTCTGTGTTTTGTCCTCTCCCAAGCACTGAGTACAGTGCTCTGCACACAGCAAGTGCTCAATAAAGACCACCGATTGATCAACTGATTGGAGACTACAATATAACAGAATTGGAAGACACACTCTGCCCACAAGGAGCTTACAATCTAGAGAAGACAGACATTAAAATTAATTACACTTATGTCCATAAATGCCATGGGACTTTTTGTATTTCCCATTTCAGACCTGAAAATAAGTAAATATGTGTCAGGCGTCAGGCCTAGGGAGTCCAGCTATGTCCAATTATTTCTTTTTGGAGGTCTGAGTGTTCTTCCTCTGGCCAGGAGCTCTTTGGCCTTTAAAATTCTGGTAGTCACAGTTCCTGCCTGCTCCTTTCCAACACCCTCTAGTTCTGGGAGGCTATGAATGAGTGTAGTACAGGGCAGGGCCAGAATATGCCCTGTTAGAGTGGAAGATCTCTGAGGGCGGTGATGGAGCTTGGACTTCTCAGTTCAGGACCCTGCACCCGGCGGCCATTGCTGCTACTTTCACTACTTTGTGAACTGGATCCACCCACCCTGGTGGAACTGTTGATTTTGCTGAATCGACAGTTTTTCCTTTCACTTGGAGCCTCTCTCTCCTTTCTCACCTTCGAAATTGCCAGCCCTCTGGGGGACACAGCCTTGTCTCATGCTGGACTTCGTGGCCTCTTCAGCCCTTAGTGCAGTTCTTCCTTAGTTGTGGTGGGTGGTAATGATGTGTATTCTCTTTTCCAACAGAGGTAAAAATCTATGGAATGTCATCATCGCTACACACGAGAATCTCTGTATCCAGCTTATCAGTTTGTTTATAGAATGTGCAACTCTGTGTTGGTAGGTCTGGGGAACTCTGCCCTAAAGTCTGACCCAACCCTACCTGGTTGGGGGGTGAAGCGGCTAAGAGGGAGCCCAGGGCTGGATGTCAGCGGGGAAGGTTTCTGACCGAAGAACTACCTCAGATGCCTCATGAGAGGAAGAATCCCAGTGGAAATCCTGAAAAATAGTTGGCCAACGTGGGCAGGGAAGAACACGGTCGCTATGGAGGCCACCGCCCTCCGGGTCGTGGAGCTCCGGCCCAGGGTTTGGCACCGTGCTGTGGACACTTCAGCTGTAAGTAAATCCTGGGTGTAAGAGAACTCCACGTGTGTTGCTCCATGAACCACACCCCTGCCCACCTCCCCCCTCGTCACACTCTGCGCCCCTGCAGTAACACGCCGGGCAGGAATGAGAGAGCTCACACCCCCAGCGCCATAACCAATCTCGCTGAGTGGGTTCTTGCTGCCCTCTCCCTGGACCGAGGCTCATCCGTGTTCTCACTGGAGATGTCCTTCTCATGGCGGAGATCTCGGCATAGCTGATGTGCGTTGGCCTGGAAGGAAGGGGCTAGAGAAGAACCAGTGTGCTCAGAGGTGGCCCTCCTGGATCAGAGAATTTTGCTCATCCACATCTTGAACCAAAACACCAGAAAGGGCCTGAATGAGAGATTCCTTCATGTCTGGGATGTGTGTTCAAACAGGGCTCCCTGCTATGTTCTACTCCATCACGGGAGCCCCTGAGCGGTGGCCCCTGCCCCACCGGCCCAAGTCAGGCCCCCAGCACAGGACTCTCTTTGAGAGGCACGCTGGGAGGACCCAGTATACTCATTACCCTCCTGAACACCCACCCTCATGACTAGGGATGGACCAGCCAACATCCCTGACTCGCCCCTCTCCATCCCTGACTCTCCCTCAGTAACCGAGTATGGACCGTACAACACCCTTCCAAACACCCATCCCAAACACATCAATCATTTGTATTTGTTGAGCACTTACTGTGTGCAGAGCGCAGTACTAAATGCTTGGGAGAGTACAATGTAACACACTTAGTAGACACAGTTGCTGCCCGAAAGGACCTTACAGTATAGAGAACTATTCAACAGCTCCACATCATTGCCTGTGAATCTAGCCAAACCTGCCCTGAGCCTTTAACAGCTCTAACTTTTCCCTGTGCAAATATATTATGGCCTTTAATCCATCAATTCATCCAAATTATCTGGAAAGTTGGGCGGAATATGGTTTGAGGGAGTAGGGGGTGGATTTTCCAGCCCGGGGTGAGGTCTGAGAGACAGATGGGCTTGTGGCAGGAGAGGACCGAGTGAAGTAGCTGGGTGTTAGCTGTGCGGAGTGGAGGAGGAGGAGGAGGAGGAGGGTGGTGCCTGGGGTAGAAGGGTTAGATGCTGGAGGGTAGCTGCTGTTCTGGAATGACTGTTTTCTTTGGGGAACTGCAGTGGAAGAGAGAAGTGACGCCTTCGGACAGTAGCCATGACTGCACTGGATCTTTGGAAATTCTCCATCAGTGAATTAAAGTGAGAGTCAGAGAGCATTCTAATGATACTAATGATTACTGTGGTATTTAAGTGCTTACAGTGTTCCAAGGACCATGCTCAATAATGGGATAGATACAGTAAAATCAGATTGAATGCAACCTTTGTTTTACATAGGGTTCACGGTCCAAGGGGGAAGGAGAACAGGTATTTAATCCCCATTTTGCAGATGAGGAAACTGAGTCAATCAATCAATGATATTATTGAGTGCTTACTATGTGCAGAGCACTGTACTAAGTGCATGGGAGAGTACAATAAAATAGAATTGGCAGACATGTTCCCTGCCCACACTGAGCTTACAGTCTACAGGGAGAGACAGACATTGATATCGTTAACTGAAGTAGAGAGAAATTGAGTGTCATGCCAAAGGTCACACAGCAAGCAGGCAAGTGGCAGGGCTGGGATTAGAACCCAGGTCTGTAAACTGTAAATTTACAGATTGTAATTTCCTTGAGGGCTGGGATTGTGCCTACCAACTCATATTGTATTCTCCCAAGAGCTTAGTACAGTGCACTGCCCTCAGTAAGTGCTCAATAAATCTCAGTGATTGCTTGACTGATGGATTGATCAGGTCTCCTGCCCCCGAGTTGGGGGTCTCTGCTCTAGACCACGCTGCTTCTTTCCATCATAAAGGGGTATGAGAAAGTTCACACTGCTCACTGCCGCGGGCCTGGTTCCCATGAATCTCATCACTGTGTGTGGGTTGAACTGCTTGGCAAACAAGGAAGCAGGAAAATACTAAACCAGGTCAGTCAGTCCTGTTTCTTTCTTGGGATCAACGTCCAGATTGTTTTTTCTCTCAGCCTCTGCAGGAAACGGCTTTCCCTCCTCGATGAGCCAGTCAGGCTGGCCTGCAGCTAGCTTCCTGCTCAGTCAGGCCCCCTACGTGCACGTGGCCGCGGTCCGACCTGCTGTCTGGCCGTGGGAACGTTGGTCGTGGATGGTGGGATGGGGAGAGGCTCCCTCAGAGACCGGAGATGGTGACATGTACAACGTGGCTCTCGCTGCCAGGGGCCCAGGCAGGGGGTCCGCCCGGCCGTACCTTCTCATCCTGAGGGGCCCCCAGGATAAGGACCCTCCTCTGATCTGACAGAGCTGAGAGAGGTGGAGAAACGGCTGCTGTTTCCCCCAGGCAAAGCAGCCCGGAGACACGTCACCATCACCGGGATCTTTGCTCTTGAAAGCCCCCCTCCCCTCTCCCGGTGCTCCTTCTCCTCTCCTCCTCCCCTACCTCCAGCCAGTCTCCCCTTGGTCCTTCCAACCAATACTCAAACAATAATCGTTGCTAACTTCCCGTGATATGTTCTATCTGTCCACCTTCTGCCTGCTAGATCTGGTTCGGGCCTATCATCCTTGGTCAATTATGCATGCCTACGGTGTGCAGGGTGCTATACTGGGCATCAGCTGTGTGCAGGGTGCCGTACTGGGTGCTGCACTATGAGCTTGGGGACAAACAACAGAAGTAGAAGGCAGAAGTAAAAGAAGATCACAGAGTAATAGGGAAGACCAATGGATATAAGGGGCCAAATAAACCAGTGGCAAAAGAATAAGATGGAAATACTTAAATGAAAAACAATGCTTTAATGAATAAATGAATAAGCCACCTGAGGGTGCCTGTCGGTACTCCTGCCTCACAGGGAGTTCCAGTTCCAACTCTCCCCCCGACATTACCTTTCATTCATTCATTCGGTCGTATTTATTGAGCACTTACTGCGTGCAGAGCACTGTATTAAGCACTCGGAATGTTCAATTTGGCAACAGAGACAGTCCCTGCCCAACAACGGGCTCACAGTCTAAAAGGGGGAGACAGATGACAACACTAACCCTAACCTAACCCTGTCCCAATTCTAAATCCAACCCCAATTCCAGCCAATCCAGTCCTAAACCAAACCCTTACACTACAGCCCAACCGTAAACCCAACCCAACTTCAACTTCTGACCCTCGACCCAACCCCAGATCCAACCCTAAACGCTGTCCCAACTCCCTCCCCAACCCTAACCCTAACCCTGATCCTAACCCCATCCTAAACCCAACCCCGAAGCCTAAATCCAACTCCAACTTCCAACCCTAAACCCGGCTCCCAACCCCAACCCTTCTGCAGCCATTGGTGGTAGGGGCAGGGTAGAGGAGCGAGAGCTCCTGGGTCCTGGTTGCCTGGACTGAAGACTCCGAGAGGAGCAGAGCAGGGAGAGCACGGACAGGAAACCACGTGGAGCCTGTGGTCGGCTGTACAAACACTGAACTGTGTTTACAGCGCCACATGCGTGTTTGCACTCCATTTTCTTCTGTCTCTTTCCCGAGGCCCAGTCTGGTTCTCTGCACACAGGATACACCCAGAACACACTGGTGAGATTGTGGATGTTGATAATGATGACGATGATGATGATACAGGTAAATGTAAAATGCAGGTGAAAGTGGACTGATTTTGGGGAGCCAAAGGGTCATCCTTCCTGAGGAATGACAAGAAGCCCAACTGTAATCTTCCCTACCCCCTCTCCAGTCCATACTTCACTCTGTTGCCTGAATTATGTTTCTAATACATGTTTTTCACGTCTTCCTCCACTCCTCAGAAGCCTCTGCATGAAAGAGAAGGTCCTCACTCTCAGTTTCAGGGCACGCAAGCAGCTTTCTCCTAACCGCTGTCCTAACTGTCCTTGGTCATGTCCCTCTACAACCCAACCTGCACACTTCACTCCTCTAACACTGACCTATCTACTGTGCTTCTGTCTCATCTCCTTCTCTATATACTTCTTGCTCAGCTCACCCCCACTTCCTCCCGGCTCCTTTCTGGAGCTTCCTCCTTATTCACATCTGGCAGATATCATATCTCTTCTTATCTTTGAAGCCCTGCTAAAATCCTATCTCTTCAAGGAATCCTTCCTTGACTAATCTCTCATTTCCCCACCCTATTCTCCCTCTCTTGCGCATCACCTATGCACCTGAGTCCATACCTCCAAGCACCTCGATTACTCATTCCCCCCCCCCACCAGCACTTATGTCCACAGCGTCATACTCTATTGCTTCCCTGACCTGTAATTTATTTTAATCAATCTATCAATCAGTTGTATTTATTGAGCAATTACTATGTGCAGAGCACTGTACTAAGTGCTTGGGAGAGTACAATATAATTGTAGTTGGTGGGCATGTTCCCAGCCCACAAGAAGCTTGCAGACTAAAGGGAGAGACATTAATTAGTTATTAATTAATTTCATTCATTCATTCAATCGTATTTATTGAGTGCTTACTGTGTGCAGAGCACTGTAATAATAATAATCATAATAATGATGGCATTTGTTAAGCGCTTACTATGTGCAAAGCACTGTTCTAAGCACTGGGGAGGATACAAGGTGATCAGGTTGTCCCACCTGGGGCTCACAGTCTTAATGTCCATTTTACAGTTGTGGTAACTGAGGCACAGAGAAGTTAGGTGACTTGACCAAAGTCACACAGCTGATAAGCGGCGGAGCCGGGATTTGAACCCATGACCTCTGACTCCCCAGCCCGTGCTCTTTCCACTGAGCCACACTGCTTCTCTTGGGAAAGTACAGTACAACAATGAACAGTGACATTCCCTGCCCACATATTTACATAAGTGGAAGTAAATACATAAGTTCCGGCTAGGTACGTAAGTGCTGTGGAGCTGAGGGAGGGGTGAATAAAGGGGGCAAATTCAAGTGCAAGGGCGATGCGAAAGGGAGTGAGAAAAGAGGAAAGGAGGGCTTAGTCAGGCAAACGATGTGGCTAAGTGGCAAGAGCACAG
Organism: Ornithorhynchus anatinus; assembly: GCF_004115215.2. NCBI lineage: Eukaryota > Metazoa > Chordata > Mammalia > Monotremata > Ornithorhynchidae > Ornithorhynchus > Ornithorhynchus anatinus. The sequence continues at coordinate 70,894,549 of NC_041735.1, forward strand.
GCTTGGGAGTCAGAGGACATGGATTCTGAGCTGGGATTCTGCTCCGCATATCTGCTGTGTGACCTTGGGCAAGTCACTTCACTTCTCTGGGCCTCATTTACCTCATCTGGAAAATGGGGATAAGATTGGGAGCCCGTGGGACAACCTGATCACCTTGCATCTACCCAAGTGCTTAGAACAGTGCTTGGATTTCAGTAAGAGCTAAACAAATACCTTCATCATCATCATCAAGGCCTTTCGGAGGAGATCTGCATTTAATGTCTGTCACCCCCACTAGAGTGTAGCTCCTTGAAGTCAGGGATTATGTTTACTAAGTGCTAAACTAAGTGCTCTGCATGAAGTGAGAGCTTAATAACCAACTGTTGATTGGTTGATTTACTGAGGCCTTCTGTGACTACTCTCTCATCTCCCCACCCGATCAGTCAATCGATCGATGGCACTTATTGATTGCTTTTTGTATTGGTGGGAGAGCAGGAATTTCATACCCATTTTACAGATGAGGAAGTTGAGGCCCCAGAGAGGATCAGTGACTTGGTCAAGTCACGACAGGGTAGGGGCAGAGCTGGGACTCAACTCCAGGTCTCCTGACTCCAGGTCTCCCGACTCCCCGTCCCATGCTCAGTCCACCAGGCCGTGCCGCCTCCCAGGCTTGCGCTCGCAGTCCTCGGCTACCCAAACAGGAGGAAGAGGGAGGCAGGCTGGCACACCGAGCCATGAGTGAAGCCCTCACCCTGCCTAGTTTCAGTTTGAGCCCCGCTCGCCGATGAGGAGGGTGGTCGAGGGTCAGGGACCGGTGGCAGTGGCCGGGATGACGGTGTGGCTAGATGAGCAGCAGATGGCTCAGGACTAGAGGGTAGCTTCAGAGTTCAGGTGGTCCCTGAGGTCAGCAATGCAGCGGGCGGCAACTTTGGGCCAACCTTGCCCCCTCCTACCTCACCTTGCTACTCTCCTTCTACAACTCAGCCCACACACTCTGTTCCTCTAATACTCACCCTGTCACTGTATCTCCATCTCGTCTATCTCGCTGTCAACCCGTGGCCCCCATCCTGAACGAGGAACACCTTCCTTCTGTCAGATAATTGCTCTCCTTCACTTCAAAGCCTTATTGAAGGCACATGTACTCCAAGAAGCCTTCCCTGATTAAACCCTCCTCTCCTCTTTTCCCACTCCCTTCTATGTCGCCCTGACTTGCTCAGGAATATTCATCCTCCCTCCCAGTCCCACAGGACATACGTATATATCTGCTATTTATTTATTTATTTATTTATTTATTTATTTATTTATTTATTTATTTATTTATTTATATTACTGTCTGTCTACCCTTCTAGACTGTGAGCTCACTGTGAGCAGGAAATGTGTCTGTTTGTTTTTATATTGTACCCTCCCAAGTGCTTAGCACAGTGCTTTGCACACAGTAAATGCTCAATAAATACGATTGAATAAGTGAATGGATGAGAGTATCTTGGCCTTTTCCCTCAGTCTATGTCCTAGGCCCCTCTAGGAGTTGGGGGGACCCTGGTGACCAACTGAATCTGCACCGCTCCTGACCCCGACCATGGCCCTGGCCACTCCAACCCCCTCCGGAGCCCCCCAGGAATTCCACCGAGGCTCCCCGGCGAGGCTCCCCGGCCCAGCCGTGGACTGGCCCTGAGCCACGCAGTTGTTGTTGACTGTGCTGGGCAGTTCCCCATCTCTTTCTCCACCTGCCTGTGACTCACGCCGCGAGGGTGGGGGCTGCTGAGAGACCTGACTCCCAGCCTGGCCTTCTTCCTTCTCTCCTCCTCCTCCTCCTCTTCTATAGTGTGGCCAGAACACTCCTCCTCCTGTGCTGGGGCCACTGTGGATCCCTGAGCCCAGCTCTGGCTAGCAGTGAGCGTGGCAGGAAGAGAGGTCTCAGCTGGTTCCAGTGGCCTAGTGAGATCCTGGGCCTGGAAGTCAGAAGGACCTGGGTTCTAATCCTGGCCCCATCACGTCTGCCATGTGACCTTGCACAAGTCAACTTCTCTGTGCCTCAATTCCCTCATCTGTAAAATGGGGATTAAGACTGTGAGCCCCATATGGGACAGGGACTGTGTCTTAATTAACTTAAATCTACCCTTTGCTTATAACAGTGCTTGGCACATAGTAAGCACTTAACAAGTACCATAATGATTGTTATTATTATTATTGTTATTTTTCCTCCTTTACCATCTTCTCCCCGGCCAGAATCTCGACAGCCTCAGGGGTGGCCAGGGATCACGGATGAGGCATACCTACCCCGGACTGCATCCTGGGTCTGGGGATCCGGATTCAGAGGGGCAGTCTTATGCACATATCTTTAAATTATATGTTATTTATTTATATTAATGTTTGTCTCCCCCTCTAGACTGTAAGTTTGTTGTGGGTAGGGATCTTTCTGCCAACTCTCCCAAGCGCTTAGTAGTACAGTGCTCTGCACATAGTAAGCACTCAATAAATACCGCTGCTGCTGCTGCTGCTGCTGCTGCTGATGACTCCATGAGACCAAGGGATCTGGGTTGGGATCTGGATCTGCCCTGCAGAGTTTTCTGGGTCAAGGGACAAGGAGGAGGGAAGACCAGATTGACTTGCCAGTTTGCTCAAAGTGTGGAAACTTTCGGGGATCAGAGGGGACCAGGTAGCTTGGTTGCAAACCAAACCGTCCAAGGCCTCGTGTCCCCATCTGCATCACTGCCAAAGAATCGGGCAGGGAGCCGTGGGCCCCCGGGGGGGAGAGAGGAGAGGGAGCGTGGCAGAGCCTTTGACACAACTGTCCAGACAATTGTCTGGACGTTTGCCTTTGCCTGGGTAAACACATGTTTAGTGGTTTTTGAAACAGGTATTTTATCAACAGATTGCAGATGCACTGCAGACTAGAAAATGTCAATGCCAGCCCCTGAGAGACGCATTCATTCTTTACAATCCCATTAGATTGGGAGCTCCCTAGGGGCAGGGATCATGCTTGTTCCTTCTTTTAGATGAACCCAAGAACTCAGGACAACAGTCTGCCCAAAGCAGGTGCCTAGGACAGTGCTCTGCTCGCAACAGGCAACAAGTACAGTATTCTGTGCACAGTGGACTACCCAGTTCAGCGCTCTGTCTAGTATGGGCACCGTATAAAGCGTTCTTTTCACAGTAAGTGCCCACTAAATACTCTCAATGATGGTGGTGACGATAATGAACCAAATCAAAAAGGAAGTATCTGTATTCCAGTTGTGCCTCCCCAGATCCAAACAAATGGGAAAAAAGCCAGAGGGTTGAAAAGAACCGTATCTTCTGAAATGAACCAACCGACGCCAAACGCTACTAAATTATTCCAGGAAAATCACCAGTTCACCTGCTTGCCCTCCGACCTCTCTACAGTCTGGATCCCATGTCTTCTGGGAGTTTGTGGGCAGGGTCTTCCCAACCACGCCGGATCCTCTGGACCTTCCACCTGATGCCCGGGAGGGCCAGGATAGCTTTGCCCACCAGGACTGCCAATGGGAGGAGCACAACGAGTAGGAAGGTGGGCGGAGTGTACCACACAAATTGGCTGGGGTGCACCCACTTGTTCCAGGTGAAGACAAACACGTGGGCTGTGCCCACGAGGAGGGATGCTGTCCCCAAGTTGCTCTGTGGAGGAAAAGGACAGAAGAGGAGCTCAGGAGAGGGGCTCTCCAGGGTCGAAGCCATGGTGGAAGAGCCAGGCTAGGGCCTCCCTGGCTGCCCCAGACCCCCGGCTCATTGTTCCTGGGCTTCAGAATCTCAGGACAGGGACCAGAGGGCTCCTCTCAGCCTGGCTTCCTCAAGTGTACCCCTGGCTTCCCTATGTGTACCAACAACGAAGCCATCCATGTACACTTGGGTTCGTCTGAGGCTTTGCTAGGGCTAGGGATGAGGGCCGGGGCGGCCCAGGGCAGTGGTGCTGAGGCAAGAGCTGCGGTTGGGGCTGGGGCTAGGGGCTAGGGACTGGGGCTGGCCCGGGGCAGGTGGTTGGGGCTCAGGGTCCGGGCCGGGGCTGGGGTGGAGATTGGGATGCCTCCTAAGAAAGTCCCCCTCTCATGGAATTAAGATTTCCCATAATGATTTCTAGGGCATTCTAAAATCTTCCCCAAACCCCTGATCATTAAAGGATGTTTCCTTCGGTGAAGCGGAGGCTTGAAGATATGCTATCTGGATCTAAAATTATCCAGGACTGAACTGAGGAAGTCTGTGTCTCCATTCCAGGAGAGAGGGTGTGTGGGAAGCCATGGCAGGGTGTGGACTAGCAGTTGGCATTTGAGGTGCTCTCATTCAGGGATTCAGCAGTGCTGATTTGCCCCATGACAACCTCGGGGTGCCTTTCACCATCCTGCAGGCCGGTGGGGAGAATCTCACTGCCTGGCGTTGGTGTTCGTTGGCCCTGCAGGCTAGGGGAGGGGGAGAACCTCACTGCCTGGCGTTGTCATTCACCAGCCCTGCAAGCCGAGGGGGGAATCTCATTTCCTGGAGTGGCTGTTTGCCATCTCGCAGGCTGGGGTGAGAATCTCACTGCCTGGCATTACTAGTATTCTGTGTGTGTGTGTGTGGGGGGGTGGTATTTGTCAAGTGCTCACTACTTGCCAGGCATTGAACTAAGTGCTGGCGTGGTTACAAGTTTGGTGTAGTGGATAGAGCATGGGGCTGGGAGTCAGAAGGTCATGGGTTCTAATCCCTGTTCTGCCACTTGTCTATTGTGTGATCTTGGGCAAGTTAGTTTACTTCTCTGAGCCTCAGTGACCTCATCTGTAAAATGAGGATTGAGACTGTGAGCTCCACGTGGGACAGGGACTGTGTCCAGCATGATTTGCTTGTATCTACCCCATTGTTTAGTACAGTGCCTGGCACATAATAAGCACTTATTATGCTTCTTAATTATTCACATCTCCTCCGCTCCGCTCCTCTGCCGCCCACCTCCTCACCATCCCTCGTTCTCACCTATCCTGCCGTCGACCCTTGGGCCACGTCCTCCCGCGGTCCTGGAATGCCCTCCCTCCTCACCTCTGCCAAACTCATTCTCTTCCCCTCTTCAAAACCCTACTTAAAGCTCACCTCCTCCCAGAGGCCTTCCCAGACTGAGCTCCCCTTTTCCTTCTGCTCCCTCTACCCCCGCTTCACCTCTCCGCAGCTAAACCCTCTTCTCCCCCCTTTCCCTCTGCTCCTCCCCCTCTCCCATCCCATCCCCTCAGCACTGAACTCGTCCGCTCAACTGTATATATCTTCATTACCCTATTTATTTTGTTAATGAGATGTACATCATCTTGATTCTATTTGCTATTGTTTTAATGAGATGTTCTTCCCCTTGATTCTATTTACTGCTATCGTTCTTGTCTGTCCGTCTCCCCCGATTAGACTGTAAGCCCGTCACAGGGCAGGGACTGTCTCTATCTGTTACCGATTTGTACATTCCAAGCGCTTAGTACAGTGCTCTGCACATAGTAAGTGCTCAATAAATACTATTGAATTGAATGAATGAATGAATGATAGTCCTTGTCCCACATGGGGCTCACAGTCTAAGGGGAAAGCTTTTTACAGGTGAAGAAATTGAGGCACTGAGATGTGAATTATTAAGAATTATTAATAAGTAAATTGGGTCCTTGACAATTTGCTGCCAAAGGTGGGGCCACAGCGACCTCTGAGTGTGCGTGGGTGGGGTCTTCCTAACTGCACCAGATCCTCCAGACCGTCCACTAGCTGCCCCTCAGGAGGGCCAGAGTGACCTTGCCCACCAGGATGTTCTTGGAGAATTCACAGCCCAAAGAGTCACTGCAAACAAGGGCCCCATAATAACAGAGAAGCAGCGTGGCTCAGTGGGAAGATCCCGGGCTTGGGAGTCAGAGTTCATGGGTTCGAATCCCGGCTCTGCCACTTGTCAGCTGTGTGACTGTGGGCGAGTCACTTCACTTCTCTGGGCCTCAGTTCCCTCATCTGTAAAATGGGGGTGAAGACTGTAAGCCTCACATGGGACAACCTGATTCCCCTGTATCTACCCCAGCGCTTAGAACAATGCTCTGCACATAGTAAGCGCTTAACAAATACCAACATTATTATTTCTGCAAAGACAAAAAAAACCCTGCCAGGACTCAGCCTCCATTTGGGATAGGAATCTCCTCTTAGAGGGTCTGGGGGAGCCCCTGCCCACAGAGAGGGTCTAGAAGGACCCTATAATAATAATAATGATAATAGTAATTGTTAAGTAATTACTATATGCCAGGCACTGTACTAAGCACCGGGATAGTGCTTTCTCACTCTAGGCTTCATGGCTCTCCATCACCTTGCCCCTTCCTACCTCTCCTTCCTTCTCTCTTTCTACCGCCCACGCCGCACGCTCCACTCCTCGGCCGCCCACCTCCTCACCGTCCCTCGTTCTCGCCTATCCCGCTGTCGACCCCTGGGCCACATCCTCCCGCGGTGCTGCAATGCCCTCCCTCCTCACCTCTGCCAAACTCATTCTCTTCCCCTCTTCAAAACCCTACTTAAAGCTCACCTCCTCCCAGAGGCCTTCCCAGACTGAGCTCCCCTTTTCCTTCTGCTCCCTCTACCCCCCCTTCACCTCTCCGCAGCTAAACCCTCTTCTCCCCCCTTTCCCTCTGCTCCCCCCCCATCCCATCCCCTCAGCACTGAACTCGTCCGCTCAACTGTATATATCTTCATTACCCTATTTATTTTGTTAATGAGATGTACATCATCTTGATTCTATTTGCTATTGTTTTAATGAGATGTTCTTCCCCTTGATTCTATTTACTGCTATCGTTCTTGTCTGTCTCCCCCGATTAGACTGTAAGCCCGTCACAGGGCAGGGACTGTCTCTATCTGTTACCGATTTGTACATTCCAAGCACTTAGTACAGTGCTCTGCACATAGTAAGCGCTCAATAAATACTATTGAATTGAATGAATGAATGAATGATAGTCCTTGTCCCACATGGGGCTCACAGTCTAAGGGGAAAGCTTTTTACAGGTGAAGAAATTGAGGCACTGAGATGTGAAGTGACTTACCCAAGGTCCCACAGCAGGCATGTGGCAAACTTTGCTGTGACTCCCAGGCCCTGTGCTCAAAGAGGGGCTGGGGGGAGAACCTATGCTCAGAGAGGGGCTTCTGTTGCCTGAAGTGAAGGGCCAGTTCAGTTTGACTCTTACTTGAATCCACCGGAACTCCCTCCAGGTCAAAGAGTCATCGACAGAGGGGATGGAGGTCACAGCCAGGAGGGCCAGCAGGGTCAGCCCCAAAATTCCCAGGGAGACGTAAATTTCCATTCTCCAAACATCATGCTCGACCCAGGCATTTTCTTTCTTCTGTTGGACCTGCAGGAAGAGCGATGAGGGCTGACCTATGGGATTCACACAGTAAGCCTTCCATAAATGTCATCGATTGGGTGACTGCTTGATCAATGGATCGATTGACAACCCTGCTCCATTAGACCATCGGTTTCTCAGGGACAGGGACCTTGGCTGCTACTTCTAATGTGTGTTGTCACGTTTGTCACTCTGTGCGCAGGAGATGCCCAATACAGTGCTCTGCACACAGTGGGTACTTGGTACAGCACCTTGCACACAGCAGGTACGTGTAGTCTGTCTGAACGTGAAAGCAGGGCAGCAGCTAGTCGGTGTGGCACAATGGAGAAAGTATGATTCTTGGAACTCGGGAACCTAGTTCAGTCCTTGGTCTGTACCTCACCTGTTAAGAGACCTCTCCAGGCCTCAGATTCCTCATCTGTAAAATGGAGATAATAGCACCTCTTTCTACCTCCCAGGGGTGCTGCAAGGACCAAAATGAACTAATGATGTGACAGCACTTTGGGAAAATGAAAGGGCCAAAGACATTAAAGGGAATGTATTTTCACTGTAAAAATCGACCTGAAACCCCTGAAACCATGGGCAGTGCTCTAATGAACCATGCAAAGAGGAGATGGTTGGGGTGGGTGGTGGGAGACAGGAAGGGAGGAAATAGGGGAAGGAAAGTACTAGTAGTAAGAATAGAAGTAGGCGAAGCAGCATGGTGAAGTGGATAGAGCAAGGGCCTGGGAGTCAGAAGGTCATGGGTTCTAATCCCAGCTCTGCCACTTGTCAGCTGTGTGACTTTGGGCAAGTCACTTCACTGTGCCTCAGTTACCTCATCTGTAAAATGGGGATTAAGACTGTGAGCCCCACGTGGGACAACCTGATTACCTTGTATCTCAGCGCTTAGAACATTGCTTGGCAAATAGTAAGCGCTTAACAAATACCAGCATTATTATGTGGGACAGGCACTGTGTCCAAATTGTTTAGGTATCTGCTCCAGCACTTAGAACTTTTTTGTTCCTATCTTATCTTTTTAATTTTTTTGGAGCAGTGATAGAATTGATTGAGCACTTACTGTATGCAGAGCACTCTACTAAGATAAGTGGGAATTAGACATAGTCCCTGTTCCTCTGGGGTGGGATCTCTCAAACTAAGAGGGAGATAAGTGGAAAGAAGGGACCGGAGAGAGGAGCAGGGAGGAGGGGAAGAGGGTGAGTGGGGAGGAGGGGGGGACAGGTGGGTGTCATCTACCTGCTGGTAGGCCCAGTTGAGCAGTTTGTATCTGTAGGATCTGCGCACAGGGTAGGACAGGCTGTACAGAGCGTGCAGGCCGGCGAAGAAGAAGCCGAGAAGGCCGAGCTGCTTCCTCGCCCGCATCCAGCGGTCCAGCCAAACCGGGAAGGGCCGGTACTTGGTACCGCGGAGCAGCTGGCAGATGGCGGCCAGCACGCCGGGGAGGTAGACCAGGGCCAGCATTGTGAGTGCCACGTCAGCCAACATCTTGTTCGTCACCAGCACGGGGACCTTGTAAAAGACGTTGTCTCTGGAGGAGACGAACGGCTGCACTACGTCTCGCAGGAAGTTGTAAAGGAAGGCACCCAGGGACAGGCCGCTGGCCACCCGTAGGGGCCCACGCCATGCCGGGAAGAGCTCCTGCCGGTGGCCGGGGATGGGGAGGTCATCAGCCAGTCCGCAGGATGGGCTGCCAAGCAGGAGAGCGGGTCCTGCTGGCTCTGGGGGCACTGCAGGGGCTGGGTCCTAGGGGAAATGGAACAAAAATTCCTTAGTATCCCACATGGCTGGAAAAGAGAGGACAACCCAGTTAACCGGGCCCAGCTCATCTCCTCCCCAGCTTGAGCTGTTGGCTCTCCCCCGACTGACCCCTGGCTCACACCCTCCCCTGGCCCGGGACTCCCTAACCACATGTCCGCCAGGCCACAGCCCTCCTCGTTTTCAGAGCCTCGTGACGACCAGTCTCCTGCAGGAGGCCTTCCCAATTAATGCCCACTTCTCTGACCCTGCCACCCTCTCTCAGCTGCCTCCTCCGGGAGGCCTCTTCTCCCAGCCTAATCAGTCAGTCTATCAGTGGTATTTTCTGAGTGCTTACTCTGTGTTGAGCATTGTACTAAGCACTTCGCAGAGTAGAGAAGCAGCATGGCATAGTGGATAGAGCATGGGCCTGGGAGTCAGAAGGTCATGGGTTCTGATCCCAGCTCTGCCACTTGTCTGTTGTCACTTAACTTCTCTGGGCCTTAGTTACCTCATCTGTAAAATGGGATCAAAACTGTGAGCCCCACGTGGGACAGGGACTGTGTCCAATATGATTTGCTTGTATCCTCCCCAGTACTTAGTACAGTGTCTGGCACATAGTCAGTGCTTAGCAAATACCATAATCATTACTATAATCATCAGAGTACATTACAACTAGTAGACAAGATCCCTACCACGCGAAGCAGCGTGTCTTAGTGGATAGAGCACGAGCCTGTGAGTCAGGCCTTTGCTCCTTCTTGGTCTTGTTCTCTGGCTTCCTTCTTACACTTCTCAGCCTCTTCAGATGCCATCCCCATCTCTTCTCTCTCTACACTCACTCTCTAGGGGAGCCCATCCCCTTGCCTGACTTCAGCTGGCACTGCCATGGATGCTCCTCTCCCCCAATTCAATCCCACATCTCCTTTTCCCTCCAGGACCTTTCCACTGGGTTGCCCCTCAACACCACAGACTCGTGAAACTTTCACCTCTCTCCGAGTCCACTGTTCCCCATCACAGCTTTCCCATCTCAGGCGATGACACTGCCATCACTCTATCCCAGAAGCTGCAACCTTAGTGTTGTTCTCGATGACTCATGGCCTATCAGGTCTCACGATCGATCTACTACTAAATCCTGCTGGTTCTCCTGGATCCTCCTGTACCTCTCTACTTGGCTTCCCCTCTGATCCCAGTCCTCATCATCTTAAGTTCAAACTGCGGGGAGCCTCTCAGCCTGCTCACTCTATCCCTTGCCTCCACCCTCCCCACACTTGGGCCCATACTCTGCAGCTGCTGCCTCGATCATCTTCCTCAGCACACTCCTCTCCTCTCCTCCAACACGTCCAATGGTTGCTCATCTCTGTCTCTCTGCATCCAGCATAAAGTCTTTACCATTGGTTTGAAGGCTCTCCAACAATCGTCTCCATCTTTCCTATGTGCTTTTTTTACCCACCGCTCCCCAGGTCACACTCTTTGCTTTTCTCAAGCTCCCATACTAATCAGACTACGCACACAGGCCTCTGGCCTTGTGCTCACGCTGTTTGCCCCAGCCTGCAACCCTTCATTCATTCATTCACACATTCAGTTGTATTTATTGAGCACTTACTGTGTGTAGAACACTGTACTAAGTGCTTGAGAGAGTACACTACAACAATAAACAGACACACTTCCTGTCTATAACCAGCTTACAGTCTAGAGGGGACTCTCCCCAAATCCACAGCTCTCCGCACTTTTGAAACCCTCCGGAAAATCCCACCTCCTGTTGCAAGGCCTTCCCGATTCCTTCCCAACTCTCAGGCCCGGTCAGCCCAGAAGCCACCCCAGCAGCACCCTCGACACATTTGTGGGTAGGTCTAGTTCTGTGTACTTACTCAGCTATTTCATCCTGACATACTCTTACTTTTTCCTATTCTATTTCTGTTCTTCATCCTGCTCTATATGTAAATAATGCATGTCTGTCTCCCCCTCCCATGCCCAGACTGGGTGCTCCTTGAGGGCAGGGATTGTATCGCCTAATTCCATTGTTCTCTTGCAAGTGCTCAGTAGAGTTCTGTGCGCTCAGTAGGTGCCGCCTACACACAGCTGAACGATCGACCCAAAGATTGTCTTTGAGCCGAGCCGGCTGGGGTCACTCACGATCATCACCGAGTGACCGTCCTCCTCGTTCTCGGTCCTAGGCTCCATCATGCGGGGATCCTCTTCGGCCACCTGGGGTCCGAGCTGTCCATCCGAAGGGAACATGCCCTGCCTGGCTGGGATCCCGTCTCGATTCTGCTCGGTGTCCACCTGGAACAGGAGAGTTGAGTACGGACTCCCACCCGCTCAAGTGGGAGGAGAGGGAGACCCCCGGGGAGGAGGTCAGTGAGAAATGGGGGTCAGAGAGTCTGAGGAGGGGCAAGGGGCCGTGGTCAGCAGATCCTCTTCTTGAGCGGAATCCTCCAGGCCCTCCTAGATAGACCCACCCCCCCAAAAAACTACCCTATCAGACAGGTCCACGCCCTTCCCAGACAGAACGCCCCTCAAACCTCCCTCCCAGATAGATCCCACACCTATTCCCCTCCCAAACCGTCACCTTCACCTCCCACCTCCCTCCCAGGCATATCCCGTCTTTCCCTTCCGGGACAGACAGGTCCCCCCCACTCCCCCTCACCCCGCAACACCGACCAGCCCCTCTCCTGTCCTAGTCTTCTAACTGCCCCCCCACAGAGGAAAAACAAGGTGGGTATTCTGGGGGGAGGGGGAGTTTGTGCCACGGGATCCAGACCTGACAGAGTCGCTTTGGCCCATTACCCGCTTTGTGACCACTCCCCTTGATCTGGTCCCTGCCTCTACTCCTCCCCTCACTCCCCACCCAAACCACGGCTCATCGGGGCTTCCTCACGGCCCGGCCCGCTGTTGCCGAGGCCAGCCCCACTCAGGGGAGGGGGTCTGCGGGGAAATCTCCACGGGGGGCTGGGGGAGTCCCACAGCTGGAGCTTTAGAAAGAGTCACCCGGGAACTCTCAGTCCGACCACCGGTCAGGGGAAGGGGCGGCCAGTCCATGGGTTTGGGGGCCGCACCCTCACCGCCCAGAGGTGGGAGAACTCTGACCCCCCGAAGAGTTTCCTGGGTGGGGAAGGGGGGCCAGGGGGCAGGAGGCGAGGGCTGAGGCCGGGCTGCAAGTCAGCCCCCTCTGGGGCCATCGTTGTCAGGTCCGTTTACCCTCGTCCGGACCCGGGCCGGACCTCTCGTCCCTTAGCACCGGGGCTGGGCCGGTCCGAACGGGACGGGCCCGGGGGGCAGAAAAACCATGCCGAGTTGCCGCGATCCGGGCTGGACCCTGCCCCCTCGCTCGGAGCCACCCGGCCCGACCCCAGCCGCTCCGCCCTGCCCGCCCGCTCCACCCCGGGACCCCCGGGGACCCCCGGGGTCCAACAGGGTTTCGGGGGCGGGGGAAGGGGAGGCGAGGACCAGCTCCCGGGTCCCTTTGAGGGGCACCGCCGGGCCCAGGGGCAAGTGCCCAGGGGCAGTAAAGCCTCAGCGGTACCTGGGCTGCACGGGCGGGCGGAGGCTGCTGCTGCTGCTGCTGCTGCTGCTGCTGCTGCTGCTGCTGCTGTTGCTGCTGCTGCTGCTGCTGCTGCTGCTGCTGCTGCTGTTGCTGCTGTTGCTGCTGCTGCTGCTGCTGCTGCTGCTGTTGCTGCTGTTGCTGCTGCTGCAGAAGGAGCGGACTGGGCGGCCCCGGCCCCGATCCCGACCCCGACCCCGGCCCCGGCCCCGGCCCCGGCCCCGGGCCCGGCCTCGGGTCACCCTGCGCTCGACACCCTGCGCCCCCTGCCGGAACACACCCGCCCGCCCAGCCAGGGACGGACACGGGGAGGAGACAGGGAGGGCCGCCCGGCCAAGGGGGACCCGGGGCAATAAGAGCGATAATAATAAATAATAATGTTGGCATTGGTTAAGCCCTTACCATGCGCAAAGCACTGCTCTAAGCGCTGGGGGAGGATACAAGGCCATCAGCTCGTCCCACGTGGGGCTCACCCTCTTCGTTTATCGGGATAATGTTGTCTTTCGTTGCGTTCTCTTTTGCTCTGCCGTCGGTCTCCCCCGATTAATAATAAGAATAATAATAATAATGTTGGTCTTTGTTAAGCGCTTACTATGTGCAGAGCACTGTTCTAAGCGCTGGGGGAGATACAGGGTCATCAGGTTGTCCCACGTGAGGCTCCCGGTCTTCATCCCCGTTTTACAGATGAGGGAACTGAGGCACAGAGAAGTGAAGTGACTCGCCCACAGCCACACAGCTGATAAGTGGCAGAGGCGGGATTCGAACCCACGACCTCTGACTTCCAAGCCCTTGCTTTTTGCACTGAGCCACGCTGATAAGACCGTGAGCCCTTCATTGGGCAGGGATGGTCTCCATCTTTTGCTGAATTGTACATTCCAAGTGCCGAGTCCAGTGCTCTGCGCAGAGTAAGCGCTCAATAAATGCGATTGAATGAATGAATGAATCCCCATTTGACAGATGAGGTCACTGAGGCACAGAGAAATGAAGTGACTTGCCCAAAGTCACACAGCTGACCCGCGGCGGAGTGGGGATTTGAACCCCTGACCTCTGGCTCCCCAGCCCGGGCTCTTTCCACTGAGCTGTGCTGGTCAAATCGGCCGGGGTGGCTCCCTGGAGGACGTGAGGGTGTAGGGGGACCTTCCCCTCCCCTTTCCCCCTTCTCCCACCCTCTGCCCTTCCTCCTTAATAATAATAATAATAATGATGGTATTTGTGCTGGGGTTGATATAAGGTCATCAAGTTGTCCCACCTAGGGCTCACCGTCTTCATCCCCATTTGACAGATGAGGGAACTGAGGCCCAGAGAAGTGAAGTGACTTGCCCAAAGTCACACAGCTGATAAGTGGCAGAGCCGGGATTAAAACCCATGATCTCTGACTCCCAAGCCCAGGCTTTTTCCACTAAGACACGCTGCTTCCTCCCCCTTCCCACAGCACTGTGCATATTGGATATATTATTTATTACTCTGTTTTAATAATAATAACATTGATATTTGTTAAGCACTTACTATGTTTCAAGCACTGTTCTAAGTGCTGGGGGAGATACAAAGTAATCAGTTAGTCCCATGTGGAGCTCACAGTCTTTATCCCCATTTTTACAGATGAAGGAACTGAGGCACAGAGAAGTGAAGTGACTTGCCCCAGTCACACAGCTGACAGGTGGCGGAGCCAGGATTAGAACCCATGACCTCTGACTCCCAAGCCCGGGCTCTTTCCACTAAGTGATGGGTATATATCTATGATTCTATTTATCTTGATGATATCTACACCAGAATACCAGTTTTGTTCTGTTCTGTTTCTTTTTGTTCTTTGCCTCCCCTGTTTAGACTGTGAGCCCATTGTTGGGCAGGGATGGTCTCTATCTGTTGACGAATTGTACATTCCAAGCACTTAGTATAGTGCTCTGCACATAGTAAGCGCTCAATAAATACGATTTAATGAATGAAGGTGGGACCAGGTGAGGTCTGACGGATTCGCATAGGACCGGAGTCTGAGCCCCAGGGAAAAGAGGAAGTGAGAGGGTCGAAGGCGGGCGGTGAGACTGCGGATGGAGGATGAGAGGAGGACTGAAAGGAGCCAAGGAAAGTAACTGGAAAGTAACAGGGCAGGAGAGCAGATAAAGGAAGGTGGACGGGGAGCTGGCCCAGGCAGGGCCTTGGGTCTTGGGTCCATAGGTCGGGGGCTCAACGCCCAGGAAGATGGGTTCTCATCGGGACTGCTCGAGGCCGGGACAGAGGTCTGCTGAGTGATGGGCAGCAGTGAGGACTAATGAGCGGATCGATCAGTCAATCGATGGTATAGAGAGAAGCATCCTGGCTTAGTGGAAAGAGCACTGGTTTGGGAGTCAGAGGATCGTGGGTTCTAATCCCACCTCCACCACTTATCTGCTGTGTGACCTTGGGCAAGCCGCTTCACTTCTCTGTGCCTCAGTAAGCTCACCTATAAAATGGGGATTAAAACTGTGAACCCCCAGTGGGACAACCCGATTACCCTATAACTACCCCAGCACATAACAGCGCTTGGCACATAGTAAGCGCTTAACAAATACCATAATAATAACAATAGTAATAAGCATCATGGCTTAGTGGATAGAGCATGGGCTTGGGAGTCAGAAGAACCTGGCTTCTAATGCCGGCTCTGCCACGTGTTTGCTGTCTCTCTCGACTCTCTCGCCCCCCTTTCCCTCCGCCGCTCTCGCTCCACTAACCCACAGCCCTGGATCACCTCCTCCGTCCGCCTCCTACGCTCCTATGCTCGAGCTGCTGAGCGCTGCTGGCGAAAGTCCAAGCACCAAGCCAACCTCACACACTTCAAATTTATCCTTTCCTGCCTTAACTCTGCCCTCTCCTCCGCCAGGCAAAGCTTCTTCTCCTCCCTCATCGACACCCATGCCCGTCACCCCCGCCGATTGTTCCGGACCTTTAACTCTCTCCTTAGGCCCCCTGTTCCTCCCCCTCCCCCATCTCTCACCCCCAATGATCTGGCCACCTATTTCCTCACGAAAATCAACACGATCAGGTCTGAGCTCCCCAAAGTCACCCCTCCGCCTCTCCCCTCCCCCCCCAACAACCCCCTCCCCTACTTTCCCATCCTTCCCTGCAGTATCCTCAGAGGAGATCTCCTCCCTCCTCGCAAGTGCCACCCCCTCCACCTGCGCCTCGGACCCCATTCCCTCTCACCTTCTTAAAACCATTGCCCCTGCCCTCCTCCCTTCCTTAACTTCTATTTTTAACCACTCAATCTCCAATGGCTCCTTCCCCGCTGCCTTCAAACATGCCCACGTCTCCCCCATCCTAAAAAAACCCGCTCTTGACCCCACTTCCCCCTCCAGTTATCGTCCTATCTCCCTACTACCCTTCCTTTCCAAAATCCTAGAACGAGTCGTCTACAATCGATGCCTAGAATTCCTTAACTCCCATTCTCTCCTAGACCCCCTCCCATCTGGCTTCCGTCCCCTCCACTCTACCGAGACTGCTCTCTCTAAGGTCACCCATGACCTCCTTCTTGCCAAATCCAATGGCTCCTACTCCATTCTGATCCTCCTTGACCTCTCTGCTGCCTTTGACACTGTCGACCATCCCCTCCTCCTCCATACCTTATCTCACCTTGGCTTCACGGACTCTGTCCTCTCCCGGTTCTCCTCTTACCTCTCTGGCCGATCATTCTCGGTCTCCTACGCCGGAGCCTCCTCCCCCTCCCATCCTTTAACTGTTGGAGTTCCTCAAGGGTCAGTTCTTGGCCCTCTTCTGTTCTCCATTTACACTCACTCCCTCGGTGAACTCATCCGCTCTCACGGCTTTGACTACCATCTCTACGCAGATGACACGCAGATCTACATCTCCGCCCCTGTCCTCTCCCCCTCCCTTCAGGCTCGCATCTCCTCCTGCCTCCGGGACGTCTCCACCTGGATGTCGGCCCGCCACCTAAAACTCAACATGAGCAAGACTGAGCTCCTCATCTTCCCTCCCAAATCCGGTCCGCTCCCAGACTTCTCTATCACCGTCGATGGCACGACCATCCTTCCCGTCTCTCAGGCCTGCAATCTCGGTATCATCCTTGACTCGTCCCTCTCGTTCACCCCACACATCCTATCCGTTACCAAGACCTGCCGGTTTCACCTCTACAATATCGCCAAGATCCACCCTTTCCTCTCCACCCAAACGGCTACCTTACTATTACGGGCTCTCGTTATATCCCGGCTAGACTACTGTGTCAGCCTTCTCTCTGACCTCCCTTCCTCCTCTCTCGCCCCGCTCCGGTCTATTCTTCACTCCGCTGCCCAGCTCATCTTCCTGCAGAAACGATCTGGGCATGTCACTCCCCTTCTTAAACAACTCCAGTGGTTGCCTATCGACCTCCGCTCCAAACAAAAACTCCTCACTCTGGGCTTCAAGGCTCTCCATCACCTTGCCCCTTCCTACCTCTCCTCCCTTCTCTCTTTCTACCGCCCACCCCGCACGCTCCGCTCCTCTGCCGCCCACCTCCTCACCGTCCCTCGGTCTCGCCTATCCCGCCGTCGACCCCTGGGTCACGTCCTCCCGCGGTCCTGGAACGCCCTCCCTCCTCACCTCCGCCAAACTGATTCTCTTTCTCTCTTCAAAACCTTACTTAAAAATCACCTCCTCCAAGAGGCGTTCCCAGACTGAGCTCCTCTTCCCCCTCTACTCCCTCTGCCATCCCCCCTTTACGTCTCCGCAGCTAAAGCCTCATTTTCCCCCTTTCCCTCTGCTCCTCCACCTCTCCCTTCCCATCCCCACAGCACTGTACTTGTCCGCTCAATTGTATATATTTTCATTACCCTATTTATTTTGTTAATGAATTGTACATCGCCTTGATTCTATTTAGTTGCCATTGTTTTTACGAGATGTTCTTCCCCTTGACGCTGTTTAGTGCCATCGTTCTTGTCTGTCCGTCTCCCCCGATTAGACTGTAAGCCCGTCAAACGGCAGGGACTGTCTCTATCTGTTGCCGACTTGTTCATCCCAAGCGCTTAGTACAGTGCTCTGCACATAGTAAGCGCTCAATAAATACTATTGAATGAATGAATGAATGAATGCTGTGTGACCTTGCGCGAGTCACTTGAGCTCGTTGTGGGCAGGAATGTGTCTATTTGTCATTATATTATACTTTCCTGAGAGCTTAGTACAGTGCTTTGCACACAGTAAGAGCTCACTACGATTGAATGAGTGAATGAATGAATGAACTTCTCTGAGCCTCAGTTACCTCATCTGTAGAAAATGGGGATTAAGAGTGTGAGCCCAATGTGGGACCGGGACGGTGTCCTACCTGATTAACTTGTACCTACCCCAGCACTTAGAACAGTGCTTGGCACAGAGAAAGAGCTTAACAAATACCGTAATTACTGTAATGATTATTATTATTTAGTAAGCCCTTCCTGAGTGCAGAGCACTGTAATGAGATCTTGGGAAAGTACGATGCAATAGAGTTGGTAGAAACGATCTCTGCCCACAAGGGAGAGGTAGACAATAAAATAAATTACTGAGAAGGAATATGGAAGAGTATAAGAATATAAACATAAGTCCTGGGGGACTGAGGGTTGGATGAATATCAAGTGTTAGAAGCAGCGTGGCTTAGTGGAAAGAGCACGGGTGTGGGAATCAGAGGTCGTGGGTAGACTTTGAGCCCGTTATTGGGCAGGGATTGTCTCTATCTGTTGCTGAGTTGTCCATTCCAAGCGCTTAGTACAGTGCTCTGCACATAGTAAGCGCTCAATAAATACTGTTGAGTGAATGAATCCCGGCACCGCCACTGGTCAGCTTTGTGACTTTGGGCAAGTCACTTCACTTCTCCGTGCCTCAGTTACCTTATCTGTAAAATGGGGATTAAGACTGTGAGGCCCACGTGGGAAAACCTGATTACCTTGTATCTACCCCAGCTCTTAGAACAGTGCTTGGCACATAGAAAGTACTTAACAAATACCATCATCACTCTTCTTCTTATTATTAAGGGGCATAGATCCAAGTGCCTAGTTGATGCAGAAAGGAGTGCGAGTAATCGATCGATCAATCAGTAAATCATATTTACTGAGTGCTTACTGTGTGCAGAGCACTGTACACTGTATTAATGAGGGCTCAGTTGGAGGAAGTCTCTCGGAGAAGATGTGATTTTAGTGAGGATTTGAAGGTGGGGAGAGTCATGGTCTATGAAGGGGGAGGCAGTTCCAGGCCAGAGGGAGGAGGACCTTCTGACTCCCAGGCCCGTGCTCTATCCGCTACGCCATGCTGAGTCTCATGAGGACCATCGAGATGGTAGTTGAAGCCATAGGAGCAAATGAGTTCTCCAAGAGAGAAGGTGTAGAAGGAAAATAGAAGGGGACCAAGAACTGAATTTTGAAGGACCTCCTGCCACCCCGCCTCCCTCCCTGCCCAGTTAGAGGGTGGGAGACAGAGGAGGAGCCCATGAAAGAGACTGAGGAGTGTCCAGAGATATAGGAGGAAAACCAGGAGAGGACGATGTCAGTGAAGATGAGGTTAGATAATGTTTCCAGGAAAGGGGGTGGTCCACAGGGTTGCAGGCAGCTGAAAGGAGGAGGAGAATCAGGATAGAGTAGAGTCCGCTGGATTTGGCAAGAAGCAGGTACCAGTGATCTTAGAGAGGGAAATTTCTGGAGAATATCTGGACCAGTGTGGTAACAGTTTGGATGGAGAGAAAGGGGCAGATTTTGGAGTTACTATGGAGATTGAACTGACAGGATTTGGTGACTGACTCAATAGGTGAGTTGAAGAAGACAGATGAATCAATCAACCAGTGGCATTTATTGCACTTAGAGCACTGTTCTAAGCATTTGGAAAAGTACAGTGTAACAGAGGTGGTAGACGTTCCCTTCCTACAACGAACTTACAGTCTAGAATCAAGGATAATGCCAAGGTTGTGGGCTTGTGAGACAGGGAGTGTTTTGGTGCTCTTCATTCATTCACTCAGTTGTATTTATTGAGCGCTTACTAGGTGCAGATCACTGTACTAAGCGCTTGCAAAAGTACAATACAGCAATAGAGACAATCCCTGCCCACAAGGACCTCACAGTCTAGAGGGAGGGAGGGAGAGAGACATTAAGACAAATAAACAGACATCAATACAAATAAATAAAATTACAGCTATATACATAAGGGCTGTGGGACGGGGCGGGGGGAATGGGAATGGGAGCGAGTCAGGGTGATGCGGAAGGAATTGGGAGATCTGCTGTCTCTCCCTCTCACGTTGTGAGGCTCATGTAGACAGGTACTGGATCTCATCTCATCACCATGTAGCTACCATAGAGTCTAGGGAGCAGGAAGCACTTAATAAATACTGCAGTTATTATTATTGCATAAAAATACCAAACCTCTAATAAAAATGGCTACCGCTAATAATAACAATAATAATTCCATCCCACCAGAACTGAAGAGTGGCAGATCCAAAATGAATAAGAGAACACACTTTTTCCTCAAGCCCCAGCCCCAGCCAGCCTCAGCCAGCCCAGGCCTAGCCCCAGCCCAGTCCCACCCCTGTCAACCCAGCTCCAGCCAGCCTCAGCCCAGCCTAGGCCCAGTCCAGCCCAGCCCCACCCCAGTCAGTCCAGTTCTAGCCAGCCTCAGCCCAGTCCAGACCCAGCCCAGCCCCACCCCAGCCAGCCTCAGCCCATCTGCAGCCCGGCCCAGGTGGGCTGGGTTGGGATTGAGGACTCTGTTCCCGCTGGGAAAGGGACCAGGGAAGAGATTTTTTTGGTCCAGGAGAAGGGCAGCAGAAATGGGAGCGGAGGCCCCAGCTAAAACTCCACTGGGGCCTGAGCTGACTGCTGGAGGGGGCAAGGGGACACCCCCCACTTTGCCCGCACCTGCCCTGCTCCACGCATGGGGAGAGACAGACCCACCAGCACCACCGGCACCGCGGCCACACAACCCTAGGAGACTTTCCCCGCCGGGATCATCCCAGCGTGCATGGGAGTGGGAGGGGGAATGTGAGTTTATCAGGGTGAGGTTGTGTGCTGAGAGTTTGAACTCCCCTTCTAAATAATACAAATACTTACTGGGCTATATGGTAAGGGCCTTCCTATGTACCAAGCATTGTGCTAAGTACTGGAGTAGGTATAATTCAATCACACTAAACCCAGTCCCTGTTCCACATGGGGCTCACAATCTAAAAGTGGAGGAAGAATGGGTATTGAATTCTCATTTTACAGATGAGGAAACTGAGGTTCTTGGAGTTAAGTGACTCCCAAGGTCACACAGCAGACAAGAGATGGAACTGGGATTAGAGAAGCAGCATGGTCTAGTGGATAGAGCATGGGTCTGAGAGTCACAAGGACCAGGGTTCTAATCCTCACCCTGCCACTTGCATGCTGTGTGTGACTTTGGACAAGTCAGTTCACTTATCTATGCCTCAATCCCCTTATTTGCAAAATGGGGATTAAGAATGTGAGCCCCATGTGGGACAGGGACTATGTACAACCCAATTTGCTTGTATCCACTCCAGCGCTTAGTATAGTTCCTGGTACATAGTAAGTGCTTAACAAATAACACACATTGTTATTATTATCATTAGAACCCAGGTCTCCTGACTTCAGTTCTGTGCTCTTCCTACTGGAGTCCACTACGGCCCACTACTTCTCTAGCGGTATGCTGCTTTCCACTCTCCTGCTTCTATTATTATTATTACATTTGTTAAAGGCTTACTATGTGTCAAACAGTGTTCAAAATGCTGGGGTAGATACACATTAATCAAGTCAGACACAGTCCCCATTGCACATGGGGCTAATGGTCTAAGAAGGAGGGGGACCAACATTGAATCCCCATTTTACAAGTGAGGAAATTGCCACAGAGAAGTTAAATGACTTGCTCAAAGTCACATAGCAGGCAACTGGCAGAGACAGGATTAGAACCCAGGTCCTCTGACTCCCAGGCCCACGCTCTTTCCACTAAGCCATGCCGCTCCCATGCTGCCTCCATCTTCTCCCTCACACTATTCTCCCAGTGTGAAACTACCTCACCCATTAATTGAGTGCTTTGCGTAGAGTAAGTGCTCCATAAATACAATTACTATTTCTACTACTATTCTCCCAATCTTCAAAACCTGCCCTAATCCCACTTCCAACAATGAGCCTTCCCTGCTTAGTTTCCAGCATCCCAAGTTTTACCATCCCACTAGCATTCTCCAGCAATTGTATGCCCCATTTTACCGAAGAGATAACTGAGGCACAGAGAAGTGAAGTGACTTGCCCAAAATCACACAACATCCAAGTGGCAGAGCTGGGATTAGAACCCATGACCTTCTGATTTCCAGGCCTGTGCTCTAGCCACTACGTCATCCTGCTTCCCAGTTATTAGTAACTCCCAACGAGCTTGTGGACTCTCCCAACCACTCAGAACAGTGCCTGGCACACAGAAAGTCTGTGTTTAGAGAAGTAGCATGGCCAGTAGACTCTGCCACTTGTCTGCTGTGTGACCTTGGGCAAGTCACTTCACTTCTCTGTGCCACAGCTCCCTCATCTGTAAAATGAGAATTAAGACTGTGAGCACTATGAGGGACAGGGACTGTGTCCAACCCAATTATCTTGTATCTACCCCAGTGCTTAGAACAGTGCCTGGCACATAGTGAATGCTTAACAAATGCCACAGTTCTTCTTCTTCTTCTTCTTCTTAAGTGCTCAGTAAACAGTATTGATTGATTGATTGGGACTGAGTGGGCCTCTGAGCTACCACTGATTACAGGGCAGAAGGGAGAGGAAAGCAGGGTGTGGCCCTTCAAGCCTCTGGGAGGTCCGAACAGCCAAGGACCTGTCCCGGACAGGCACCTGTGGCTGGGCCAGTCTGGCAGTTGGAGACCGAGGGAAACCTGGGAGGCTCTCCTTGCTGAAGAGGAAGAGAAAGATCTGAAGGAAATTTAGAGGAGGACAATGAGTGGGGAAGGCAAAGGGAGAGACAGGTGTTGCATGGCCCCATTGAAGGTCTCAGCGGTTGGGAAATGCCAGACTCTGGAGAAAGGGGAGACCACCAAGGGCACAAGTCTTGTTTCAGGGTCTTTGTTGATTCATTCATTCATTCAATCGCATTTATTGGCCGCTTACTATGTGCAAATCACAGTACTAAGCGCTTGGGAGACTACACTCCAGCAGCAAACAGACACATTCTTTGCCCTCAGCGAGCTCCGAGTCTAGAGTAACCATGTACAAAAGACAGAAAGACAGACAGAGGGCCGAGAGCCTATTTACTGGGGGCCGGGGCTCTACTTCATCTCCTGGCCACAAGGCCGCATGTGCCTCCACCTCTCTCAGGAAGTCTGCTGGGTCCCTGTCGATTTCCTCCCCGCCAGCCACAGGCAGATGGGAGAGAGGCAAGCCATCCGAGGCCACCGGGATGCACGTCCGGCCGTGTGGACAGTCCTCGGCTCGTCTGCGGGAGGTGAGAGTGAGACCAAGACCCTCCCCTTAGAAACACGGCGCCCAGCTGAGGCTGAAGGCCGGTTGGCATCGTGAAGAGCTTCTCCTCGTCGGACCGTCAAGCTTTGCCCTGTTACTCCCAGAACGAGGGGTTTCTCTGCTCCCTATTTTTCTGCCCGTCGCCAGGTAGAGGACTCCCTTCCACGTGAGAATGACTGGGATTTCTAATTGGAACCACTTTGCTTTAGGAGGCTACCCCGTCATGGCTGTGCCTCTCTATGGGCCCCTACCTTGTGACAGGAGGGTTTTCGGGGAAGCTGTGCCCCTCTATCGCCCTATGGTGGTACCAATCAATTAACTAGGCCTTGTTCTGTGAGGCTGCCCCTCTCTTTCATCCCATGGTGGCATTAATTGTTATTCTGGGAGGCTGCATTTATCTATAGCCCCCTGGTGTTAGTAGGTTTTGTTCTAGGGTTTAGGGGTTCAGAGCACCAGCTCTGCAGAGCCAAGTCTGAACAGAGAGCGTGCCCTTTCCCCTACCTGCTTCAAGGAATACTGTGGTAGACCTATTCACTGACCTGGAAAAATCTCAGTCATATCTTCTGGCGTGCTCTCAGCAGACCCACCCCTTGTGACAGCAAAGACCTTTTCCACAAACAAGGAACAATTGACAGGCATGAGACTGGGGTTAAGACATTTTTATTAATTTTTCTTTGTGTTCTAGACAAGAGGCTTCTGGTACCTATCTCAGGGGGCACCGGGTGGTGGTCAGAAACAGCCCCGGGCACCAACCCACGTCCTGCGGCTGTGGCCCCGGGTGGTCTCAGATGGAGAATGGCAAATGGGGCGTGTTCCGGGGTGGCCGCTGGTGGATTCTGGAGGAAGCTGGTGCAGGACTGGGGAGTCTCTGCTGTATCTAGCCAAAGGAGGGAAAGGGGAGTGGGGTGTGGGGGGAGGAACAAGTCCTCAAGCATTGCCCTCTACCCTGCCCAACACTACCCTGCCGCTCTCCCCCCAGTATTCTCTCCCACTGGAGGGTCAGGGGGCACTTAGTCTCAGTGCTGCAGGTGGTTCAGACCCATCGTCCCACCTCCTTCTACCCAGTCCTCTACTCTCCTTCACTGTGCTGCCTCTGCCCTAACCCCCTGCAATATGGGGCTGCAGAGACAGCCCCCGGGGCAGTGACGCAGACACGATCACACGAGCCCATCACCATCCACAGATGCTCTCTCGCCCATCCTACGTCTTCACCTCCTTCTTCATGGACACTGGATGGCCCCGGGCCACTTTCTCACTGGTGGGGAAAAGAAATGACCTCTAGGCAGATTTTGAAAGGGAAGACTCAAGGCAGAGATGAGAGCCCTGACATGGAATCAGCAAGCAACTTCCCTGCCGGCATGTTTCACCCCAAGGATCACCGGGGAGCCCTCCTTTGCAGCAAGTTTTCCCCACACCTTCCACCTCGGCTCAGGGGCCGCCATCTGTGCCATCTCAGTAGAGGCCATCTGCTGGGGAGAATTAGGATGATTTTTCTTCAAGTCTTTTCTCTTACACCAAATCCTCTGTTGAAAACATTCTCTCGGTCTGGACCCGATATGCAGCCGGAAGACTCCCACAGACCTGTCCGTGTCTCCTTAGTCGTTGCAGGAGTCACAGTTGAACCCTATGAAGTTTCTGCATCTACAGAAGAGTGGGGATAGATATTTAGAGACTGTACTTATTTATATTGATGCCTGGTTACTTGTTTAGATGTCTGTCTTCCCCCACCCCCTGAGACGGAAAGGCCACTGTAGGCCGGGATTGTCTTTTTTGCTGTATTGCACTTACCAAGCACTTAGTACAGTGCTCTGCACACAGTAAGCGCTCAATAAATATGATTGAATGAGTTTCCAT
Organism: Ornithorhynchus anatinus; assembly: GCF_004115215.2. NCBI lineage: Eukaryota > Metazoa > Chordata > Mammalia > Monotremata > Ornithorhynchidae > Ornithorhynchus > Ornithorhynchus anatinus. Next base: position 70,919,382 of record NC_041735.1, read on the forward strand.
GAATAACTGAATTAATTAATGAATGAATCAGTCTCCATAGGTCCAACAGCCATGCCAATGAGGAGGTCTGTTTTGGATGCCACTTTGGAAGATACCCACCAGCAGCCCTCTCGGAAGCCTTCTCAGAGACATCGGGCCACCCCCTGCCACAGGCCGCCCAGAGGCGGACATCTACTTGGCTCGTCGTCAGCAGCCTACCCGGCCCCAGGCTTGGTTTCTGAGTTGGTTTTGGTTTGGTTTCCAGGATCGTGATTGGGGTCCCCAGGGTCCGGCCTCAGGGTGGAAGTGTCTGTGGTCACACCCCCGGTTCATCAGGCACAAGTTCGTAGGGAGACAGACTGGTGAGCATAAGCGTGTGGATCTGGGAGGGGGAAAGAATACAGGGAGTAAGTCAGGGTGACACAGAAAGGACTGGGAGAAGAGAAAAGGGGGCTAGTCAGGGAAGGCCTCTTGGAGGAGATGTGCCTTTACTAAGACTTTGAAAGAGGGGAGAGTAATTTCTCCCTCCTACAGTCGCTGACCTCGAGGCAGGCCGGGGCCGGAGTCTGGACATGTTAAGTTTTAGGTCAGTCAATCGTATTTATTGGAAGCTTACTGTGGGCCGAGCACTGCACTGAGCACTTGGAAGAGTGAAATATAACAATAAACACACATGTTCCCTGCCCACAACAAGCTTACAGTCTAGAGGGGGAGACAGACACCAATAAAAATAAATAAAATTACAGATATGGATGTAAGTGCTGTTGGGGCTGCTGGAAGTCGGGGATGAATGAAGGAAGCAAGTCAGGGAGACTCAGAAGGGAGTGAAAGAAGAGGAAAGGAAGGTTTAGTCAGGTCAATCTTCTTGGAGATATAATAATAATAATAATGTTGGTATTTGTTAAGCGCTTACTATGTGCAGAGCACTGTTCTAAGCGCTGGGGTAGACACAGGGGAATCAGGTTGTCCCACGTGGGGCTCACAGTCTTAATCCCCATTTTACAGATGAGGGAACTGAGGCACAGAGAAGTTAAGTGACTTGCCCACAGTCACACAGCTGACAAGTGGAAGAGCTGGGATTCGAACTCATGAGCCCTGACTCCAAAGCCCGTGCTCTTTCCACTGAGCCACGCTGCTTCCCCAATACCTTGTATTTATTGAGTGCTTACTATGTGCAAAGCACTGTACTAAGTGTTCGGGAGAGGACAATATAACAGTATAACAGACGCAATCCCCGCCCACAAGGAGCTTCCAGTCTAGAGGAGGAAATGCTAGACATTCCTATCAATAGGTAAATTACAGTTATGTACATAAGCGTGTGGATCTGGGAGGGGGAAAAAATACAGGGAGTAAATCAGGGTGACACAGAAAGGACTGGGAGAAGAGATAAAGGGGCTAGTCAGGGAAGGCCTCTTGGAGGAGATGTGCCTTTACTAAGACTTTGAAGGGGAGGAGAGTAATTTCTCCCTCCTACTTGGGCTGTGAGCCTCCCGGGGGATGGAGGCTGTGTCCAACCTGGTTAACCTGAACTGCGAAGCCAGGTCCAGCAATGGGAGCTAAAGCCTAGGTCAAATAACCCAGAGATCGATCTGGGCTTTTGGGGCAGTGGCAGAGATTAGGACTCAATCCATGACTTGCACACTCCTCTGCAAGCAAGCCTAGAATCTAAGTGACCTGTCCAGGCCCAGCATACAGGGAAGGAAGATTCTCCTTCTGGCCTATCTACCGCTCAGAGCGGCTTCTCCCTGGGGGAGCAGTGGGGTTTGGGCAGACTGCCTCGTTTGGACAGAAATGTCAAATGGAGCCTCCTGACTTTTTCCACCTCCCACTTTTTATCTCTGCTGCTGGAGGCACAGTCACTTCCAACTACTTCGAACTGTCTTTGACACATAGTAAGTGTCTAGCAAGTATAGTAATAATAAAAATTATAATAATAGTGGTGGTACTTGTTAAATGGTAAATCGTCCAGTACAGTGCTTACTATGTGCCAGGCATTGTACTAAGTCCTGGCATTCATACAAGCGTATTGGGTAGTACCTGTCCTATATGGGGCTCACAGTCTTAATCTCCATTTAACAGTCTAGACAAGTGACCATCCTGTTTCCGTTCTGTCTCCTTTCCATATTGTAGTAGAAATCCTGTCTCCGTTTTATCTCCTTCCCGTGGGAGATCAATCATCTAAGTTTGGGCAGCGATGTGTCAGTTACGTTACCTTATACGGACCACTCCTAAGAACTGGTTCTGATTGGAGGGTGGAGTAAGGGCAACGCAAGGGGATTGGGTAGGATTTTGGGTATGCTCCGGAACAGTTGCGGCCCAGTGGAAGGCGGAAATGCTTGCAAATAAAGGTACCGGGTTTGGGACGGCTCCGGGCCGTGCGTCACTCGTACCCCCCTGGGGTCAACGGGCGGCAGCCACTTTCCGCCCTTTCCTGCTCTCTCGGCTCGCTCTCTTGGGTCTGTTCATGTCTACACCAAGGTCACGAAACCCTCTCACGCGATTGAGAGATCAGAGTCATTTCTCTGATAAAATTCCGTAACACTTTGACACATAGTAAGTGCCTAGCAAGTAAAATAATAATAAAAAAATTACAATAACAGTGGTTAAGCCCTTACTATGTGCCAGGCGCTGTACTAAGTGCTGGCATTCATACAAGCGTATTGGGTAGTACCTGCCCCATATGAGGCTCACAGTCTTAATCTCCATTTAACAGATGAGGTAACCGAGTCACAGAGAAGCGAAGCGATTTATCCAGCGTCACCCAAGAGACAAGTGGCGGAGCTGAGATTAGAACCCAGGTCCCTCTGACTTCCGGGCCTGGGCTCCAACCATTAGGCTTGCTGCTTCACTATAATCATTATTATAACTAAATCAGGGATACGAACATAAGTGTTGCAGGGCCAAGGGTAGGGTGAATAAAGGGTGCAAATCCAAGTGCAGCCACCACACGCACTCGCCCTGCACCCCTCTGCATTTCAGTGGGGGCTCAGCGCAGAGCAGCGCAGCGCAGCACAGCACAGCACAGCACAGCACAGCGCAGCACAGCACAGCACAGCACATCACGGCGCCTAGATGCGGAAGGCCCCGGGCAGGATGGACTTCTCCTCTCCCTGCCTTTCTGCTTGTTGCCACGTGGAAGCCGTTGCTGCGGGGCCCGCCGGGGCCTCCCAGTCGGCGCTGCTTCACTCTGGGCGGCTGGGCCCCTCTAGCGCCCTCTGGTGGTGCTCATCCTCAGCCTGTCTGGCTGCGCCTCTCTATCGCCCCCTGGTGGCACGAATCCTTATTCCGGAAGGCTGCCCCTCTCTATTGCCCCCTGGTGGTTTTTATTATTATAACTATCGCCTGCCGTCGAGTCGTTTCCGATTCATGGCCACTCTGTGCAGACATTAATTAATGTTGGTATTTGTTAAGCGCTTACTATGTGCAGAGCACTGTTCTGAGCGCTGGGGTAGACACAGGGGAATCAGGTTGTCCCACGTGGGGCTCACAGTCTTAATCCCCATTTTACAGATGAGGGAACTGAGGCACCGAGAAGTTAAGTGACTTGCGCACAGTCACACAGCTGACAAGTGGCAGAGCTGGGATAATAATACATAAGACATAATAATAATAAGACATAATAAGACATAATAATGTTGGTATTTGTTAAGCGCTTACTATGTGCAGAGCACTGTTCTAAGCGCTGGGGGAGATACAGGGTCATCAGGTCGTCCCACGTGAGGCTCACAGTTCATCCCCATTTTACAGATGAGGGAACTGAGGCACAGAGAAGTGAAGTGACTTGCCCACAGTCACACAACTGACAAGTGGCAGAGCCGGGCGTCGAACCCATGATCTCTGACTCCGAAGCCCAGGCTCTTTCCACTGAGCCACGCTGGGATATTTACTTCTGAACTTCCCATCTTCTGCCATACTTCGTTACCTTGCTAGCGGTTCTACTAATCGTCATTCTGGGCGGCTGCGCCTCTCTATCGCCGCCTGGTGGTAGTAGGGTTGTTCAGTGAGACAGTGCCTCTCTATCTCCCTCTGGTGGCACCGATCGTTATTCTGGGCGGCTCCTCCTCTCTCTCGCCCCTTGGTGGCACTAATCGTTATCCTGCGAGGCTGTGCCTCTCTATCGCCCCCTGGTGTTTTTTGTTATTATAGCTATCGCCTGCCGTCGAGTCGTTTCCGATTTATGGCGACTCTGCAGATATTTACTCCTGAACGTCCCATCCTCTGCCGTACTTCGTTACTTTGCTAGCGGTTCTACTAATCGTCATTCTGGGCGTCTGCGCCTCTCTATCGCTGCCTGGTGGTTAGTAGGGTTGTGCAGGGAGACAGTGCCTCTCTATCGCCCCTTGGTGGCACTAATCGTTATCCTGGGAGGCTGTGCCTCTTTATCGCCCCCCGGTGTTTTTTTATTATTATTACTATCGCCTGCCGTCGAGTCGTTTCCGATTCGTGGCGACTCTGTGCAGATATTTACTCCTGAACGTCCCATCTTCTGCCGTCCTTCCTTACCTTGCGAACGGTTCTACTAATCGTCATTCTGGGCGGCTGCGCCTCTCTATCGCCCCCTGGTAGCACTAAACATTAATCTGGGCCACTGATGGCTGTGCTGGGAGGCTGCGCCTCTTTAGCATCCCCTGGTGGTAGTAGGCGTTGCTCCGTGAGACGGTGCCTCTCTCTCGCCCCCCGGGCTTGGGAGTCAGAGGTCATGGGTTCGACTCCCGGCTCTGCCACGTGTCAGCTGTGTGACTGTGGGCAAGTCACTTCACTTCTCTGGGCCTCAGTTCCCTCATCCGCAAAAGGGGGATTAAGACTGTGAGCCTCCCGTGGGACAACCTGATGACCCTGTATCTCCCCCAGCGCTTAGAACAGTGCTCTGCACACAAATACCGACATTATTATTATTGTTAATCATTACTCTGGGACGCTCTGCCTCTCTAGCGCTCCCTGGTAGCACTAGTAGTCTGGGAGGCTGTGCTTGTCTATCATCCCCTGGGGATTATTATTAATATTGACTGCCGTCCGGTCGTTTCCGAATCATAGCGACTTTACGGATGTACTTTCTCCAGAACGCCCTGTCTTCTGGGAAGCAGCGTGGCTCACTGGAAAGAGCCCGGGCTTGGGAGTCAGAGATCAAGGGTTCGAATCCCAGCTCTGCCACGTGTCAGCTGTGTGACTGTGGGCAAGTCACTTCACTTCTCTGGGCCTCAGTTCCCTCATCCCCAAAAGGGGGATTAAGACTGTGAGCCTCCCGTGGGACAACCTGATTACCCTGTATCTACCCCAGCGCTTAAAACAGTGCTCTGCACATAGTAAGCACTTAACAAATACCAACATTTTTTCTGCCTTAATCCGTAATCTTTCTAACGGTTCTTCCATTATCGGCGTTACAGTCTCTCTCCATCTAGCTGCTGGCTTGCCTCTTCCACATTTCCCTGGACTTTTTCTAGCAGTAATATCTTCCTCAGAGAATTAGTCCTCCTGATTATGTGTCCAAAATATGCTAATCTAAGTCGAGTCATTTGGCCTTCCAAGGACCACTTTGGATTTGGGTGCTGAGCACAGTACTAAGCACTTAAGAGAGCACAATATAACAATAAACAGACACATTCCCTACCCACATCGAGTTTACAGTCTAGAAAGGAAGACAGGAATTAATATAAATAAATAAATAACCTATATGTACACCACTTGTCAGCTGTGTGACTGTGGGCAAGTCACTTCACTTCTCTGTGCCTCAGTTACCTCCTCTGTAAAATGGGGATGAACTGTGAGCCTCATGTGGGACAACCTGATTACCCTGTATCTACCCCAACGCTTAAAACAGTGCTCTGCTCATAGTAAGCGCTTAAATACCAGCATTATTTATATGTGTTCTGGGGCTTGGGCGGGAGGAAGAATCAAGGAAACAAGTCAGGGCAATGCAAAAAGGAGTGGAAGAAAAAGAAAGGGGGACTTAGTCAGGAAAAGCCTCTTGGAGGAGATGTGCCTTCAATAAGGCTTTGAAGTGGAAGCAGCTTGGCTTAGAGGAAAGAGCCCGGGCTTGGGCATCAGAGATCGTGGGTTCTAATTCCCACTCCACCACTTGTCAGCTGTGTCTTTGGGCAAGTCAATTAACTTCTCTCTGCTTCAGTTACCTCATCTGTAAAACGGGGATTAAGACTGTGAGCTCCATGTGGGATGACCTAATTACCTTGTGTCTAACCCAGCACTTAGAACAGACCTTGGCACATATTAAGAGCTTAACAAATACCATCATCATCATCATCATCATCAAGTGGGGGAGAGTCACTGCCTATGGGATTTGAGGGGGGAGGATGTTCCAGGCCAGAGGCAGGACATGGATGAGGGGTAGGCGGGGAGGTAGATGAGATGAAGCTACAGAGAGAAGGTTGGCATTAGAGGAGCGAAGTGTGCGGACTGGGTTGTAGTAGGAGAGTAGGAAGGTGAGTTAGGAGGGGACAAGGTGATTAAGTGTTTTAAAGCCATCTCCAAGAGACCTTCCCTGGCTAAATCTTCATTTCCTCTTCTTCCACTCCTTTCTGTCCCACCCTTGTACTTGGTTTAGCATCCTTTTTATTCACCTCACCCACAGCCATTCATTCGTTCAGTCATATTTATTCACTCATTCAATAGTATTTATTGAGCCCTTACTATGTGCGGAGCACTGTATTAAGTGCTTGGAATGTACAATTCAGCAACAGATAGAGACAATCCCTGCCCATTGACGGGCTTACAGTCTAATAGGGGGAGACAGACGGACAAAAACAAGACGACTTAATCACGATAAATAGAATCAAGGGGATATACACCTCGTTAACAAAATAATAGGGTAATAAAATATATACAAATGAGCACAGTGCTGAGGGGAGGAGAAGGGAGAGGGGGAGGAGCAGAGGGAAAGGGGCGGAAGGGGGCTTAGCTGAGGGGAGGTGAAGGGGGGCAGAGAGAGAGAGCAGAGGGAAAAGGGGAAGCTCAGCCTGGGAAGGCCTCTTGGAGGAGATGAGCTCTAGAGCACTTTACTAAGCACTTGGAAAGCACAACCCGGCAATAAAGTCCTTATATACATATCCATAACTGAAAGTCTGTCTCTCCCTCTAGACTGTAAGCTCATTATGGACAGGGATCGTCTCCACCGACTCTGTTGTATCGGGACTAATCTAAGCACTTAGTACAGTGCTCTGCACCCAGTAAGCGCTCAGGAAATACCACTGATTGATTGGCTGGTAATGTCTGTCTCCCCCTCTAGACTCTAAACTCATTGCAGGCAGGGAAAGTGTCTACCAACTCTGTTACATTATACTTTCCCCAGTGCTTAGTACAGTGCTATGCACACAATAAGTACTCAATAAATATGTTTGAATGATTGATCAACAAACATCTCCCTTGAGGCAGAGCCCTCTGCTGGTCTTGAGTTAAAGAACAGATCTGGTCTCTCACAAAGAACTCACTAACGTACTGCAGCCCCACAGGCTAGCCCCCAATGCAATCCCCAGCCCTAACCAACCCATTTCTTCCACAGGTGCATCTCATTGACGTTAGGAAGCACTGGCCCTTTATGGCCCCAGAGGCTTCTGGGTTCTTCCTTGCCCTATATAAGGCTTCTGACGCTGGCCCACTTTAGTTTGCAAGAGGATAGGAGACAGAGCGTGGCCCGCCGTGGGCCCAGGTAGGAGGGGGCTCTGGCTGTTTCAGCTATACCCCCTTTTTTTTTTTAGGGTGGGTGTGGGACTGAAATTGCTGGGATTGCTGATGATTATCGTATGGATGATGATGATGATAATGAAGGTTGGGGAGGGCCATTAGGATTGGGTTGGTGGATTGGGGGGACGGAAGGGGAGGGGTTGAGTCCAGCGTTTCTGAAATGACTTAAATACACATGCTGGGGGGCAAGGGAAGGGTGTTGGGTGCCTAATGGGTTGTGACATTGCCAAGGATGTGCATAAATTGTGCATTGTTGGGCTGGGGGAGGATTTGGGAAATTGAGGAGGGAATGTGGGGGGCTGATTGTCCTGAGGGTTCTGATTGTTGGTTCAGGGCTGGGGGGAGGGTCTGAGGAGAGAGGGCCTGGAGACTGAGAGCTGTCCTTGTTCGTTGGGGGTTGGAGGCATATGCAGGTTGGCGGGGGGAAGTGGTTGGGGGGAGATTTGGGGATCAGATAGCCTTGGTCTTGGGGAAATTCTGGCTTGGTTTTGGGGTGACCGCTGGACCTCGGGTCAAGGGTACTGAATGGCTGGGACAGAGGATGCCTTACTGACGGACGCATGGGGAGTGTGGGCTGAGTGTCAGGTGGTGCATGCTCACTGTTTGTCTGTCTGTCTACACCTCCGTGTGTCTGAAAGTTGGTCTGTACGTCCCACTCCCTCTAGTAAGAGGGCTGGGACACTGTCCTCTCCATCCATGAGAAGCAGCATGGCCTAGTGTGTAGAGCACAGGCCTGGGAATTAGAAAGACCTGCTTTCTAATCCCAAGTCTGCCCCTTGTCTGCTGTGTGACCGTGGGTGAGTCACTTCACTTCTCAGTGCCTCAGTTACCTCATCTGTAAAATGGGGATTAAGTTTGGGAGTCCCATGTAGGACATGATCTAATAATAAGAGCCTGTGTCGAGCACTGTTTCAAGCGCTAGGGTAGATACAAGGTAATCAGGTTGGACACAGTCCAATAAACTTGTATCTATCCTTATGCTTAGAGGGTCTGACACACAGGAAACATTTAACAGACACTGTAAACAAAGAACTCAGAACTCAAAGTGGTGCATGATGCCCAGAATGTACCGGTCGAGGGCAGAGAGGGGTGGTCCCACCCCTGCAGGGTTGTGGGCGAGGAATCCATGTCGCTTCCTCGGGGCTGGGAGTCGGGGGTTAGAGGGTGGGGGGCTGCTTCCTGCTCTCTCTCTGTTCTTACTCTTTTTCTCTTCCAACCAGTTGTAAGGATTTATAGACAAGAAAGAAGCAGTGTGGTCAAGTGGATAGAACTTGGACCTGGAAATCAGAAGGACCTGGGTTCTAGTCCCAGCTCTGCCATGTGTTTACTGCGTCACGTTGGGCAAGGCACTCCACTTCTCTCCGCCTCAGATACGTCACCTGTAAAACTGGGATTAACACCGTGAGTCCCATGTGGCACAGGGATTGTGTCCCAACTGATAAATTGTGCCTATCCCATCGCTTAGTACAGTGTCTGGTAAAAGGTAAGCCCTTAACAAATGCAAAAGAAAAAAATTATAATGCTTACGTCCCCTCAAATCAGTCAATGGTATTTATTAAGCACTTTATATGTGCAGTGCACTGAACTAATCATATGGGAGAGTACAATACAATGAATCCATGGTATTTATTGCACACTTGCTGTGTGCAGAGTACTTGTAAGCTCCTGAAGCACAGTGATGGTGGGTGTTTGTGCTGAATCCTCCCAATAGTTTAGCACACAACTGCACTTATTAAATGCCCTTAATGTAAAATTGTGCTTACTCTAGTGTTCTGAGCTCTCTGTCGCACGCAGTGAGCCCCCTTAAGGGTGGACCATCAAAACCTGGGACCCGTCGGACGTACTGAACGCCCTGAGGGCAGGGCCACCGAGGGCAGGATGGCTGGCCGTGATCTGTGACTCAGCCCCCTCCCCGCCCACCGCTACCGAGGGCAAGGCTGCCACTACTGTGGAGTGGTCTGAAGCTGTGAGGCCGTCTAGGGCAGAGCCGCCATGATGTTATGCCTGGGTGACACTGGGAGCCCCGCGAGGGCAGTGCCGCCGTAGCATTGGACCCGTCGGATACTGTGAGTCATCCCTCCCTGCTCTGAGGGCAGGGTCCCCAAAATGTTCTACCCCGTGACACTGTGAGGCCATCCAGAGCAGAGCCACCTTGACGTTGTACTCGTGTGACAGTGAGCCCTCGACAGGGCCACTGCAACATTGGATACTGTCATTTCCCCTCTCCCCCTGGGGGCAGGGCCCCCAAAATGTTCTGTCCGTGTGACACTGTGAGCCCACTCAGAGCTGCCATGACACTGTACCCGTGTGACACTGTGAGCCCTCAAGGGCAGGGCTGCCGCAACATTGGACCCGTCGGATACTGTGAGTCTCCGCTGAGGGCACGCCCCCAAAATGTTCTGCACGTGCAACACTGTGAGCCCATCCAGAGCAGAGCCATTGTGATATTATACCCTTGTGACACTGAGCCCTTGAGGGCAGGGCTGCCGTGATGTTAGACCCGTCGGATGCTGTGAGTGCCCCCCGAGGCTAGGGCCCCCAAAATGTTCTGCCCATGTAACACTGTGAGCCCATCCAGAACAGAGCCATTGTGACGTTATACCCGTGTGACACTGAGCCCTCGAGGGCGGGGCTGCCGCAATATTGGACCCGTCGAATGCTGAGTGCCCCCTGAGGCTAGGGCCCCCAAAATGTTCTGCCCATGTAACACTGTGAGCCCATCCAGAACAGAGCCATTGTGACGTTATACCCGTGTGACACTGAGCCCTCGAGGGCGGGGCTGCCGCAATATTGGACCCGTCGAATGCTGAGTGCCCCCTGAGGCTAGGGCCCCCAAAATGTTCTGCCCATGTAACACTGTGAGCCCATCCAGAACAGAGCCATTGTGACGTTATACCCGTGTGACACTGAGCCCTCGAGGGCGGGGCCGCCGCAATATCGGACCCGTCGAATGCTGTGAGTGCCCCCTGAGGCTAGGGCCCCCAAAATGTTCTGCCCATGTGACACTGAGCCCATCCAGAGTAGAGCCGCTGTGTTGTTTTCAATAGTATTTACCGAGCACTTTATATGTGCAGGACACTGAACTAAGCATAGGGCAGAGTACAATACAATGAATCCATGGTATTTACTGCACATTTGCTGTGTGCAGAGTACTTCTAAACTCCTGAAGCGCAGTGATGGTGTGTGTTTGTGCTGAATCCTCCCAAAAGTTTGGCACACAACTGCACTTATTAAATGCTCTTAATGTAAAGTCATGCTCACTCTAGTGTGCTGGGCTCTCCGATGCATATAGTGAGCCCCCTTAAGGATCGACCACCACAACCTGGGATCCGTTGGACATGGTGAACCCCCTGAGGGCAGGGCCACTGTGAACAGAGTGGCCAGCCGTGATCTGTGGCCGTCAGCCCCTTCCCTGCCCGCCGTTACTGAGGACAAGGCTGCCACGACCGTGGAGTGGTCTGAAGCCATGAGCCCATCCAAGGCAGTGCCGCCGTGACGTTTGGGCCTGGGTGACACTGGGAACCCCCCGAGGGCAGGGCCACTGCAACTATGGACCTACCAGATGCTGTGGGTCCCCTCCCGAGGGCAGGGCCCCAAAAATGTTCTGCCCGTGTGACCCTGGAAGCCCATCCAGAGCAGAGCCGCCGTGATGTCGTCAATAGTATTTACTGAGTACTTTGTGCAGGACACTGAACTAAGCATGTGGGAGAGTACAATGCAATGAATCCATGGTATTTATATTGTACACTTGCTGTGTGCAGAGTACTTGTAAACTCCTGAAGCGCAGTGATGGTGTGTGTTGTGTGCTAAACCTCTGGGAGGATTCAGCACAAGCTGTACTTATTAAATGCTCTTTAAAGTTGTGCTCACTCTAGTGTTCGGAGCTCTCTGTTGCACACAGTGAGGCCCCTTAATGGTGGATCACCACAACTTGGGACCCGTTGGACATGAACCCCCTGAGGCAAGGACACTGAGAGCAGGGTGGCCGGCCGTGATCTGTGGCTGTCAGTCCCCTCCCCACCCGCCACTACCGAGAACAAGGCTGCCACAACTGTGAAGTGGTCTGAAGCTATGAGCCCATCCAGGGCAGAGCCGCCGTGATGTTGTGCCGGGGTGACACTGGGAGTCCCCCCGAGGAAAGGGCCGCCACAACTTTGGACCCGCCGGATACTAAGTCTTCTGAGTCTTCTTCCCGCTCCCCTTGCCCCCTGCGAGGGCAGGGCCACAAAAATTTTCTGCCCGTTTAACACTGTGAGCCCATCCAGAGCAGAGTCATTGTGATGTTTTCAATAGTATTTATTGAGCAGTACAGTATTTATGTGTGCAGTACATTGAACTAAGCGTGTGGGAGAGTACAATACAATGAATCCATGGTATTTATTGTACATATGCTGTGAGCAAGGTACTCATAAACTTCTGAAGCGCAGTGATGGTGTGTGTTGTTTGTGCTGAATCCTCCCAAAAGTTTGGCACACAACTGCACTTATTAAATGCTCATAATGTAAAACTATGCTCACTCTAGTATTCTGGGCTCTCTGTCGCACACAGTGAGCCTCCTTAAGAGTGGACCGCCCCAACCTGGGCCCCGTTGGACATGGTGAATCCCCTGAGGGCCGTGCCACTGAGAGCAGGGTGGCCGGTTGTGATCTGTGGCCGTCAGCCCCCTCCCCGCCTGCCGTTACCGAGGACAAGGCTGCCCCAGCCGTGGAGTGATCTGAAGCCATTAGCCCGTCCAAGGCAGAACCACCGTGACCGTGACGTTTGTGCCTGGGTGACACTGGGAACCCCCCCCGAGGGCAGGGCCACTGCAACTTTTTGGACCTGCCGGATGCTGTGGGCCCCCTCCCCCCACGAGGGCAGGGCCTCAAAAATGTTCTGCCCATGTGACACTGTGAGCCCATCCAGAGCAGAGCCGCCGTGATGTCGTCAATAGTATTTACTGAGTACTTTATTTGTGCAGGACACTGAACTAAGCATGGGAGAGAGTACGATACAATGAATCCATGGTATTAATTGCAAACAAGCTGTATGTAGAGTACTAGTAAACTCCTGAAGCGCAGTGATGGTGTGTGTTGTGTGCTAAACCTTTGGGAGGATTCAGCACAAACTGCACTTATTAAATACTCTTAATGTAAAATTGTGCTCAGTATTGTTCTGGGCTCTCCGTCGCACACAGTGAGCCCCCTTAACGGTGGACCACCACAACCTGGGACCCGTCGGACATGGTGAGCCCCCTGAGGTAGGGACACTGAGAGCAGGGTGGCCGGCTGTGATCTGTGGCTGTCAGCCCCCTCCCCACCCACTGCTACCGAGGAAAAGGGTGCCACAACTGTAGAGCAGTCTGAAGCAGTGAAGCCGTCCAGGGCAGAGCTGCCGTGACGTTATGCCTGGGTGACACTGGGAGCTCCCTGAGGGCAGGGACGCCGCAGCATTGGACCCGTCGGATACTGTTAGTTTCCCCCCGCCCCCCCTGCCCCAAGGTCAGGGCCCCCAAAACTTTCTGCCTGTGTGACACTGTGAGCCCATCCAGAGCAGAGCCACTGTGACGCTAATCTCGTGACACTGTGAGCCCTCGAGGGCAGGGCAGTCGCAATGTTGGAATCGTCAGATACTGTGAGTCCTCCACCTCAGGGCAGGCCCCCCAAAATATTCTGCTCATGTGACACTGTGAGATCATCCAGAGCAGAGCCGCCATGATGTTTTACCTGTGTGACACTGCGAGCCTTCGAGGTCAGGGCCGCTGCAATGTTGGACCCGTCGGACACTGTGTCTTCCCCCACCCCACCCACCTAGGGGAAGGGCCACAAAAATATTCTGCCCATGTGACACTGAGCCCACCTAGAGCAGAGCCGCCGTAACATTGTATCTGTGTGACACTATGAGCCCTTGAGGGCAGGGCCATAGCAATGTTGTGCCTATGTAACACTAAGTCTTTAGGACCTGGGTGCTGGGAAGAATGATTAAAAAGTTTGGGTGGTGGCAAAAGGGGGCTGGCCTTAATTTTCCCATTTGGTTATTCTTGTCCTGAGCACTGGGAAGAACAAACAGAAATCTGGATGCCAGAGAAAGGGCGTTAGCTTGACGTCATGAACCCCAGATTGAGATTTTCCTAGCCCGGGTCCTGGGAAGAACAATCTCATGGGTGCCCTCAAAAATGGGGACTGGCTTCATGTCCCAAACCCCATATTCCTATTTTGGGTCTTCATGGCCCAGGTGCTGGGAAAAACAATGAAAATTTGGGTGCTGGCAAAAGTGGGGAGTGGCTTCATGCTATGAACTGCAGATTTCAGTGTTCCCATTTGGGTCTTCATGGCCTAGGTGCTGGGAAGAACAATGAAAATATGGGTGCCGGCAAAAGTGGGGCACCGGCTTCATGCCAAGAACCCCAGTGTTTCCGTTTGGGTCTTCATGGCCCGGGCTTTGGGAAGACCAATGAAAAATCTGGATGCCGGCAAAAATGGGGGGACTGGCTTCATACCAAGAACCCCAGATTTCAATGTTCCCGTTTAGGTCTTCGTGGCCTGGGTGCCGGGAAGAGTAATGAAAAATATGGATGCCGGCAAAGAGGGGGACTGGCTTCATGCCATGAACCCCAGATTTGAGTCTTCCCACTGGGTCTTCATGGCCCAGGCACTGGGGACAATAATTTAAAAACTTTGGTGCTGGCAAAAGGGGTTTGTGGCTTCATGCCACAAACCCCAGATTTTAATCTTCCCATCTGGGTCTTCATGGCAAAGGCACTGGGAACAATAAAGATGTGGGTGCTGGCAAAAGGGGGAACTGGCTTTATGCCATAAACCCCAGATTTGACTCTTCCCATTTGGGTCTTCATGGCCCAAACACTGGGAACAACAATAGAGATATGGATGCTGGCAAAAGGTGGGGACTGGCTTCATGCCATGAACCCCAGATTTGACTCTTCCCATTTGGGTCTTCATGGCTCAGGCCCTGGGAACAACAATAAAGATATGGGTGCCGGCAAAAGGGGGAACTGGCTTCATGCCGTGAACCCCAGATTTGACTCTTCCCATTTGGGTCTTCATGGCTCAGGCACTGGGAACAACAATAAAGATATGGGTGCCGGCAAAAGGGGGAACCGGCTTCATGCCGTGAACCCCAGATTTGACTCTTCCCATTTGGGTCTTCATGGCTCAGGCACTGGGAACAACAATAAAGATATGGGTGCCGGCAAAAGGGGGAACTGGCTTCATGCCGTGAACCCCAGATTTGACTCTTCCCATTTGGGTCTTCATGGCTCAGGCCCTGGGAACAACAATAAAGATATGGGTGCCGGCAAAAGGGGGAACTGGCTTCATGCCGTGAACCCCAGATTTGACTCTTCCCATTTGGGTCTTCATGGCTCAGGCACTGGGAACAACAATAAAGATATGGGTGCCGGCAAAAGGGGGAACCGGCTTCATGCCGTGAACCCCAGATTTGACTCTTCCCATTTGGGTCTTCATGGCTCAGGCACTGGGAACAACAATAAAGATATGGGTGCCGGCAAAAGGGGGAACCGGCTTCATGCCGTGAACCCCAGATTTGACTCTTCCCATTTGGGTCTTCATGGCTCAGGCACTGGGAACAACAATAAAGATATGGGTGCCGGCAAAAGGGGGAACCGGCTTCATGCCGTGAACCCCAGATTTGACTCTTCCCATTTGGGTCTTCATGGCTCAGGCACTGGGAACAACAATAAAGATATGGGTGCCGGCAAAAGGGGGAACCGGCTTCATGCCGTGAACCCCAGATTTGACTCTTCCCATTTGGGTCTTCATGGCTCAGGCACTGGGAACAACAATAAAGATATGGGTGCCGGCAAAAGGGGGAACCGGCTTCATGCCGTGAACCCCAGATTTGACTCTTCCCATTTGGGTCTTCATGGCTCAGGCACTGGGAACAACAATAAAGATATGGGTGCCGGCAAAAGGGGGAACTGGCTTCATGCCGTGAACCCCAGATTTGACTCTTCCCATTTGGGTCTTCATGGCTCAGGCCCTGGGAACAACAATAAAGATATGGGTGCCGGCAAAAGGGGGAACTGGCTTCATGCAGTGAACCCCAGATTTTAATCTTCCCATTTGGGTCTTCATGGCCCAGACACTGGGAACAACAATAAATGAGGGGACTGGCTTCATGCCACAAATCCCAAATTTGAGTCTTCCCATTTGGGTCTATATGGCCCAGGCAGTGGATACAGTAATAAAGATAGGGGTGCCGGAAAAAGCGGAGAATGGCTTCATGCCTTGACCCCCAGATTTGAGTCTTCCCATTTGGGTCTCTATGGTCTGGGCACCAGGGATGATGATTTTAAAATTTGGGTTCCAGCAAAAGGGGGTAGTGGCTTTGTCCCATGAACCCCAGATTTGAGTCTTGCCATTTGGGTCTTCGTGGTCCAAGCCCCAGGAAGAACAATAATAACGTGAGTGCTGTTTTGACGGTACCCATTTGGATCTTCCTGACCCGGATGCCAGGAAGCACACTAAAAATACTAGTCAGCAGAAACGCTGGCTTCATACCTTGGACCCATGCACCTCTCTGACACTTTGAGCCCCGCCGCAATGTTGTGCCAATCTCCCACTGTGAGCTACCCCCCCACCCCTGGACTACGCACCGAGAGGCAGGGCCCCTGTGACTGACATTGGTTCTGTCTGCTCCCCGTGGAGAGAGGGCTGCTATGATGATGTGCTTCCCTGACACTTTGAGCACCCACCTGGGGCGGGGCTGCCAGGTCCTTAGGCTGGTCTGGCACTGGCAAAGTAAGCGTATCTCTAGACTGTAAACTCACTGTGGGCAGGGAATGCATCTGCTTATTGTTGTACACTCCCTAGTGTTTAGCACAGTGCTCTGTACACAGTAAGCACCCAATAAATACGATTGAATGAATGAATGAATGAATGAGTGTCTGACATTGTGAGTAGGGTTAGGCCGCCACGGCTCTGTGCCCGTGTGACACTATGAGCTGCCCCCAACACAGTGAGGGACAGGGATGCCGCCACTGGCAATGGGCCTGTCTGACCCTCTGAGCTCCCAGGGTGCCGGGCTGCCACGATGTTGTGCCCGTCTGATACTCTGAGCACCCCCCTGGGGCAGGGCCACTGTAGCGTTGTGCCTGTGTGACACTGTGACCCCCCTAGCACCGCACCGAGGGACAGGGCTGCCGCCACTGACAATGGGCCTGTGTGACCCTCTGAGCTCCCTGGGGGCCGGGCTGCCATAATGTTGTGTCTTTTTGACACTCTGAGCACCCCACCCGGGGAAGGGCCGCTGCAACTTTGTGCCTGTCTGGTACTGTGAGCCCCTCGCACCGCACCGAGGGGCAAGGCCACCACCACTGACAATGGGCCTGTCTGACCCTCTGAGCCCCCAGGGTGCCGGGCTGCCATGATGTTGTGCCTGTCTGATACTCTGAGCACCCCCCGGGGCAGGGCCACTGCAACATTGTGCCTGTGTGACACTGTGACCCCCTCGCAACGCACCGAGGGACAGGGCTGCCGCCGCTGACAATGGGCCTGTGTGACCCTCTGAGCCTCCTGGGGGCCCGGCTGCCATAATGTTGTCTTTTTGACACTCTGAGCACCTCGCCCGGGGAAGGGCCGCTGCAACTTTGTGCCTGTCTGGTACTGTGAGCCCCTCGCACCGCACCGAGGGGCAGGGCCACCGCCACTGACAATGGGCCTGTCTGACCCTCTGAGCCCCCAGGGTGCCGGGCTGCCATGATGTTGTGCCCGTTTGATACTCTGAGCACCCCCCTGGGGCAGGGCCACTGCAGCGTTGTGCCTGTGTGACACTGTGACCCCCTCGCACCGCACCGAGGGACAGGGCTGCCGCCACTGACAATGGGCCTGTGTGACCATCTGTGTGCCATAATTATGGCATTATGCCGGGCTGCCATAATGTTGTCTTTTTGACACTCTGAGCACCCCGCCCGGGGAAGGGCCGCTGCAACTTTGTGCCTGTCTGGTACTGGGAACCCCTCGCACCGCACTGAGGGGCAGGGCCACCGCCACTGACAATGGGCCTGTCTGACCCTCTGAGCCCCCAGGGTGCCGGGCTGCCATGATGTTGTGCCCGTTTGATACTCTGAGCACCCTCCTGGGGCAGGGCCACTGCAGCGTTGTGCCTGTGTGACACTGTGAGCCCCTCGCACCGCACCGAGGGACAGGGCTGCCGCCGCTGACAATGGGCCTGTGTGACCCTCTGAGCCTCCTGGGGGCCCGGCTGCCATAATGTTGTCTTTTTGACACTCTGAGCACCTCGCCCGGGGAAGGGCCGCTGCAACTTTGTGCCTGTCTGGTACTGTGAGCCCCTCGCACCGCACCGAGGGGCAGGGCCACCGCCACTGACAATGGGCCTGTCTGACCCTCTGAGCCCCCAGGGTGCCGGGCTGCCATGATGTTGTGCCCGTTTGATACTCTGAGCACCCCCCTGGGGCAGGGCCACTGCAGCGTTGTGCCTGTGTGACACTGTGAGCCCCTCGCTCCGCACCGAGGGACAGGGCTGCCGCCACTGACAATGGGCCTGTGTGACCCTCAGTGTGCCATAATTATGGCATTATGCCGGGCTGCCATAATGTTGTCTTTTTGACACTCTGAGCACCCCGCCCGGGGAAGGGCCGCTGCAACTTTGTGCCTGTCTGGTACTGGGAACCCCTCGCACCGCACCGAGTGGCAGGGCCACCGCCACTGACAATGGACCTGTCTGACCCTCTGAGCCCCCAGGGTGCCGGGCTGCTATGATGTTGTGCCTGTTTGATACTCTGAGCACCCCCCTGGGGCAGGGCCACTGCAGCGTTGTGCCTGTGTGACACTGTGAGCCCCTCGCACCGCACCGAGGGACAGGGCTGCCGCCGCTGACAATGGGCCTGTGTGACCCTCTGAGCCTCCTGGGGGCCCGGCTGCCATAATGTTGTCTTTTTGACACTCTGAGCACCTCGCCCGGGGAAGGGCCGCTGCAACTTTGTGCCTGTCTGGTACTGTGAGCCCCTCGCACTGCACCGAGGGGCAGGGCCACCGCCACTGACAATGGGCCTGTCTGACCCTCTGAGCCCCCAGGGTGCCGGGCTGCCAAGATGTTGTGCCCGTTTGATACTCTGAGCACCCCCCTGGGGCAGGGCCACTGCAGCGTTGTGCCTGTGTGACACTGTGACCCCCTCGCACCGCACCGAGGGACAGGGCTGCCGCCACTGACAATGGGCCTGTGTGACCCTCTGTGTGCCATAATTATGGCATTATGCCGGGCTGCCATAATGTTGTCTTTTTGACACTCTGAGCACCCCGCCCGGGGAAGGGCCGCTGCAACTTTGTGCCTGTCTGGTACTGGGAACCCCTCGCACCGCACCGAGTGGCAGGGCCACCGCCACTGACAATGGACCTGTCTGACCCTCTGAGCCCCCAGGGTGCCGGGCTGCTATGATGTTGTGCCTGTTTGATACTCTGAGCACCCCCCTGGGGCAGGGCCACTGCAGCGTTGTGCCTGTGTGACACTGTGAGCCCCTCGCACCGCACCGAGGGACAGGGCTGCCGCCGCTGACAATGGGCCTGTGTGACCCTCTGAGCCTCCTGGGGGCCCGGCTGCCATAATGTTGTCTTTTTGACACTCTGAGCACCTCGCCCGGGGAAGGGCCGCTGCAACTATGTGCCTGTCTGGTACTGTGAGCCCCTCGCACCGCACCGAGGGGCAGGGCCACCGCCACTGACAATGGGCCTGTCTGACCCTCTGAGCCCCCAGGGTGCCGGGCTGCCATGATGTTGTGCCCGTTTGATACTCTGAGCACCCCCCTGGGGCAGGGCCACTGCAGCGTTGTGCCTGTGTGACACTGTGACCCCCTCGCACCGCACCGAGGGACAGGGCTGCCGCCACTGACAATGGGCCTGTGTGACCATCTGTGTGCCATAATTATGGCATTATGCCGGGCTGCCATAATGTTGTCTTTTTGACACTCTGAGCACCCCGCCCGGGGAAGGGCCGCTGCAACTTTGTGCCTGTCTGGTACTGGGAACCCCTCGCACCGCACTGAGGGGCAGGGCCACCGCCACTGACAATGGGCCTGTCTGACCCTCTGAGCCCCCAGGGTGCCGGGCTGCCATGATGTTGTGCCCGTTTGATACTCTGAGCACCCCCCTGGGGCAGGGCCACTGCAGCGTTGTGCCTGTGTGACACTGTGACCCCCTCGCACCGCACCGAGGGACAGGGCTGCCGCCACTGACAATGGGCCTGTGTGACCCTCTGTGTTCTATAATTATGGCATTATGCCGGGCTGCCATAATGTTGTCTTTTTGACACTCTGAGCACCCCGCCCGGGGAAGGGCCGCTGCAACTTTGTGCCTGTCTGGTACTGGGAACCCCTCGCACCGCACCGAGTGGCAGGGCCACCGCCACTGACAATGGACCTGTCTGACCCTCTGAGCCCCCAGGGTGCCGGGCTGCTATGATGTTGTGCCTGTTTGATACTCTGAGCACCCCCCTGGGGCAGGGCCACTGCAGCGTTGTGCCTGTGTGACACTGTGAGCCCCTCGCACCGCACCGAGGGACAGGGCTGCCGCCGCTGACAATGGGCCTGTGTGACCCTCTGAGCCTCCTGGGGGCCCGGCTGCCATAATGTTGTCTTTTTGACACTCTGAGCACCTCGCCCGGGGAAGGGCCGCTGCAACTTTGTGCCTGTCTGGTACTGTGAGCCCCTCGCACCGCACCGAGGGGCAGGGCCACCGCCACTGACAATGGGCCTGTCTGACCCTCTGAGCCCCCAGGGTGCCGGGCTGCCATGATGTTGTGCCCGTTTGATACTCTGAGCACCCCCCTGGGGCAGGGCCACTGCAGCGTTGTGCCTGTGTGACACTGTGACCCCCTCGCACCGCACCGAGGGACAGGGCTGCTGCCACTGCCAATGACCCTGTCTGAGTCCCTGAGCTCCCTGGGGGCCCGGCTGCCATGATGTTTTGTCTTTTTGACACTCTGAGCACCCCCCAGGGCAGGGCCGCTGCAGCATTGTTCCTGTCTGGCACTGTGAACCCCCGGCACTGCACCGCACCGAGGGGCAGGGCCACCGCCACTGACAATGGGCCTGATACTCTGAGCTCCCTGGGGGCCGGGCTGCTGTGATGTTGTGCCCATTTGACACTCTGAGCACCCCCCCCAGGGTAGGGCCACTGTAACACTGTGCCTTTCTGGTACTGTGAGCCTTCCACCCCTCACCGAGAGGCAGGGCCACCACCACTGTTAATGGGCCTTTCTGACCCTCTGAGCCCCCAGGGTGCTGGGCTGCCATGATGTTGTGGCCGTTTGATACTCTGAGCACCCCCCTGGGGCAGGGCCACTGCAGCATTGTCTGTGTGACACTGACCCCCTCACAATGCACCGAGGGACAGGGCCACAGCCACTGATAATGGGCCTGCACGACCCTCTGAGCTCCCTGGGGGCCGGGTTGCCATGATGTTGTGTCTTTCTGACATTCTGAGCACCCCCAGGGTAGGACTGCTGCTACGTTGTGCCTTTCTGGCACTGTGAGCCCCCGGCACTGCACTGCACCACACCGAGGGGCAGGGCCACCACCACCGACAATGGGCCTGTCTGGTACTCTGAGCTCCCTGGGGGCTGGGCTGCCATGGTGGTGTGTCTCTCTGACTCTGAGCACCCCCCCATGGTAGGACCGCTGCAAAGTTGTGCTTTTCTGGCACTATGAGCACCCCCGCACCGCACCGAGGGGCGGGGCCACTGCCACTGACGATGGGCCTGTCTGACCCTCGGAGCTTCCTGGGGGCCGGGCTGCCATGATGCTCTGTCTTTCTGACACTCTGAGCACCCCTCCGGGGCAGGGCTGCTGAAACATTGTGCCTGTCTGGCACTGTGAGCCCCCCTGCACAGCACCGAGGGGTGGGGCCGCCGCCCTGATGATGGGCCTGTCTCATACTCTGAGCTCCTTGGGAGTCAGGCTGCCGTGATGTTAAGTCTTTCTGACACTCTGAGCACCCTCTCGGGACAGGGCCTGCCTGGCAATGTGAACCCCTTGCATGGTGTCAGGCCACCGCCACTGACAATGGGCCTGTCTGATACTCTGAGCTCCCTGGGGTCCGGGCTGCCATGATGTTGTGTCTTTATGACACTACATGTACTCTCCTGGGGCAGAGCCGCTGCAACATTGTGCCTGTCTGGTACTGTGAGCTCCCCGCACCGCACCGAGAGGCAGAGCCACCGCCACTGACAGTGGGCCTGTCTGATACTCTGAGCTCCCTGGGGGCCGGTCTGCCATGATGTAATGTCATTCTGACACTCTGAGCACCCCCCCGGGGCAGGACTGCTGCAACGTTGTGCATGTCTGGTACCGTGACACCCCTGCACTGCATGGAGGGGCAAGGCCCCCGCCCCTGATGATGGGCCTGTCTGATACTCTGAGTTCCCTGAGGGCCAGGCTGCCATGATGTTCTGTCTTTCTGACACTCTGAGCACCCTTCCGGGGCAGGGCTGCTGAAACGTTGTGCCTGTCCGGCACTGTGAGCCCCCCGCGCCAAACCGTACCGAGAGGCAGGGCCACCGCCACTGACGGGCCTGTATGATACTCTGAGCTCCCTGGGGGCCAGGCTGCCATGATGTTGTGTGCTTCTCTGACACTCTGAGCACCCTTCCGGGGCAGGGCAGCTGAAACGCTGTGCCTGTCTGGCACTGTGAGCCCCCCGCGCCAAACCGTACCGAGAGGCAGGGCCACCGCCACTGACGGGCCTGTCTGATACTCTGAACTCCCTGGGGGCCGGGCTGCCATGATGTCGTGTGCTTCTCTGACACTCTGAGCACCTCCCCGGGGAAGGACTGCTGCAATGTTGTGTATGTCTGGTACTGTGAGCCCCCTGCACCGCACGGAGGGGCAGAGCCACCGCCCTTGATGATGGGCCTGTCCGATACTCTGAGTTCCCTGGGGGCCGGGCTGCCATGATGTTATGTCTTTATGACATGCTGCGCACCCCCCCAGGGCAGGGCCACTGCAACGTTGTGCCTGTCTGGTACTGTGAGCCCCCCGGCACCGCACCGAGGGGCGGGGCCACCGCCACTGACAATGGACCTGACCCTCTGAGCCCCCAGGGGGCCGGGCTGCCATGATGTT